>NC_063013.1:1279278-1918917 GCF_020509005.1 Fulvia fulva
ACAACAACATCATTTCACGCCGCAATACATTTCACGACCGGTTGTCAGGTGCTCACTCATCACAGCAACCTCAATCTATAACCCTCACTTTGCATGAACTGACGCAATTTACTGCACCTCCGAAACCCCGCCATGGCCGACAATTCCACGTTCAAGGACTGGGCCCTCTCTCAGGGCTTCGTCCAGAAAGCGGATCTCGACGATTTCAGAGGCACTACCATCGGCATAGACGCCGAGGACTATCTATACACATTACTGGCCGAGCAGCCGACACGAGAGCCTTTACTACCTGCAATCGGAGGCGCACCCTTCGCTCTACAGCAACATGTTGACCGGGATTTGGATGAGATGGCGAGCGGTATGTTGCATTTCGTGTGGTCTGATCTTGAGGTAGTCTAGGCTTCGGGACGATTCGAGCTCATATGGTGCCAGGAGGCATTTGACAAGACTCATGTACTTCGCCGATGCAAGATTGCCAGCAACATCTTGGGCCCGGCGAAGCGACAGGCGCAAACGCCATCACAGATCATGCCGCAGCAGACGCTGAACTTTTGAGAAACACAGCTAACGCTCTTTCTAGCCGGCATCAAGGCAATCTTCGTCTTCAACGGTCTAGAGCTTGGCTGCAAAGATCGCAAAAGCATCAGCCGAGAGTGCCAGAAAGCGTCTCGCGTTCTCGACGAAGCCTGGAAGATATACGATGAAGGTCATGGAGATCCTGCGGTCGCGTTGTTTGGTAAGACATGCGCATATCGTACCGCTCACATCACCCGCTACCTGCACTTTTACTTGCACAAGAAAGGTCAGCAAGTCATGGTGGCTCCGTACAATGCCGCTGCGCAGATGGTCGTTCTGGAACAAAATCAGCATGTGAATGCTCTTCACGGGTCTGCCTCTACACTAGTGTTTGGGGTCGAAAGAGTCATCACGAAACTGGATTGGACCGACAGGAAAGTCCTATTCGTGGACCGGGAGCAAATCCTGGGCAAGCTTGGGCTGAGCCAGCCACAATTAGTGGACCTTCTACTGCTATCTGGAGCGAGCATCATAGCTGAAATGCCAGAACTTGATGCCGAAAACGCGATTCCCAAGATACAAAGCGCAAAGAACATCCTGTCCCGCTTCGGGTTTGATGGCCATGCGGCCTGTGCAAACGCGAAAGATGAGGACTATCTGGATACGTTTCGACGAGGCAAAGTCGCAGTCAGAAACATGGTCGTTGCCCAGCCAAATGGCGAGATCATACAGCTGGATCATGAGAATGCTCCCAGCAACGACCATGACTGTATTGGACAGCGCCTTCCGGAAGAATTGCTGGCCTACCATCAATTTGGCTTGATCGGCAGTCGCATTTTGAACTGGCGAACCCGGCAGGAGATTTTTGAGACTCCTCCGCTGGACGGCGGCGACTCTGCTATCTACAAGGAGCTTTTACGAGAGAAGCTGCAACCGCGGCGGGCAAAAGCACTGGCGATTTTGACCAGCTCGTTGCACAGATACTACCAAAAGCACGACGTCGATCTAATATGCTGGTTCAACGAGGCCGAGAAACGACCCTTGGTAAGTGGAGTTATCGATTGGAGAAAAGTCTGACACACGTATGGAGGGAAGCTTCTGTTCTTGCATAGCACACCGCGATCTGTCCAACCATTATGGTGAACCCGATGCTGACCTCAATTCTGCTACAGGGCATACCCGACAGCAACATCAGTACCAGGGACATTGACAACTGGCATGTCAAGGAAGCACAGATTCTGGCATCGCCACACGCGAAGCAAATCGATGCCACGGCAACACCTCTCCAATATGCTATTGCGCTCATCTCCGACGACACTTTCGCAAAGAGTACGGTGACGCCTCGGCCGAGTGGAGACGACAAGAAGCTGACCACGCCACTCGAGCTTCTCTGCAACACCATGTGGAGATTCTTACAAGAGCGTGGTTACATCAACTCAAATCACACCCTAGCTGCTAGGGGTAGGATGTTGCAAGCAGCCTTCGAACACGCCAGCACAAGCGGCCGTCTCGGGCAAGGCAATCCTGCCAATGAAATGGAGGAAGCCATCTTTATTGCTTTCGAGCTACTGACGATGGAACTACTGAACCCCAAATTACTCTTTCCCCGACCTCCATACACTGGAGAGCCTCATCGAGGATCAGAGAAGGACAAAGCCAACGTCAGACTCATCTCACGCGTCGCATGTCTGGGGAGCTTCCAACACCAGGCCATCGGCTATACTGGGCCGCTCTCCAGGCATCTACTGGCATACCATCAAGTGGCTTCGGCAGTACGCGGGAGCTTGCGTGACCTCGCAGAGGTGCACGGCGCACACATGTTCCTCAGTGGCAGCGCTGTGCGGAAGCGCCACCGGGACGATTTCACTGATCTCGGATCACGCCTTCCTTTCAGCAAAGAGCCTGATGTTGGACTGGCGATCGTTCTGAAGAGCTATCTCGACGAAATGTCAAACGATCCGAGTCGAAGACAGGACATCAAGAAGTGGTTCGGCTTTGCTCTCGATATCGACGGCGATTTACAAAAGGCATTCGATCTTTGGGCTGCTGTAAGTTCAACCCTGACCCGCTGCCAGTCTATTCCGCTTGTACTAACAGTCAACAGGTGAACGCTGGCATTCAAGCAGCAGATACGGCGGTGGTGAGCCCGGAGACGCGCGATCTTTTCGCGAACGCGGATCAGTGGTTGAAGGACAAGATCAAGAATAGCGGGCATGTCAACGGCACAGCTTAAAGGGCTGGGTGTACAAGACCACAACACTACCACTAGATACTCGACGCTTAGATCGCCAGCTTCGCAGTGAACGCATACGTAGATTGGTAGTATGTCTAGATCAGAATTGTAAGAAAGGTTGTGGTCAGCTCGACAGTGTATAAACTACTCAATTGGCATTTTTAGGCCATAATGAATACTGAACAAGCTCGTGGCCAGGACACATGTACTATGCAGTGGTGACTGAGCTCCAGTCTGCACAACGTGCTTTTGTTTCAAACACATGCATTTTTGCTAAGATAGTCGTTGATGTTGCGAAATCCTCTTCACGAATGAACGAGTGTGGCGCAGGCGCGTGTGGCGTCAGTCAGTGCACGTCAACCTCAGATGCCTAGTTCCATTGTCTTCTATCCTCTCGCTATCGACGCTTCTCATCAACGAGCTTCTCTTCATCATACAGCTCCGAGACTCCGCGAACAAGAGTACACCGACCACTCGCACCTTTTCTCAGGCTAAGTGGACAGGCTTTATCACTTCTAGTATCCCTCTCCTTCGCCACTCTATCAACCAAGATGGAGGTGGTGCAACTCTACGTCTATGACCTGACTCGAGGCATGGCAAGAATGCTCTCGCAGCAGTATCTGGGCATACAAATCGATGCTGTCTACCACACATCCCTGGTCTTCAACAACGTGGAGTACTTCTATGGCGCCGGCGTGCAGACTTGCTACCCAGGCAGGACACACCACGGACAACCCATGGAGATTATACCAATGGGCACCACAGAAGTACCGATCGAGACCATACTGGAATTCTTAGAGAGCTTGAAGGAGATATACACGCCAGAAAGCTATGATCTGTTCGCTCACAATTGTAACAATTTTACGAATGACTTCGCCACTTTTTTGGTTGGGAAGGGCATACCGGACCATATCACAAGCTTGCCGAAGAAGGTGCTCGATACACCCTTTGGTCAGATGCTGAGACCACAGCTCGATGCAAGCATGCGATCGGTTACTCAGGCCGAAGTGCCTCAACAGAGTAGGCCGGCTGCGCAGACTGCCAGGGCTGTTTCAAAAGCGCCTGTCACAAATGGCTCTGTCTTGCACACCAACGGCGGCAAGCACGCCACGACCAATTTAAATGGGAAAGTGGTCAACCTCACAAGCCCGGAGGCGTTGCGAGAAAGGATGGCGGCGGCCTCCGATACTTGCACAACCATCTTCTTCACATCGGCGACATGTGCGCCTTGTCGAATGGCCTATCCAATGTTCGACAGCCTAGCTGAGGAACACCCCCAAGCACTGTTCGTCAAGGTGGACATAAGCGCGGCGCATGAGATCGCTTCAAAGTACTCGATACGAGCCACGCCAACCTTCATGACATTCTGCAAAGGAGCCAAGCAAGATGAATGGACTGGTGCCGACCCCAACCTGTTGAAATCAAACGTGGAACGTCTCATACAGCAGACCTTCCCACCACATCGCCATCTCACACTCAACGCGCCTACGCTACAGTACGGCTCCATGAAACCAGTCACTTACGCCAAAGTCCCTCCTCTCGACAAGCTGACAAGCAAGCTCGGTCCCGCTGCATCGGAGAAGGAAATCGTCGCCCTCCGCACATTCGTAGAGAAGCGCACAGAAGACCCAAGGAACGCTCCTCTCCCAGACCTCCAAACCATATCGAAAACATTCCGATCCCTAGTCTTCAAGCTCCCCCTCGAACTGCGCTTCGCCGCCGTAGACCTCCTTCGCTGCGCCATGATCGACGCCCGAGTGAGCGGCTTCCTCGCCGAGGAACACCAGCACCCAAAGACAGCATCAGCCCTCATCACCCACGTCAACAATCTCGAAGGGTGTCCCCACAACCTGCGTCTAGTTACAATCCACCTCGCCTGCAATACCTTCTCCTCCTCACTCCACGCGCAGGAACTCTTCAACTCCGACGACGACTCAATAGCACTCCTCATCCAGCTCATCACATCATCACTCCTCGACGCAACGCATCCTACGACAAGTGTAGCAGCTGCGTCGTTGGCGTTCAATCTGGCGACTGCAAACTACCGGGTGCGGAGGGAGGAAGGACAGGATGCTTTGGCCGAGAGTGAGCAAGTTGAGCTTGCAGCTTCAATTCTGGAAACTCTCACGGACGAGAATAATGTTGATGCTCAGAAAGCGCTTTTGCTGGCTTTTGCATATCTTGTCTACTGTGCTCCGGAAGATGGCGAGCTTTTCGACTTGTGCAGAGCGCTGGATGCAAAGACGAAGGTCTTGGAGTGCAAGGCGCATGGATCTATCGCGAAGGAGGTTGCATCACTGCTGTAGGGTGGAAGTGTAGAGGTATTCGTTAACCTTGGCATAGTCGTCTCCATCCTGGGATCATCTCCTGCATTTCGAGTTATGAAAGAAGAAAGGATGGACAGTCTATGTCAATGCCTGTGCATTATAGATACTGCTATACTCTACTCGCTTCTGCTCCAACGCCTGAGAAATGCGTATCAAGCTAATGCTCCACATAAGCAAATGGGTATCATAACGACCTCCCCTAATCATAAACGCCCAAAACACCTTCGCTAAGCTCTGAGAATGTACTGATCTCGCGTCATTGACCTGTTTCTCCTGGAGACGTCTTCAAATTGGTCCGATTTGTGTGCGTCGCGGAGCTTGTGGCCAAGCCATACGATATGGACCAGAGGACGGACATTAACTGGCCAGCCAACCTGCCGCCTCATCACGAACGCCAATTCCTCGTTGCGGGAAGCAAAACCATTGTAGTTGGTACTGCATCCTATGGATGGTAGCGTTGCCGGGATGTTGCCATCTTTTGCTCTCCTTCTCGCAGCAGCATATTGAGAAAGTCGCAACTCAAATCGCGCGTCAAAGCCTTTAGGGTATTGGACAGGACCGCCAATGCCGGCGCCTTGGCTGACACTCTGTGAATACTGGACCCCAAGCATGTCGTCCTTGTCATCCTTATCGTCCTTGTCATCCTATGTCGACTGGTCCGTAAAGGGTGCAAATGTTCGTCCACCAAATCGATCCGCATCGTCCTGGTCTACGTCCATTGCTTCCTCGTCCTCGTCTCGTTCCAACCCTCTCTTCGCCTTTGCCGGTGCAGCATTCGGCATGATATTAGTGGTCAAAGCGACACTTCTTCTAGCGCACAAGATATCCCAGTATCCTTGCAACAGCCTCTTCATATTGTCGTCGAAGTTAACGCAGAATCGCTGGGCCTGACACAGTTGCACAGCCTTGATGTAGTCGACGTCCTCGTGGGTTTCCATCACAAATGCTGCCACCACTCCAGCGCTACGCTCGTTACCACTCTCGCAGAAGACAAGAACCTTGCCCATTTGCTGGCCGGCTGTCTTCTCGTGCACCCGTCGAAGGTGGTCGTTGATCATGGCTGTGGTCTTGTCGAAGTTGGAGGCCAGTTCTTGGTTGCTAGCCAAGTCCACAGTGTAGTGCTCGATGTTCATCTCCCGTGCCTTCCTAAGTGCGCCGTTCATGAGCTTGCTCTCGAAGCTGTGCTTTTGCCGTACACCCAACAGCATGGTGACGCCTTCCTTCCTGAGCCATGTCTCATCTTTCGCGGCAGTCATGGGTCCCAGGCACAGAAACGGCAGGATCGTCTGAGCCTCCCTTCGGCGCTCATATGTCCACTCGAGGGGCGCATTCGATTGGACGAGGTTGTTGTAGTTGACTTGTGAGAGGAAGTTGTAGCTGGCGTTACGAAGGGCGTGGATCGCGATCTCGGGTACAGCGTCGGCATTGAGAGCAGGTGGCGGCACGACGATACGCGGTGGTGTCGGCACTCTGAAAGTGTAGTTGTCTGCTTTCTGATATGGCAAGGCTGATGTCCCGTGATTCGCCATCCTTGCGCGCTTCTTCCGTGGTGGAGGTCGTCGCCGAGGATGATGGTGGTAGTAGTGGTGATATGCTGATGTTCGGACAGCAGGTGGTGATGTCGTGCGCTGAAGAGACGGTAGAGATGAAGGTTGCTGTAAGTTCTGTGTCGAAAGTGTTACTCGAGACCGAAGAAAGAAGTGACTTGAAGATAGAGGTGGGGCTCCACACATGCCAGAGGGCAGGCGGCAGCGGGACCCCTGCAGCTTTCCTGCGTTCACTCGAGCACCTTCCCGTGCACTATGCACGCGCGTGCAGGGTGAACGGTAGCTGATGTACACTTATCTAGATATGTCCAGCAGAAAATGATACACTCAGTTCGTACAGCTATTACACATTCATAGATCTGTCTTAAAACCCCGCATTGTCCTCCAGATGTACTCGAACACAGACTGAAGAGTCCCACATGCACCGCAAGCATGCATGTTCATGTTCCCGAACAACCCCTTTTCTGGTCCAAAGTATTCTTCGAAGGTGCCCTTCAGAACATCCTCTTCTAATTGCATGTGATCCCCAGGTGTCGTTTGAAAGATGAGTCCACCCTTCTTATCGAGCTTTTTCAAACCAAGCCAATCATCCTTGTACATTGCCCTCTCTTTCAAAGGCTGCACCTTCTCGCTGGTTGTATTGACCTCTGCGAACCACCCACTCTCCCTCGGTATCACAGTCGTATCATCCTCAAACATGAACATCACGAAATTCTCCAAACTTGCGATCCTCTGCTTGTACGTCTCATTCTTGACCTCCCGCTCGTTGTTGATGTCAGCCAGAAAGTTGCTGTGCTCGAGGTAGTCATCACTGGCCAAGCCTGTGGTCTCATTGAGTGTTCGATAGTACTGCGCGGGCACGACTCGGCTCTGAACATATTCAGTCCATGCATTGCCCTTAGCCAGGGCCAATGCGCCTTTGCACACGAAGTCCCACGTCCCGCAAGCCTTGAACTGTGCAATCCCATTGTGCTGACTGCCAAATGTCACCAAGCTCCTGATGCTAACCCCATCGCAACGCTGCTGCAGACCTCGGAGGAATTGCCCTCCCTGACTGAACCCCAGTGCATCTGCTCTGACAATGCCGTGTTTGTCATGGAGCTTAGTGTTATTCTTGAGGTCTTCACAAACTTGCGCCACTTGCTCTGTCACGTTGCCGAAGAAGGTCGCACGAGAGTCGTTGTTCCCATCGTCGTCTAGGCTGATGTAATGAACATGCGTCCCTGGATATATCTCCTTCGCTAGGTCGCCAACGGAATGCAAGCCATCTGCATCGTATCGGTCGCCTAGGCCATGCCAGATGAGCAGAGGAAGTGGTTTGTCGTTCGACGTGATCGTCGGGAGCGCCGTCGTAAGCGCGATGATAGACAGTGCGGCCGGTAACGATAGAATGCGCATGGTCTCGTTTCTGTGTGCGCACGAGCGACGGGTGTAGGTTCGTGTGATGGAGGTATGATGCCTGGAAGGGGATCATCGAAGCTCGAGGACGGGCTGATGGTGATTGGATACCGATGAGATCACGCTAGTTAAAGTTTCCATCGTGCTGCAGATGTGCCCCGCGATGACTGCCGCGGGGTAGCAACCGACGTCACTCTTGTCCAGATAACGAGAGATTGCAAAGATAAGTTCATCACAACAACATGCATTCATCTCGTTCTGCTGTATTCCCACATTCTCATCATGCGTCCGCCATGTTCGTGCAATGCGGCTATGCGCGTGCAGCTTTTGACCATCTCCGATCCGACCACTGAGCCATGCGCACATCGACGCCCATAACAGCAAACCGTACACTCTGACCGCCGCAGCGACGAGCTCGAACAGCAAAGCCTCCACGCCGCAGACGCCATGTAAATTCAATCAAAGTGCAGTACACGCTCATTGCGATGGTCGTCCATACCCAACTCGGTCGCTATGCAGGGGAATCGAAATCGACAACGAAGCAGAAAGCGCTGCGGTGCGCCAATCTATGCGTTGGTCAGGCACGCTCAGTAACGAGGACGCTTCCAATAGTATTGCTAGACAATGGTCAATAGGCGAAGAGGTTCAGACATGGGGTCGAATCATACCTTATGCTGCTTCCTGGCAGCACGGATACTGGTCTTACCCAGGCTCTGGGTGACTGTGTCTCGGCGATTGCTATCTGTGTCCATCTCTGGCACGTAATAGAACTCGCTCTCTAGCAGCTTGCCGGCAGCATCCTTGCCCTCGCGGCTGATCTCGCCAACACAAGGGATGCCGTCAAGGATGGTCTTCAGTTCGGAAGTGGTCATTACATTGCGATTCTCGTTGTCTGATGGCTTGGCCATAGCACCACGTAGCTCTGCTGGAAGGTTGCTGTGGATGGTCGACAGCGGCAAAGCATGCACACGCGAGAAGGCGAGCTGGTTGATGACATGATTCTTAACAGGACTAGCGTGGTACTGCTGTGTACTCATGCTACGTCCTGGAGAGTTGAGGGACGGATTGAGCGGCTTACGCTTGCGCTCCGGCGAGGTCGACTGGAACGACTGGAACCTCGACATGATGTTATCGCCGAATGGTCCAAAGGAATGCACGATCGGATCGTTTTCCTCGTTGTGGTCCGAGAACTCATCTTGCTCAGACGCCAGAGTCGCACGGGACTCCAAGAACGATTCGTTTTGCTTGGGAATCGACATTGACGAGCACTTTGGCGTGGTCTCACCGGCACATGTGGGCTCAGGTGTTGAATCATGAGGTGCGTCTTCATCAGAGTTGTGGTCCTCGTAGATTTGCACAGATGCAGAGTCGGCACGAAAGGTCGAGGAGAATGTTGTGCCGAAGTCGAGACCATTAAGACCTGGAGTTGGCGAGACTGGTGATGCAAGACGTGGCGGTAATATCGGCGGCGGACTTGATGCAAACTGAGTTGCTGACACAGATTGACGTTTAGACGGCGAGTCCTGCGCCCATGGTGATCTGGGTTCGATCGACGCCTGCTCGCGTGCCTCGTCCTTCGGCCACACGAGCATTACACGCGTATTTTGCACGTCGACGATGATCTGAGCCATCGGCTTGCCCGACTCGAATGTCTGACCCTTTGCCAACTCGATGATCTCTCCACGGCAGTGCACTTTTGCTCCATTCCATCCCATACACTCCACCTCCACCTTGCCATTCGGATATGCATCGTCGGGTGTATGATATGAAGCACGCACGTGGACGCGTGAAATATGGCGATTGGCAGACAGCTGGTAATCTGAAGAGTTGCTTGAGCGTCCCATAAGTATTGGTTCGCCATTGGCGGGAAGATCAAGAGATGGTACATCGCCAAGAGGAGCGCGTTCTGAGAGGACGGAAACTGTCCGCTTCAATCCAGGACGCGTTGAACGCGATGGCGGCGAGGATGGGAGAATACCAGTCGAGGATGTAGGTACTGGTGTAGGATAATACTTGCGGTCGTCGAGTGTCTCGTCGAACTTGCGTTTGGCCGCTCGCGGGAGGCCGGGCGAGGAGGAAAGCGGTTCGAACGCGGGCAGCAGAGACGGTCGACGCGGCGCTGTATGTGTTGTTTCTGTCGACGGCAGTGCCGTCTTTTCAGATCCTGGTAGGGTATCCATAGTGTATGCACACTGTCGACTGTCAGACGTGATGTTGGCGGGTGAGCACGTCGTCGTGTCGGTGTGCTGCAGCTGGCTCTCGGCTGATATTGGATGTAGTGCTTCACGCCAGCGCGTATATGCAGCTCTGCGGGCTGTAGAGAGTGACTGTTGGTCAGTTGTGGTGGTTCATTGTACAGGAAAGGATACTGATGCCAGAGGAGGAAGAGGAGGTCACCGCGACACGGCCAATATGTAGAAGAGAAGTTGAATGGAATCTCAGCCTCTCAGGTGCAGGTCGCGTCTGCAACGACACGCTAGTACAAGCTAGCCGAGCCCGCTGTGCCAACCTGGAATGCCCCCGTCTCTCTTTTCTACGGGAAACATCCATGGATGATCTCAATTGCACAGTCTTGTAGTATCATCTCGCAATGACTATCTCGTCGCACAATATCATTGCTATAATGGCTCACTGTGTAGTCTGTACAAAAAGCCAGCATCAGACCGCGGTCTCGTGCTGCAGAACTACTTCTTAGCTTCATCAAGCCCTGGCACATAAATCCCAGCCTCCAACTCGTGTACGCGAAAGAGTAACGAAAAGTCTGTCTAAGGATCCATTCAGTCGCGTCGACGACGATCATATTCTGAGGCATGCCAGTGTCAGGAAACACATCACGAAGATGTGCATTTTCATCGAAGACATCAGAGAATCCTACAGCCGCCCAGAGCAAGACGATCTACTTTGTGTAACATGCTGCTACGAATGTGGCTCGAGTCGATCTGTGCGGAGAAGTTTGGCATAGCTATTTTCGAGCATTTTGGACAGGCATTCATGACAGTGAACGTCAATGCAGCGCCTAAGTGGCGTAAAGACGACGGACCACGAATCATTGAAATGATGGGTGTGTATGGTATTGATGGCCGTATCACCGTGGCACTTGCATTATCCAACTCCAGACACCTCGCTGAACAACAGCACTACTTACACGCTCAACGCTCATCAACTCGCTATTTGTAACTGCTCGTTCACTCGTTTTCTTCTGTGTTTCACATGTATCCAAACAACAATCTGGTGGATGCTATGTTCTTGCACGTCTCATTGTCGCCGCCTTCGTATATCTGCTGTGACAGCAGAGGAGAAGATGCCGGGAGAACCGCAGGCTCCTTCGTTGCTTGTACTTCGTCGGATGTGTCTTCATTCTCCGCAAGCTCTGGAGCCATAGTCGGAGCAGGATCCTTCGATAAAGCGGTCGTTACCAGCTCAGCAGACTCGAACGTGGGAGAAATCGATATAGGCTGAGCAACGAAGGGATCGCTGTTGCTGATCTCAAGGTTTGGCACATCCGATGTCAATGTCCTTTGGGGATCATGCTCGTAGACTGCTGGCAGCATCGGGCCTTCTGCCAGAGTCGAGACGAGCGCTGTTCGCAGACTCATCCACAAAGCCAGCACCGCCAATCCGCAAATGGCAATGTTGCGTTTGTCTTGTGCAAGCAGGTATAGGTAGTTCTTCAACAGGACAGAGAGTGGGATGTCTTGCCGGGCGTATATTGGCGGGAAGTCGTCCAGCGGCTGCGACTCCGGTTCAAAGATTGTCTCTTCCGTATGCTCCATCTCATAGCTTTCGGCTTTTTGCTCAGCAAGCTTCCTGCTTTCATGTTCGATACGGAGTTGCTGTTCCACCACTTCTCTGATCCGAGCCTCTTCGTCATCATTTCTCTGCCGTGTTTCCAACTCCTCGTCTTGAAGCCTAGCATCGAGACTCCTACGCAGCTCGTCACCGATCCATGGCAGTATCTCGACATCGACACGCTCCATCTCCGACCAGGCAGCGGACCATGCAGAAGCGCGCATGAGTCCGTTGGCAGCATACACTTTAATGCTCCACTTTTGTTTGTCCCCAGCTTCTACTCCTTTGACTTGATGATGGCACGTACTGCAATGACCGGAATTGGAGCTTGCTATACTGGAACCAATCGCAGAATCTGTACTGTCCTCGCTCGAAGATATGGAAGAGATGGATCCCTGAGCGCGAAAATGGCCGCATTTAGTTATGCGTTCTTCCTTGAGCTCTAGAGCTTCGAGCAGACGTTCCTCGAGTAGCTCGTAATCGTCTTTCGGATGCAGAATGAGAATTCCTCGTTGGGCCACAGTTTCAGATACCTTAGAGCGTAGCAGACGATAGTCCTCTAGCAAGTTTCCCGGAACCAGCTCCTGCAAGCTCCTTGTGCTCCATCGCAGTTGTACTGGTAACAGAGTAACATGGAGCAAGACCAACGGGTACTCTTTCTTCTCTCCCTCGGTGCCCAGCTCTTCGTGTCGCTTCCTTGTGGCTGGACTGCCCTTGTTGCTTCGTGGTGTGCCAACTCTCGATCGTGAATGTAAGGCAGACCTTCGCGGGCTGCGCTCAAACGAGGGGGTAGGCGAGCTCATTTGCAAACGCCTGACAGATTCTGGTCTCCTGAACGAGGGTCTGATCATCTGTGGGCTATAGGCCGCGTGTATTGGCGTGGCATGTTCCTGGTCGGTCTCGCTAGATGACTCCGGCAGTGATGAGATCGAGGTGGAAGTAATCGCGGATTCGCGCCGTCCATCTTCGCGCTCGGTGTCGGTCGGATCGATGTTCGACGGCTCCAAGTCCTCGTCAATGCCCTCAAGTATACTGGCTCCGCCCGGATTCTCGTCGAAATCATCCTCTATGCCGTTGTGGAATGCATTGTCGTGCTCAGGTGAAGGATCGTGGGAGGGATCGGGGCTCGGAATGCCAGTGTCCTGATAGATGGTAAATTGCTGGGTCTTGCTAGGGCGCGCCATCGGTACATGAGCCGTGGTAGCTTCACACAGCTACAACGTCTCTTTAGAATATTTGCACCATGTCGATGGAATATCTGGTCGGCGACGTTTCTCCCACGAGGACGACGTGTTCGTCTGTTTTCCGGCTGAACTTTTGAGCGGTCGCAAGGAGCAACAGCCGATGAGCAAGCCGGCTGAGCACTTTCAACATCACCACGATTCGCGACGCTTTTTTGATCGCATTGGCAAGATGTCCACTTCTTCGTCATGTGGTATAAAACAATCACGCGGAGTATTCAACGTGTATTGAACAGATAATGTACTGCGTCTACCAATCAATGCCACCGCTACTACGCTCGCCACCAGCCAATATAGCCTGCGCCTTGCCACGCTCTCCCAAACCATTAGGCAAATGGCTCGCCGCAAACGGCTTCCTCCCCTTCATCTTAAACTTCTTATCAAGAGCCTCGAACGGACTCGTCTTCTCTGTCTCATCCTTCTTGATCTTGAACTTCTCGGTCCCAAGCACACTGTCAAGCTCCTCAATAGGCGGCAGCTTCACATACACCATGCCATCTTCTCGTGCTTCCACGGGGAAGGTGGCGATGTTGACTTGCTCATCGTTGCTGCACTTGCCTGCTTCCTCGCCGTTCATTGTGTAGTTTCGTTTGTGCATTGGACAGCTGACCCAGAGCTTGTTCGTCTTGTGGTCCTCGCCGATGAGACCGTCGCTCAGAACGAATGCACGCTTGTGGGGGCACATCTGTTGGGTGGCATAATACTTGCCTTTCACCTTGAAGATCGCAAGTTGTGTGTCGCCACGCTTCACAGGTACGCTGGAGCCTGTAGGTGAGTCACTGAACTGGTCGCAGCTTGCAAGGGGCTGCCACGATAGAGCGCTCCACTTTGTGCCCCGGAAGTCTTCCTTTACAGACTCACTCGGCCAGTAAGCTGGTCTTTGCTGCTCTCGCTCCTCGACCTTTTCCATTGTCTCGATGGTCTCCTTGGTGTTGGCGAATTGTGTGAAAAGTGCCTTTTTTTTAGGGTCTTGCAGCACCTCTGTCCATTCGCAGAAGAACGAGCCAACGATTTCCTGCATCTGCTTCTCAAGTTCTGCACATATGCCTAGGCTGTCCTCGAGGACGACCTTCCGAAGATATGCAATTCCACCAGGCAGATTCTCCACCCACCGTGCTGTTCGCTGCAGCTTATCCGCAGTCCGCATGTAGAACATGAGGTAGCGATCGATAATCGGGATCACATCATCAGGCGGTACGTCCTTCGCCAGAAGCTCGCTATGCCGTGGCTTCGCACCTCCATTACCGCCGACGAATATGTTGAAGCCCTTCTCTGTTGCGATCAGACCAAAGTCCTTGTTCTGAGCTTCTGCACACTCTCGTACGCAGCCAGAGACACCTCCTTTCATCTTATGAGGAGAACGGATGCTCTTGTATCGCTCCTCAAGTCGGACCGCCATGCCGACTGAATCGCCAATACCGAATCGGCACCATGTTGTACCTACGCATGACTTGACAGTTCGTAAGCTCTTCGCGTAAGCATGTCCTGATTCCATACCACCATCGATGAGCTCCTGCCAAATGTCGGGTAGGTCTTGTTTCTTAGCGCCAAACATGTCTATGCGTTGGCCACCCGTGATCTTGCAGTATAGACCGAACTTCTTCGCTACGGTCCCAATAACGATGAGTTTGTCCGCCGTGATCTCACCACCGGACACTCGCGGAACGACAGAGAACGTTCCATTCCGCTGGATGTTCGCAAGGAAGCGATCGTTCGTGTCTTGTAGTCCTCGTCGGTCTTCATCAATGATGTGCTTGTTGTACAAAGACGCCATGATGGATCCAATCGTAGGCTTGCATGCCTCACAACCGACCGAGTCAGGCTCTTTGCCACATTCCTTCATCACGTCGGCAAATTTCTGCAACTTCTTCACGTAGATGATGTTGAACAGGTCTGCTCGGGAGTACTCGAAGTGTGGGCATAGATGGTTCTTGACCTCAACACCCATTGACGCCATTGTTTTGTTGAAGATGGTCTGCACCAGTGGCATGCAGCCACCACAACCAGTCCCGGCCTTGGTGCATGACTTGACGTCTCCGATTGACTTGCAGGTTCCATCCTTGACACTTTTCACGACGCCGCCTTTGGTAACGTTGTGACATGAACATATTTGTGTGTCGTCATCCAGATCATCGGCGTCATCATCGCCAGAGTTCTTGCCAACGATGAACTCTGATGGCGGCACGTCAAGAGCTTTCTGCTTCGTCACCATTGGCACGAGCTTGACGTAGTCCTTTGTGTCACCGATCATCATGCCTCCCAAAAGGTATTTGCCATCCATGGTGAACAAGTACTTCTTGTAAATTTGCTGGAAAGGATCTTTATACGTCAACGCCTTGACTGGAGATGATGCAGGTCCATTGGTGAGGTTGTCGAGCTTGCTATCAGATCTTTGCATACCCTCCTTCTTGTTGCCACGACCCGGCAAATCCTTTGGGCCGTCGCGATCAGCAAAGAAGTCACCGAAGCTCGCCACTTCCACACCTAGCAGCTTGAGCTTCGTGCTGAGATCAGGCCGTTTAAATTTCCGTGGGGCGTGCGCTTTTGCTTGGGTCAGGTTGAAGGCCAGGACGTCGGCCATTTCGATGCCGGGTGCAATGAGGCCGAAAGTCTGGTTCTCCCAGCTGGCGCACTCCCCAATCGCGTAGACGTCCTTGGTCGATGTCGCGAGGCTCTCGTCTACGACGATACCACCATTCCTGTCGGCGCAGCGGATGCCCGCCTTACGAGCCAGGTCGTCGCGTGCCTTGATGCCGATGGCGAAACATATTGTGCTGCAGTCCATTTGCTCGCCATCTTCGAACACCACACCAATGACGTTGTTATTCTCATCTGTGTTGATCTTGCCAACACGCTTGCTAAGCAAAACATCTAGGCCAAGTTGTCGGACCTGCTCAACAACCATACCACCTGCATCACCATCAAGCTGCCGGCTGAGCACCCATCTGTTGCGCTCAATCAGCTTGACTTTGCCGAACTCTTCGAGGTCCATCATTGCCTTTGCTGCTTCCAAACCAAGTAGACCTCCACCAACCACAGCTCCCGTCGATCCCTTCTTCGTCGCGGAGAACTTGATGAGGTTTTCCAGGTCTTCAATGGTTCTGTATACGAACACGCCATTGGCATCGTGGCCAGGGGTGTGCCGTGGAAGTAGGGCATTGGAACCTGTTGCCAGTACCAGGATATCATAAGCTACCGTGTCTCCCTTGGCGGTCTCCACGTTCTTTTGTTCGGTATCGATGGATGTAACAAGAGTGTTGAGGTGGTAGGAGAGCGACCCTTCTGGCATGGACGCGTACCATGATGCGGGATTGAGGTATAGGTTCTCGACCTCGCGATGTTGGAAGAAGCTTGTCAGGCCCACGCGGTTGTATGCCAGATGCTGCTCTTCGCCGATGACAATGATGTCGTATTCTCTCCTCTTTACATCAAGCTTCAGCAGCTTCTCGATGAAGCTGACGCCCACCATTCCCAAGCCCACCACGACCACTCTTGTCCGCTTCGTGCCATTGGGAATCTCGCCATTCGCTGCAAGATCCTCGACCTTGTCAGGCAGAACGTTCGCCTCGGAGTCGTTCCATTCGGTGTTGCTCATGTTGTCCAGATCTCAAGGTAAGCACATTCAGACTTTGTTGTGAGAAACAAGAGGAAGGGCAACAGCACCTACTGCACAAGCAGGCTGCAATGGATATTTCCATGCAGTCTTTACGCACCTATACTATGAGCGAAGTGATTGCCCCAGCGCGTGGCGGCCATATGCCAGTGTCACGCAACGCAACGCAGCCGCCTCGGAGAAAGCGATGTTGGTGGCATGGCTGTTATCGATTGGGACTGCGACCAACGAGGATGAAGGTGTTGACCACAGGCCTCGAGCCACTGCCATCAACTAGAGCCACATGGCTTTCGGGTGCTGGATGCTGATAGGCATGATAGCGATAAAGAGGTTGCCATTGACTGGTTGTTCTTATCAGAGATGAGGTCCAGGACTCCAGGAGTAGAGCTAGCGGCGCTTGGCGAGAGAGTGATGATTCTGGTATGCCGTACTGAGCTCCATCACGTGCGCAATTTCCCCGCTGGAAGTCTCCTCTGCCGACAGCCGCTCATGCTCAAAACATTTGGAAATGTGCGCGAGTGACCTCACCTTCAACCTTCAACAGCTTGACCGCCGTCGCAACGGCCTTTGCTCATTATGGAGTCAACTTGGACAACTCATAAAGCCTCTTTGCCTTGTTGCTGACTCGTCGCCGACCACCACCGATGCCCTTCGCCAGTGCACGGAACCCGCCTTTTGCCGCTTTAGGATGCAGCATGATAAGAAGAAGGATCAGGCTGGCTATTGGTTCGTCGCCATCTTTCTCTGCAAGAGCCAACTCTGCTCATCCGATCAGCCTGCGATCAGCCTGGATGTCCAGATGTGCAGGGGCAGTAAGTGTCGATGTCAGGTCTCCGCGGTCATGTCTGCACTCTTGTCATGCCGGTACAGCATTTCCCAGGAGATGTCAAAAAGCAAACTGCAGGTAGTACGCCATTCGTTTTGTCTAGGCACGACGCTGGAGTCTCACCAGACCGCCTCCTATCCTACAGGTCGCGCTCAGCTGCTGTGGCATCGCATCACCTGCTGCGGCATCGATAGCCAACATTGAGCTAGTGGTTTGTCTTTTGTCAAACTACAGTTGAGCGATTTCCATTCTGTGCTGCATCTTCTCATCTTTTTGT
Source organism: Fulvia fulva (assembly GCF_020509005.1). Classification (NCBI taxonomy): domain Eukaryota; kingdom Fungi; phylum Ascomycota; class Dothideomycetes; order Mycosphaerellales; family Mycosphaerellaceae; genus Fulvia; species Fulvia fulva. Next base: position 1,297,046 of record NC_063013.1, read on the forward strand.
TTTCGCCGTCATTATGAACTCCTCATCTACCACGGAAGAAGACCAAAAGCATTTGCGAAGGATAGTCGATCTTCCGCCAACACCACCCGACTCGGACCATAGCGATGTTGAACGATCAGAGAGCCCATTGAGTGGAGAGCTCAGCAATCCTGATTTTCCTTTACCACCCTCCACGGAAGAACCGACTGCAGTGCTCGATCAGGACAAGAAGACTCCAGATGGTTGGCTGCCACGAGATCCAAGGTTAATACGTCTGACTGGTGTACACCCCTTTAACGTTGAGGCTCCCTTGTCAGATCTGTATGACCAAGGGTTCTTGACCAGCCCAGAGCTGTTCTATGTCCGGAACCATGGCGCCGTACCACAGGTCAAGGAGGAAGATATACCTGATTGGGAGTTCAGCGTAGAAGGCATGGTCGCCAACCCATTCACCCTGACTCTCCGGGAACTCATGGAGCAGTATGAGCAACATACTTACCCAGTCACGTTGGTATGCGCAGGCAACCGGAGGAAGGAACAGAATGTGGTGCGGAAGACGAAAGGCTTCTCGTGGGGCGCTGCTGGCGTGTCGACTGCTCTATTCACCGGTGTCATCATGGCCGATGTCATTCGCAAGGCCATGCCGAAAAGAGGTGCGAGATATGTCTGTATGGAGGGCGCAGACAAGTTACCGAACGGTTTCTACGGCACGTCTGTCAAATTGAACTGGGTTCTCGATGAGAACAGGGGTATGATGCTCGCTCATGGCATGAACGGCGAGCTGTTGCGACCTGATCACGGGAAGCCTCTCCGAGTAGTCATTCCAGGGCAGATCGGTGGTCGAAGCGTGAAATGGCTGAAGAAGCTCGTCGTCACTGCCGAACCGAGCGATAACTGGTATCACATCTACGACAACAGGGTACTGCCCACCATGGTGTCGCCCGAGCAGTCAGCCAATGAGCCGAAATGGTGGATGGACGAACGCTACGCAATCTACGACCTGAGCACCAACTCTGCCATCGCGTATCCCGCCCATGAAGAGCAGCTTGGCCTAGTCGGCGCGCAACAAAACTATCGAGTCAAAGGATACGCATACGGTGGCGGTGGGCGACGAGTCACAAGAGTCGAGATTTCCATCGATAAGGGAAAGTCATGGCGTCTGGCGAATATTGATTATGCCGAGGATCGTTACAGAGACGCAACTCCGCAGAAGCTGCTCGGCGGCACACTTGACTTTGGCTGGCGAGAGGCTTCATTCTGCTGGTGCTTTTGGAACATCGACGTTGCTGTCATTGAACTTGCAGATTCCAAGGACATCCTAGTCCGTGCCATGGATGAAAGCATGAACCTACAGCCACGAGACATGTACTGGAGCGTTCTTGGCATGATGAACAACCCTTGGTACCGTATCTCTATCAGCAAAGAGGGAGACTACCTCCGCTTTGAGCATCCAACACAACCGGCACTCATGCCTGGAGGATGGATGGAGAGGGTGAAAGCTGCAGGCGGCGACCTCAGCAACGGCTACTGGGGCGAGCAAATTGGTGGGGAGGACACAGACGCACCCATCGCAGAAGCTGCTGCAGAGGTGAAAATGACGAAGGACGATGTCAAGCTGAAGATTACCATTGACGACTTACGAAAGCATGACAACGAAGATGCGCCTTGGTTTGTGGTAAATGGTGAGGTCTACGATGGAACGGCGTTCCTGAAAGAGCATCCAGGTGGTGCTCAAAGCATTGTATCTTCGGCCGGTCTCGATAGTACTGACGAGTTCATGGCGATTCGTAAGCACAAGGTCATTCCTGAGCCTTTCGACTTACTGACATCCAGCAGATAGCGAGACGGCGAAAGCTATGATGCCATCCTACCACATCGGCACCCTCGACGAAGAGGGACGAGCTGCTCTGACTGGCCAAGAGGTGCAACCAGACGAGAACGCTGAACCCACCGCAGCCTTCCTCGAGCCACGAGCCTGGAAGAAGGGCATTCTTCACTCAAAGAAACGAGTATCCTGGGACACACGAGTCTTTTCAGTTAAGCTCGATCACGACGCCCAAACACTCGGACTACCCACGGGACAACACCTCATGATCCGCCTACGCGATCCAGTAACAAGGGAAGCCATCATCAGGAGCTACACACCCATCTCACAAACGACCAAGAAAGGCTACATGGACATTCTCGTCAAGCTGTACTTTGACACAGACTCGAAGCCAGGCGGCAAAATGAGCAAAGCACTCGACGCCATTCCCGTCGGCCACTACATCGATTTCAAGGGACCGATAGGCAAATTCGAGTACCGTGGCAAAGGACGCTGTGCTGTCAACAACGTCGAGCGGAATATCAAGAAATTCTACATGATCTGCGGCGGTAGTGGCATCACGCCGATCTACCAGGTCTTCCGCGCTGTGATGCAGGATAAAGACGACCCTACACAATGTGTTGTGCTCGACGGCAACCGGTTGCTGGAAGATATCTTGTGCAAGGCGGATCTGGACCAGTTTGCAGCTGAGAATGCCGACAGGTGCAAGTTGCTGTACACCTTGACGAAGGCTCCAGAGGGGTGGCAAGGCTTGCAGGGCCGGATTGCTGCGCCTCTCTTGAAGGAGCATGCCGATCGGAGTGTGCATGGAGATGGTGAGGCAATGGTACTGATCTGTGGGCCGGAGGCGTTGGAGAAGAGTTGCCACCAAGCATTGCTTGAGCTTGGGTGGAAAGATGACGAGCTGCTGTTTTTCTGAGCTGCCACATGATCGTTCACGAGATGCGATCGATGGGCACAAAATTTGCTGCTTAGCGTGGCGTCCGGAAGGTGTATTGAAAGCTAGAGGCACAGGCGGAGTCTTTCCATCAGGAACTAAAATTTGATCACATAATGCATATGCATATTAAGACGTCCCAGAAATTCGCTCAACTCGCATCAAACATCTCCGGCCAGTGGTGACCGGCATCATCCCTATAGCTAACAGCGGTGAAGTATGCAACCCATAACATTGCCTATAGCGCTTTTGCGATATCTCCGCGCCGGCCACTGCTTTTGATCTTCATCGTCACCACGAAGCAGCTTCGCGTCATCATCTGCAGGAAAGTGTTCACCACCAAACCTACCGTGTTGCCCCAATACCCGAAAAGCACTCCCAGACGGCTTCGCGGAGCAAGCATTGCTTGGCGAGGTCAAGTGCCCGACCGAACTTGCAGTGCGGTGGATCAGAGAGGTTAAAGTCGTGAGAGTCGTTGCTGATCTCGGCAGATAGTGCCATGGCAAGCTTCCAGTAAAGCATCGTGCCAAGTCTAGTGCGAGCTTGATCTTACGCTCGATCGCACTCGATACGACCGGATGCGCCGAAGGCAAAGCGCTTCAACATTGACAAAAGTGTCCCCTGCGGATGTCCACTACTACTGTGTTCACAATACTGACCGAGATGTCGCACACGGTGTTGTTCCATGCGATGAGAAGACGGTCCTTGCGTGAGCTGCGACTCCCCGTTCCAATGTGGCCGGTGTTCGACCATGATTCGCAACTCGATGCACTGTGCTTGGTTCTGGCACTGCGGACCACTGGCTGTCGTAGATAAGGTATCGCAGTGAGTCTGTCTTCAGAGGTCCTTGAGTCTTCGTGTCTGCCTCCTCGATAGAACGTGCAGAGCGTATCACGAGAGTCTTGAAAGACCTGAGGATCTGTAGCAAGCGCTCAAACTGGTGGGTTGCAGTTTCGTAATCCGTAGATGGTATTGGAGGGCCTCAGCGTACGTCAGTCCGTGGGATCCAAACAGTGGTATTCACGGCCGCGATGTCCTGCTCGCACATCCCCGGACAGCAAACTTCGTTGAACAGCATGTGCATAATGTCAGTGTGGCAGAAATTTAGCTGTGCCTCGACGCATACAGATTGCATGGTGAGCTGGTGTTGCATTTCTTGATGGAGTGATGGAAGGAGCGACATGTGATATTGGAAAGATGGGCGTCGCAAGGGCGCTTGGGCCACACAATCCCTGTCGGCTGGAACGTGTCCATCCTGCGATTCAGGCAACATCATAAGTCACCACTTCTCCACCAACACAGACACGACAGCAAAATGTCAGGACGACAAGGCTACGACGTGGTGGTCGACGTGGACGCTGAGGTAGGGGATACGGGCAAATGCGACAGACAGCACGCACTGACGCGACAGCAGGGAGATCTCGGCCACACAGACCTAAACGACGACCTCGAATTCCACAACTCTAGTATGCAATAATGGGGACTGGATCTTGGTGATGATTTCGCTAAACAATGCTACAGCTTTCGACAACAACAATGCGCGCAACAAGATCCCCGCCGATAGCCAAAATGCTTCTTTCCTCAACCCCTCGCGACAGCCTTCGTCTTCCTCGAAACGATACCTCTGGAGCATCGCCTTCTACCAGCAGTTCTTCGACGTAGACTCCATCCAGATCCTCCACCGATGTCGCAGCACACTATACCCGCGTCAGAACTTCCTCGATGTAATGGAGGGCAATCCAGATCTTTACGGACCGTTCTGGATTGCGACAACAGTGGTGGTAATTCTCTTCCTCACAGGCACAATAAGTCAGTACCTGGCATACCAAGGGAAGGACCACTTCGCCTACGACTTCAGGCTGTTGAGTGGAGCGGCTGGTTTGGTGTACGGATACCTGATCTTTGTGCCGCTGGGACTGTGGGGAGTGCTGAAGTGGTTTGGAAGTGAGAGCTCGAATTTATTGGAGTGCTGGAGTCTCTACGGATATGCCAACTTGATCTGGATACCCGTTGCGCTTGTGAGCTGGAGCAACATCTCTGGTGAGCCAAGGTCGAACATCAAAGCCAGAAATGGACTATGCTAATGTGGGACAGCGCTCAACTACGCTTTCGTTGGAGTCGGGCTGGCATACTCGGGTCTCTTCCTGTTTAGGAATCTGTATCCTGTGGTTTCGGCTACGGATGCGAAGACCTCGAAAGCGCTACTAATTGCGGTGATCGCATTGCATGCAGGCTTTGCAATCGCTATCAAGGTGCTATTCTTTGCACACAACAGCCCGGCCGCGAAGAACAAGACCCCTGCGCCTGATTCTGGCGATGGCGATGCTGCTAGGATGCTCTTCAGATTTTGACCTGGTGCCTAGTGCTTCAAGGTAGCTACGACATTGTATGCATGATCTTTTCGTGAGCATAGCCGCAACTGATTCCGCTGAAGCAAGCGCGTCGATCGACCATATCCCTGCATGCTTGCTAGAACCAGGCTCACGAAGCGACGCTTCGGCGAGTCAAGGCTCTGTATGGTCTCATGTTGGTTGTTTGCTAACACATGTTCCACAGCGCAAGCGCGCTCAATTTGGCACACTGTGCTTTCCGGCCCCAGGCATCGCTTACAACTCATAGATCTCGGCTAGGGCAAGATCAAACGCGGAAGCATACTGCGATGCGGCTGAGGGACCGGTATCAGACACGCGCGCACGATGTATTTCGCAGATGTCTGTGTGTATAACGGCCAGGCCCATTGCTTTCCAGCTGCTCAGCTCAGCATCGACACACATACATACCAGCAGCAATGGAGTTCGACGAGACATTCAAGTTCAGCGACAAAAAGTACGCACAGCGAGCCAGGGCCATGACACCCACAACACTATGGGAGCTGGAGCGATCAACTTTGACCTCCAAAGTCAAAGCGGGCACTGGAATCGGCGTCTCGACTTTGCTGTTACTCCCTACACTTGGCGTTTCTGGCGTAGGACTGGCATACAGCAGCCGTGCTGTCGACATCGCTCGCAGGAAAGTGAAGGCGGCCAAGGAAGAAATCAAGCGCCGCAATCTCCCTCCCTACGATAAGACCAAGCGAGACTACACTATACCGCTAGGCATGACTTTCGCAGTGGTACCTGTTACTGGGGTCATCGATCTCTTCAGTCTCGGACTTGCTGGAGCAACTGAAGCCGTGTAAACGACTGTTGAGGCCTGGGTACAGAAACATGCAACCGCTAGGAACAGAAGAGCTCGGCCGGGATTGGGACGCGCCGATAGCGATCAGGTGGACTATGCGCAACGGATTCCGCAGGACAGTGCGACGACCTTTGTGTTTTTGAGCAGGGAAGGGCAGCCTATCACGCAGCCAGTCCTTACAAAGTGCTGCGAACACTCTCAGCTGGCCAAGAGCACTCTGTGCCGATTCTGCGGCTGTGCGATTGATGCCAGCTTTCAGGCTTATTATCACTGCTGCGAATGTATCTCGGACAAAGGCTACAGCACCTGCGAGGTGTGTGTTGCTGGTCGTGGTTGTGGATGCCCTGGTCGAGAGAAGCATGTTTTGTTCCGACAGGGACTACTGTCGCCCATCGTTGACTATGGCAAGCTCGAATAAGCTGACTCACTGGAGGATCTCGGCAACAATCTCAACGACACTTGCGCCGGCATATAATTTTGTAGCGACATTGGAATCTCCTCGCCGTGTCTGGCAGGATTTGATCGGAATGACCGATAGCTCCCCGGGCCTCGGAGGCTCTGCTCGACGAACAAGACCTTCACGCGATTGCCTCAGATCTTAGCGGGTTGTACAAGCATTTTGTTTTCCCGCGCGGCGGGAACCAATAGCGTCACGTCTAGACGTTCTGCATAACTTCGAGTGGATAGATGAGCCATTTCTGCACATCGAGCTTCTCGGCCATGATCAAAGATGTCGAGATGAAGACCACAAAGGAAGCAGGCTCGACCCGTGGTCGACTGAGCGTGATCAGGCTTCAAATAATACTAGAGGCTAAAGCGTACCGGCGTGGGAGACGATAGCACGGGAGCCGGGACAAGATGAGTTCCAATTTGCCGACGATTTCATGCTTCCAGAGCACATGCCTCTCTTGGGTTAGGAATTCTCGCAATAGCAGCTGGGTGGTTTGAAGATGGGCTGAAGCAGCGCGTCGTGCATCGACCGACTGGCCAACAGAGCCGCAGGTGATGGTACTGAAGGTCTGCTCTGGCGTATAAGAGTACGGTCAATCGACGAGCGAACAGTGTCGATAGGCAAACTTTGGGTCGCCGGCGGATGCACGAACCACCGTGTCTCCAGTCACGAGACTGGTTTTGAAGAGGCCGTCGAGAGTGCACTAGCCTAGCAGTGAAGACTATCGTGGAGACTGCTACTGCCGGATGGTTCAGGCTCCAGAAGAAGAGCTAGTGTTCAGTCTCGCAGCTTGCCGCTTGGTGGAAAGCAGCTTTGAACAATTTGTATCGTCGAGGGTCTAATGAGTCACAGAACTGCTCCAGCAGCGTAGGTACACCTGATTTCGTTGAGAGCGCTCCGGACGCAGGTACATATATGAGTCAAAGAAGCATGAGATTGTTCCTGCCGTCTTCACATGCGGCCGATCCTGCCGTATAAAGCCAAAGCCGCCGGACTTCAACCGACGTCACTGCAACCCCACCAAATTTCGCAAAGCAAACCACACTCCATCAATATCCACCCGACCAGCACTGACGGTTCTGCAGTCTGCTGTCCACCTCTTGCCGCAGACACCCACTATTTGCCACACGCACGTGCTCGCCTGCACGTTGTCAAACATACTGCCGTGCCGTGGTAGTATGAGAGCGAGAAACAACTTCCTTAATCCCGATCCGCCTCCCGAGTCTCCAGGAGGCAAAACTGCAGTACTCCTGCGGCACGCCACTCACAGCTGAGCGATCTCCATCTCAGAGAGAGAATCTGAACCACCAAACAACATACCAGCCTTTCCAAACCAGCCGGGAGCTGTGAGCGAGGCGCAATGGCACCCAAAGCAAAGAAAGGAAAGAAGGGAGGAAATGACGACTGGGACGAGGGCCTTGGCGAGGCAGTCACGGCCGACCCAATAGCTCAGGCTGAGGCAGCTGCGAAGGAGGACAACGATGAAGAGGAAGGAGGTGGTGGCGGCGGTTTCTTGGCCGCGCTTAAAAAGAACAAAGACAAGAGGAAGAAGAAGGGCAAAGTCGTTCAGGACGACTTCCTCGACGGCGAAGACCCTACTGCTGATGGCGAAGCGGGCGAAGCGCCCACTGCAGAGACTGTTCTTGCCGCCAAAGCTCCCGAGGAAGCAACGATGGACGATGAGTGGGACGAGCCTGCCAAAGGTGGAAAGAAGGGCAAGAACGCCAACCAGCAAGCCGCCAAGAATGAGGATGCTGAAGAGGATGAGGAGCTTGATGAAGGTGGTGGCATAAAGACGAAGGCTCAAAAGGAGAAGGAGAAGAAGGAGAAGGAGAAGCAACGAAAGAAAGCGGCTGCCAAGAAGAAGACCGCGGCACCGCCTCCCGCTGCGAAAGAAGAGGCTAAGCCAGTGGAAGCCGCACCGGCTACGGTGCCTGATGCGGCTGCTGGAAGCAAGAAGGGCAAAAAGCTCAATCCAGCGCTTCGAGCATTGCAAGAGCAACAGGAAAGACTCCGTCAGCAACAGGAGGAAGATGCCCGTACAAGAGCCGAGGAAAGTGCTCGCGCCAAAGCCGAGCAGAAGCGTATCGAGGAAGAGGAGAAGGCTGCGAGTGAGGCAAAAGCTGCCAAGAAGGCCAGGGAAAAGGCGAAGATTGAAGAAATGAAGAAGGCCGGCACATACAAAACAGAGAAGGAGAGGAAGCAGGAAGCGCAGCAAAAGGCTCGGTTGCAACAGATGCTTGAGGCGGGAGCTAAAGTGGCTGGGTTTGAAGGCGAAAGCGAGCCCAAGAAGCCAACCACCAAGGACATGCGAAAGAAGAACCCACGCAAGGAGGCAGAGGAGCGAAAGGCCCAGCAGGCACGCGAAGAGGAAGAGGCTCGGAAGAAGATGGAGGAACTCAAGCTTCAGGAGGAGCAGGCCAAGAGGGCTGCCGAGGAAGCGGAGAAGGCACGACTTGATGCTGAAGCCAAGAAGCAGGAAGACGCAGAGGATGAGCTCGAAGACTGGGAAACTATGGTTGAGAAGGAAGAGAATGGAGACGTTGCAGATAGCTGGGATGCCGAGTCCGGCGACGAAGGTCAAGTCAAGCCTGCAGTCAACGGCAAGGCTGTGCAAAAAGGAGCGACCGATGGCAAGCCCGACATCAAGGAAGATGAGGATGACGACTCTGATTCTGAAGAAGATGATTCCGAAGATGACTCCGAGGACGACTCAGAAGACGAAAGAGAGACTGTTGCGCAGAGAATGGCCGCCGAGAGGAAGGCCGCGGCGGCCAAGAAGCGTGCTGACGAGCTCGAAGCTTCAAAGGCTGCCGCCTCTAAGGACAACCTGCGATCGCCCATTGGATGTATTCTTGGCCACGTCGATACCGGAAAGACGAAATTGCTTGACAAGATCCGTCAGACCAACGTTCAGGAAGGCGAAGCCGGTGGTATCACCCAGCAGATCGGTGCCACCTACTTCCCGGTGGAGGCACTTCAGAAGAAGATTGCCGTCGTTAACCAGGATGGTGCTTTCGACTTTAAGGTTCCAGGTCTTCTCATGATCGATACGCCAGGTCACGAGTCTTTCACCAACTTGCGATCTCGTGGTAGCTCCCTATGCAACATTGCCGTGCTTGTCGTTGACATTATGCATGGTCTCGAGCCACAAACCTTGGAGTCGATGAAGTTGCTGCGCGACCGCAAGACGCCTTTCATCGTCGCCTTGAACAAGATCGATCGTCTGTACGGCTGGAAGCCAATCAGCAATAACGGTTTCCGCGACTCGCTCAACTTGCAGAAGTCGAGCGTACAGTCAGAGTTTGCCGACAGATTGGAGAAGACCAAGCTTGCTTTCGCTGAGCAAGGCTTTAACGCCGAGCTCTTCTACGAGAACAAGTCGATGGCTAAGTTTGTGTCACTGGTCCCAACCTCAGCCCACACCGGAGAAGGTATTCCGGACATGATCAAGCTGCTCATCTCCTTGAGCCAAGATCGCATGACCAAGTCGCTGATGTACTTGTCCGAGGTAGAATGTACTGTTCTTGAGGTCAAGGTCATCGAAGGTCTCGGAACCACGATCGATGTTGTCCTTTCGAACGGTATTCTGAACGAGGGCGACACAATTGTGCTCTGTGGTACAGACGGTGCTATCACTACACAAGTGAGAGCTCTGCTGACGCCAGCTGAGATGAAGGAGCTTCGTGTCAAGTCGCAATATGTCCACAACAAGACTGTTAAGGCTGCACTTGGCGTCAAGATCGCCGCCAACGGTCTCGACAATGCCATTGCCGGTTCTCGTCTACTCGTTGCCAGGGATCCTGACGACGAAGACTACATCGAGGAGTTGGAGGACGATGTCATGAGCGATCTTGACAACTTGACTAGGAACATCAGCAAGACTGGCCGTGGTGTGCACGTCCAAGCGTCTACTCTTGGTTCCCTGGAAGCACTGCTGGAGTTCTTGCGCGTGTCGAAGATTCCAGTCGCCAACATCGCACTTGGTCCAGTGCACAAGCGCGATGTAATCACTGCCTCCACTATGTTGGAGAAGGCAAAGGAGTATGCTGTCATGCTGTGTTTCGATGTCAAGATTGACAAAGATGCCACTGAGATGGCCGAAAAGTTCGGCGTGAAGGTCTTCACCGCTGAGATCATCTACCACTTGTTCGACAAGTTCACGGCTCATATGGCAGAGCTCACTGCAGCTAAGAAGGAGGAGAGTAAGATGCTGGCAGTATTCCCTGCTGTCTGCAGACCAGTCGCCGTCTTCAATAAGACCGACCCGATCGTCGTTGGCCTGGACGTGATTGACGGCAACCTCCGGCTCCACACTCCCATTGCAGCCGTCAAGCACAACGCGGTCACCGGAGTCAAGGACATTGTGGTGTTGGGCCGTGTCACATCCATCGAGCGCGACCACAAGGCCGTGGCGGGCGGCATCGCTAAGAAGGGCACACCTAGTGTCGCCGTCAAGATCGAAGGTCCCAACCAGCCAACCTATGGCCGACAGCTTGAGGAGAAGGATATGCTCTTCTCACACATCTCTCGCAAGTCCATCGATACGCTCAAGGAGTTCTACAAGGACGAGGTGGATAAGGATGAGTGGCGACTTATCGCTAAGCAGCTCAAGCCGCTGTTCGATATTGCATAAGCGAGTCGCTCTCACCTCAGGTGTGCTTCAAGCTGAATGGCTGCGTCCATGCTACTGGGCGATGAGTTTGGAAACTTTGGCAGGCGTTAGAAAAGGTATCGATGATATACATACTTTTTGATGATTCCATTTCGGTCCTTTTTGCAGCTTGGCAATCACTCACATCCATACCTCTTGCCGCGATGCGAGTGAGTGGTGGTCCCAGAGATCTTGGAGCCTGGATATGTTCGAAGCACTGTGGAGTGCAGTGTCGTATCTATGCTATCGTGTTCATGCTATCGTATCTCGTGCTCGTCATGCTGTCGCTTCATCCCCTCCCCACCATGCCAATGCAAAAGAACGCCTTTCACGCAAGTCTATCCCGACCCTCGAAAGCCCTATGCAATGCATCGTATGCTTACCAAGCTGATCAAGCTCTGCTAGAGGATCGACTCGATCGATGAGCCTTACTCAGCCGACGCCTCCCATCCGCTCCTACCGACGTCCTCCGCCGTCTTCGACCTCTCCTCTCCTCATCTGTGGATGGTCTCGTCGGCTGTCTGACCTCGACTTCCGTGCGTGTGCCGGCGGTCGAAGGGGCATCGTCGGTTGCTAGCCGTGTGAAGCTCTTTCTAGCCAATGGGCTCCTGCCTGTTCGAGCCGCGCTGGTCTCTCCGGCGGGCGTGAAGCGTGTTGAGGGGTGATATGAGGCGCTTGGTACGGTCAATGTGTCACCACTCGCGATGTCTGTGGGGCGCGAGGGCATGTGTACACGTGGAGCGAATTGAGGTGGTGATTGTGGTCGACGAGGGAACTCTGACGAGCCACGTCGTGGTACGCTGAAGTGCATGGGAACCGACTCATCCGACTCCGCTGATCGTGCAGAGTCCACTGATCTATCTCTACGCTGTGGGAGCGGACCATTGCTGAACTGAGGCACTTTCCCCTCTGGCTCGCGGTGCACGTCTGCGGGACGGTGACTCAACTCTGGTCGAGGGTTGCGATAATCTGGCAGAGGTACGTCTTGCCCTACATGATCTTGTGGTGCCTCGAAGTATGCGCCTCCTGCTGGGGCCTGCTCCCTCTGCTGTGCATGGTACTGCAAGATGTTCTGGAGATCCCACACACTCTCGACTCTTCGCGGCATAGCAAAGGACTCGTGGGAGCCGAAATATGAGGATGCTGCCATGCTGCCTCTTCGTGGGCCTTGATGATAATAGACCTGCTCGTCGTCCAGGATCGAAGTCTGATCCGGATGTAGTTCGATTGAGTCGTTCCTCTGAGCATAATAGCCGCCGTTGGTCTGTTCAGGCAATGCGAATCGTCCTTCCAGTTTACTCGAAGGTAATAGTGGTGCTGTGCGGACGGACTTCTTCCTGCCAAGCGGTGCAACATCTTTGAACGTCTCTGGCACGATGTTGAGCTCATCACCTTTGCCTTTGGCCTCAGCCACGGCTTGTTCAGGTGTGATCTTTTCGTCGGCCTTGATGGCGTCCACTCTGGGCCCTCCCCAGGTCCTTCTTGCGCATGTGAGGCATCCATAGACCATGTACACCCAGTTGGCGAAAGGGTTGACCACGAACATGACCGGGTAGAGCAGCATCTTCAACCTGCCCAGTCGAGCTGCAAAGAAGAACATGAGTAGCCAGTTCAGTCCCAGAGATACAGCAATGAAACCAAAGGGTAGGTTGGCAACTTTCTGCGATGTCGTGATCAAAGAGATGACCATGATGAAGAACAGCAGCGCTGTCGTTCGGATAGTGCTTTGCGCAAGGCGAATGATCAAAAGGACTGGGTATCGCCGCCACAGCCGTGTGTCGGTCAACATGCAGACCTCGTTGGTGATGAAGCCCAGGAACCATCGCCTTCTTTGGCTCAGCAGGCTTTTGTATGTCTCCACCGCATCAGTTTTGCAAAATGCGCTTGTGCACATACCAAGCTGGTAGCCTTTCTCTGCCGCGACCATGAACAGATGCGTCAGGTATCTGTCTTCACCAAGAGAGCCCTTTGCATAGTCGAACATATCGTCGCACTGGTCAGCTTTGTCTGCGAAGTAGAATTTCGCCAGCTGCCGGAAAGCTGAGACGCGTAACATCGTCAACGCCCCTGGCAAGCATGTGACGGCGCCGCAAGCAGTCTCAACCGATCGCTCATAGAGCTGTCCGTGAACATACTCCATGTCCTGCAGTATCGTCAAGCATGACTTCGTGAGATCCTTCCAGCTTATCTCTCCAGTAGCGGTTATGACTCCTGTCATTGCGAGCATGTCGCGGTTGCCTCCCGGCTTCAGCTCCATGTCATACATGAAATTTGCTATGCAGGCCTTGTCGAGTATACAGTCGGAGTCGATGAATAGCATGAACAGATTGTCGTGCTTCCGTAGGTACTCCTCGTACACTTTGTCGATGAGATTGAAGGTCTTTTTCTGGCAGTGACGCTTGCCACCCCACTTGAATCGCGACACAGTCACTCGTAGTCCTCTGTAAGCGATATCGATACTCCTGGGATAGACATCGAGTGTGATGGGTACGCCGAGCTTCTCGATCGTGCTGAGAAAGAGCTCATCTTCTTGTTCGCCATCGAAGGATAAGAAAATGTGCATGCATGATGGTGGGTACTCGGCATCCGCTATCGAGTTGACTGTTCTGAGCAGGACCTCGGGCTTTTCGTTGAAGCAAGGCAGGACGATCACGACCTTTGGTGCTGCATATGCATCGAGCACAGCTCGAGTCCGCTTCTTCCTGCCAACGTAATGTGTAGTCAGGTGGAAGACGCAAAGAAGCCAAGGACCAACCAACAACCCTGCGAAGGTGTAGAAGGCGAACCATTGCAAGATTGAAACCATCCTTGGTGGAAAGTACTGCACTACCTGTGGAGGAAGTGGTAGCGTCACCATCATGACAGCAAGGAAGATGAGCCGAATGCATATGAGCCAAGTCGCTTGCACTATCGCCATGATCCGTACTGTCCATTTGTTCTCGTCGGCCTTCCAGTAGACTTTCCAGAAGCAGTACAGAAAGCCAAGCAAAAGTAGCCACCACTCGAGTAGCGCCATGAGCATGACTGGCGCGACAAAGGCGACGTAAATTATGTCCGCGATCGGCCAGGATGCAGTAATGGGTCGGACTCCATAGGGTTGTTCTCGAGTGGCGAGCATCTTAGCCGCCAGTGATGGTAACATGGTCGAGGGTGTTGGTCGTGGGGCTATACATGTGTCTGCGCGGAAAATGAATATAAAGCTGCATTCGAGTCCAGCGAGCTCGTCGGATCGCGGTGTGCTTGAGTGTAGCTGTTGCCGGATCGCGCTTTTCTTTTTGATGGAATTCTGTTGTTTGTCTCGAAATGCGTGGTGGTTTCTGTCGTTGAGTCGGCGGCCTGGATGGTTCGACTTCTGTTGTTATTCTCGAAGCTTCAACCAAACAATGGATGATTGTGCAGAGCACCGGCCTCTCTGCTTCTGCCTGTGAATGATGGAAATCCAAACTTAGCTCTTCAAAGAGTAATTCAGCGGTCTGTCGCGCACACTTGGTGAGACTTTGGCATCCGAGATCCAACAGCGCGGATCTTCAGTGTGCTTGTGTCACCCGAAGACGGCAGGCGGCTTTGATGGCTTGTTTGACGTGGGTGTAACGGTGCGCAGTGCCGAGAGCGGGTCGAGGCAGGGCAACGTGTCGAGAATTGCTCATTCACATGTTTGTCCGCAGGTTGTGCAGGAGTTGCACGTGGAAGGCAAGGAAGCGCAACGGTTCAGCAGGAAGCCGAGCTGCAACGCGAGAACGTGGACGTTGCTGTTGCTGGTCTGAGGTCAAGCTTGTGTTGCTGCCTCAAAGTCCGGGACTGTTTGCTGTATTGCAGCATCGAAATCTATACAATGGCTTGTGAGCATGGTCTTGCCTTATTTGCATGGGGACACTTGACACTTCGACATGTCAAGTCTAGACGCGTCACGGCCTTTCAGCTGCTGGCAACTAAACCTTCCAGTAAAGCCATAGCGAAGCAGGCGGCAGGCGGGCTGAACAACACGTGCACTCGTGAAAGATGTTGATAGTGCTGTAACAATGCTCGTGGTTGAGTATGAGGCGTGGTTCGATGTACGTTCCATCTCGGAGTGCTGTCGATACCTGGTCGTCGGCGCATTGGTGGCTGCAGGCACGTTTCGAGTTGATGCAAACATGTAGCTGCCGAAAGGGCGTTCGTGGCTGTCCAGGGACATGACGACGACGGGAGTTTATGAACGTACGACGAGCCAGCAGTAGGAGGGAGAAGGAGGACGTGAAAGTACATGTAGTCTACCGGCGTCAAGGTGTGCTGAGTCATGCACAATGACCTAAATATGCCTGCCGCTGTCGTCGGTGTCGTGAAATACATGTATCGCCACCAGGAAAACATCTTGCTACTAATAGTTGTGCTGTCTCCGCCGGCTGAAGGTTCTGCTCATCACAGACATGCTTCCCTTATAGCAACGACTCTCAGGTCCCACGCCACCCGTGCGACCTGTACCTCGCCACCCCTCGACGAGACGATTTATCGATAACCATAAAACCACTCTCTCGTCATGGCCGACGCCGAGCATGAACGCGCTGAAGAGCTAGAGACCATCACCGCAATCTACCCCGAGCTGATTGTCGACCCTTCGAACCCATTCGCCGCCACTCTACAGCTCCCTGTAGCACCTACGCCTCCACTAAATGTACGATTCGTCCCAGCCAAGGTGCCACCAGAGGAGAGCTACGCAAATGCTGCCACAGAGGGCGGCGCCTACATCGAGCGCGATGTAGAGCTCTCGCATTTGCCTCCGCTCACTCTGCGGCTGGCACTTCCCGAGCGTTATCCAGCAGACGCTCCACCAAAGGTCATGCTCTCGACCACCTCAGACTGGTTGGTTCAAGAGAAAGTCGCGGAACTGGAAATAGAGGTAGCAAAGCTTTGGGAAGAGTACGGGCACTGTCAGATCTTGTTCTCCTACATCGACTTTCTGCAGCAGGCCGCCGAGCGAGGCTTTGATCTGAACCAGAGCGCGGACGGCTGTCTTGTGCTCCCTGCAGACCGGGAACAGCAACTGGTTGAATTCGATACGAGAACGAAGCAGGAGACGTTCGACGCTGGCACATACGATTGCGGAGTGTGCTTGGAACCAAAGAAAGGCTCAGCCTGCTACCACATGAAGCGCTGCGGTCATGTCTTTTGCCGACAGTGCCTGCAGGACTTTTACAACAATGCCATCACGGAAGGCGATGTGGCTGGTGTGAAGTGTTTAGATCCCGACTGCGGGTCGAAGGACGCAACTGGGCGCAAGAGGAAGGTCATGAAAGAAAGGACAATACATCCGCGAGAGCTTTTGGCTATGGGCGTTGAAGAGAGCATGGTACGGCGATACGTCGAGATGAAGAGGAAGAAGAAGCTGGAGGCGGACAAGACCACAGTGTACTGTCCACGGACCTGGTGTCAAGGGCCTGCAAAGAGCACCAAGTATCCTCCCATCCCAGCTGACCTCACCGCCTACATCGACAATGAGATCTCCGACGAGGAGAGCGAAAGCGGTGATATGCCTGAAACCCCCAAGACGAACGCCAAGAATGTTCCACCAGACCCGTCCGATCGACTGGCCGTGTGCGAAAAGTGCTCGTTGGCATTCTGTAAGGTCTGCTACATGGGATGGCATGGTCCGTTTGCTCGCTGTTACCCGCGTGATCCTAACGAGCTCAGTGCGGAGGAGAAGGCGAGCTACGAATACATCCGCAAGAACACATCGCCTTGTCCGTACTGTAACGCACCGGTACAAAAGACTATGGGTTGCAACCACATGAGCTGCTTCCAGTGCCGCACTCACTTCTGTTACTTGTGTGGCTCCTGGCTCGATGGCAACAACCCATATCAACATTTCAACAAGGCAGGTACGGGCTGCTACCAACGGTTGTGGGAGCTTGAGGAAGGCGACGAAGGTCAAGCACCAGAGGACGGGAGAGGCTTCGCAGGTGGTAGAGGCTGGGAGCAGATGGCAATTGATGCGGCTAGAGAGGCAGATGAAGCAGATGCCCAGGCTGCTGTAGTACAAGCACAAGCTGAGGAGGACCAACGGGCAGCGATGCCAGCAGCACCTGATCCTCCAGCTAACCAAGTTCCGCTAATCGTCGCCATGGCGCATATGCAATTCGAGGAGGGAGCCGCCGGCAACGAACAGATTCCCGCCGCAGCGCCACAACGAGGCCTACGAAGGCCACGAAACCCCTTCCCAGCCAACCCTCGAGCCAACGGCGCCGCCCAAGCCGTGCGCAACCATGAGCGCGGAGCCAGGAGACGTCCGCCCGCTGCCAACGGCGCAGCTGGCAGGGGTGCGGGTGCTGGTGGAAGGCAGGATGAGGAGCAGCGACAGCAAGCTGAACTGCAGCGCTTCTTGGCTTTGGCGCAACACGATGAGGAGGACGGTTGGGATTTTGACGACTTGGGGGGAAGATGATGACGATTTCATTATACCTCGCCGATGACGGCATGTATGTGATGACTGCTTTTGTTGTATAGAACGGAGATACCCTATCAATCATGATATTTATCAGCGCCGCATTGATGCATTGATGCATTGCTCTTGAGGCTTGAAGTTCCGAAGAGAACATACAGTATAGCGATGCGGACGCGGAAGATGGCGGCGGCTTGAGGAGTGATATGCAACGTACGACTAGATGAAAGTAGTGGCGACGGGATGAGATTGTCTGGTTGATCACGTCGTGCAGCTAGCTGGCGTCGAAAGGTCACGTCAACGACTGTCTCAGCGATGTGACACCACCGGCCACTCGAGTGAGCAAGGGAGAGGAAAACTTGGGCACATCGGACTCACTTCATGACTTATGTCCCGAAGGGGTGAGTCCATAGCATGACTGCGATTTCGTACGCTCGAGGGAAGGTGCCTTCATCTCCCCCTTCGAGAACATGCTCTCTCTCCGAATTCTTGTCAATTGAGAGCCATGTATTACATCTCAGCTTCATTGAATGAGCTACGTGGACGAATCTGACAGCCCGCTGCAACACTTCTCCCACAAACAGCCTCCTGTCCTTGCCGCCCACGCTAAACACGGCAAAAGGTGCCATGACGGATTGTGCAGACGTTACTTCGCAACCAGCATCTGCCGCTGCGCCGGTTCGCGCTCATATTCGTACTCAATGTTCGTCTTCGGGCCCTTGGAAGCCTTCTTGCGCGGCTTCTGCGCGGCTGAAGCACTGGGCCTCTTCCGCTTCAGTGTGTCCAGCTTCTTCTTGAGTGCTGCTGTGTCTTCATCGTCATCCTTCGCGTCTTCGTCCTCTTCATCGTCATCCTCCTCATCTTCGACACTGCCAGCCTCGTCCGCACTCTCGCCGCCGAGCCAGTCGTCGAAGTCTTCCATGTCGTCCTCATCGTCAGATTCCTCCACGTCACTGACAAATTCGACATCTTGCTCTCCACCTTCGCGTTCATACTCCTTCTCATACTCTTCGTCTTCCTCCTCAATACCCTCATCTAGGTCCTCATCCACCTCGCCTTCTTGATTTCGCTCCAGACCACGCATCACCTTCTTCCATACATTCTCCTCGACGTTGAGCGGTCTGTCACCGTATGCGCCACTTCTTAGTCTCTCCACAAGCTCGCGCTCGATCGCACGCTCAATCTTCGCCGCAGCCTCTGCTTTCCTCTCTCGTGTCGCTTCTCTTCTCCGGACCTTGGGCGCCTGCTTTGCCACCATGCGCTCACCTAAACGCTCTTCCTCCTTCGCCAACTTCTGCGCGCGGATCCTCACTTGTGTCAATCGAGTAAGACGCTGTTTGCATTTGTGCAGCAGAAACTTCGGCCAGTAGATCAGTCGTTCGTCCACCTGCGCGAGAGCTTTTGTGTAATTGCTGCTCAAGCGGATCTTCTCCCACCACTTGTTCGGCATATGTGCTCGCTCGACGGTTTTGATGTAGAGGTAGAGTCTTCCATTCGAAGGATCGGCTCGGATCGTGGCATATCGAGAGTTGGCGAGAGGACAGCTTTGTCGATTGCAGAGACCGGTGACATTGTGTTCATTGCGGCAGAATGTCGACTTGCTGGACTTTTGGTGTCTGTCGTTGCCGGGTAGCTTGAGTTTGAAGGAGCAGAACTGCTGGTTGATGATGTTCCACACAATTTCGTCGGACGCCATGGTGTGCTATCACTATATAGTACAGTCGTGGTAGTAGTTGGCAGTGTATCTGGCAATAGCAAAACAGGCGGCGAGAAAGTTGAGGTTGTTCGGCCACAAAAAAGTTGCGGCAAGCGCGACCGAGCAGGGGCCATGCGAAATCTTGGCGTCTACCGTGATTGAGAGAGCCGTGATTGGCTCTGTGGGTATCATGTTTCGCTACATGGATGTTACTACAGACACACATACACAGCATGATACATTGCGCATCTTCATCAATGCCATCATTGTCAAGTAGCCCACTGACAGCATGACCTACATCCACGAATTCTTAAACTGCTCCTGCTGAGCATCTTTCTCCTTTCGAATCGCCTCATCGACCTTTGCAACCTTCGCCATAGCTTTGCCCTTGGCCTTTTCCAACCAGCTTGATGGCTTCGTCTCCTTGACTTCCAGAGATTCGACGTCAAAATCTATTACCAATCGAGCTCCACGTGGTCTCAGCAGATCTCTATGCTTTTTCCAGTCCTCCTCGTTAAGCAAGATCACCGTGGCATGGCCAGGCGAAGTCAGCGACAGACTGCCATGAAACCCTGGTGTCGCCGCTTTCATGCCGACCGAAAGCAGCGCAAGCTGGCGAAGCTCCCGATATAATTCTTCGAGAGACATCTCGTCATCAACCTCCCCCGTTCCTTCTTTGACCTGAACAGGGCTCTTTCCCTTTAGTCTTGCCTTTTTGTCTTGAAACTGGCGAACGATGACTACGACCTCCTGGCTCCATGGCTCCATAGGTACTTTGTCCATGATGATAGGTCAATATGTACCCTCCTCCAAAGATGAGTCTTCCTTCCTGGGCGGGATCCTTGCCTCGTCCCTGCCTCCGCGGGTTGGATATCGTGGAGGCGTGCTGTGTCGAACGCTTGAATTGAGTGGGCAGAGGTTGTTACTAGCTTTGAGGGGCGGATATTGGGCTTGCTCGTATTGCTAGCATAGACATGCTCTTCGCGCGACCGTCTCACATCCCCATCGCAGACAGCCACGTCTTGATCAGTCGCGTAATGTCGACAATGGTGGGCCGGCGTGCTTGAAGAGGGGTAAAAGCTGTCTTCGAGATGTTTTGGACAACTTCATGCACTGACACCGCCGAGTCGATCGCCAGGGACTACTGTACTTGACGCGTGACGCGTGACCTACAATCGGGTACTTTCTTAACGTCCAGTGCCAATAGCGTGGTGGCGTTACGATGTCGCATATGGATGTGAAGTCTGGACTTGGAGAATTCGCAGTGCATGGGTGCTGTCTGCACAACGAGATTTTGCGCAAGGAAAGGCATCAATCAGGATCTGTGGCCTCATTTCGTGGACCGCGGCTGGTCCCTGAGGGCGAGACCACGTGGCCCAGCGAGGGATCCTGCCATCGCCATGTGAATAGACAATGAACTTCAGGACATAAGAGCAACATGCGCATGACGGTCTACATCCATAGCGCCCCGCGGTGAAAACGTGCGTGAAGTGAACAACAACGAGAGGTGCGAAGAGGAAGGGAAAACGCGAACTTGGATCGCGGAATTCAGCCGTTCAACCATTGTATGATTGTAACCTCCACGGGGTCATCAAACCTCTTGGCTCATGGCTTCCAGGTAAGTCATGCTGCCTAAGTGTATTGCACGGCTTAAGGGCCTGACTTGAAGCGCAGATTCCACCAAAGAGATGCGCGGAATGCCCTCTTCTCCTCCTACGACGCACAAGCTCGATCGCGACCATCCTCCGCCGCATCAGGATCACCAGCGCCGCCCAGGTCATCCTCGAGAAATGCACCTTATGCCAGCTCGCCCTATGGACTGAACGGCAGCGATCCATCATCAAGCTATAATGCATACCCACCATCAGGCGGGGGCTTTAGCGCTTACCCTGGCAACAGCACTGAAGCAGGCGGGAGGAGTAATGCAGATGGCGGCTTTAGGTCAGCGACACCGGACAAGAAGGGACAGTACAGCGATGCGGTCTTGAGCGAGTTGGAAAGCCAAAACGATGATCAAGCAAGTGAGATGAGCAAGAAAGTGAAGATGCTCAAGGATGTAAGCATAACCGGCTGCATTCTGATAGGAGAGGTGTTGACTTGTGGCAGCTCACTCTGGCCATTGGCGATGAGATCCGGGACAGCACAGCACTGGCTGAGAAGATGAACGACGGATTTGAGGGGACACGGAATCGTCTGCGGGGGACGATGAACAGGATGCTACGGATGGCAGAGAGGACCGGCGTGGGTTGGAAAGTCTGGGTCGGCTTCTTCCTATTCGTGTTCTTCTTGTTTGCATATGTATGGTTGTTTTGATGGGCGACATGGTGGTACAGCACGATATAGCGTTCGGCAGGGCGTTGGAAGAGGAGAAAGATGACTCGTTCAACAGCGCAGGTGCGTTGGTAGGACCCTGTGGGATTACATCGCCGAGCACGGTACGAGAGTACGGCATGGCAAGCGAAGCATACAGAGGGCATCATCTTCCTGCGCACAGGTAACCTTCTCACCCCATTTCGAGCCAGATTCAAGATGACCACGATTTGCTCCGCAAAGCTCCTTCGATCCATATGCGGAGGCAGTCTGTGTTCACGCTGAAGCACGTGCCAACATATTAGGAGCATGTGACGGCCGTGAAGCTGGGTGGCTTGCAGTGTCTGTCAAGGTGTAATCTCTGATATTCAAGCTCATGAAGTGAGCAGGTATACATTCACTTGATCAGATACTGTGGGACATAATTTGATCCTTTCGATCTTCACCAAGCCCAACGGCAACCAACGCAAGTCAAACCAATCAGCGCCATGTCAGACGAAGAGCCCCCAAGCTACGCAGAAAGCTTCGCACAGTACTCAGTCAGTACACCAGTATTCCGTTGATAACCAAATACTGACAACTGCAAACAGACCATCATCGCCGTAGTCCAGCGCTTCAAGTACGTGTACATCGACAATCAGCAACAATGCCACCTCGGACCACAAATCGACCAAGACAACACCATAGCACTCCTCTCGACCACAACAAGCTACGCCAAATTCTTAATCCATCAATTCGAAGCCTACGTTCACGGCTCCGCCTGGAGTGAAGAAGAGGTGAATGACATGTCACTCCCCTTCATTGCGACGCTTCGCATCACTCAGTGCGAGGATGGGCTGATTACGGACGTCAAGGTGGATAATTACAACTGGCTTGCTGTTCGGAGAGCGCTGATCCATGGGATGGGCCCTAACACGCGCGTGAATGTCTTCATTGGTATGTCAGCGCTGATCTCAGAGCCAATATCAAGGGTCTTGACGTGCGACTCGAATTTTACTGATGGCTTCTCGCTCGATAGGAGTTGCTCCTAGCATTCGCGGGAAGCCACAAGGCTGGACGAAAGTGCGGTGTAGTGTGTTGCGCGCAGTGCGCAGACTAGCAGAGCGTCCCTTGGTGTGAATTTGCTACGCCATAGTGATACGAAGAGCTCGGAGTCGTTGCGTCGACAACGTTGCATCACTGGTACTTGTATTCAGGCACATCAAGGCGTTGGGTACCATCTTTCCAGAGAGATCATCACAGACATGGTCTCGCTTTCACTTGAGGAGACCTATAAATCGCAACAACGGGAGGCCAGAGCTGAAGAGGAGAGCTTTGTGCTTTCCTCGATGCTATCGACATCGGCTAAGCTGCCTCCAGACTTCCAGAACGTGGTCTATTCGACTATGCTGCGGCTCGCGTCAATGGAAATGACGAAAGTGGCCCGCAGGGAACGAGGGAAAGGCTCCGTGGAGGTCACGACAAGGTCTCGGACAAGAATGCGGTCCGTTCGAAGAACGATGTATCTGCTCGATCTTTGTCAAAGCAACGGTTCTATCAAACACGTCGCTCGAGCCTCCTTTCTGAACAGCTCTCGAAGTCGCTGCCCTCGCGACCTACCTCCGCCCCTCGCCTTAGTCGCGAACATGAAGACAAGCTCCGTGCCTGTGCCTATGGTCGTCCTGCATAATAACAACGACTTAGCAGCCAGCCAGCCATCATCATCAAGCAGTACACGCTTCCCACCATAATCAATCGCGATCCTGCAATAGAAAGACATCGTCTTACTCGGTGCCTGGACACCAGAGCGTGCTTGAAAACGAGCGTGTAGGAGCTTGAGCATGTCGTTGTAACTGGTGTGAATGGGGATGCTGATGAGATCAGCTTGTTGTGATAGGAGTTTGCCGGATCGTATTAGGTGAGGCCCGATGGCTGTGCCGGGGGTGTATTGTTGCATTGTCACTGTCTTGATGGAGTCAACCTACGATCGTGTGAGCCCTGTTCGCTTGTTACGGAGGTACTGGCCACGGACTTGGTGATGAAGCTGTGCTACTTCGTAGCTAGGTGGTTCGTCATTTGCCTCGGAAGGGCGAGTTTGCAATCTTGGATCGGTCATGGATTTGGAGTTGTCTAGTCGATGGGCAAAGTGTGGTGATCGATTTGATACAGAATGACAGGGATCGAATTTCTGGAGGCTTGTTGCAGATCTGACAATAGTGAACGTAGCAATGGCGTCCACTTGAGTTGTTCATCAACGCACGCAGTATTCACGTTGTTCCATGGGCTGAGTCATGCTGCCATGAAGACCCGTGATTGAGACCCCAAGTACACTGTTGCCGAATTGCTGAGCACTGATATGTGCCTCGTCTTCGAGGCCGGAGATGTTCGATACCTAGCTCGATACCCATTGTCGGGAACCGATACTCTGTCCAAGACAATGGTATGAATGTCCTGTTGGCGTAGCTGGCACATAGTGTTGATGCATATGCTACTTTGCCCCTGAACCAGGCTTCTGGGGACACAGCTTCAGACTGGCGTAACTCGCTCTCTGCAGCACAACTCAGGCAGCCTCTGACAATTTGATCTGATCCAAGCCGGTCACAATTTCCAACCTCTCCTTGTCAGCATCCGACACAGTCGCATTGCCTGGTCGATCCACCAGAAGTGACTTCATGCCAGCACCAATGGCGGCATCAACCTCCTTAACATTATCACTCAAGAAGAGCACCTGTTCTGGAGCAAACTTGGGCAAAGTCAGTAGTCATAGACGTGGTCTAATGTGCAACACATACCTCGAGCGACTCAGCGATCTTGCTGTAGCTAGTGATTTCAGTCTTGAGCCCGGCGTTCGTGGTGTCATACCAACTGCCGTTGAACAATGCAGTCAGATCTTCAGTCTCGACCTTTCGAGACTTAACCTCATGCTCCTGTGCCTTGGTCACGACTTCTTCGGTAGTGGCATCTGTGACCGCCTTCGCGTCATCAGCAGGCGTGGTATTGGTCGCGTCACCAGTGACTGATCCAGCACCAGCCTTGGTATCTAGGTCCGCAAGAGGGGGAGGCTCCACAGCTTCGCCGTATGCGAAGGATGATGACTTGCTTGGAGGCGGTGCATCGGTCGTCGACACCTCATCTTCGGTAGCGTCATCACCCGCTCGGTCGCGCTTCTTCGACGCAGTAGTGTCATCAGCTGCCACCTGCACATGTCCGAAGAGCAGCTTCTGTGCGAAGACGCTGCCCGAGGAGTAGATTGCTAATGCATAGCCGGCGTCCTTCCACTGCTTCAGAACTGGTGCCACGTCCGCGAACAGTGGTGTTGCGTACGCTCCCGTCTTGTAGCCATTCTCCCATAGGAAGCCCTGGAGGTTCTTGAGATAGGCAATCTTCACATCGCGCTTGGTCAAGTCTTCCACGTGCGCTTGAAGAGCAGATGAATCTCGTCGATACTCCGCAGGGAATGCATCACGGAATGGTCTGAAGTCGGGCTCTTCCCACTTGTTGGCGAGTACTTCTGGTAGTGCTCGAATAGCGTATGGAAACTTTTGTGGTCAGTGACACGCCTCGCCACTTTGAAGGCACATAGGAGAGACCAACACGTGGAGCAGCGGTGAACACCTACCAATGTCTCTTTTACGAATGAGATGGGGGCGACTGTGCCCTCTAGGCAAAGTCAGTGTCCAATAAACGGTGAACATACCAACCATGAATCAGTCCTCACCAATATCAAGCAGCACACATTTGACGCCTTCCATTTTTGGAGGTCAAATGTGTTGTGGTGAGGTTTTGATAGAAGGGAAGCGTGCCTGAAGCGGCGCGACTACTGCCAGGGCAACCATGCAACTTGCGGCAAGAATTTCTCCGCTCTCGACCAAGGATTTGCAACAACACCACCGCGAGCGCTGTGCCAGTGGGGCTCGACAGCACATCAGGCTCGACTTCTCCATATCGAGTGCTTTGAGAACGTGCTTGCACTGCCAGTTGGACGACAGGCCGTGGGTCTGGCGGCTCGTCTTACAGCCAGAACAATGTCTGTCTACACCGCTATCACGGCAAATATTGTTGAACATCTCACCCGCAGCGCTCAAGGTTTCTGCCGAGGATGTGTATCTATCTATGCGACTCGGAAGCGCTGTTCGATGTGCATACGACGTGCAGCAGTGCTGCTCCCAGCTCGAGCGAATGGATCTGGCCGAAACAGCCTGCATCAAGCTACACTGCTTTCATGCCAACACGGAGAACACTACTGCACATACGGTATGCTTAACAGAAAACTCTTCATGGCAGTGCGATCTCATAGGCCATATCTCGCAGGTGTAATTACATTCATGTCTTCGTTGTCAAGTTGGTGAAGGATGTCTTTATTCTCTTTGCTTCACCGCTTGTTACACGACTTCCTCTTGCGACGATATGGTTTACGGCACGGGTCGAGACAGATTGGCTCTCCTCGGCGCGTGGACTGGTCCTTGATGCACGCTCAGATGCGCCTATCCGACCCGCTACCGCTGATCGTGCACCCATTTCGAGAAGAGGCGCTTCGTAGACTGGACTCGACAACTCGTACAGTAGCAGCCAGCAACCACAACCAACAGCAGCAGGCGATTCAGGGACTGAGACAGGCGGCAACCAAGCTTCTAGATATGGCTTGAAGGACCACGTGGAGTTTGCCGCCGCGGTCACAAGATCCGGTTGCCAAAGATGAGGACACAGTAATCGTACGGGCTTGCTGTCATTGCCGGAGGCCTGCTGGACTTCCGCTTCCGTGATGTTGTACTTCGTACCACCACTGCTGCTGGGTGTGGGCACGAGGACAAGAGCTGTCGGGTAAGTCTAGGCTCTGTGCTCCGGACGCCGATGCTCCGCTTTATGCACGTCGATGCAGCTGTCGTGTCGAATAGAAACGACCGTTGTGGCAGCTTGGTGTGGTACTGGAAGACTTGTAGCTGTCCTCGCACCAGAACACGATGGCAGGTACATACAGGCTGCAGCTACTTTGCGTGCAGCGTACCTATACCTACCAGTCACTTGCAGGCTTCGATCTCACCGCATCGTAGCTTTGGAAATTGCAGCGAGCGAAGTTCCTATCGGAGGTCATGGGAGTGACGACTGGTGATCATGTCTCCCTACTATCGACCCCACCTGGCGTGCTGGCTACATGTAATTACAGAGAGTTCCTCGTGATCGACGGGCGCAGCCGAGGCCAATTATGACAACAGAACTTGGTCGGAGAGGCGCCTGGCAACGCTGAAACTGGCCCCTCCAGCTTTCCAGCACAGCTCCCCAGAAACAGTGTCGAAGTACCTCCAGCTGCGAGACGCCCGTTTCATCGCAGCTTCGTCAGCAGGGCCGGCAAGCGGGGATCACAGTCGCCAGGCCGATGTCGTGACGTGTGCAACAAAGAGCGCAACAGCACGACGTCGACGTCGGCGGCAAGATTGTGCAATGTGCATCAATGAATGGACGCGCGGGCGAGTTGGGCAATGGGTTGATGACGAGACCGACGAGCCACACAGGTCACGCCTCGACGGCAGTGTCTTGGTTGGTCGTCACGCTCGTCTACTACATGTAGAATTGTAGATAGTGCGGTCGTGCAGTGCCACTTCTTTTGGCAACGTGTTTTGACTTTGCGGCTAGTTGCTGCACAGCCTGGGATGGAGCAGTAAGCCGTTTCCAGCGTAGCGTTGTCGCTGTCGAATCAGACAAAGCGCCAAAGACAGAAGGCAATGGAAGCGTTGTCGCCTCTCTGCTGTCGTCTGCATCCCACCATCAACACGCTCCTCAGCATGCCACACCGCTCACACACTGCCTGCTCATAACATCTGCCACACGGCCGCCTGCCATTGAGGCTCTGCGACGAACACCACCGCCGCTGTCTCAGAGCATCGCCTTCCTCTTCCCGGACGCTCGTTCCTCGCCGGTCGCAGCGCTTGCGTACAGGAGCCCGCTGCCGAAGTTGTCGCGAGAGCACCTGGCATTCCTTGGACTCCCCCCGGCGACTGCCTGTCCGCACGGTCGCACCTGCCTGCATCCAGCTTTCACCTTTCACCACCACCCTGACGACAACTGCCACGCTTGCAACCCAACCCACCTTCCCTCCTCCTCTCCGCGCCAGCTGTCGTCGCCGATAGCAGACACCTCCTCCTTACACCTACGGGCCTGATCCACCATCCGCCAAACTCGGAGAGCTCAGATGTGGTACGCAGACAACAGGGTCCGCCACCGCAGCTGATTAGCTTCCGCTCTCGCCCGCGAACCGTGCTTTCGTCATCAGACTTGTTGGCAACGCAAGCAAGCTCCACGACCCTCGCGACAGCATCTTACAACAACAGCCAACCTCCCGCTGCTCACCCCGGCATTCCTCAAACATCAACGACAAGGCCGTTTGGGGACCTCTGCTTTGCATTCCTTTGGATGCTTAACAGGAGCACGCAACACCGACCCAGTCCTCCGGCAGCATTGGCTCCAGGCAACACCTCCTTCACCACCGCCTCCATACTCGACACCTCTTCTTATCTCTTCCGATAACGACCACACTTCCTCCCACCACCAACAACCTCTGATTCGACTCGACCTCCGCCTCTACTCTTCTTCCGTCACATATTCCATCATATACTTGTAACCGGACCCACGGACTTTTCCCTCTGACGCATTCACGACTCTACTACTATCGACACTGGCTCTGCTCCTTGACGGACGCGGCTTTACTGCAACCACCTACCGCGTTGCAAATACGTACAAATGATAACATTGACGATCCTTACGTTTCCTTGAGAGCATTCGAGTGGAGCTGCAACCACACCTTGTTTCTGGAGCAAGCGAGCGCCTGAGCGACTTTTATTGTATCGTTATCTTGGACCTGGAGTTGAGAGGAGCCTTGCTACCGAAAAGTTTACGAACTGTTGGCGCGGCATAGACGTTTCATTTGTTTTAAGAACCACCTTACACACCACCGACTCTACCGGACACTTACCTCATGGCCTGTATGCGAGACGGCTTTCAACACGGAATAAGTCTCGACAATGGGCGGTTTATGACCGTTTCACCACTTAATCATGGTTCATTTGGCATGGTGCTGGCCGCAAAGGACAACATCACTGGCGAGGACGTGGCCATCAAGTGCCTCACCAAGCCAAATGCAACTTCACCAACCACAACGTGCCCAGCGGCCATTGCTATTGACGACCGCTCCGAGGAGCTCGACATCCACTCTCGTCTCGCCAGACACCCAAACATTGTGAACCTGCTCCACTACTTCGAGACTGAGAACCACCAGTACATGGTATTGGAGCTTTGCAACAATGGCGACCTGTACGAAGCCATTCGACTTGGCAAAGGTCCGCTGGAGACTGGACACGTGCGCGACTTCATGCTCGAGCTTGTCAGCGCTGTGGATCACATGCATGCTCACAGCGTTTTCCATCGCGACATCAAGCCTGAGAACATCTTCCTCACAGGCAACGGCTCTTTGAAGATTGGTGACTTCGGCCTGGCCACAACCGAGACCTGGTCTACCGAGTTTGGCGTCGGCTCTGATCGCTACATGGCGCCTGAGCAGTACGATGCTTCCGTCTATGGCTATGGCTACTCACCTGCAGCTGCGGACATCTGGGCCATTGGTGTCGTGCTGCTCAACATCCTGTTCCAGCGCAACCCCTTCGCGACGCCCACCATTAAGGACCCATTGTTCGCCGACTTCGCACGCGATCGTCAAAGCTTGTTCGACGTCTTCCCGAACATGTCGCAGGATACGTACAACGTGCTTGTGCACTGCCTGGCACTGGATCCTGCTAACCGTTCCCTGGCTGCAGTTCGCGAGGCTCTGAATGACGTTGTAAGCTTCACTGTCGACGATGAGAGCCTGGACGACTTCTGCACTGATCAGCTGGACAATGTGCCGGTGGCTACTGCAGCGCGTGAGCCACTGCGTACTCCGTCCATCTCCAGCCCAGCTCTCGCTGCCGACTCTTTCCCATGGAGTGCGGCACTGCTTAAGACGCCTCAGAAGGCTTCGCGTCAACTCTCCACCATCCGTGACGAAGACATGGAACTCTTCCCTGGCACTGCGAACAATGCCGAATGGCAGTATCTTGACACCGACGAGGTTTCACTATCATCGAACCTCGACTCTGGCCTGGGAATGTCCTACAAGTCGACCAAGTCAGGCAAGTCGTTCCTGTCAACGAACTCTGTCAAGCCCAAGTCTGGCTTCGTCGGATCACTGCCGATCAGCTTCTCCAAGCCGTCAAAGTCGCCATATGGTGGCACTACCAGTGGCTTCTCTAAGAGCTGGAGCGATCTGTGGGACGAAGAAGAAGAGCTCCAGGAGGAACTGGAAGAATGCCACCCTTTCCAGGACTCTTCGCCAGAGGCTGCCGGCAATGACATTGAGCGAGTAAGCACTGCTAAGCCAAGTACTCCAAGGGTGCAATCTGTCAGGGAAGATGATCGTGGCAGCGTTACTCCACGACCAGGACTTGCAAACATCGACGCCAACGTTTGCTCTGCCACGCCAATGAACATACCAGGTGCAGAGGACAAGAAGGTTACCGACCTGCCTAAGACCAAGTCGACCTCAATCTTGGACAAATGGGCCGCGCTTGGCAACTTCCGCCGTGCTCGACAAGAGAGTGCAGCAACTGCCGCTGCCACGGCTACTCCGCCGAAGACAAAGTATTCCGACGCCTTCGCGAGCTTCACGCCATTTGGCAGCAGCAAGAAGGTGAAAGCAACCCCGGCACGCGAAGCCACTTCCAATTGGCGTCAGAACAGTGGTAGTCCTACCCGTCTTCGCTCCACGTCTTTCAACAGCAGCAAAGTCTGGCAAGACAACAACTGGCGCGAGCACAAATCGCCCGCGCCCAAGAAAGCATCACCTCCGCTGTCTATCGCACGGCTAGGTGGATCACAACCACACAACACCGAGAAGAATTTCCTTGATGACGAATTTGAAGATGCAGATCTCGAGTGGGTTGGATTGCCGTCTGGTTGGCGGGATTTCCAAGTGTAGCTCGGCTCCCACCTGGCCCTTTTACCTTGTCCATATGTTCTATTTCACCAATGGCGCTCCCGCAGATGGGAAATCGGAGTTTGATTGAATGGCTTGCAACAGAGCCCTTTTTGGATGGGAAATGTGCGCACCGGCGATGTGCTGCTTGGGGGAGTCATATGAGAAATTGCAGAGATGATACCAATTTTCTTTATTATCAACCCAATGGACAAGGGATCAAAAGAAGGGCCTAACCTGAGCCGAGACTCGTATCTGTAGAATAGCTCCGCTCTGCATAAGGGTGGTGTATGAACAGATTTACCCGCTCGATGATGTTTCCGCTTCCCTTTTTCTGTCTTGACAGGATCCGACTCGATCAGCTCTTGCCTGAACGTGCTACTCTGTCTACACGTGGCCCGTTCGAATGGCATGCAAGCTATGAATGTAACGTTTCAGACCTGCTGCAGACGTCCCTGCCATATCGCCCCCGTTGGTGACACGTGAGCGTAAGCTTCATTGACTTGCATGCCGGGCAAGGCACTGTAAGACTGTAAGTAAGGTATGGCAAGGTATATCAGGCGAGTCGGCAAGATGTTACCGCTACGATGGGCTCTCGTTGTCTTATCTGCCCCTTTGATGGGTTACCTTTCCACAGCATTCCGGTTTTGCCTGGGCCTACGATTTCTGTCGTTCTTGCATGCGGAAAGGAGGAAAGGAGTGGCTTTCTTCACCTTGGTGTTGTTGGTGGTATTGGGGCTTACGGGTGGAGTGGAGTGGAGGGACTGTGATGAGGTGGGTGCTGATGATTGTGAGGTATGGAGGAGGGCGTGGTGGGTTGGAGATGAGAGGTGGTGGATGGGGAGATGTTGTGGGTGATGGGAAGTGAGGATCGTGTCCAGTGAGTCTCTTATGAACTAGCATTGTCTAATGGGTACCCAAGCCAGTGGTGTTGCACCCAAGCAAGCAGCTCCTGCTTATAGTCATGTCGTGATCACATTACCCCTACCCAAAATCACCCATCCTCAAGCCGGAACAGAGATAATAGTATCCCCCTTCGACCCAGGAGACATGCTATACTCCTCCGCCCACTCCGGCCACTTAGGATCAACAATCCAACTACCGCGAGCCGGCTCACCTCGTCCCCCTTCCTCCAGCTTACGCCAAACCGTGCTAACAACCCGCTTCCTCTCTTTCGCCGGCGTAGCCGTGAGATACACGCCCGTCGCATGCCTCCCCCGCCATACCTCCATGGAAATTTCTCCCAGGCTGATGTTCCGCAGCGCGACCACGATCGGCGAGCTGTCGTCTCCCCAAACCGTGCCGTAGGAGTCTTCGCCTGGGAAGTAGACCCTCATCTCCAGTTTCTCGATCGGATGCTGTGCGTCGGGGCCGAACATGGACTTGATCAAGTCGCCTAGCTCTTCTGCGCTGTTGGGTGTGGTGCCTTGGAGCTTTTCTTGCGCTGGTGCGTTTCGTGGTCCGAGACACGCCGCGCGAGCTGGGCTGAAGTTCGAGGGGATGTATACGCCTGCCAAGTGGACGCTTCTCGCCTGTCGTAGCAGCTGTGGTGTAACTTTGTGGAAGACGTGCAGTCCGTGAGGATACTGCACGAACAGACTCGTCTGTCGGCGTGAGGGGATGGAAAAGTGGCTCTTGAGCTCATGGTTCACCTGTTTACACAAACGGGAGAGGATGTGGTAGGCTGTCTGCGTATTCTGGTAGGGCTCGTTCAGCGGCTCGGTCGTCGCGGGTGATAGCTGTATTGTAGCCTGATTTGATAGGAGAGCGCTTTGGTATCGTGTTTCGACGACGGGCTCGTGGTTTTGCGGGATTCCCGGGAAAGGTGATTGCGAGCTTCCATAGAATCGATGGACGATGTCGGCGTGGGTGCCTGTCAGCTGTGCAGTTCCGATCGTGATGGTGGGAGAGTCCAAGACGGCGTATCCGTATATCAACAGTCGGAGTTCGCAAGGCAGCTCGAGGAATGGACAGCTCGCACCAGGCGTCGTCATGTCGATGAACGGATTGCAGAGACTTATGCCTCCAGCCCTGATTAGACGGCGCGACTGCAGGATATGCGTGCTTGTTGTGATTGTTGGAGAGAGGTCGTGGAGGGTGATGTGGTTGGTGGGTATCGCTCTGGCGATCGACCACGCTGTCTGCTGTTGTAGGCTTGTAGCCGTTACTCGCGTGTCAAGATCGCCTTCACGATTTCAAGGGAGAGCTTGCACGATTTACGACACCTCAGTCACAAGTGCTTCGAGGAAAGCGCGCAAGTGACAAGAAACAGAACACGTCACACGAGAAACCTTGCACGCTTTCGTTCAGCCGCCAGCTTCCTTTCACCTCGGACTCACTCTAAGCACAGGACTTGAGCCCTGACCCGAAGCAAATGGCGCTTCTGCCCGTAGGTACACTGCCGAGTGACGTGAATCATCACAGCAACAGGTGCATGAACATGAGATCATCCGCTTGTCAAATGATCAATCATCCTCACTGCCTCGACTCGCGCGTGCTAGAAGTATGGTCATGACGTGCGAGGTCCCAGCGTTCGGAATGCCAACGTGCGAATGACTGGTGCCTCGCGAAACGTCTCTTCCTCATCGTTGTTTACCTACATATAGATCTTCGGGAGCTCATCACGCCACAGCACTCCATGGCGCGCATGGCAATCAAACAAAGGCGTTTGACCGGTTTCGACCATCGACGCCTGTGATAGACTGCAGCGATCGACTCGAACACTGGGCCCAATACCCAATACACCTTGGGTCGTCGATTCAAGATTGGTGCCCACAGCAACATCAACGACACCACTACAACAGATCTAGACGGTACACGAGCTCGGACTCGCAATAGCATATCTGGCCCATTCGCACGTTGCCCAACCATCCAATACTGGCCGCCAGCTTCGGAAGACACAGCATGGCTCGCACACGCATCGTGCTGCTGTACGACCACAAGCGTTTCACAATGCTATTCTCAGGCTCTGTGCATCTTGTTTGGCACCGCACGACTGCTTTTCTTCTTCGCCTGCTTGTCTTTGTCGCCGACTCTTTTCCACAATATGAAGTCCCGCCACGCGTCGACAGCGCGAAGAACATTGAACCCCACGGCGGCTGCCATGGCCTGTATGGCAAGCCTATAACATATCGTTTTACGTGCTCTCATGCAGGTACGGCAGCTCCGCGAACGAAATTGACCACGCGAGCACGGAGCTGAGATGCGCCATTGACACGCCTTCGAGTGGGCCGAAGGAAAAACGACCAGGGCATCCCTGCAAACGACGACCCAAACTGTTCACGACGCGACCTCGACAACAACATCGTCGCCGTCCTCGAGCTATTCATCCAAGCTCCTCTTCGCCATGCTAATCTCCCAAGGTTTGTGGTATTCCACTGATTGCTCATGTATTCCCTTGTGCGACGTGCTGTCTGCTCTCACTTCTTGCTTCTTCAGTCCACTGCCCGTGCATAATCTTCGGTGAACGCGACACAAGACGAGCTACGTTGTAGGAGGTAGCTGGACGAAGCATCGGGAGCTGGACTAGCAGGTAGAACGTTACACGACTCCGCCGATACAGACCAGGGCCATCCAGGCACAAGAGCTCCCGGCCCAGAACTGGATAGAAAGACTGCAGCCTCTTCCACTTGTACCTGCGCCATCAACAACACTCGCTGCGTTTTCGCCTCTGGTCGCCTACGACTGGTACTCTGCTGACCCCACGTTGGCACTCTCTCGTTTACTGGAGTGGAGAGAGTCGTTACGATCTGGACGACTCTGCATTGCACGCGACGCCCACGTTTTCGTCTGCATGTACTCGACAATGTCGTCCTAAGACTGCGGTACAACAATTCGATCAGCTAACAGCTCTGATCTACTACTCATGCCTGGCCCAAGTCGAGTCTTCTGTTCTCAGGCGACAGCATCAATACCCACCACGGGACAATGGCATCCCTATCACCTCAGATTGATCGCTTCACGGTGACATTTTATACAGTAGCTGGCCTCTCAGCAGTCACCAGGATGGCCTCGGCTGCGATCTCCACTCGCTTGGCTACCCCAGCCTTAACGACACAGTCGGTTTTCGGACTTGCTGTCACTGCCTCGGCGGTCGAGATCTTTGCTATATTCACCTTGCTGGCGTCGATTGGTGTTTGCCTTCGGCGTGTGTCTCGCGGCTTAATACTGGTTGTCTGGGCGCATGCGGCGGTTTCCTCTCTGTTGGCAACCATATTGAGTTTGATAACCCTTGCCACTACGATGCATCTATCGCATCAAGATAAGCTGGCCCCAGGCGACCAGACATCAGCCCGAGAATTAGCTGAAGGCGGCCTAGCTGTCAGCATCATTGCCTTGGTGCCACAAACGATATACTTTGTCCTGATATGGCCTCATGGCAAGCGCAGGACATTGGCCCGCACGGAAGAACCTCAGCGATACCAACCGCCGGTGCGTACGATCAACAGACGTTCCATCTCAGTCCATCTGGCATCACTTACGCCCGCCTCGCCAAAGTTCTTCGGGTCTATCTTTGAACCCAATTCGCCATCATATTCAGCTTCTTCACTGACTCCACGATCTTCGTTCCGGAACTCAGCGCAGCGAGCACTCAAGCCCATGACATCGAGGACCAGGCTGATCTTACCCACTTCCCTGGCATCGAGGGACTCGAGAGACTCCAACTCAGTACACCAGCATGATGCGGTTCCGGGAGCTACCCGAAGCAACGATGAGTTCGGCAGCTGGGACACGTCCGCAGTGGACGATAGCTGCGAGAGTCCGTTTGCGTCCAAGTCCAAAATCACGAGGCTCGAGACCATTCCAGGCAGCCGACCAGTATCTCCGGCCAATCCTTTAGACGGACCATTCGAGGGCGATGATCCTCAAGAAGCACCACTACCAGACAGCCTCCCACAGTCGCCAGTCGCAGGCTCCGAGACCGCCTCTCTTCGTGCCTTTTCCAGGAACACGATGCGGAGACCTAGCAATAACGACCAGAGCCACATCCATCCTCTGTTCAGAACAGAAAGCCCTGTGCCACCTCCACTTACATCACCCGGCACCGTCATCATCGCGTCAGCATATGCCGGTCAGGTCGTCAATCCGGAGATCGCGCCAAGACTCCTGTATTCATCACATGGGAGCAGGTCGGCCAGTCCAATCCCGAGCCTCCTGTCGCCGGCCAGGAGCAGAACGGGTAGTGTCAAGAGCTTTCGCACTAGACCGACCTCGCCGGTAGATCCTCCGGAGCGGAGCTTCTCGCAGTTGGCTGATGTGTGGCCGCCTATACCGATGACCCCGAGCCCGGCTGGAAGTATGAAGAGCTGCCGCACTGGACCAACATCGCCGGTATCTTCGCCGATTGAGACCACGGAGAGGAGCTTCTCGCAGCTTGCAAGGTCGCATACGCCGCACCCAGATGATTGAACCTCCACACACATGTCCTGAGTGACAGAGCGTGAGGGATGGAGTGGCTAAGCTAAGCCAAGCTCAGATTGACGAGTGAAGAAAGCATGACCCATACGAAAGTTTGTCAAACGCTTCAACGACAGGAAAGTGCCAGCACACGACGATCGAGACGACAGACAGACAAAATTCAGCATCGCAACACCACCAGCCCAAAAAGAGAGGTCGGCTGTCGACACCACACCGAACGAACCCTGTGGATCACAAAAGCATACATGTACACATTGTTGTACAGAGATGACGCGAAGGAACAAAGTCATAATACCCTGCGACGCCCAAGTGGCACCAGAGACGAGGCGGAACGAGAACGAGTGAGGATGAACAAATTCAATTACCAATTACCGAAAAGTTATATGGGAGGGACGCTTCGCAGCATAAACGGATGGGTGGATGGATGGATGACATGAAACGTAATAACAGTATTTTAGGCACACAGATATAGGGATATAATCATGAATGCATACTATACAGATGATGAGGGCTTGCATCAAGTATGAACACTCTAATTGGGTCTGACATTCATTGCATTCATCATCTACCGAGCATATTCACAGCGGTGCAGAAAGTCCTTCAGCTGCAGCGCTACCTCTTGCGCAGCCACCACATCAACGAAACAGTCGCCGCGGCTACTAGCAGCCCAGTCCCAGCTCTTGCAAGCCAGCTGCCGTGCTCGGACTCTGTCAATGCGCGCGAGCTTCGTCTCTTGCCTTCTCTCGTGATCACCGGCTTCTGTCCATACACCACATGCAAGTCCATGACCTTCCTCAGACTATCATTCCGCATATCATTCTTGATCTCCACGATGAAGGCCTGTGTATCTTCGAGACTCCATCCAAGGGCTTTGGTGAACATGGTGGTTGTGAAACCTTCCATTCCTACTAGAGAGTCAGAACCCGGATCGTCATGTTGCGCTTACTAACCTTACCTGATATAGCAGAAAGCATTGTCCGCGCACCCAGATCCCGCTCTTTCGGATCCGATGGCCAAGTGCCCCATTTATGCGGGAAGACTTTCTCCTGCACATCACTCAGACCGGCTCTGGACTGGAATGTGGAGAGGTGTGGTCCGAGCTGGAGTTGTCGTCCTCTCTTTAGCGCTGCTTGCTCCATCAATCGGTTCCACCGAAAGAATGGAGGGAGCTCGTCGAGGTCGTCGGACATATGAACTGGCTCGCCATGTTCGTCGACCATGTACTGCCGACAGAGCGAGAACTCTTGATGCTCGACCCATCCACCTGGCGCCAAATGCCGCGTGATGTCCTCCATCATCTGATCCCAATCGCTAACGCAGCCGTGCACAAGCGACAGCCGTATCATATCAAAGTACTCCTCCGGATACGGCCACTCGGACTCCATATCTTGCGTGAACCACTCGACATTCGCCGGCTTGCTTTTTGGCTGGATGGGACTGACGTCCATGCCGATGATCATGGCGCTGGGGTAGTCTTCGGCCATTTGTATGCACCAGATGCCACTGCCGCAGCCCACGTCGAGGATTTTCAAGCCATCTTTCTTGGGGAGCGGTGCGTGGTGAAGCAGGCCGCCTTTGACTTGTGTCAGGATCCAGTGTTGCTCGTTCAGGCGTTGGATTTCGGGCTCGTCGTTGGGCATGTAGTAGTGTCCGAGTTCGGTCGAGGCATAGCGGCGGCCGTTCGCGTAGGTCCAGTTGTATGCTGAGTCTGTCTGTTCTTTCGGGTCGGTTTCGAGTGCGGCGATGTCCACGAAGCTGCTGTCCAATGGCTCAGATGCTGTGCCACCTTCCATGGGGGGCCGTGGCTGCAGGTACTGCCAGCTATCGAGGAAGTGCCGGAAATCTGCTTGTCAATGTTCCTCACGTCTGCTGCTGAAACCCCGCTCGTATCTGAATTGTGAAGAATGGAATCTCGACAAACGTCTTCCACCCGCCAGCAAGCTGCATACTCGCACACACGGCTTGATCAAGGCCACTCCGACTGCCAGCAGCTGCTGTCGTTGATTCACCGCTCGGCGCGGAAGTTCCACTCGCAGTCGCAGTAGTGGTCAGACGGCGCGATGGGCTGGCCAATAGCTCGCATATCGATTGCATATGCAATGCACAGTACAGCTCCCGACATGCTTGGCGGCTGCTGGTAGAGAAGTGCCAGCTGTCGAGGTCGGTCAAGTGCTAGTGGAGCAACGTACAAACAAGCAAACATGAAGAGACAGTGGTCGTGTCGAAGGTGGCGCAACGGTCGCGGTCTACTGTATCACGTGAGATACTCTCCGACTCATGAGACCACGTTCCGCATCAGACGCTCGAATCACAAGTCATGCTCCTACTCACAAACCGATCTTCTCGCCTGTGAATGTGACCCGGGTTGTCAAGGCTGATTGCGCTTCGACGAGGGCAATGGACGCCGAGCGCCTGGTTGCAAGCTTCCATGTTGTAACAAACAAACTGTAGGTTCGGTTCCCTTCCTTTCATTACTTAAGTCCCGCCAGTGTCTCTTTGTGCGGAAGGGCATCAATATAGAAGAAAGACACCACATCGCTCGACAGACCTTCTACCAGGAGCCGACGATACGACAACTCCAGATCGGCCCACAAAACCTCGATAAAATGGCTTCAACAGCCAACACCCCGAGCAACACACCCTCCCCAAACCCCTTCGAGTCCCGTCAAGCACACGAAGCGAACCTCTCAGGCACAACACTCTTCGACTACGTCCGCGCCCGCTTCTGCGAAGGCATCGTAACGCTCGACAGCGTCCTGAGCTTCATGGCGTTGGGGCATTGCCGACCTGGCAGCATAGCGCAGCGCCAAGACATCGACGGTCTTCTCGACAACCTCATCGCGATGGCTCGCTGGCTTGTGAATTTCCTGCAAACAGCTACTGCATGTTTTCACGATTCACCCTGGACGAGGTCTGCGATCGTCGGGCTGCGGATGGAGCTGCATCAGTACTCGCACAAGGTGATGCAGATTTCGAGTATTATGCAGAGTGTCAAGACGTTTCGTTCTGAGGGCGATAAGGCAGGGGTGAAGCCGGATGAGGCAAGGGTTGTTGATGTCAGGCCGAAGAAGAAGGTGCTGGAATTGGAGATGTTTCCGCCACTGGGGATTAGGCCGGAAGATATCAGACTACCGGACGACGCATCTGGAGAGGTGTAAAGCGGTCAATACGGAGCGACCAGCAATGCTACATGTGTCGACTCATAATTACAGTATAGCCTTTGATTTCCGACAGGCTCATGCTGCTGATACACGCAGCAACGCGATCTTTCCTCCTGCCTGCGGTTTGGATTAGTCTGTGCATACAATATACAACACTTTGGAGGACGACGAACCTTGATTGTATCTCCAGGCTCTACCAACACTTTTTCGACTCTCGCGGAAGAAACTAGGCTCTCCGATGCATTTACACTGATCTCTAGCTTCATAGCCTCGAGGATAGAAACCAATTGCTTGGCTTTGACCTCGTCGCCTTCTTTGACCTCCACCTTCCACACCTAAGAATTGAGTTAGCGCGATGGAACATCCACACAGGTATCAGGATGCTTACATTGGCATCAACAGGAGCCTCGACTGCGACAATCTCTGGATCCTGCAAAAGCGACTCAACAGTACTCTCGTCGGGCTTGTTCTTCAACTTGTCCGCACGCCACTTCTCTAGGGATTCTTTCTCCGCCTCGATCATCTTCTGCTGCACCTGCCGCTGCTTGGCTCGAATGTCGCGCACTTCGGCTTCAGTCTCCGCGAGCAGCTTGTTGTGCTCAGCCATATCGAATTCGTCCGCATGCCACTCGAACTGATATTGGCCGGATCTGAAGAGACCCAACAAGCGCTTGAACTCTTCATCACTGACCTCGTAAAAGGTCAGGATGTCAAAGTCCTGGAACAACCAAGGACGTTCTGGAGAGAAGCCAGCCTTGAAGCCGTAGTAGTCGAAGCATGGAATCGTGCGTCCGAGCCTGAGGAGCCGAAGTTAGCAAGCGCATCACCTTTATTTCCATCCGCGTCCTTACATCTGATAACCGCCTGGCGAGTCAACAGGATATATACTAGCACAGGATCCTCCCCAGCCTAAAGAAACAAGATCATTAGCCATGCTCGATGCTTAGTACCCTCAGTAACGTACCAAATGTCCCCTCCGGAGTGAAGACTCGGGAAGGATTAGCTTTCGGACACGCCATGCGATGCCTCGGATCCACAGGCAACGAGACTGTATTCCCGCAGAAGAACCCTACAACAACGGCCATAAGATCACCATTAAGCATGTTGTGTTTCAGCTGCTCAGCGGTGAAGGCATTGTTCTTCGCCACGAAGTCCAGGTTGTCCGGCAGATAGGGCGCCTGCGGCCTCTGCGTCTCCATATAGCGCTTCGTCGCCTCAAATTGCTCCTGACTCTCGAACGTCAGCGGGAGCCTGAAGCGACGGCACGGCACCTTCGCCATGCTCAGGTCACCGATCTGTTCTTCGAGAGTTTGTAGGTGCTTGATGAGGTGATCGCGAGGGACTTTGGCGCCATCGTAGCAGAGCGTGATGCTGGTGCAGCAGCCGACTGTGGTCACGAGATTGTCTTTCCACCAGGCTGGTGCGTCTGGCGAGTGTAAGGCTTTCTCTAAGGCGGTGACTCGACAGCGGTAATTGAGGTCGAATTGCTCGTTGCCATAATCTACGAGGATGTAGTCGTCACCTGCCTGACGATAGCGGACTTGTGGGCTGGTTGAGGTTGCTGGGCGTTCCCAGAGGACTGCTGCTTGATATTGGCCAGAAAGTTGGAAGCCCGGCTCAAATTTAGGCACGTCTTCAAAGTGCCCCTTGGAGATGGCGTCTTCAATACCGTCAATGTAGTTGGCCTGATGTTGCCGTAGCTGAAGCGCCTCATTCAATGTCACACGTTTGTAGCGCAACGTATCACCAGACTTCAGCTGTCCCATCTTCCAGTAATCTGCTCGAACGATTGTGGCCGAGCTTGCAAAGCCACCAAAGTTGGGTGCGTCCATGGCAAAGATGCAGCCTTCGTCTCCTGTCCAGTTCAAACTCCCCACAGAATAACCATACTCGACTAGGTTCGAAGGATGAGATCCTCCCTCTCCGCCATCAGATCGGGCCCACTTTGGCTCAGGGCCTACAAGCCGTATGGCGCTTCGACTTGCATTATGTGAGACTTTCCAGTCAGTGCTGTACAGCATCTCGATATCTTCCGGAGTCAGATAGCCCTCCTCATGAGGTCCAGGCAGAGCTATCAGTTCCCAATGATTCGAATACGCCGGACGTAGGCTGTCGGGAATGCTCGGGTGACCCTCAAGGTGCTTTGGCGAAGATGTGGACAAGCCTAACTGGTCTCCCGGCGCCAGCTGCCTTCCTTGGTACCCACCGATTGCAACGATCGGCGAGGTTGATTTGCTGGCAAAGTAATCGGACACTGGGGGAAAGCCGCCATAGACTGCAAGGTAGCTACGGCAACCGCCGCCTGTTGTGCGTCCTATGGTGAGCTTTTGACCTGGCTTGATGTGCTTTCTGTGCCACATGGGAAATGGATCGTTGTCAAGCGTGGCTTCGATGGGCGCTCCGGTCAGTGCGACTACGGCTGAGCCTTTGAAGATCAGTTCAGGACCAGATAATGTAATCTCAAGCCCTTCTCGAGCTCGGTCATTTCCGACGAGCAAGTTGGCGATTGAGAGTGCCACAGGATCCATGGCACCGCTTCTTGGGCTGTGATATTGCCACACGATCAGCTCAATAGTCATGATTACGACGGGAAAGTTCACTCACATCCCTTTACCAACAGAGGGCCTGCCGACCAAGTCCTGCACCAGAGTATATGCCCCTGCTGACACAACGTCAATGACATTCGGAGTGTAGTCGAAAGTCTTGAGGAAGGACGTGATCGTTCGACCTGATTGATAGTTCTCGTCTTGCATTATGGCGGCTAGGAAGTCCAGATTGTTCGGCGGACCTGAGACCTTTGACCGTGAAAGCAGCAGATTCATGCCTTTGATAGCAGCATCGCGAGTCTTTGCATGGTTGATGACCTGGACAAAAGTTAGCTCATCTATTCAGGTTGCACGCAGTCTAAAGTCGCTTCACCTTTGCGATCAAGGGATCATAGTTGGGAGAGATTCTCAGACCTGTCCGGACCCAGCTGTCAATTCGACTGTTTTGGAGCTCTTCCCAATGAACTTCGGTCAATAGACCTGGCGAAGGAGCATAGTCGCGAAGCACATTCTCAGCGTACACTCTTGCTTCAATGGCAGCGCCAAACGGACCGGACCTCTGCAAAGACGTCAGGTACTCAGCCGTCAACCCTCCTTTGCCTGCCAGTTGCGCATCGGCTTGCTTGAGCATCAGTTCCACCAAATCAACATGGTAGCATAGCTCGGTGATAGGGTGTTCGACCTGCAGCCGGGTGTTCATTTCGAGGAAGAAGAAGTCGGCGGTCTTGTCGTCCACGAGGAATTCCACAGTCCCGGCTGAAGCATATTGTATCGTCTCCGCCAATGCTACTGCGGCCTTGCACAGCTTCTCTCGTAATTCGGGATGTTGCGTGACGAACGGACTTGGGCACTCCTCTATCACCTTCTGGTGTCTGCGCTGGATCGAGCACTCGCGCTCTCCGAAACTGATGACTTGACCTTGTCCGTTGCCAAAGACTTGGACTTCGATATGGTGGCTCTCAGGGTAGTACTTCTCGATGAAGACTCCGCTGTCCTTGAAGAGAGCTTCTCCTCGCGATTTTGCTGTAGCAAAGCCATCTCTGACCTCGCTGGCGTTCTTGCAGGTGATAAGTCCACTACCGCCACCGCCTGCCGTAATTTTCAGCATGACAGGGAATCCAATAGCTTCGCTCTCCCTCAGTGCATCATCGGCAGTCTCTACTAGGCCAGCGGTCCCGGGAACGATTGGCACGCCGCTCTCTTTGGCAAGATCACGAGCGATGTGTTTGATGCCGAACGCTCGGATGGCTACTGGACCTGGACCAACCCACACCATTCCAGCATCCGTCACGGACTTGGCAAAGGCAGCATTCTCTGACAAGAAGCCATATCCGGGAATAATGGCATCGCACGAATGTGCTTTGGCGATAGAAATGATTTGATCACCATCTGTATAGCTTTTGTCGTCTGACAGAAGCACAGCTTCATCGGCATTGGCGACGTGAAGTGACGCTGCGTCGGGCGATGTGTAGATGGCGACAGTGTGGATGCCGAGTTGCTTTGCAGTCTTGCATATTCGAACAGCGCTGTGGAAGTCGCGTCAGCACAAGTTTTCGCGTCGGCCTGCACACGAGAATAACACGAACATTTCGCCGCGGTTGGCGATTAGCAAGCGCCTGATAGCCTCCATCTTCTGCAGTCTCTTCGTGCAACATGCGTGATTCACGTATCAACGGCGCTGTCCACGCTCTTGTAGCTCGCAACATTACCTTTGCTGTAGATCCTTCATCCCGGCGCGGCAGATGATGCTCCGCTGATAAACCCCCCTCCTCAAATGAGGGGCGGATGTTACCTTCGATGAGCTCAGATAGGCAGCTCTACGCTGTACCGCCCAGCACCAGGTCTATCATACTGCAAGGCAGGTCATTTTTGTCTGTGGCATCTCACTCTCGACTGCAGCCTCCTTCTTTCCGTGCTTGTTAGAATCAACGAACATGCCTCCGCTCAACAAAAAAGTGGTAGGTCAAAGAAGCCTCTCAGAGACTTTACGGCACTGACTGACCTGCCCAGCACATCAATGTATGTTCCAAGACCTCACCGGACTGGACATTTGTCCCGCAGTAAAAGTTCGAAGATGAGCCTCGCTCACACCATCCCTCAACAGGTCGACCTAGGCGAAGGCTACGGCAACTTCAAATGCGGTCCAGACGAAGACCTAATCCCCATGATCGACCATGCCAACGTCCGTCACTCCCTCCCTCAAACCTCACCAACATCCTGACCTAACCCATCCCAAGATAGCCTGCGGCTTCCACGCCGGCGATCCTCTCATCATGCAGCAAACAGTCAAGCTCGTCAAGGCGCACAACATCAAAGCCGGAGCACATCCCGGCCTCCCAGACATCCAAGGCTTCGGGAGACGAGAGATGAAGCTCACGCCAGAAGAGCTCACAGCAATGGTCCGCTACCAGGTTGGAGCTCTGCAGGGTTTCCTTGATGCCGAAGGTGTGCCGCTTCATCATGTTAAGCCACATGGGGTGTTGTATGGGATGATGTACCGAGATGAAGAGGTTTGTCGTGCTGTGTATGAAGGCGTGCCGAAAGGGGTGCGCGTGTTCGGTCTTGCTGGGTTGGTGTTTCACCCTTCAGTCTGTTGTCAGAGTCATGCTGACAGGTATCGATCAGGACCTTCCACGAGAAAGTCGCCAAAGAATTGGGTCTCCCTTTCACCGCAGAGCTGTAAGTCGTGCAGTATGTGTGAACCAACGCGGGTACTCTCCTGATATTGCGTAGGTATGGCGACGTCAAGTACAGCAAAGACGGTCGATTGGTTATTGATCGTAAGAAGAAAGCATGGACGAAGGAGGAGACTGAGAACCACATCTCCAGCCAAGTCCGGAACTCGAGC
This sequence comes from Fulvia fulva, assembly GCF_020509005.1. Taxonomy (NCBI): domain Eukaryota; kingdom Fungi; phylum Ascomycota; class Dothideomycetes; order Mycosphaerellales; family Mycosphaerellaceae; genus Fulvia; species Fulvia fulva. The sequence continues at coordinate 1,341,443 of NC_063013.1, forward strand.
GTCACTGCCGTGACAGGGGAAGATGTTGAACTTCCAGTGAATGCGCACGACCAAATCTCGCTTTGCTGTCATAGCGACAGCCCAGGTGCGATCGAGATAGTGACAGCGGCGAGGCGCATCGTAGACGCCTTCAACAAGCAAATGGGGTACTAAACACATTATTACACAGTCATGAATCTAGCTTCCTGCTATGTGAACGCCTGTTCGCTATGCTACTCTTTTGGTATCAGAACATGCCCTCTATGCATATGAGGTCACCGGTCCTCCGTCCATGCACCAAGAGGCTTAGTACCCTGGGGTGCGTTCCTCGTTCAACGCTCACAACAGCATGTCGACGCCTTTACGGCCAGCAGCACTTAGTCACTGCGCGAGACGTCGAATCTCATTAACCTGCTTATTGAGGTGGGAGATGGTTCGAAGCGCGGGATCGTTGGGAGTGTTCTCCGAAATCGACATGTATGCACCCTGGAGGCGCTGTGACAGCACGTCCATGATCTTAGGCGCGACATCCCTAATGTCTGCGTCTGTCATGTCGATGGAGCCCAGGACACGGCTGAGCCACTCAAGGCGGTCGCTGACAAGAGTGTCGAAGCTAGAAGTGATGGCCGCGGATACTGTCAACATGACGAGTGGCGGCACTGACTGCAGATAGCTTGGGTTGACGCGAACGAAGAGCTTGTCGAAAATCTCGGCCTGTCTGTCAGACGAGATCCACTATGATAACGTTAGCACTGTGTATTGACCGTCGCTGTCGTTTCACTTACCTGGATAGTTGCCTCTTCGTATTTGCCATCAATCAGCTTCTGTGTCATGTCGGCGATTTCAGCGTCCTCGGCCTCCTTCTGTGGATCAGGCACGTCCGCAGACGGACTCGACTTGTGTGACTGAGCATCCGACTTGTTCTCGCGCTGCATCTTCAAAATCTGTTCCTGGAAGGCAGACTGGCTGGTAGCCATGTTCTGCATGGTCGTGGACAGACTACGCACAATGCTTGACAATTCTTCAATCTTCGCGTTGTCTTGTTGACGCTGCTTCTCGGCCGAGACTTGCTGTTGGGCCATGCGCTTCTCGAGATCAGAGATCATCTTCTGCGATGCCTGCGTGGCCATGTTTGGCAGGTGCTGTGCTAACATGGTGGAAACTTGCTGCTGTACCTTGGTAGCCACGGCGTTGGCAGTGATGTCACAAATGGTGCGATGCACGTCCTTGTCCTGCAGAGCCTTCTGGAGTGTGCCTGAGAGTGTCGACTTCATCGCAGCAGCGACACTTGTGTTCAGCTGCTGTGGCAATGATTCCGCAATCTTGCGGTCGACCACCTTACTGGTGACATCGGTCAGGGCGGGGATGACATCCTGCTCGATACGGGTGGCGATTATGTTGGTCAGACTTCTGTCCACGTTCTCGGTCAGAGCGGATTCAACCAGGCGTAGGAGTGCGTCCTGCTTAGCTGACGAGGCAGCATCGATGACGCGCTTGTCGGACTCAATGCGTTGGTACAGAGACCCGAACTGACGATCAAGCATCGACTGAAGCTCGGCCGGGTCGGCGTTCGCTGCAGCTGCAAGAGATGGTTGACTACCGCGAGGCGAAACGATCATCGTCTTAGCGGCTTCTGCAGCGTCTTCGATGGGTGGCTTGGCAGGAGACTTCGCACGCTGCGCTGTCTGAGAGTACGATTCCGGTGTAACGAGCGGTGGGTTGGCAGGGACTTGTGGCAAGGGTCTGTTCGGTGGCTCTGGCGATGCCATTCGAGGAAGGCCGTTCGGCGGTGGTGCTGGTGAGTGCACGCGCTCCTTCTTGATCTCTGACTTTGATGACGTCGGCTGCGGCTGCGGCTCTTTCTTGACGGACGCTGGCTTCGAAGTCGACTTGGGTGTGTTATCACCGTTGCTTGACTGCGTGGTCGAAACTGGTAGCTTGTGCGGTTGTTGAAGCTCGAGCACTTCGATAGCGCCCTCTTTCAGGCCATCCTTGCCATTGATGACCTTGCTCTGTGCATCCCAGCCGAGGTCCTCGCGCTTGATACTGATACCAACCACGCCCTTCGAGTGCATAGTGTACAATTCGAAGAGGGTCTCCTCGGCAGTGCCGCGTTCGCTGGCGTTCTCCACCGGCGTCCTCAGCATGTCAACGGACCTGAGTTGCCCAACCCTTGCAAAAGAGAACTCTCTAAGTCCACTCATAATGGCTGTGCTCTCAGGCTTTGGAAGACCCGGGTCGTTGCGAGACAACATGCTGATGTATTTGGCCTGCTCCATTGACGGGATGTTGTACTTGGGCGCGCTGAGGTGAACAAAGTAGACGCTGTTTCTAGTAGGATGGCCGACAGCAACAATACCGGTCTTTGGGTGATAGCTGATGCTGCAGATACCGTCACTGTCCTTCTCGTGCGGGAAGCGAATCTCTTGCACGGCTTTACCAAGACCAAGATCCCACAGTTGCAGGATGTGGTTTTGCTTGAAGCCGATGATCATGTAACGCAGAGCGGCACCCTTGGCGACTGGCCTCTCCTTGTCCAAGAACATGATGGACGAGACGGAAGGCTTCTCATCAGGCTTGCTGCCAGAAGCCGCCGCGTTCATTGTCCACAAGGGTTCTTTGAGCTCAATCCCGCCGCGCTTGTCCTCTGTCGTACTGGTAGCGCGTGCTGTCAGGTCGCGGATGTCCCAAAACTTGAATCGCCCGTTCTTATCGAGGCTGACAATGACGGAATCATCCTCACTGAAGCAGAAGTCCTTGCCCGCTTTCCCTGTGTTGATCTTGGGGCAATGGTCGTTGAAGAACTTCTCGCTGTCAACCTTGCGGTCCTTGGAAGCATATACTTGATCCTTGGCCGCATCTGGAGACACAATGTAGATCTGCTTGCCTCGGGCAACAGCGAAGTAGTCTGGATGACGTGAGCTCATCTTGGCTCGAGTCTTCACCGGCGAGCCCGAGGTGTTTTCTTCTGCTGTGTGGACGGGTGGGAGAACAAAGCCCTGGCCTTCAACGTCGTCGTCGGCGAACAGATCACCACGAGTCTTGCCGAGCGTGGTCCAGAATACAGATCCGTTGACGCCTGTTCCGAGCACATTCTCGACGTCGCTGCCACTTGTTGGAGATGAGCACAGCTGTACGTGGAAGATGCGCTCGCCACTCGAGCGGAAGACCTGCTTGTGATCGCCAGTATCCTGTCGAATGATGCGGAAACCGCCGTTGTCCTTCTTCGTCGCGACCTGAGCATACACTATATGCGTCTGGCTGGCGGTGACGAGGCAGCGGTCGATTTGATCAAATTCCTTCTTCAGCTGGGCGATGACCATAAAGTTGTCCTGGCGTACTGATCGCGCTGGCTTGGCAGCCTTGATTTGCAGCGAGACAAAGGGCTTCATGGGGAAGTTGTAGACCTCCACTGATGATTCTTGCCTATCATCTTCGGCGCTCTCCCAACTAGAGTCAACGCCGTCGCTTGTAGGATTCTCTTTCTTCACTTCATGCTCGTCGTTGGTAGCATCGCCTGCTGTTGGGACCGCCTTGCGAGAAGTGACTTTCTTGCCGGCCTGTGCCAGAGCCTGCTCGACCTGCTTATCGACCTGCTCACCAACGCCCTCGAGAGCTTCCGAAACACTCTGGAGTGGCTTATCCGCAGCGGCTGCCGAAGCGGTGCCCTCTGATTCCAATTTCCTGCTCTTTGAAGCTGGTGCTGCGGAGTCACCATTGTTATTCGATGATGTATCGCGGTTGTGCTTGAGGATCTCGATCTTCTTGGGCTGCACAGCATGTACAGCCTGTACCTGTTGCTCGGGCTGCGGTGTGCGGTCGCGGTTGAGTGGCGAGGAGGAATGGAGCTCATCGAAGGGGTTGCGGTAGTTGAACATTGAAGCCTTTGACGGCTGTGGTGCTTCGAACGGCGAGCTGGCGGCGGCTGGGCTACCGAACTGACGCACTGGAGTAGAGCCGCGCTGAGAGCGGGGCTGCGAGGGTGACTCCACGGTTGTCTGTGCCATGTTCTGTGTCAATGCCTCGATGTCCGACTCTTGCTTCACTTCTGCGGGTGCGAGCTCGTTGATTGGTGCTGCAGCTGCAGCCTGTGAGTTCGGCTTCTTGAGAAGATTCAGCAAAAAGTCCTGTGGGCTGCCACTTGCAGTTCTCTGCGCCTCTGGCCTCTCTGCGCCGCCAGCTGCGAGTGGCGACGGTTGCTGAACAGACGTGTGGCGTTGGAGACTCGATACCAAGTCGGCAGCTGATAGCGGACGTTGGTGGCCGTGGTAGCTGCTGCTGCGAGAGGCGACGCTGGGTACCGCGTTCATCGAAGTCGGGCGGTTGCCTCCCACATTCTGTAGATCTGCCATTGGGCCTGCTTGGCCTTGTTGCTGGCCTGATTGACCGTTAAACTTCAGCAAGTTCAGAAGGTTGTTGGTGCGGTTCAGATCTGGAGCTTGGCCATGACCTGGTGTGCCGGCGGACGAAGCTGGTTGTGCTGGACTGAGGATGTCGCTCGATTGACGTGGGTTTGGTGTTTGCACGGGCGGTGAGAAGATGGGCGACGAGATGTTCGGCTGCTGGTACTGCTGCTGCTGCTGTTGTGCGGCCCAAAGTGAAGGCTGCGCTTGCTGCTGCTGCTGTCCGTCGGCGGACTGTGCCTTGACGCGGGCGAATAATTCGGCGAGGTCGGCCATGCTGATGGAGGCGAAGGCGCTGTCGCGCGCGAGGAATTGGTTGGTGCTATCAGCAGTGCGGGTGCGTAGCGATGGAACCGTGAGAAAAGGTGCGTCCAATGTTTGTTCCGATGTGTGGAAGGGGCAGCGGCGTTGGTGTCGAAAGATGGAAGCTCGAAGTGAGTGAGCTCTAAGCGAGTCAAGCATCCGCCGCACAGGCCGTCGATCTCGCCGCCGCTGATCCTTGTCATCACGATCGTGTATGCACAAGTCATGGACATTCGAGACATTGAACATCTGTCACTTTTGCGATGACGTTTTGACAGGCTACCCTCGCGTCTGTTAGGCGATACGACAATGTCGACCTTACTCATATGCTGGATACTATACACATTTTTCGCGCTCTGCCGTGCTCCACGGCGATAACTACGCAGCGCTCGTATCAACCTCCACCACGATCTTGCCCTTCGCTCTTCCGGTCTTTAGTCTTTCGAAAGCTTTGGGGGCATCCTCGAACCTGAACTGAGTATCGACTACCGGCTTCACTTGACCGCTCGCCATCATCCCGCCAATCTCAGCCAAGTCCTCAGCCTTGGCCACAGCGAAGAAGCCCTGAAGCTTCCGCTTGCCTCCACCCAGAAACCCAGGCAAGAGCCTCATTGCTGCACTCTCGAGAGCGGCACGAACTGAGGCCGGAGCACCCACCTGCACGAAGACTGCTTTGGGGTTCGAATAGTCGTGGCAGTGCCAATATAGCTCTGGGTTGTGACCAACATTGTCCACAACGTGATCGAATCTGTCAAAATGTCAGCATTAGCCTGCAATGCATAGCGTCGACGCCTGGAATCGTCCTCCAGATAACGCAACACGCGGGATACTCACTTCCTGCCACTAGCCTTCAGCGCGTCAAGCACGCCCTGCTTCTTGTAGTCGATGACTTCGTCCGCACCGAGACTCTTACACAGATCCACGTTTGGTGTTGAGCAAGTCGTCGTGACATGACAGCCTTTAGCTTTGGCTACTTGAATGCCGAAGATACCTGTGCCTCCACTCCCCCCATTGATGAAGACTCTTGATCCATCTTTCACGTATGGGACGATGGTCTGATATGCTGTGAGCCCAGCTATACAGACAGTAGCACCCCAGACCGGATCCAGACCTTCCGGTAGAACGGCCACGGCATCTTTCCTCGCCACAGCGTAGCCTGCTAGAGCACCTCCAGCGAGAACTCCTGTGCCAGAGGCGCCGAAGACCATCTGTCCGGGTCTAACGTCACTGCCATCTGCGGGTCGGACAACCTTGCCCACAACATCGATGCACGGTGTCGCAGGATTCGGCAGGAAGAATCGACTGACCAGCTGGATTTCTTGAGGCTTATAGTCAACTATGAAGTGTTGTTAGCAATGGTCTGCGGGTCGACGTGGAGACGAACCTGGGTTCAGAGCAGCGGCGATGACCTGGATGAGATGTTGATCCGCCTTGGGCTTCGGCAGTGGCGCAGATTCGTTGATCTTCAGGTTTTTTTCGAGGCCACCCTTCGTCGATGAGTATTGCCATGCTTTCATCTTCGTTGGTAGTGAAGAGTCTGCCATTTTGATTTCTGGTGTTTGTCGTGTCGCACAGGTACTGCTTCCACGCGGTGCTATATGTTTAGTGGTGGGATCGCTTCGTTCGTGAGCGCGGACAGTCGTTGCGCCGCAAGCAAGGTATGACCTAGAACTAGAGTTCAATGTGGCTGCACTTCCGGACTTAACTTTTCGTGATGCCGAGCGTCTTGTTAGCAACACGGCGTGAGTATCGTTACTGATGTGTCTCTCCCGAGTTCAATGTCTCAATGAAACGATTGCGCCACAAACCTACCTTCAATGTTCGCATTACCATCTTGATTGGGCAGTCTTCACTGCAAAACCATTCCAGAGATGTATGATCTTGTCGTTGCACAACTGACTTGAGTCCCGATATGCTGAATCACAACTTCAATGTGCCTATGCGACCGAGGATATCTGTGTCCTTGCTATTAGTGATCGAAATCGAGAGCAACGTGTACTGCAGTGGTCTGATGAAAGGTGTTAAACCAGACGCCGGAGATCGGAGTGATGAATTCCTCCGCTGCCACTTCTGCCCAGCCGCTGGTTCTGTTTCATAACAACGACAACTCTCGTCTGTACACCTGAGAAGGACGATGTACGAAGGGCGGCGACACCGTGAGCTTATTGCAAGGCATGATCTGAATGCTGGTGTTGTCAACGAGAGGGGGTTCCGTCAGCAAAAGTCCAAGCGACTGCAATGCTGCATTGCCAGACTTCCTGTCTTGAGACACCGACAGAATGCTTAACAAGCCTGACGAAACTATTTGAACTTGTGCTGTACGTGACGCCAGTTCGCCAGATCAGGATACTGTCGAACTGCGTTGCATGCCGATCTTCAATGGCACACGTTGTCAGCGTGCAATTACTTGCGCTTCAGCGATGCCCCACCGAACTACCCGAGGTGCATCAACATCATGTATGTGTAAGCTGGGATTCCGTCAGCTCATATATAAACACACCACTCATGAACGCTTTACGGCGACTTCTTTTCTTTGAGAAACAACTTTCCCCGCCAGCAACAACAACCACCCTCAGCACCATGGCAGACTACGGCAAGCTCCCAGCAGGCGTGAAGCTCGATGTGAAGCCATTCAAAGCCCACGTTGATGAACAGAAGCTGCAAGACTTCAAGACTCTGGCCAAACTCTCGCCAGTGGTGAGTATATGCGGGGAGTGCATACATTGATATCTGGGCCAGCAATGTCTCGAAATGGATGAGCTGTCTCATACTACGAGACTTGCCCTGTGCAGCACATACCAACGCAGCTCTCCCGAGAGACATTTCCAGCTCCGTCACGAACGATGGCTCTGTTGCCGCATCGCTGAGATTTGGCTAATCCATAATCTTTATAGGCTCCTGCGAACTACGAGAACTCCGACACATCAGTCGATCGCCGATATGGTGTCTCGAGAGACTGGATCCTGAACGCCAAGGACCACCTACTCAATCAGTTCGACTGGAGAAAGCAGGAAGACAAGATCAACAGCTATCCAAACTTCACAGCCCAGGTGAAGGACGACGTCGGCAACGATTTGACCATTCATTTCGTGGCGCTCTTCTCCGAGAAGAAGGACGCAATGCCTCTCGCGCTGTTCCATGGTTGGCCAGGCAGCTTCCTCGAATTTTTACAGATATTGGATCTCCTCAAGCAGAAATACGGCCCACAAGACCTGCCATATCACGTCATCGTACCCAGCATCCCCGGCTACGCCTACTCGTCAGGTCCACCTCTGAAGGGAGACTACGCTTTGGAGAATGCCTCAGAGGCTCTGAACAATCTCATGGTTGGACTGGGCTTTGGATCAGGCTACATTGCACAAGGTGGTGATCTTGGAGCCTTCGTCAGCCGCCACCTAGCGGCCCACAACGATGCCTGCAAAGGCATGCACCTCAACTTTGCCCCTATCCCACGCCCAAAGAATGCAGATGAACTAGAAATGTCCAAAGTTGAGCAGGACGCTCTGCCAAGAGGACTCTGGTTCCGCGAAGTTGGTGCTGCATATTCGCACGAGCACGGCACCCGCACAGCGACCATCGGACACTGTCTTAGTGCCAGCCCCATTGCTTTGCTCAGTTGGATCGGCGAGAAGTTCCTCGAGTGGTCAGATGAAGATCCACCACTTGACTTGATCTTGGAGAGCGTTACCTTGTACTGGATGACGGACTCTTTCCCAAGATGCATCTATCCATATCGTGGCGTAAGTCCGCATCTCCACCACCTCCTCGAAGAACTCGCTAACGATGTAGTTATCCGGCGACGATGAGCGTCCTCGCATTGCGAAGGTGAACGGTCGCGGACGCGAGCGACCATACGTCGAGAAGCCTTCAGGATACTCGTTCTTCCCGAAGGAGCTTGTGCCCATGCCAAAGAGCTGGGTCGCTCAGACCTGCAATATGGTATCTGCCTCGGTCCACGAGACTGGAGGTCACTTTGCGGTCAGTCCAAGATTGTGTAAAGCGCTACGCTGCTGTGGCCGTACTGACTGAAGTTGACAGGCGATGGAGAAGCCAAAAGAGCTCTTGGCCGATATTGAGGAGTACCTGCAAAAGGCGTGGACAGGCCAGTCTAGCAAGTTGTGAGCGATTGGCCAAGTCTGCTGACTTCTTTCGCAGCTTGAGCTCCAGCGAGCGATCAGCACACTCCGGCAAATTGAATCGTGGAACAGCTGCAAGGCAGGCGGTGTCGATTGCTGGAGATATTGGTAGTATTTCTCGTCAGATGCCACTACCACCCCGCGAAGGCATCAGCACGATCATACGACAACGAGCCTGCTGAACCAAAAACGACTTCTCGCTGCTCCGCCTCAACCTCATACTCCACAATGTCCCGCCCAGTGTAACCGTCGTCATCCTCGTCGCCTCGCATCGTCGGCGAGATTCGGAGCCCCGTCTGCTTGGGCCCAAGATTTTGACCCAGGTAATCCTCCAGAGTCCAAGTGTCGCCAACCCGCTCCGGCTCGAAGTGCTCATGCTTATCCCGCCAGAGAAATGCATGTGCAGCCACTGCGCGCCGCTTCTTCTCGAAAGTTCCTGCGTTCTGCCGTGATGGGATTTCAATCTCAACAACGACCTCCACAGTCTTGCGTTTTGCGAACGCTTTGTAGTGCTTGTGCAACTGAGTGCGGCTCTCTCTGCCGAGGCCGAAGACTACGATGCCCTGGACGTAGTCATGTGCTTTGGATGATTTCAGCACGCATGGCTGGAGAGTGGTAGGCTGCACGTGGCGGTGGAAGCCAGCGAGTAGACCTGGCGTCATTTTTCTGATGCAGTCTTCTGGAGAGCCTGTAGTCGTTAGCGGATCTGGAGCTGATGGGATGGCGCAACATATTGTGCGACTTACTTTTGCCTAGCAGGTTGGAAAGTGAACCTGGTGCCATGAACACATCGTGTATGAATGTGGGCTTGTACTTGAGGATGTCGTAGCTGCCGCCTTCTGAGATCATGTGCTCTTTGATCCGGTTATTCAAGGCGCGACTGTAGGCGACTGGTACCATTCCTGGACTTTTCGTCGGCATCTCTACGTGAAGGACGCTGGGCAGCGACTCGTCACTCTCATCACTGTCGCCAGTGCTGGTCTCGCTGGCGTCAGGCAGACTGAAAAGTTCTTGGTAGTCGCGGCGATTGTATGCTCTGCCGTTGCCGTCAAGATCCGGCACCAGAGCGTCCGCGACTTGGGACATATCGCCAGAAAGCTGTTTCCGGGGGTGCATCATCTTCTGAGCTTCTGTAACACCTTCTTGCTGGTTCATACGCCAATGCATAATGGTCGCTCGCTTGCGCAGATGGTTCCTGTAAAAGTGTTTGTGAGCACCGAAGCATGCCGTGCTGTACATGAATGGCACAGGCTGAGCAACGCGCGAAGCCGGTGACACACGTGGTCTCTCTGTCACATAAGGACCTTGGGAGTTTGGTGGCAGATCAAGAGCAATAGGGGGGACATCTCCGAGCAAGGATGAGGACTTCGACCACAGCATACCTTTTCGACGGCACGACATCTTGCCACCGAGGCTGGGAGGGTGCCATTCTGGAGCAGTACTCCCGATAGTCTTGTTGTATTAGAGGTATCAAAAGGGTGGCTGATGGTGGAGGTTGTGTGCTTTGATGTGGAAAGTGGAAAGTGGTCTCGCTCAGCTGGGAAGCTACCTCCTACCGAAGAGCCTTGTACCTTCCTCTAGACGTTTGGCCCGAAGACTTTTGGCAGGTCCTCTGAGTGATGTTGTAAGTGCTTACGATCATTGTCGAGAAAAGATCCTGCAGACCACCTTTCAATACTGTAGCACTGTCATCTGGCGGAGAGAGTGACGACCAAGTGAGGCGACACGCAATCTGTCTGCCGTCTCTACAGGTCGATGCATTCTGAGCCAGAGAATTGCGCACGGACATTGTGAGATGTCGTCTTGATGCACTGATAGAAGTTGGGACGCTCACACGAGAATGAGGCAAACGAAGCCTGTACCATGTTTCAAACCTTGATGGCAGAAGCCCGCGTACCTACATAGACCTGCAGTACGCGAAGATCCACCGGAGCAGCAGTGGCGACGAAGGTGGTGGTGAAAGAAATGAACAGACGCCTCAAAGCACGTGAATGGCGCGTGTGCGAAGTGAATGAGTGGCCAGGCGGCAACAAGACACGTCTTCATAATCAGGTCCATCAAGTTCGACAGAGTTCCGTGTTGGGAAACATCGAGCACGTGACTAGAAGCACGGACGTCGGCGTGTCGTGACGTTCGTTACAACACCGACCTTCACTTCACCAGCAATCAGAGCTCTTTTAAAACATCAACCTCCACCTCTTCCATCATCTGCATCAACACCGCCACTCCCTTCCACCATCCACCACAACCACCACCACCAAGGCTCACACAGCCAGCAGATAACACCACCACAACACCGCTCTTCACAACCACCGACAACAGCATCGCCTCCGGAGATAGGTGAGCAGCAGCTGTCGGAGCTCACAACATACGAGCCCACCACAACACAACCATCATGTCTGTGGAACCAGACAAGTCGACCAGCAAGCCTGCGGGCAAGGTCAAGCTCGACAATGATCCATCAGGCGCTGAGCGACGCGACGAGGACGCCACTGCGACGGCCATCCTCAAGAAGAAGAAGAAGCCTAACAGCTTGATTGTCACCGACGCCACCACTGACGATAACTCGATCCTCGCACTATCAAACAACACGATGGAGCAGCTGCAGCTCTTCCGCGGCGACACCGTGCTTGTCAAGGGCAAGAAGAGAAAGGATACAGTGCTCATCGTGCTCGCCGACGACGACCTTGATGATGGCTCCGCGCGCATGAACCGAGTGGTGAGACACAATCTTCGAGTCAAGCTGGGTGACGTCGTCACAGTCAACCCATGTCCCGACATCAAGTACGCCAAGCGTATCGCTGTCCTGCCCATGGCCGACACCATCGAGGGCCTCACTGGCTCGCTCTTCGATGTCTTCCTCGCTCCATACTTCCGCGAAGCCTACCGTCCAGTGCGACAAGGTGATCTCTTCACATGTAGAGCTGCGATGCGGACAGTCGAGTTCAAGGTCGTCGAGATTGACCCACCCGAGTACGGCATCGTCGCCCAGGACACGGTCATCCACTGCGAGGGCGAGCCCATTCAGCGTGAAGACGAGGAGGGCAACCTCAACGAGGTTGGTTACGATGACATTGGTGGATGTCGCAAGCAAATGGCGCAGGTTCGAGAGCTCGTCGAGCTTCCACTGAGACATCCTCAACTCTTCAAGTCCATTGGTATCAAGCCACCACGCGGTATCCTCATGTATGGTCCACCGGGTACTGGTAAGACACTGATGGCTCGCGCCGTCGCCAACGAAACCGGTGCTTTCTTCTTCCTGATCAACGGCCCTGAGATCATGTCAAAGATGGCTGGTGAGTCGGAGAGTAATCTGCGAAAGGCCTTTGAGGAGGCAGAGAAGAACAGCCCGGCGATCATCTTCATCGACGAGATCGACTCCATCGCACCAAAGCGTGAGAAGACCAACGGTGAGGTCGAACGCCGTGTTGTGTCTCAGCTACTCACCCTCATGGACGGCATGAAGGCGCGTTCCAACGTGGTCGTCATGGCTGCCACCAACCGTCCAAACTCCATCGATCCCGCCCTTCGTCGATTCGGCCGTTTCGATCGTGAGGTCGATATCGGCATTCCCGACCCAACCGGCCGTCTCGAGATTCTCGGCATCCACACAAAAAACATGAAGCTCGGTGACGACGTCGATCTCGAGTCGATCGCCGCCGAGACACACGGTTACGTCGGTTCGGATATTGCATCGCTCTGCTCCGAGGCAGCCATGCAGCAGATTCGTGAGAAGATGGACCTCATTGATCTCGATGAGGACACAATCGACGCCGAGGTGCTCGACAGCCTTGGTGTCACACAAGAGAACTTCCGCTTCGCCCTCGGCGTCAGCAACCCAAGCGCCCTTCGCGAGGTTGCCGTTGTTGAGGTGCCGAACGTCAAGTGGGACGACATCGGTGGTCTCGAGGACGTCAAGCGCGAGCTGGTCGAGAGCGTGCAATACCCAGTCGACCATCCCGAGAAGTTCCTCAAGTTCGGTCTCAGCCCGTCCCGCGGTGTGCTCTTCTACGGCCCACCAGGTACTGGTAAGACACTTCTTGCCAAGGCAGTCGCCAACGAGTGCGCCGCCAACTTCATCTCGGTCAAGGGTCCAGAACTGCTCTCCATGTGGTTCGGTGAGTCTGAATCCAACATCCGAGACATCTTCGACAAGGCTCGCGCGGCTGCACCTTGTGTTGTCTTCCTTGACGAACTGGATTCGATTGCCAAGTCTCGTGGTGGCAGCCAGGGTGATGCAGGTGGTGCGTCCGACCGTGTCGTCAACCAGCTTCTCACAGAGATGGATGGTATGACCAGCAAGAAGAATGTGTTCGTCATCGGCGCAACCAACCGTCCAGAGCAGCTTGACAATGCTCTGTGCCGTCCAGGTCGTCTTGACACTCTTGTCTACGTCCCACTTCCAGACCAAGAGGGACGTGAGAGCATCCTGAAGGCTCAGCTCCGCAAGACTCCAGTCGCTCCGGATGTCGATCTCAACTACATCGCCCAGAAGACCCACGGCTTCTCTGGTGCCGACTTGGGCTTCATCACCCAACGCGCTGTCAAGCTCGCCATCAAGGAGAGCATCGACATTGCGATCCGCAACAGCAAGGCAAAGGAGGCTGAGGCCGGTGATGACACCAAGATGGAGGAGGACGTTGACGAGGAGGACCCAGTACCAGAGCTCACGAAGCGTCACTTCGAGGAGGCAATGAGCATGGCTCGTCGCTCTGTCACAGACACTGAGATCCGGCGGTACGAGGCTTTCGCCCAGAGCATGAAGAGCAGCGCTGGTGGCAGTGCATTCTTCCGCTTCCCAGAGGGCGAGAACGGTGGTGCTGCTGAGCAGCAGAATGGTATGTGATCACATCAAATTTCGTAGGATACAGATGCTAACTTTTCTCACAGGCGCCGGGGAAGAGGATCTCTACGATTAAGCTACCTAATGGGTTATGGCTGGATAGGGGGTAAATCGCTAGCTGGCTGCATTCAACGACGCAGCAAGGCTTGACGTGATAGCATGGGATGGCGTTTTACGCTGCAACGATAGAATGTTTCATTAGCTCGCCACGTGGCGATTGAGAACAATGCATCTGCCTTATTCGCGGCTCGAACCTCAGCTAACCTTCGTTCTGCCGCGATTTGGTGTAGCTGTGCCTGTGCAAGCTCTGCATCGGCCTCGGACTCTCGAATGCAGCGTCGTAGTTCCGCCTCATCATCCTCGTCCATCTTGCGCTTCTTGTGTTTGATGCGAGACGATGCCTGTTGAACTGCAGCTTCCCGACTGTTGTCGTTGGAGACAAAACCGTGATCGTCTTCAATACCTGGCTCCCTCTTGACTGGAAGAGGATCCTCATCATCTTCGTCGTCGTCAGCGTGACAACAGCCCGCGGAAGGTCGTTTTGTTTGCCGCGTAGTACTGGGAGGTTTGCTGTACTTCGTCACTTCGTTGTACGACACCGTCTTTTTGAAGACCTCCTGTTTGCGCTCGAGCTTCACTTCCGCTGGTGGTGAACTTGATGTTCGGACTTGCGATCCGGTCTTCATCAATGACGCAGCGATGGTCTCCTTTATCTCATCGTCGCTGGACTCGTCCGCGCTAACACCGCCACTGTCAGACGTGTCTGGGTTCTCAGACGGCGTGTCTGGTGTCGTTCGAAGAAGGTTGCGAAGTTCGAAAATAGTCGGCTGGCTATGTGTGCCCGAAATGGGCGTAAACCAACTCGGTCTGATAGCTTTTGGGACATCTTCATGTTTATGGTACCACGTCACCGGCGGAAACGTCGAATGGTAGTCGTCCACTTTCGCTGATGCGGCACTTAGATGGCCTCGTTGAATGAAGACTGCAATGCAGCCTTGGTTTGCGACGCCGGTTTCTTGCCATAGGGTCTCTGTGCTGTGCTCTTCGACGTGCCCTGGATGGATTTGTTAGATGATGTCAAAGAGCGGTGTGGGATACGGCAAACTCACCTACCGCCCTGCTACCCTGACTACTTTCCCGGGTGCAATCTTCGCGGATGCTGTATGGATGCAGTCTCCCGGAACCTGGCCGGCCATGTCGCAAACCGAGTGCCCGACAGCTTGGGTCTCGTAAGGCACGGCCTGTGGGAGCGGTGTTGGTTATATGCAGCGGCCTTCACACAGTCACAGACGTTGGAGTGTGCAGGCTATCGCCAGTGAGAGCCTCCCGAATCTTGACTACGGCTTTGTCCACTTCCGTCGCTTTCACTGGACGGCTGGAGTTCAGCTCCTCAGCTCCCGTCGGCATCCATGTCCCTCCTCATATTACAAAGCTCCTCTCTGGTCAGGCATTTGCATTGCTGCCTGTGGACTCGTTGAGACCCAGTTCTATGTCTGGTGGCAAGAGCGAACCTTGAAATTGGGCAAGCCGTGCAAGCAGAGGAATCGGCAGACCTTCCAACTCTGACTCGCGGAGTCGCGTGGCCAAGAGAGGCACAGAGGTTCGCGTCGACCACGCGCTTCCTCCTCTCCCATATCACCAACGGTCATTGTCAAGGCTCGAGAAGTCTTGAACTTGTTCGTCGTGAGTGTGATGCGGAGTCTGTGGACATACTGCGGGAAAGAGAGCCACTCGCTGAAGTACAGGTACTAACAAACGTCTGGGAGAAGACGGGGTTCGTCAGCATCAACGAAGGACCACAGTGGCTGAGATCTCCAGACGGGTCATGGCAAGGTCTCGTCTACAGCTGCGGTGCGAGCTGGACAAAGGATTACAAGATGGCGACTCTCAGATTTGTTGGTAAAGATCCACTTGATCCCGATTCTTGGGAGAAGAGTTCAGGACCACTGCTACAGAATGCAGAGCAGGGTGGTCCCTATGGCCCAGGTCATGGCAGCTTCTTGCATTTCGACGACATCACAGTCTGCCTGTTTCACGCTACAGACAAGGATACCGATGGTAATCAGGGTCGCAAATGTCGACTGCAGAGAGTGTTCTGGACGGAGGATGGACCGTACATGGGCCAAACTGTGGGGCATACCACGATCTGCGAACTTTTGCGGAGGACTCCTTGACAAACATCAGAGACCTCAGGTACGACACAATCTGTCGACTCTCGCCAGCAGTCTGCGACAAAGATTAGATCTTCACGCAAATCCGCGGTACACTGCCTCATCGTGCCGTTGAAGATAGCAGTCTGGTGTATGTGCGCGAATGGAAGCATCCTGACCAGAAACCATCAGCCTTGGTGTTTCTCTGTTGAACTTCATCGGTCCGTTCTTCGAGGGCCTTCCGCGGACATTGGCGTTACTGTTCATGACGGTTCTGGAATACGTAACACACTGCTCTTCGTTCAATGATCAGGAATCGTATGTCAACAATGAGTCGGACTCTTTCTCGGGGTCGTAGATCTCTCCCCTCAGGCTTGGCTCTTGGTATAGCGGAGCCGTTCCAGGAGCTGCGCCATCTGACGGCAGCGGCAATCTTGGCAGGGCATCCTTCGACGTCAGCATTGTGTTTTCCTGCAGACTGATGCAACTTTGTTCCCGCATGCCCATGGACGTGTGGTAATGAACTTGCTCCCAGATCGACTCAATTCTGCCGAGAAGAGACACGTCGGCCTTATTGTCGATGCAATACGCCGTGCATGTGCGTATAAGCATCTGTATGATGGAGTGCAGTCTTCAATGCACGCCCCTCCCTTGACCTAGTCAAGGTTCCCAAGTTGGGTGTAGCAACATGGGATTCAAAAGCGAGGCGAATGCACTGCAACTTTCAATCGTGGAGTAGTGGACAAACGACTCTACCCTTTTGCCTAGCATGCATTTTCTAGTTGGAGCTGCCATTGCGGCAACTGCTTCTGCCAGAGCACTGTTACCAAGACAAGATAACGCTGCAGCGTGTCCAGGGTATACTGCCACTAACGTCCAAACATCAGGAACAGGCTTGACGGCTGACCTAGCTCTTGCTGGTCCTGCATGCAATAGCTACGGAAAGGACATCGAGGATCTGAAGCTTACAGTCAACTACGACACTGGTAGGTGAACCGCTCAGACCAACCTGCGCTCCACTGACACAAGTCAGAAAAGAGGCTACACGTCAAGATCGAAGATGCCGCAGCAATTGCGTACCAGGTGCCTGTCAGCGTGTTTCCATCTCCCGACAGCTCAAGCTCGGTATCGCCAGAGCAAGCAGAACTGACCTTTGAGCACAAAACTTCACCCTTCAGTTTCCGCGTTGTCCGCAAGGCTAGCGGTGAAGTCCTCTTCGACTCATCTGCCGCTCCTCTCGTCTTCCAAGACCAGTATCTCCGCCTGCGGACATCACTGCCCGAGAGTCCGAACCTCTATGGTCTAGGAGAGCATTCGGACAACTTCAAACTCAACGCCACCAATTACACACGCACGCTCTGGTCGCGTGACAGCTACGGTATTCCAGAGGGCACGAACCTTTATGGAAACCACCCTGTATATTTCGACCACCGAGGTGAGGATGGCACGCACGGCGTGTTCCTTCTTTCTAGCTCCGGAATGGACGTGAAGATCGACAATGTCGGTGGACAACACTTGGAGTACAACTTGATCTCAGGAATCCTGGATCTGTATTTCGTGGCGGGACCAGCACCTACTGAAGTCAGCAAGCAGTACGCTGAGATTGCAGGACTACCTGCCATGATGTAAGCTAACTATAGGCAACTTCCTAGGTCCACCAGCTGACATAGATGCAGGCCGTATTGGGGATTCGGATTTCACCAGTGCCGATATGGCTACAGGGACTTCTATGCAGTAGCCGAAGTGGTCACGAACTACTCCTCCGCCGGTATTCCTCTAGAAACGATGTGGACAGACATTGACTGTAAGCAAGAACCTAAAGGTACTCGCGGGAACATGAACACTCCGCTGACATTTAGCAACAAGACATGTATGCGAGATACATCATGACGACTGACCCTGATCGATTCCCTATGGAGCGGATGCGAGATATCGTTGACTACCTGCACGAGCATGATCAGCACTACGTCGTGATGGTCGACCCTGCTGTAGCATATCAAGAGGAGAAGTACGACAACCTGCCCTACGACACTTTCCTAACAGCTCGTGACAATGGCTACTTCGTCTACAAGAATGGCACTGTCTACCGGGGAGTCGTCTGGCCCGGTGTCACGGCTTTCCCGGATTGGTTCCATCCTGATACTCAGGAGTATTGGAACAACGAGTTTTTGGACTTCTTCAACGCCGAAGATGGCCTGGACATTGATGCCCTATGGATAGACATGAATGAGGTATGTCTGCTGACCTGGTCGCGATGTATTCATGATATGATCTTGACTGACGTTCTTAACAGGCTGCCAACTTCAACTACTTTGGCGACGATCCTGATGAGACTACCGAAGAACGCGGATTTCCTCCAACACGACCCGAGCTTAGATCGCAACCCCGACCAATCCCGGGCTTTGGCCCAGAATTCCAGCCTGGCGCTGCTCCATACCCTCCCGACCAGTATGTCTATGCTCCCCCTTGGCTGGCACCAGACTCGAATCCCAACGATGCCAAGAAACGGTTTATTGATGCCTCCCCGATCAAGCGCGAGGTCAAGCGTCAGTCTCCAGAGTCTCCCAATGGAGCTGCACTCATTGGATACCCCGATCGCGACTTCCTTGCTCCACCTTATCAAATCAACAACGAGAACACATTCGAAGCCTACGGAGGACTATCAAACTTCACATTGGATACTGACATCGTTCACTACGATGGTCATGTCGAACTTGATGTGCACAATCTTTACGGCACTATGATGTCTGAAGCCTCACGGACCGCTATGCTAGCCAGGCGACCTACCAGGAGGCCGATGGTCATCACTCGTTCGACGTTTGCCGGCGCAGGCAGAAGCGTCGGAAAGTGGCTTGGTGATAATCTCAGCACATGGGCACAGTATCGCAATTCGATCCAAGGCATGCTGAATTTTGCTACGCTGTTCCAAGTACCCATGGTTGGCTCCGATATCTGCGGATTTGGTGGGAACACCACGTCCACCTTGTGTGCTCGCTGGGCCACTCTGGGAGCATTCTACACTTTTTCGAGGAACCACAACGGAGACACGTCGATTCCGCAAGAGTTCTACCTGTGGGACCTGGTCGCTGAAGCAGCTCGCAATGCCTTCGATATCAGGTACAAGCTACTGGACTACATCTACACTGCCTTCCACAAGCAGACCATTGATGGTACCCCAGTCATCAACCCGCTCTTCTTCCTATACCCACACGACACGAACACCTTCGGCAACCAACTCCAATTCTTCTACGGAGATTCGATCCTCGTCTCGCCAGTCACTGAGGAGAACTCGACGAGTGTGACAATCTATCTTCCCGTCGATCGCTTCTACACCTGGGGTTCATGGGAGGTCGTCGAAGGTCGCGGTGCAGAGATCACCCTCAACAACATTAGCTTCACCGAGATCCCGCTCCACGTCCGCGGTGGCAGCGTCCTGCCTGTTCGACAAAAGTCTGGATATACCACTACGGAAACGCGCAAGCAACCTTTCGAAATCATTGTTGCTCCAGACCGGGAAGGGAAGGCTAGTGGCTCGCTGTATCTCGACGACGGTGACAGTATTGAACAGGATGCTACTTCAGAGATCGAGTTTGAGTATGCCGATGGAGAGCTCGAGATCACTGGTACTTTTGGATACACTGCTGAAAGTATCCGGATCGCGGCTGTGACTGTGCTTGGTGGATCGAAGGAGTACCATGGACATCCTTCGTGGCGCCATGGAGGTAAGGGGAAGAGTGGTCGTAAAGGACCAAGAGATGACGCGCATGGCGAATGGACGCACAGCGAGGAGAGTGGTGCTACGACGGTGGCCGTCGACCAGCCGCTTGATGGAGAGCTGACCGTTAGCGTATAGCAGTCTGCTCATGATGAGCAGACGTCGAACAGAGCTGGAATATAAAGGGCCATCGTAACGCGCGTGAGCGATCTCCGGGTTTCTACGACGTTGTTCCGCGATTCTAACATGCTGCGCGTGGTGTTCGAAATTGTCGTCTGCAGCGTCTCTGCTGGAAATGTCTTCATGGTTCGCAACGCGCTCCTTGGTCCATGGCCTGGTCCATATGAGCCAGAGATTCTACTTGGTCATCTGAAGGTGCCAAAGAGCTGGGCCCAGATGATGGGGTTATGATAGTCGGGATCTTGTCCAGGCCAGATGAGGTGACGACTGCAGAGACTGGGGTTACACGCATTTCAATGCATTTGAGCAGAATCTCATTGCACCAAAGATCCGTCGACGAAGGAAGGTGTCTCCCGCTGGCACAGTGATGCTCGTCAAGAGTGCTCGACTTCCAGTTGTCTCACTCTCCCACAGTCCTTCATGGTATCCCATGCAGCATCCGCGGCACACACAATTGAACCTCGCCACACAGGTCCACAACATCACCCGGCAAAAGTCCCTTTCCATCATTCGTTTCCAACATTCCTCGGACCACATCATACAGCACCTCAGGCGCCTCTCCAATTTGCAACCGAGGCCGCTTCCTCATCCCACCCTGCCAATAACACCTCACCTCCATCCTAAACTGCCTGCTCGCACCCAGATCCAGCATGACAGCAGGAGCACTAACCGCACTCGAAGTCTTCAACGAATAGTGTCTGATCCGCCGGAATTGATCGGCTCCAGCAGCTTCGCACCACGCACCGAATGTGAGCAGCTTCTTCTCATAACGCAGGTCCTGGGCTAAGGGTAATTCCATCACATCTTTGACGTTGAATTGGAAGGTGTTGACTTCGAAGTATAGCGGTAGACTCTCCTGCCGAACCTGTCTGTTGACGTGCGTGACTGCCGGGAGGCGAAGGACAAAGGCATCTCGTGGGATGAAGACGCGTGGGGAGATGGGGAGGTCTGAGAGCACTGCGAAGGCGAAGATGTGTTCGCGGAGCTCTGCTGGGAGGTCTAAGAGGCGGAAGTGGTGTGGTATTTTGCCGTCTCCGGGTTGAGATGGCATTCTCAAACGATTGTTGATGGCATTGTGATGACGAAGCCCATATGCAAGACGTCGAGCTTGAGCTCATCCCTCACGTGAGCTCCCACAGACAGGTGCGTAGTCTATACAGCTCAGTACAATAACGCCTTACTGAATCTGCCCTCGGCATTCCATTTCTTCTTCAAAGAAGAGCGGGATAGGCACGTATTCCTAACGAGAGGTACAGCTAAGCTGCAATCCTTCACAGTATGTCAGCGAGGATTGCAAGCATCCAATTCCAAACACATCGTGTCAACCCACGCGCGAAAGCTTCTACGCGAGACCTGCGCTCTGTAGTCACCTCCATAAGGCAACACATTGGAGTCCATTTTTCTCTACCTACCCAGATAGGTAGGCAGGTCTTTCATGAGTCTTTCTGCATTTCTTCACCCTGTCGTAGGCAGCATCACTATAGTACAATCGAGACTCGCAAGATACAGGGGTCGCTCGCGTTACGTCTGTTGCGACATCAGGCATACTATGCCGGAGTAGCTCCAGCATCGCCTCGTCCACGGCCTCTGTAATTGCCACGGGGAGCGCTGTCGCCGCCAAATCCACCGCGACCACCAGGGTACCCTCCTCCTCCACCTCGGCCACGACCAAAGCCACGTCCACGGCCGCGCCCTCTGCCACGGTAGCCACCGGCGTTATCGACGCTACCCTGTCCGAACGTCTCCATGTTCTTCGATCGTTCCTCACGGCGCATTGTGC
This sequence comes from Fulvia fulva, assembly GCF_020509005.1. Classification (NCBI taxonomy): domain Eukaryota; kingdom Fungi; phylum Ascomycota; class Dothideomycetes; order Mycosphaerellales; family Mycosphaerellaceae; genus Fulvia; species Fulvia fulva. The sequence continues at coordinate 1,362,932 of NC_063013.1, forward strand.
GTCCGTCGAACTCTGCCTGCTGCTGCTCTGCACGATCCTTGAGGTCGCTGCTGATGTTGTCGAAGAATGATGATTTCTTGTCGTAGGTCTGCTTCGGTGGGATAACCACGTCGTCTGTTTCAGTATGTCCGTTCGTGACCGATGCGATTGGATCCGCCTGGTCGCCGTTGACAGGGCTCGTGACTGGGCTTCCGCTCGCGATGGCCTCCTTGACCAAGTCCTGCTTGTTAAACTTTGCGTTCGCGGTCTCGAAGTCGAAGTCTTCCTTTGGCACCTCGACTGTCTTCTGTGTGCTTTCGCGTCTTCCACCACGTGCACCTCTCTCAGCACCCCGCCCACGTCCGCGGCCTCTTGTCTGACCTTCTTGCACTCTCATCTGGTTGACCTTCTGTGTGAGGTTGTCCACTGCTCCTGCACTGTTCGTTGCGCCAAGTTTCGCCATAGCAGCTGCGACTGCGGCTGTCGCAGCTTCTGTGGCATTCGAGGCATTCGGAGTGGGTTGCGCAGCCGGAGCCGGAGCTGGTGCAGGCGCTTGTTGTGCAGGGGCTGCAGGCTTAGGTTGCTGCTTCGGTACGGCTGGGCTAGCGGATGGCAGAGGAACTGCAACTCTGTTGTTTGGCTTTTGGGCTGGCTTCGCGGCAGGTGGCTGTTGCGCTTGGGTCGCAGCCGATGGAGCTGTTGCGGCAGCTGTCGAAGGCTTAGAGTCGACCGGAGGTGGAGGTCCCGTAGCCTTGCTGTTGCCAGCAGGAGTGCCGGACATTTCGACAGGGTTTTGTTCTGATTGCTGAGCAGGTGGCTGAGACGCTGGGTTTGGGCCTGGCTGCGGCGTGTTCTGCTTGCTTCCAATGGGTGCTTGTTGCTGCTGGCCTTGCATCTGCTGTTGCGGTGGTCGCTGCTGCTGGTTCATGTGACCTGGAGGACCAATCGGTTGCTGCTGTGGTGGGAATGGACCTGGCGGACCTGGCGGAAAGCCATGACCTGGTGGTGGAGGACCATAGCCCATGGGGCCTGGGCCGTAGCCAGGCGGAGGCGGACCATATCCCATTCCATAGCCTGGTACTGCGCCGGGCTGACCTGGAAATCCGTGAGCGCCACCGGGGCCTTGGAATCGCGGGGGCTGCTGAAACTGGTTCGGTGGTGGGCCTGGGTAACCAAGATGCTGTTGTTGCTGAAACTGTGGTGGAGGAGGGCCGCCGCACTGGTTCTGCTGCTGCTGGGCAGAACCCTGTGGTTGCTGTTGTTGACCAGACTGTACATCAAGTCAGCGAATGCCCCTGCCAACGCGACTCGTGAGTGCTATGCGGCAAGTTGGGTAGAGGGTCAGAAGGAAGGCAACTGGAAATATCCACATGGTTTTTGCGCCATCGGTAGTGTTGTGTTTTTCATCCAAATATGCTTCATCATGTGGTGGGGAAGTATCATGTGCTTGCTCTTACGTACCCCTAGAATCGCAGGATCATTCGGCATCTGCGGTGGGCGGTTCTCTTTCGGCGGCGCGAGGATGGTGAGGTCTTTGACATCGCTGCCACGGAAGACAATGCCATCGTAGACGACGTCCGAGCCGGGGATCTCCTCTGCGGGATTGCCCTTTCGTCCTTCGGTGCCGTGGCATTGGACATCCTTGAGGGAGACGGTGGCCGTTTCGCTGTCTATCGACTGCAGGGTGCCCACATATCTGCCACCTGTTAGCGGCGGTCGTGTGAGCGCTGTCGCATTGCGATGGGGCGGCACACTTGATGTCGGACTTGGAGATGAGCGAGATGCGCGAGCCAATGTACTCGGACATGGTGGCTGCTGTATCGCGGGGGTGGTGTCTGTGTGGGGAGTATGTTATGTTGTTTGGACGTGGTGCAGGCGTCGGGTGTGCCCCAAAAGCTGGAGTCAAGCTTCGTGTTTCAGATCGCCGAAACCAAAGCTTCACATGCGATCGTCCAGCCACTCACATTCCACTCACTGTCACCACACGACATCGAGTCAGGCACATGGTGAAGCAGCGTCGTACTCGGCAACATGGGCTCGGAAGCACAGCAGACTGAGCTGGACAGCACCCTGGTATTCCACCAACTGGACAGCTACCCATGGTCCGAGGATGAGGAATTCCAAGGAGGACTCAGAGCGATTCTGGGCTCAGTGCAGGATCCTCAACAAGTCGGCCACCTCACCTTGCGAGCCAAATGCTACTACTACGCACGGAAGGCAGGGACATCTGTCGACTTCGACGGCTACAAGAGATGGGTAGAGCAACAGAACCACGAGGGCGAGACAAATGGTGCCGAGGATGGATGGTCTATCTTGGACAGTGAGCCACCTGCACAGGCAGACTCCAGTGGTGGCATGGCAGATGCGCCGAAGCCTGCAAGTTTTGCTGACATCTGTGACATGATTGCCGAGGGCAAGCCGATTCCTGGCATCAAGGACATTCCGGATACGATCCTCGAAGGACAAGCTTCGGAGAGCAAATCTGACGAAAGGAAGAAGCCGTGGGAGAAGGCTGCGAGCAGTGCGGACGATAAGCCGAGCTGGATGAAGTGATGTTGGTGGAGGGCTATCGTTTGGATATATAATGCTCAGTATGCCCACATAGGACATACCACACTACTAGAACGCTTCGATCTGGACGCCACTGGCACTTCCCATGAGCATCCAACCCAGAAGGAAGATGCCACGACCGGACTCTGCAAAGCACAAGGCTGGTATGCTCGGGGATGAAGGTCGATGACACTGAACGTCGCCCCCTGCCTTGACATCAATGTAGCAGCCAAGGGATATCGATCGCGGCCATGGACCGCGCTCGCTTGAGCGATGCTGCCATGCCAGGCATTGGTCGCTATACTCCACACTACCCCTCAACGCACCAGTGGATTTGAGCGAAAGGCGCAGTAATCAGAAGACGAGGTTGGAAGCGATGGACTATGTAGGACCCTCGGGCAGGTAGACTTGGCCGCCAAACCGGGCAGTGACCATGCCACGAGGAGGAAGTAGAGCAGTGACACAATGAGCATGTGAAAGTGGAGTTTGGAAGATTCTTCGCCATCGTAGAAGCGTTACTTTACAGCGAGGACTGCTATCTGCTCCATACCTACTGTTCTCATCCACAAAGCTTCATGCCCTCACATCTGCCGATCTTGAACATGTCTGGTGACTCTTCTGCCGTAGCTCGCTTGGACTCGGCGCTTCTGTGGCTGTTGCAAGCGGCTGCCGTCAAATGGGAGGCCTCGCCGACTCGAAGTCATTATGCTCAATATCATCCTCACAAGCTGGTCGCAGCTTAGTCGATAGTTGGAGTGGCTTTCGCGAGATAACCTTTGCTCAAACTTATGCTGCCCTGCTCTTTGGTCTGCCACTTCCAACTCTCTTAGCTTGTGGCCTTTGCAGGTGAGACGCTGGGATCCAGCTCTCATCGTAGGTCTTGGAACCAGTAGTCACAGCAGGTCCATCTGCACCAACCACAGCGACCTGCTCTGAGGGATCGACTGGCTTGCTACCACCAGACGATCGCTTGGCACGCTCGCCGCCCTTGCCGCCGCGCTTCTTTTGAGGGAAAAGCTGTGTGATCCAGACGTTGTAGATGAAGTAGCAGGTACCACCGAAGATACCGGCGAGGAGGAGGTAGAGGAAGATACTATCAATAGACGTTAGCTAGCGCCATCGTTGGAACACTTCGATACGCACATTTGAGGATCGAGGATCGAAGTTGGTGCCTCCACAATAGACACGCTCTCGGAGAAGACGGTCAAGGTGAACATATTCTGGCCCTTGGCGATGACAGTCTGGAGCTCCAGGGTAAGGTCCTGCGGCTGCATGACGTTGCTGAAAGAGTACGTCAAAGTTTCCTTCGACTTTGGCGCAATGACTGTGCCGAACTTGGCGCCAGTCATGTTGCGTACAACCTGTGGTACCTCTGGTGCACCAGGAGTGCCCAAGGGTGTCAACAGCGCACCCAGACCAAGCAGAACATTGATGTCCGTATCCTCATTGTTCGCGATGTGGAACAGGGCGCGCGTAGGCCGGCCGTTGACCAGCTTCACACCAAAGATCTCAGCATCTGGGAAAGACACATTCACGTCGACGTTCAACGGCTTTGGATCGCTGCTTCCTGTTTTCCACTGCTGGTTCCCGCCCGATGCCAGGTAGTTCTGCATATCTTCGACGTTGACATCGGCAATGTCCGGTTTCGCAGGGTTCTGAGGGGTATCGCCGATGTTGTCTTCGACCTGCAAGGAAGTGCATCGGTTAGCATGGTTCAAGTACAGCTGTGCAGCAACAAAATCGTACCTGGATGTCTGCTGCTGTGTCTTGTGCTAGAACGTTCAACGAGCCCAACGCTACAGCTGCGAGGGCCGCGAGCTTGAAGGAGACCATGATGGGAAGTGGCAGAGAAAGTGCAATGGAGGTGCTCGCAGGAGCAAGAGCTCAATGGAGAGTGTCAATGTGTAGTGGCATAGCTGTCAACTCTCCCGCGGCCGAATTGGTGGCAGGGATCTGGCCGAGCTCCACTCTTCAGCCAAGAGCGACGAGACAACATGCCAACAACACAGTGTACAAGAAGCGATCTTACAAGACTTTGTTGCTTTCGATGACCAAACATGCATCGCGCGTAGCAGCCGCTCTTTTTGGCCCGACTTACTCCAAGCAGCACTCGCTAAGTTGCGCTTTGCACGAGGGAGTCTACGCCCGCTGCCCATCGTTGCGGCTGATGGTATCGCGCTGAATGCATCTGCTAGAAGCTCCGCATGAGCATAGGTCTACTTCAGCACGATGGCACGCGACTGACAGTCGAAGCTCCTGCTCAGAATGGAGCACAAACGGCACGTCTTTCGCTCGAACAATTCGACACATCCGATAGAGCGCTTTACGACGTAGCTTTTGGCTTCACATAAGCTGCATCTTTGCCGATTGGTACTCGCGGCAGAGCGTGAGGCTGGGGCTTGACAGTCAACCCCGTGAACGCACCTCTTAAGCCTCTGGTTCGGCATCTTCTCAAAATTCAGATTCAGCCCTTTCGTGGCTGAAATCAGTATCGTCATGGTCACATCGCATCTTCCGCAGGCTGTAGCTACAGTATTGGAACCACAGAAACTATGGATCAGCTGAAGCGGGGGGCGAAGGCTATGTAAACATGAGATAGGTATGCATGCCAAGGCTACACAGATCTTGGCCCATACTCCCAAAACCTCATTCCATCGCAACTCGATATGTGGTCTACACCTACATTGCTCCTTGCTGCGGCAGCGCTGCTCTCATCATTAACTCGAGTCGAAGCCATCTGCCTCACAGATGCCAACGCCGATTTAGTTGCCAACAACTTCGCAACGCTGTTTAGCAACTATTCTGAAGCGTTTGCGAACAAGACGTTGGCTGTTGACTATACCGATCAGACGGATAGTGTATCTTGGTTGATCAGCAATGGTATTTACCTGAAGCTCTCTATCTGCACATCTTCCTCTTACTGACGACTTCCTAGGCACTGCTTGTTCCAAGCCGGTGCGGATACTGGATCTACCCACTACCGCAGACTACCTCAGCTAATACAGCTCGCAGCTCGGCGCCTTATCGTTCTCCTCGCGTGCTGGATTAGAGGCTGCGCAGGCCATGCAACCGAATCTGCCTTTCGTGGTGGAGAACATCTTTCATGACTGTACCAATGCACGTCAAGCAACTGATACTCTGCGCATCATCCAGGCTAACGCCATGCCAGGTCTTCATCCGTTGGGAGTTCGACGTTAAGCCTCAGCAAGTTCAAGGGATTGCAATCTTGCGTATGTGGATTTCTGACCTCTCATCGAGACTCCGGCTGACCAGTTCCTCTAGAGACTGTGCCAAATACCCAGTGTGAGGAGGAAGCCGAGTCGCAGCCGTACTTGATCAAGAACGTTTTCAGCGAGTTTAATACTGCCGCCTTCATCACAAAACCTTGGATACTATCGTGGCACCTCTCGTTGTGGTGCGGGTCACAAATGGAGACGTACTTGGTATCATTAACATGAGCTCCTTTCGAGGACTGTGGAGAGAGGAGTGCCATGTCGTGATGCTTTTAGGATGATATCTTCCCTCTCTAATCTACAATCTGCCCCGGGCTGCTGTCCTGCGGCTGAGAGGGTTCATGCATGTCTGTGTTGCAGGACGCATCTATCCGTAGTCGTAACAGTATCTTGTCTTCGTTGATCTCATTTAAAGCTCGCTCTTGACGTCATCATCCACTTCCTCGCCCTTGAACTTCTTCAAAATGTTGCTGCGGCTGACCAAGTCATCAAGCTTCTCTGGCGCAAGGTTGCCCCTGGCAATCATGTTTTGCAGCCTTGTAAGCTCCTTCTCAACATATCCGGCATTCTCCTGCAGCTTCTTGCCAACCTTGGCGTAGTACTCGGCGTACTTGTCCTTCAAGGTACCAGTCTGCTTGTACAGCTCTGCATAAGCCTTGTCACCGCCATCCTTGAGAGTGGCAAGAACAGTGTCGAGGGATGGGATGACGCCGGCGAGGTTGTTGAGAGTGCCACCTGGAGCGCGGAAAGTGCCAGCCTTCTCGTTGAGGAAAGTGACGAGGGCTTCTTCGGTGCGGCCGCTGCTGTAGTCTTCGCCCTTGAGATCGCCCTTGGGGAAGAACTTGATGGTGGGGTAGGACTTGACGCCGAATCGCTGGGCGGTGGCTTTGGCGGTGGGGGATTCGCAGTCGATGTTGGCGATTGTGACGCCGTCTTCGGAGGCGAAGTCGGTGGCGACCTTTTCCCAGGTGGGCTTGAGGCTCTTGCAGTCTGTTGTGGTTGTGTTAGTGGATGCATGGGATTATATGGAGACTGCCTCAACTTACGTCCACACCATGGTGCGGTGAAAGCAACAATAACATCCTTGTCTTTGACCTCCTCATCAAAGTTCGAGTCGGTCAATGATACCACAGAGGTGGCGGCCTTCTTGGCGGCCTTTGGCTTGACACCCGTCTTCTCGGTAATGAAAGCAGTCAAGCTCTCGAGATCTCGTCCACTCTTGTAGTCCTCAGGTTCCGACTTGCCTCCATCGCCAGGGAACCACTTCAATGTCGGGAAACCTTGGATGCCATACTTCTTGCCCAGCTCTTTCTCGGCATCGGCGTCGACCTTTGCGATTGTGACCTTGTCCTTGGCGAACTCGAAGGATGTGGCGAGCTCTTCGTAGACGGGAGCAAGAGTCTTGCAGTGGCCACACCACGGAGCAAAGAATTCGACGAGGGCCGGCTTGCCAGAGTTGGTGATGAGGGTGTCGAAGTTGTTGGGCTTGAGGTCGATGACGGCAGACGCTGAAGCGGTGATGGCAGCCAGTGCCGTTGTGAAGATGGTGGAGGAGCGCATGTTGGTGGATTGTGCAATGGAAGTTGTTCCACTTGCGAGGTTGATTTCAAGTAGTTGCTGCGGTGGTGGGAGTACCGAGTATCTTTAGAATATTGAGGTCAGGGTCTTTATCAGCGCTCCACCGAGGACAGCTGTTGTTGATCGTTCACACGCGCTTCGCCACTCCATCGACATCATATGTTCACAAATCGTGCAACAATGATAGGTCCTACAGCTAACGGTACCGCAGCTGCTGATGCTGATGCATTGCGCTGTGCACGATCGAATACCGACGGCGTACCAACATTCTGGATCGTAGCCGCGATGACCACACACCGCAACACGGCCGGATAGAATGTCTGTCTACATGCTGACAACCGGTGCTGATGGCTACGTCAATCACTGGACGTCTTCTTGAGACTGTCCATCCGTTGAACCGCGCGCGACTACAGGGCTGACAATAGGCCCACATCCAAGGCATCCTTCACGGCACAGCAGGCGTCAACTTCAGACATGGCTCTAAAATTTGCTTGTGTATTGGCGAGTTAATCGCTACCGCATTTGCTGCCAGATACAAATCAAGAGACCTTCATCGATCTGCAGTCCACCAGAAGCTGACGACCAGTCGACGCGACCAATAGCACCACGCCGTCATGTCGCTCATGGGCCTTCCCACAGAGCTGCTTGACCACCTTGTCCAACTCACACTTACAAATGGGCCTCGTGGTGGCTTCGAAGGCATTGTAGGCTCCTGCAAACTGCTCCATGAAGTCGGAAAAGCTCACGCGCAACGCTACAAGAAGCTGTGCCAATTCAGCAGCATGCGCATCGGAATGGGCTCTACGTGGCCCTGCGTGTTCGAGGCCATAGCCAGGGAGCCACTGCTTGGTCTGTACGTGGAGACGCTTGACCTGAGAGCTTGCAATGATCAGAGAGGCTGTGGCAAAGAAGTTGTTCAGCTCTTGCTGGGCGATGACCGGGACAGATTACAAGAAATGATCGGCAACTCGCGGTGGCTTGCTCTGGCAGGCGTGGACGTTCAAGAGTGGAAGACGAACGTCCTTACAGATGATCCAAACGGCGTCAACAATATCTACCGCGCAGTGTTCCTTCTGACCCTCTTGCCTCGGCTGAAGACTCTCACACTCACTGAACGCTGCAGCCGCGTCCAGGAAGAAGGGAAAGAATGTAAGAAAGTTCTCGACACTCTCCTTGAACTGGATCATACAGCATCACCACGGGCTGATTCGCCCCTTGGTCAGCTCGAGCGTTTGTGCCCCTTCGAGCCCATCGAATACAGTTCCAACCCACTGGAAGGATTCGAGGTAGCGGACTGCTTCATGGCACTGCCAAGCTTCAAGGAGCTTCACGTGTCGAATCTCATTGCTGTCGAGGACTATCATACTGGTATTCCATTCCAGTGGAGACTTCCGGACTATACTTCAAATTTGACCTGCCTCGATCTCGAAGGATGCTGCATGAAGGAATCGAAGAGCTTCTTGCGCATATGCCCTACATCAACTCCCTTCGCTACACGCACGCTACCAAATGGCACGGCTGCGAGTTCGACTGGAATGCCGGCGCATTCGCAGCAGCAGTCGCCGAGCATTGCAGTGGACGCCTCATCAAATTGGCACTGGTACTAGAAGAGTTGTTTGGAGTAGTAGAGCAGGGCATAGCTTCTCTCAAGGAGTTCGAAGTACTTCGAGACCTGGAGATCGACTGGAATTGCTTCGCTGCGCCGCCATTCGGGAGCGACATGAGCAACCCTGATGACTCTCGTGCATGGACTCTGGCACAACTTCCAAGCTTGCCAGACATCTTACCCGCCAGCGTCGAGCATGTAACTCTAGTCTGTACCAGCAACCTCGATAACATAGAGCCTTTGCGGTACCTACTCCGGGATGCAACCTACCTGCCTCAATCGAGATCATTCCCAGCGCTGCAGTCGGTGCAGATCAAGCACAGCTCAACGATTTCTGACTGGGTTGACAGATTGGATGACGCGGATTCGAAGGTGAAAAATCAAAAGACTGGACGAGTACCTGCCCAATTTCTACAATCACTGCTCGATGCCACTGGTTTCCAGTACCGGTACCATCCTGTCTAAGATCTATGTAATTATTTACATGGCCAGTCAGATCACTATCGTCTAAATCCCAACCAGATCGCATCAATTCATCCATCTCACCACATCCTGTGCCCGCGATCCCACTGCGCGGCTGTCAGGCCACGATCGTTATGGAGCCCCCAGTGCGCTTTAGTCGCATCTAAGACACTCTTCGTGGTCGTGGTCGCTCGGTGCTTCTCTATCCGACGTTTTTCGTGTCCTTCTGCTACCACGCTAGCACTATCTGAAGATCGCAACTCCGGCCCTGGATTCCAAGCGTCTAACTCAGGCCATTCTTCAGATTTGACTGTCAACCCTCGAGCGTGATACAGAGAGTCCCAAAAGCCTCGAGCAGAGTTCTGGGGGTCGGTCGTCTCAGGAAGTATCGCAGCCCAATCAAGAACTCTCGGCAGATCAACTCGCTGCCTGGGCTCGCGTGCATCAAGCATGGAGCCATCCTGGCTATCTTCGACGAAGCCCGAGGACAGGTCATCGTCTGTGATGGAGACGCCTAGCTTTACAGCACGTGCCTTGGCGAGGGCAAGCTGCTCTTCGGCTTGGATAAGCTCTCGCGTAAGGTCTTGGCCTCGTTGGTAATGACGAAGGTCGAAATCGAGGATGTTCTCGTGGACATGCTGGCCAGCCTCCAAGCGTTGACGGAAGGCGGCAGCCTCGATATCCCTCACCATTTGATATCTATCAAATCTGGTTTGTGCCCGTTCAAGATCGAGCAGCTTTTGTCGGTACTCTCGCTCCGCGATCTGTGCCTCCGACAGAATTTGCGAGGCTGGGTTGTGGATGGCTTCGTCATCTTCTCGTATAGCATCGGCCTCGCGATTGTCATCAACGTCGCTGGACGCCTCCGGCACCGTATACCGATCGCGAAATGCTACGTCTGATGCAGTTTCATGCCGATCGACGCTGTCGGTACCGACCAAGCTACCTCGTATCAAAACTTGGTTGAGGTAGCCTGCCGTCATGCGCACTTGGTTGACAGCCTTCTCGTCAAGCTGTGCAAGTCTGTCGTCGAGAGCACGTTCGTCTCCATCTGCTTCCTGAAGCCTGGCACTCAAGAACTCACCCTTGGTTCTCGCACGCTTACGCCGGTCGTTGTTTCCTTCGATTGGGTCTTCGAAGAAGATGTTTTGCTGCCGCTCCTGTTCCGCAGTTGCGTAATCGCGGTACTCATTGACGAGAGCCCGTCGAGCCTCGAGTGCGCCTTGCGTGTCTCTGATCTCGCGACCAAGGTGGACGGTAGACTGCAGCTGGTGAATGACGTCTTCGGTGAGCATTAAGACTTTTCGTGGGTTGCCTTCATGCTCTAAATCAACGATCTCTGCGGTGAGGTCTGGTCTGGGCATGGCACTGTTATCGTTCTGAGCTTGAACTGAAGTGTCAGCTTCTTGCCTTCGAGAAGATCGTGCCCCAGAAAGTGAACCTGCCTCTGACTGTCTCAGTTCCGGTACCGTCCGGCTTCCAGTCGTGGAGCCTCCAACAGTGGTATTAACAGCTGGTTCCTGCCCTGGCGTTCCATTGTTACGACTAGGCAATAAGTCTTGCACATTGCTTTGTCCTTGCTTCGGATTCTGTTTGCCAAGGGCTCGACCAAGAGTCCTCTTTAGACTTTGCAAGACGCCCTCGACAATGCCTGCCATATTCTTAGCCGGAAGAGTTACGACATGCGGCAGCGATAATGTGAGTGACTTTGGCTAGCAAACCGAGGTACAAGATCGTTGACCGGAAGTTGATAACCTGAACAAAGGACCGGCTTATGAAAGAGGAGACCGTGAACTCGGCTATAACGCACGACCCTCAACTTCACCAGACGCTAACAACGCCAGACATTCACTCACACGTAAGCGAACCCGAGAGCATGACGTGCACATTTTGCGGAACTTTGCTAGCGAGAAAGTGAACGGCTATCACGAGATGTACACTCAAAGAGCAGACGTGAAGAGAAATGTGGACCGCAAGCGCAGGAAGTGTCTCCCGCCTTACGGGCGGGATCACAAACGCGAAAGCATTCATCTCTCACAACTTTGGACTTAACTTCTCACCCTGGCAGAACACGCAAAGACGACCCGCCAGACCGTAAGTATGGATCCGTCATTTGAACCACCACCAACTCGCCCCCCGCGTGAGCGTGGTGGGCGGCCGCCTCTCCGCGACAGAAACCCCAATGCGAACAACCGTCGCGAGACGACTGCGGTACCCTCCGCATTGGGCAAGCGTGGCAGAGAAGAGGATTTGGAGAATGAGCTCCCTCCTCAACGTCGTCGCCGTCAGCGCGACGCACAATCTACCACAGGCACCCCTCAAGGCTCTCAGGATGTTGCGCTGCCAGCAGACCCTCGTCCGCGGGCACAGCCTGGGCTGTTGACTCCATCAGCTAGCACCGTCAGCCGAAAGAGCGGTACGTACCATCTCGCGTCTGCTCATGTGGTGGTCAGAGTAGTTGAACCTGAAATTGTCAGGTCGAGCCAAGCGGCCACACAACCCCAACAAGTTCTTTGCGGGTCAGATCATAACTGCGCCATTCCACTAAACTGCGATGAATCCTCGTGCAGACCCTTCCACCGATCCGAAGTTCGTCCAAGGCAAGGATGCCATCATCGCATCCGAGCGTCACATGTTCATCGTCCTGAAAGTGTTTCGTGGGGGCAAGCGGCTCAAGGTGGCTGTGATAGAGTCACACCAAGATACTGGCCTGGCCCGCAAGTCAGGCAACATCAAGGCCCTCTGCTTTTGCCTGCAGGATGAAGACACCGCAGGCTTCGTCAACCTCACGCCGAACAGGCCTGTTCTCGTACACATGTACAACCGCAACCGTCCAATTGGGAACAATGCTTCGATCAACGTTACAAACACCACCACCATCGCTCTTGACGAAGACATTTACCTCAAGATCGGTTATTGCGAGGCAGCTGGCGTTCACGCCATTGAGAAGTTGTGCTCAGAAGTCGAGGCGCAAGCGGCCACCGACTCCTACGAAGAGGATCTTGGCGGTGAAGCACATAACCCATATGCTATTATCAAGAGCCTACAGCAGCAGGTTCAGGTAAGTGTATCCACATATATTCCATTGACTTAAAAGTAGGGTGGACTAACGTGTGCTAGAACTTGGAAGGGATGAATCGGAACTTGGAAGAGATGAGCGATGTGTTCAAAAGTCAGAGAGATGGGCTGATGGAGAAGATCAACGGCTCCAACATCTAGCCGGTCCCGTGCTAGCATGAATGCATGGGAGGATATGTCAAGGAGGTTGCGTAAGATAGTGTCAAGAGCTTGGACTGACTTACTCGTAGGAAGACTGTTAGGTCGGGATCGAGAAGAGCGTCGTGTGATATGGGGACGCTTTTGCTCGAGACGTGCAACCCGAATACCCTTTTGTTTCAGCTCGAGCTGACGGCGCCACGCGATATTGGAGAACATGAACAGCGGATTGCGTTGACTTTGAGCCACCCATGAGGCCGGCTCAGCTGGATATGTACATGTAGAAAGCGCCGTGTAGGAACCACCGCTATACCAGGCAGGTCATTTGCCGACAGCCATGAATACGCTATCAAAATAACCACCACATCGATGTCTTCTTCTTCACTACGCAGCCGGTAATCCACGATCATCACGTCCCCCTAAGGAGCATTGGTAGCATCCTTCACTCTGTCCATGGCCGCTCGATAGCTCTGGATCCGCCGCCGCCTCGATCCTCCAGCGACTACGCTGGCGCTGTCTGAGGATCCTAATTCCATCCCTGCGTCCCAGTCGTCAACTTCAGGCCATGCTTCTGGCCCCAGTGATATCGCGCTCGTACCGAACTTTCCTGGCAAAGCGTTCAGCCATGCATGGATCCTCCCCTGGTTGACACGGTCCTTCGGCGGTCGCTGATAGATTACAAGGCCGTCTTCCTGATCATCGAGGAATCCCGACGTTCTGTCATCGCCCTCGGTCCGGACACCAAGGCGGATCGCATTCTGCTTGGCCACAGCGAATCGTTCCTCTGCTTCGATCAACTCTCTCGTCAATTGTTGTCCACGTTGGTAGTGGCGCATATCAAACTCGAGGATCTTGTCGTCAAGCGTTTGACCCCGCCTTAGGCGCGTATGAAACTGCGCGGCTTCCTGGTTGTGGACCGCCAGACGGTTGTCAAATCTGTCCTGGGCGGTCTGCAGCTCTCGCGTACGCTGGCAGTAGTCCTGCTCAGCACGCTCCTCCATTGTTGTCTCTTCTAACAACATTATGGTTCACTGATGAATTGTCTTCCGTGGCCTCAGAGCCGTTGCTGGACTCCATGGTGCTCTGGAAATCGTACTTGCTCTGGTATTCAGCATCCGATGCTGTGGGCCAAGCCTTTAGCTTGACCTGCTCTTCGAGATCTGGCACTAGCTCTGCGGCTCTCGATATGGGTTATAGATGGCGGGCAGTCCGGAGAAGCTCTCAAGATGCCATCACATTATTCTCACGAAGTTGTTGCATGTAATCCTGCTGCTCATCATCCGCTTCGTGGAGCATGCGCAACAATTCTTGGTCTTGGACCCTCGCACGCTTCCGACGTTTCTCATGTCGCGCGTCGCCCGGCGAGGAATCAATAAGATCGACGAGCCGTCGACGTTTTGCGTTCCCATAAGCTCCAAACGACGTCCGGACTGTTTGTCGTGCTCTGAGCTTGTCCCTTGTCATACCAAATTCACGGGCCTTGTCGATAGTCGTCTTCAGAGCCTCTTTCAACTCAGCACTTAGCAGCAGGGCCTGTTGTTGCTGTCCCTCGTGGTTGATATCAACTATCTTCGGCGCGATATGTTCACTGCCACCGTCTTTAGATTGCTCTCGAGCTGAGTCTTTGGCAGCTATCGCTGGATGTGTCGTCGGTCCATTTCTCACAACCGGTCCGGGCTCCTTTACCGTTGCAGGGCCGCTCTTCTCTGCTTTGAAAACGTTTCGTTCACCCAATGTACCTTGACTTGTCAAAGTCTGCTCAAAAGTTTTGACCTTTTGAGACTCGAGCCCTGCCTGGGTCCCTCCCGAAGCGATGTCCACTTACTGAAGGCCAAGCAGACTCCAGAACCCATAGTTCAGCTTGTGGATGAAGCCTTTGACTGCGCCCGACATAATTAAGCGTAGCGACCGAGCGCTAGCCACACCGGAGTACGAGCTTGCGAGTACGTAGGTGAGGCGTCAGCGAGGGAGTGAAGCTCTATACCAGCCCTCAACTAGCCTTGGCGCCCGCTCTGATTGGTCAACTTTCAAGTTTTAGGGTCACGTGACCTACCGCACTGTGCCTGTTGGCGAACTCGCAAACATATACTCGTCGCTAACGCCTATGTCGTCGTATAATAAGCACTGTACGTCGGGTAGCGGTAGCGTGGATCGCACGCTACTTTGCAGTCTAGAAGGGTTGGTAGAGAGCTCCACTCCGCTACGCTTACCTTTGGAGGTTCACAACCGCCAAAAGCACATTTTTGGTGTCAAGAAGTCAGGTACGATATACTGATGTAAGATGTGTAGGGCAAAGGACATGTTGTCGAGATGATGGTATTTATTATTGAAGGCTTTGGCTTTGTGGGATGCATCGGAAGCGCAAGACCTTTGTTCATTGTTTGGGGCATGACCTGGACATGTGTCTCGCACGGACCATGAATTTTGAGCTTTGACCTCATGTGCGTGTGGTAAACTTCAAGATGAGCGCTTTTCGAGGTCAAGGCGTTTTGCCTCGTCAGAAAACACGACTTGCGACTACACTCTCGGATTTACTTGCGCCACTACATCAGCATCGACGACCACAGTCGTGCATCCTCTAAAGTAGATATGGGCGAACACCTTGGCAGCTGGGACGACGATGAAGTGGGCGACGAGGTCGTGGCTCGGCCGCCTAACAGTTTTGACGAGAGTTTTCAACCAAGTCGTGGATCTCTCAATGCTCGGTCTACTACCAACAAGCGCAAAGGCCGAGAAAGCGAAGGGTGAGAGCGCGCGTCTACAAAGTGCAAACTGGTAAACCTCCTCTGACATGGCGCAGTGAGCATGACGAGAAACCCGAGAAGGAGCGTTGCGTACGTCGCGATGGCACCGAAGATACCGCAAAAGACAAGGAGCATACGGACACCACTGTTGGTCGAGACGTTGACTACGAAGCTGGCACAGATGTCAGTGGAACGGTCTTGTCGAATCCTGGTACTCTTCTCACGCCTTTTCGAGGCCCACAGCATCGCATAGAGTCCACTCTCTCCATTGGTACTCCGTCCGAGCTCACGCAGGTGCATCCCGAAAGAGTGGACAAAGGCAGGGTGTCAACAGTCGTGCCTCAGCCCGGTGGATATCCAAGACAGTGAGCGTACTGGTATGGTTACCGGTAAATTTTGAGCCTCACCAACCAATAACCAACTGAATATTGGGCTCACCATTAGCATACCAGTGGTTACCTCCTTCCTAAATAGGAAGGTGGATGTAGTTTACAAGGTGTTGTTACTATTGCTCGGTCCTGCCTGTACCTCTTCATTCACCTCATTCTCTGACACCTCCTGCTGTTGCTAAATCGTCCGCTTGTTGAAGTTGGTGTTATAGTCCGTAACTATCGTCTCCTCACTGTCCACATCTTTGCCTTTACCTAGAGGTCCGTACTAGTTACGGAGGCAACTACAGGCCTCTATAACGAGGTCTCCGAGCTGTGATCTTCGATAGTGTATCATATCACGGCCAGCACTAAAGCTGCGCTCTAGAGCATCGCTCATAAGCGGTAGTGCTAGTGTATCGAAGGCAAATCGTGCTAGCTTAGGCTCTATATCTCGGCGTGCGTACTAGTATCCAAGCACGTCGTATAGGGCTATCTTTTAGTCCTTAATCTCCTTTAGTGACTTGCCGGTGTGTGGATCAGGCTCATAAGCTTATAACAGGTAGCGCTCGAATGAGTCAACCCTTAGTGTTAGTATAAATAAGTCCGTAATCTTACGGCGCTTGAACTTCGACAGATTAGCTCGAAGATCGTCCTCGCTATCGGCCTTAACAACAGGCTATGTTTGAGTCTCTATAGCTTGCGATTACGATTGTGACTACTTCTTCTTCCCCTTCCGCTTCTTTAGAGGTGTTGCGGTATCCGTAGAGGTGTTAATCTAGCTAGCGGGTTTGTAGAACGTCTCCTAGATGTCTATCGCCTATACTTTCGTGCTCTTAATATAAGGCTGCTGATCTTTCGTACCGGCGCTCTAGAGGTCTTCAAACTACGCGTGTTTCAATATAGGGTTTAGTATCACTACGGCGTAGTAGATAGGTATATCGTCTACGGCTTAGAAGTACTTCTCGACCTTCCGCTACGAGGCTTCGTAGCATTTCGAGAGATAATCGAAGGAATCGTCTTTCTCGGTTTCCTGCTTATACTCGATGTTGTAGGCGTCAAGGGTATTAAGTATAAAGCAGAGAGTCGGATACTAGTCGAAGAGGTGTTTCTACTCGCCCTAGGTGTCTATAGTCGTAATCTCGAAGACCTATAGCGTGTTATATAGCCTATCGAGTTGATACTAGTCACTAGTCGAGGGCGCATTGTTTTTGATGGTAGGATCGTCCCTGTTTTGGAAGCAGAAGGTGTTAATGCGTTCCTTAATAGTGATAGCACGTCCGATCATATAATAGAAGCTGTTCTAGCGCGTAGAGTTGTCTTGAATAAGCTATAGGATAATAAGTTAGCAAAAGAGGTGAATAGGTAGGAGGATGACGATAACGGCTTTTGTTCGGCATGTTGACGGGAAGCTCCCGAGCTAATGGATAGGCTTATATAAGCACTAGCGCCGTAGGCATCCCTTACTCACCTTAAGGTTATCAAATTCCTCTAACCCTTCACCTCCTACTACCTCTCTAAACTCGTCTAACCTCTATATTGAAGCCCTTATCCACTTTATTACATTGTGCAGCTTACTAATAGTACTACGAGCATGCTAGAACGCCTCTACCGCCGCGAACACGCCCTCCTCCGTCTTTAGTTCTAGCTCCTTTAGGTCCCGATTAGATAACTCTCCTAGTAGTAGCGACTTCGCGTAGAGGTTAGTAATATGGCCGAAACATCGTAGGCGGCGGCCCTTACGGTGATAGACCTTTATCTACGGGTACATCCTCCTAATTAGCGCATTAACCGCGGTATCGTTATTGCTAGCATTATCGGTTACGAAATACCCGATTCGGTATAAGATCGAGTACTCGGCGAACACCTCCTAAAGCGCGTCTATAATATTCGCGCTAGTATAGTCACTACGTAGTCGCCTAAACGCTAAGAGCTTAGTACAACGCTTGCCTCGAGCAGAGATATAATAGGCATAAACCGAGACGATAGCGCGATGATTAGGAGAGGTCTAGACGCCGAATGAGATATAAATATCGCTTAGTGCCTTCAGCATCTCCTAGATCAACTTCGCCTTCCAGTTCTCGTACTTATAGAGCACCCACTTTCAAATAGTCGCGCCGGCGCGTAGTAGATGCTGTCTAATGTTCTGCGATAGGCAACAAACGAGCTCTCGAAAGTAGGCGTTCTCGACTATACGGAAGGCGATATAGTAGTATATAATCTATCGGATAAGTAGTCGCTTAAATTCGTCAAACTTGGGGACTAACGCCCACATTAAAGTCGTCTGCGCCGGATCAACGACAGGCTCTTCAACAACGGCAATTGCCTGACCCTGCTTGTTTAATCTATAGACAGTGAGGTGAGAAAGTGGCCGTTGATTGCCGTTAACGATAGGCAGTTCTTGAGGCTTACCCTCTAGCTCACAGGTCCAGCAGTAATACACCTCCTTGCTATCATCGTGCCGCATCAACGACTCGCCATGTTGCCATACCGGAGAGGTCCGTTCACGCGTCCCTTTCGACTGTATCGCCTTCTTGCGCGTGTACTCCTTGCTATAGAGCTTGAAGCATTCCTTGTGCTTATCCGGATGGAAGTCTGGGTTCTTCAAAGAGAGGGTTATAATATCAGATGCTAGGGCTCGATTGCCGGTAAATGATGGCCATACGAAGGGCATTGTAGCGACAGTAAGGTGAAAGAAAGAGAGGTGAATACACACGCAAAACGCGTAGGTACGCGACTCCAAGATCATGCTAATTTAGCGTGTACCAACTGCGGATCAGCATCCTACTGGAGCGGCTTAGATACGGGCTCTAGGCTATATATGGATCTGGTTACCAAGGGCAGTGAGGTACCTCACCACTGGATAACCAACAGGTCACCACAACCAACCAATAACCACCGGTTAGCACCACTAACCATTAGCAACCATACCAATAAGCTCACTGATCCAAGAGAACATGCCATTAATGCTCAAAGAGGACTGACAAACAGACTGTTTAAGCTTGGGGACTTCAAGCTAGGCGACATTCTCAGCATTCCGTACGCCCACACAGCGCTTGACAGCAATGCCTCTGCGAACAACGGTCGTAAATTCGTACAGGGAAAGGACGCCTTGGTCATGTCGGAGCGCCATCTTGCAATGGCTGTACATCCGTACGAGACACGTCGCGTCAAGGTGTTCATCTTGGAAACTCATCAGGGTCAAGGACCATGCGGGAAGTCAGAAGAGATCAAGCAACACACGTACATGCTGCGGGACACGACACCAGACCCGCGGTTCCGCAACATGGTCGCCAACGAGCCCATCGAAGTCACGATGGATGATGCGAAGAAACCCATCGGAATCCATCCAAGCTTGGACATCACCAACTACCACATTGTAGATATGGACGAGGTCATCTCGTGGGTCAGGAAAGTCAAGCGCGCCGATGCCGAACGTCTTCTACAAGCTCACAATGATGCGCAGGCCAAAGCAGATCAGGATGAGCGGACCAGACAAGGCCTCAATGATGGAAAGCCGACCGATCTCGAAGGAGTGAAGGCAGAAGAGCGCAAGCTCCAAGTGGCTAGGCGGAGAATCAAAGAGCTTAACGACGAGAGGCGCGACTTGGTAGACGAAAACTACGACTTGAGGCGAAATACAAGACGTCTGCAGGATAGCATGTCTCGATTGGAGCGTGAGAGCGAGCGCGAAATCGACCAATTAAGAAGCCGAAATGACATATACCGCGATGAGAACGATTGGCACGTGCTGAGCGTAACGGTCTGCCGCCTCGAGCGCAAGATGACGAGACTGGGGCTAGGCAGCGTACTGGGAGGCGTCGCTAACGCTGATACACACGACACGAGCTGATCATCATAGCTTGACACGAAGGCACGGATATGGATGGTAAAGCGATCGTTACTCTGTTTTGGGCGTGCACGGGGGCGCTTTTTCACTTTTGGCTTCGATTTTGGACTTCACTCGGGTTTCAGACTGTCTGGAGGATGAGGGCAGCATGCTCGCGATGCTTTCCGGTGGCAACGATTGGGAAGTGACGGCGGTCACAACGCGTGGCTCAGAATTGCTCGGTCTACGCATGACGGACATGATTGCACGGCGCACGCGCGTCGGAGGATATGAAGGACACTACATTTACTATGAGTACTACTGTTCTACCGACCCGTCTCAAACAGTCGATGCGCTCTGTCCCAGCCCTCGGAGGTGAAGCCGCGCTGATTATGCTGTCCCCAGTGCCGCTTGGCCTCGATCACGTCGATGCCTGACCTCTGTTCAATACGATCAATACGCCTTCTGCGGCTGCCATCTGCGATCATACTCGTACTGTCCTTGAGCGCAACTGCCGGTCCGTCCCATTGATCGAGCTCGGGTACATCCTCTGGTTCCACCTTCGTGCCACGGGCGAAGGTGAGCGAGTCGATCCATCCCTTTGCTGAATTGTTCGAATCCATCACCTCTGGTATCTCTAGTAGCCATTGGAACATTCGAGGCCGATCGACAAGGTTACGAGGCACGGAAATGTCGCTTTCGGCCCCATCTCGCTCAGTATCGATGAAACCGGACGAGAGCTCGCTATCAGCGATATGAACGCCAAGTTGAACGGCGTGTGCTTTTGCTGCAGCAAAACCGTCCTCGGCCTCGATCAGTCTCCGCGTCAGATCCATGCCAACCTGTATGGGTCGCAACCCTCTCAACACGCTTTGAGAATCATTCTGTTCCCGGGCTATCTGCTTCCGCCTCGCAAAGTTGACTTCCGCAGCCTTAACTTCATCATACCGTGCCCAATATGCTTGTTCAGCAGCTTCCTTTTCTGTTAGCTCGAACTGCCGAGGACTTTGACCGTCGCGGTCAAAGGCTGCCAAATGTCGGCTTGGCACAGCAAAGTCTTCGTCCAGATCGACTTTCTGGTGCGTCGAATCATCATCTTCGTCGATGAGCTCGTGCTGTAGGAAGATGTCCTCAACCGTGATAATGGCTTCCAGGCACTGTACATTCTCAGTCCTCTCGGCCTCTTTCAAATCCTCGTGTATCTCTCGCTCCCGCACTTTACTGCGCTCGAGCTTTTTCCTGAGTGTTTTCGACTCGCGGGCAATGCGTTGCATTTCGAGTTCTTGTTCCGGGATCCCTTCGAGGGCTTGCCATCGAGCAGGTGCTATTGCAAGCTCATCTTCGGCATATCTGCGGAAGTCTGCGAGTTTCGAAAGGCGGCATTCTGCTTCTTCAGCAGCCTGTTCTGCCTGGCGCGCGGCATGAATGGCTCCGTTGGACTTTTCCACGAATCCGTTGTTAAGGAGTAACGCTGTTCTCGACGATCTTTGATCGCTGACAACGACAAGCCGTACGGGAGCATCTCCAAAGTCTGGAGCAGTGCCACTTTGGATTGTGAAAGGACGTAACTGATCTTTTGTAGCAACCCTCTGGTCAGTAGGCATCCGTGAATCCATGTCTCCGTCATTCTTCACCGATACAGAATCGAAGGACTGGTCGGCTCCATGCAGTTCTGGTTCTCTTTGCCGTTCTTCGCCGCGAACAACATTCGGGTCGTCAAGATGTGGACTCGGGTCAGGATTCACCTTTCTTAACTTGAATGGTCTGGCCCCCGTCTCACCTGTGGGTTCTACCGGCCGATTGCGTTTCTTGCTCGTTGCAGCTTTCGGCGCCACAGTATCGGCAACAGAGATATCCTGTTCT
Organism: Fulvia fulva; assembly: GCF_020509005.1. Classification (NCBI taxonomy): domain Eukaryota; kingdom Fungi; phylum Ascomycota; class Dothideomycetes; order Mycosphaerellales; family Mycosphaerellaceae; genus Fulvia; species Fulvia fulva. Next base: position 1,384,360 of record NC_063013.1, read on the forward strand.
GTTCTTTCAGTTCTGGCCTGGGACATTTCAGGCTCCTGGACGCTGCGTCTCAAGCCTGACCGGGTATCATCATCCTCGGAAACATCCGACGACTGCATGGCCCGGGTGGCCTTGGGAGTCTTTTCTGAGAGTGCCGGTTTTCGTGCCTTAGAATCTTGCTTAGTGTCTTCGTGATGATATCTGTCTTGACGGACGTTTGATCCTATGTCTTGCTCTGTGGTAGTTGTGACCATAGTCTTTGACTCTGCGTGTTTGATTTCCTTTTTGTTCTTGGTCGCAGGCTCATCTGGCTGTTCTTGCCACTGGTAATCTACTCCGGGCAATGCTGCAGCTATTTCTACAACAGTGCCGAGTACAACACGATAGCTCTCCTCTGCAAGTCTTTTGATGAAGTCCATTTTGTAGGATCTTGTGAACTTTCAGGTGTTCGGACAGAGAAAGCGATGTTCGTTCTAATGAAAAGGCCGAACTGCTACACAGTTCTACCTAACAAAGAAAGAGGAAAGATCAAAGCCCAGCACCAAGCTTAGACATCCTTTAAATGGCAGGAATGTGTGATGTGCTATCCATATGTAAGTGAATGATGTTACGACATGTGAATTTTGCCGATCGCAAGCTTACTAACAATCTTGCAGTGAACGCTCACACACAAATGCGCTGAACCTTAAGCTCGGGCCAAACTGATTATGCGAAGGCATTTCCTGCTCGTGACGGATGTGATTCTTTCCCGTCTCATCGCTCGACCACGCCACACTGCCCATTGAAGCCACGCCGCGCCCCCAAAGACCGCAGCATACCCAGAGAACCACATCGGAGAAGACGTAGCATCATGGCAAACCGGAGAAGCTAAAGGCAACTTGATCGCAGGCGAGGTGACGACTCGTACCGACCCGATACCGACTCCTACTATTCTCGTCGCGACGGAGATGGCAGGCGAATGCCCATGTCAGACATCCAGCAAGGCCGCGACGGAAGTACTACATATCAGTCAAGTACACGCACCAACACGAAGCGAAAAACAGTGATGATGACGACGAGTACAGTGATAGGCGCACAAACAAAGCCCCTTACGGTCCACCTCGAGGGGACGACTCTCCTCCACGACCCTATGGAAGAACAACTGTCGTTGAGCGAAACGAGACTCGAGAAGAAGACCTCCTCAATCATCGCATCACTACGAAGATGGACTATCGTCGAGACGAGTATGGACACCAGGACAGCAGATGCTTCGAGCAAGGCGTCGTCCCAAGCGCGCGCGACGGTGATGGGGGCATCCCTTCTAGAAGCGCAAGAGCAGAGCCATCAAGGCCAGCTGTGAGCGACCTTACTCGTCGCGCCATGGCAAGCCGGCAGAGTGTGAACAGCATGCGGCTAGGTAGCTTGAAGGCCCCCCCCCCAGGCACAGCAGGAGCTAGTGACCACAACGGCCCCCTGTCATCACTTAGCGGCTCTGATGCAGATCGACGGCGAGCATAGGCCCTACTCTCGCACGGGACTGGCCTTACCTGGTGGTCGCATTCCACTGTCCAAGTTGGAGCCGTGCTTGATCATCAAGGCAGTCCACAGCGCGGTTGGGCAGGACGGGGACGCAGATCCTACAAAGAATCCTGACTTCTTACAGTCTCAAGTGGCAATCTTGAGTGCGAAGCGTCGTCCTCCAGTGGTCCACTTCTGCTCCAAGTCTGGCGGCTTTCAAGTATTCTCGATGTACGCAGCCGACGATGACGATGTGCCACACGTCAAGCCGGAGGACGTGCCGTATCATCTCTCTGTCAAGAGGTACGATGACCATGAGTACCAGAGGATCCTTGGTTTCTCTAAGCCGGTCGACGTGACAGACATCTAGGACGAGAGCTTCATTGTCAAACCTGCAAGTACTATCAACCTCCAGGAGGCGTGCTTCGTGAAGGACAATAAAAAGATCGAGATACTTGGGCGCTTGAGCAAAGAGGGTACTCAAGTCATGATCGAGAAGCGTGAGGCTATCGTGGCTGAAGCTAAAGCTGCGTCGCACACGTCTTTGGAGCAGCGTCAAGATGGGGTAGCCGCTGCGGATGAGGACGAGAATGAGTTCACAATAATGGACATATCGGAACTTCGAAAAGTTGCACGTGGGCTGAAGGTCCAAGCTTTGGAGGCTGAGGTTGAGGCCAACTATCAGTACGAGAGAAAGAAACACTACAAGGCCAAGTGTGAGGTTCTTTCCAAGACTTAGTGGCAATAAGCAGGTGAGCTCGAGAATAGGTAATCGAGGCTGGGAAGGTACTGACGGCATAGTGACTAACGACGATACAGCGTTGCACAAGCGTCTGGCTGTCTGGATGCGATTCTTAATGCATTGTGGGAGACATGAATCGGGGTAGCCAGTGCATTATTTTGTCTACTTGTTTGCTCGACGAGCTCAATATCACTGGTAGGATCAGGCGATGCAACGAGATGTGGGAACTCGTCACTTCAGCGTTTTCTTTGAGTTATGTATGGTAATGGGCGCTTCGGAGCCTTTAGGCCTTTATTGAGCATCCAGATACAATGCGGTAATCTGTGTTCTCTGATACGACGCAATGCAACGATACTACAAGAAGACGGCGCTGGCTCTACCCGATTTCATACAATGGGCAGTTCCACTCAAGTTGTTGCAACCTGCATAGTACTTCTCACCCAGCATTCAGTAGAACGAGCCTGGCAAGTCAAGCAGACCAGATCAGATAATGCCTACGACTGGCAATTCGCTAAGCCCATACCCGTTTCGAGACATGTCTCGAGTCTTAGCTCCACATAGCTCACATCTTGGACCATACCAAAGCCACAAGGTCGGGCTCCGCATTCGCCAGCAAGTCGCTACGGCTGATTGGAAGTAGAAGTATGGGACAATCGGCTGCAGATCAAGCACTGCTTGTGGTCCTTGGCGCCAGGGGGCGTCTGTCCAGAAATGCGGATCTACCCAAAGAATGAATTCCTGCAGCTGTGAGCACTCATGTACAATGACATTGAACAGTCGCCTCCATCCAGCAGGTGAGTTAGAGGACCAAAGGATCAACCTCATTCTGCGAAGCTGGTATTTTGCTGCCCTGTGATCGTGTAAAAATGACAAAGCAATAGCCGGGCTGGTGAACACAAAGCATCGTCTGGTATACAGCTGATTGGTAGCAACGACGTTGAGTCGTCTGTTCACCAAGACGAGACTTGAGGCAGCAGCTGAGATTGCTTTCGCGTTGGGTCTGGTCATGCAGAGTTTGTACGTTACCACATTTCCCTCGGCAGTATTGGCAAAGCTCTGCGCGCTGTGTCTCGCCATGACGTACGGGTCGACAATGATGTAATTAGAATCCGAAAGACGAGGGAATACGAAGGATACAATAAGATTAAGCACCGCATCCGGTAGATCGAGAAGCTCGATAGGCCGTCGTAGCATGGCGGAGCTCGTACCGCTGATATGTGTGGAGAGGCTGCCAGGTATGTCTGCTGGACTCAGGGAGCGCGTCACCAGCCTCGAGCTTTGTCCTGCTCGTTGCGAGATTTCGATAGTACAGCAATCGGTGCAACTGAATGCAGGCGCACCAACGCAGGCATTCTCCACGTCTTGGTGACTCCAGATGTAGCCGGGCAGCTTGTCATCCTTGACTCGAACCTTCTTGAGATCGAGGTTGTAGAATGTGAAGCCCGTGAGATCCAGCCCATCGATTACGACATCCTTGAACCGACAATTCTCGAACGTGACATCTGTAAGTTTGCAGTTCTTGATCTGGACGTTCCGGATGTCGCAGTCTTTGATTCGGACTCCGTCGAGGTTCGACTTGCTGTATAAGATGTCGTTCTGTGGCGCGAACCTGTCGAGGTGTGTTAGTACCTGCACCGAGAAGTTGACCCCTCTGCCCACATACTGTCCAACACGAGCTGCGCTAGTACTGTCATCCGTCGGCTTGCCGGTAAGCTTGCCTTCGCATTGATCGCACAGACCGAGCACGTGGCGATTGCGCGCACCGTCGCGAGTGCTTGGTCCATGGTCGTGTGTCGATGTTTGTGTGACACAGAGTCCGGTCGCCTTTCTCTCTGAATCTCGTGTGTCCGGCTCTCACGCTAGCGCAAGAATCATTGCAGCGGGCCGTTCCGGCAACCGTCCAGCCGTTGTGCTGTAGTCGCAAAGTGCAAGCCGCTACCTTTCAGTACAATCAGATCAAGAGAAGTCTGATTGACGCTCTGCAGGCAGGCAGAGTGCTGAAGTAGCGCCGCAACGAAGTATTCTGATGGATTTCAAGGAACATCACTTTAGGTGGTCGAGTCACCTGGGGCGGTGCATCACCCACCCTGTGTCTGCGGTGGCATCCTGCAGTCTCTTGAGGATGTACAGATGATACTGACTATGCTTCTCAGTGGGTGAAGTCTGGGTGAAGTCGCAATGTCGACTGTGAGTTGCTTCCAGCTGCAAGAAACAGCTTTCACATGCTCGCTCGGCACTCCTTCCCTGTATGGCAGAATCCCGGCTCTCGTTTCCACAACCCATATCAACAACCAACATTTCCCCTACGTCATCTTTCGGGGTCGTGGTGTAGTTGGTAACACGCATCAATCGAACCGTTCTTCGGAACACAACGTAGTGACATCGGTGCTTGCTTGCTTGCATTGGTGGATGATCTGCAAGCGCATCACTTCGGTGTTGTGACCTCCCGGCTTAGGGATGGGCAGGACAACCCAGACTACGTTTATAGCCGTCTTCGGATGGTGAGTAGCTTGGGCTTGTTCGCTGAGCCGCGCCCTTGCCCTCAGGATCGGGTTTCATTCCCCCCTGTCGGTAGTGCTGGAGTACGTGACGAACCTACCAAAGATTGATGAGATTGCGAGTTCGAATCTCCGCCGATTCCAAGCTATTTTTTGGCTTCGTAAAGCACTCCTTTGGGCTTCCACGCACCACTCAGGCTGCCCGTCGGGCCGCCCGACCTGACCTGATCCTTAAGGCTTCTTCTTCTTCTTCTTCTTCTTCTTCTTCTTCTTCTTCTTCAATCCTCATCAATTACATCATCCAGCCCGCCAATCCTTCCCTCTGCACCTTCATCCTCGCCAGCTTCAACCTCCTTGTCTCCCTCTCAGTTCGTCTCGTCACCCACCACGTCCCGAGCGTGAGCAGGACGCACCCTGCCACAAGACCCATCACAATCCCAAAAGCTTGCTGATACTGTGGCGCATACTTTGCTCTGAAGATCTGGGGATCAATCGCACCACCAATTTTCCCGTACGAAATAATAAACCCGATCGAGAACGCCGACCCAGTGGCGTGTGCAGTCGTTTGGACCCGCCAAGCCCACATCAAGGGGTACCAAGCTAAAGCGCAAGCGTTGGCGATCATTGTGGCGGCGTAGACAGCGCCATTGCTAGGGTAGGCGTAGAGGACGCTGTAACAGGCGATGATAACCGAGAGGAAGGCCAGGAGATACAGTGGGCGTAGAGAGCGGCCGGAGTCTGCGAGGTAGCCGGAAATGCCGATAAGTATGATCGTGAGGACAGAGATTAGGAGGTTGAGGAGCTGGGCCTGCGCGATGGTGCTGTAGTAGTGTCAGTGAGGACGATGTGTAAGAGACAGGAGGGTGTTACCCACGAGAATCCTAGGTCGGCTATGACAGTGCTTTGGTAGAAGCGCGTGCCGTGGGTACCTCAGTCTATGTCGCCCATATCATAGTGAAAAGCCACAGGCGTCTGTCTTTGAGCGCCTCTACAATTTAAGCTCATCAGCTCTTGGAGCGGTCTGCGGCAAACGATCTTTCACAAATGCTCGCTCTTTTCCAGAGAGCCATCCTGCAGTATCAGGAACTGTGTGTACAGTCAGCGTAGCACGAATCGAGTCTATCTCGGGGAACTCACAGTCAGGCAAGCAAAAGTATACCACAGCCGCAAACACGACCGTCACCAAACCCTCGAACAGGAACAGTAGCTGCCACCCCGACGACCCAGCCTCACCAGAAGCAGTATCGAAAGCATACGCAAATATGCCCCCAAAGACTCCCGAGAGATTGCTAAGTATGTCGGTGCACAGTCAGTGACGATACCACAGCTGTGTAAGGCACTATGCCACCTACATAAGTACAACAGTCGCACAGACATCTCATCTGGACGATACCAATAAGTCATCTGCAAAATGACCCCAGGAAACATCCCAGCCTCGGCCAAGCCAAGGAAGAAGCGCGCTGCATAGATCCCATTCCTGCTCGTGCAGGCCACATGGCAGCAAAGCACGGCTCCCCACATGAACAGGATTCGGGACTGCCATACTGAGGGTTTCATGCTCTTCAGGAGTAAGTTGGAGGGCGCTTCGAAGATAATGTAAGGAATCTGCCAAATTGGCGTCAATATCTGTCCGTCGGCAAGGCGAGGTGACGTACATAGTACAGAGCAGTCAGCAGTGTATACTCATCAGCCGTCATAGCCAGCTCCGTCATGATGTTTTGTGCTGTGCCTTTGTTCATAATCCTGGCGTTCGAGGTGTTATCGGAGTCCAGATTCTTGAGTAGGAACATGACTGAGCAGAGCGGCATGATACGCCAATCGATTCTTCGCAACAGCTTCTTCTCCTCTTGGGCTGAGAGCAGGGTACTATCGCGCATGCGTTCGGCATCGAAGCCTTGAATGTCGCTGCCGTCGTCTTCGAACGCGCCTTCGGCGCCGCGTTGAGCATAGTGCAGGGTGTCTCTCTTCATACCATCTTTTGGAGTCTTCTTGAATCGCTGCTACGGCCGGTGCAACAGCGTCCTTGGTGGTAGCCATGCCGTATTGTGTGGGCGTTTCCATCGCGAGGAGAGAAAAGGTGAGTTTCTGCAGTAAGGTGAATAGCGAAGACTCGTGAGTGTGGTGTCCATTGTGGACCGTCTCGAAATGGCGTAAGAGATGTTGAACTCGCCGCTGCAGGTATGGGTGCCTGTCATCGTCCGTGCAAGTCTGGCGACATGCAAGCCATGCTGAACTGGCTGCTTGTAGGATCGGTCCAGAGACGGCATGCAGATGCCACGCTCAAGAGCCTGCCGAGACCCGCAATCACACCATCGTCGCTTGGTAGCACACCTTCCGAGGCCGAGAGACTCATCACAACTGTCTGTAATCGCACCTCCCCCAAGCTGAAGATCTTGTAGTGAGACTCGATGAAGCGTTAATCCGCCGCCACTGTAACCAAAATCTGTCGTATCAATTCTTGCTTCTGAGTTATGGGTATCATCGCTGATCAAAGCCTCTACTCGAACGCCTACCTCTTCGCGCATCCATCATCAGCTCCAACAAACATTCACCACCACTACACATGGCGATATGAATTACTTTGAGATTCTCCTCCCATTGGACTCCAAGGCAACTTTGTTCATTTTCTCAACCTGCCGATGCATACGTAAGGATCCCGATCATGGCACAGTCAGTTTTGTCAGCAAACTTACCAGCTCGTCAATCTTGTACGGCTTCGAGATTACATCGTCCATACCATTCTTTAACATCTCATCTTGCTGAGCGCCTCGTGCGTTGGCTGTGACCCCGAGAATTGGTACACGCTACGCTAGTCAGTAATGCACTCTGCTGTTGCGCTGGTGTGACTTACATCGGTTTGCCCTTCCTGCTCAAGCTGTCGGATCGCCTTTGTGGCCGCGTTGCCGTCCATGATTGGCATCTCTTGATCCATCTGAGAATCGACATTGATTAGTCTGAGTGTGCGGGACAAAGTGGCAAAGGCCAAGGCGCCATCATGACGGCTGATGTCTATACAGACCGCTCGACTCGCGAGAATAAGCTTACCAGAATGATGTCGAAAGCCTTCTTATCGCCCGTGTTGAGTTTCGGCGCAGCTTTCACAGCCTCGACAGCTTCCTGTCCATTATTGGCAGTGGTGATGTTGAAGCCCTTGGTTTCCAACTTGCGAAAGATAATCTTCTGATTCACGATGCTGTAACACGTGTCAGTATCCGCAAGTGCATGGTCTCAGCGATACTCACTTGTCCTCTACCAGCAGCACATGTGCACGCCTACTAGGCTCGCGATTCAGACTCGAGATGGGCCGCTTGGTGTTTGTTGCCTCAGAGTCGGGCGTATTGACATCTTCAGAGATATGTCTCGGTGCCTGAGGACGCGATTGTCCCGTACTCTCATCATGCACGTTAATGTCGCCTTCGCCCGGGGGCGCATCGTCGTAGTTGTGTTTCATCTTTCCAGCTGACTGATCGGATTCTTCCCTCTGATCTTGACTTTTCCTCTCGGGCTTGCTGTACTCAAAGGGCTCCGCGGTGTCCAAGTGGTTGGGGTTCTGTTTGCCAAGCGCACGGATCTTCCCTCGCATTTCATGTTCTTCTTGCTTCTCGGCTTCATCTTCTTCTTTCGCATCCGGATGTTGATCTGTGCGCTTGACCTTGAAGAAGAACCCAAATGTGGATCCTTGACCCTCGCGAGAGCTGACGCCTATCTCTCCACCATGAAGATGGCAGATTTTCCTGCTGATGTTGAGACCCAAACCTGAGCCGCCATATACTTCTTCAGTTTTCGGGGTAGCTTGTTGAAACCTCTCAAACAAGCGCTTCTGACCTTCTGACGAGATCCCAATTCCAGTATCACGGACAGCGACCATGACATATAAGGCTTCACCATCGCCCCAGTCCTTCGAGTTGGTTGCATCCATGCGGTGTGCAATATTGTCGCTACAGACAGATCGTCAGCTTCTATCATATGTAGCTGGCAGGGCCGCAGTCACAAGTACGGAACATGACGTGCAACTGCCAGTCAACACTTCTTGTTCGACAGCACGCACCTGCGATAAAACACCACGTCCGGTGGATAACTGTGCGGTCGTTCCAGGCTCGCACCAACCGAGCACTGAATCTGCTTGTCTCTGTCCACGTTGTGGGTGAACTTGATCGCATTCCTGTAGGTTCATTAGACTAGAAATCATGGATGTAAACATTGAAGTGGTGCCGATACGTACGTGATGAGGTTGATCAGCACCTGCGAGACTCTGGCGACATCTGCCAAGACCTGTAAGCAGAACAGTGTCAGCGATACTCGAGAAGAATGTGGCAGTGCCTTAGACTATGGCGGGGGCGAAGGAGTGAATCGCGTCGTGTAGCGCATATCTTGGGCTCCCTTCCATAGCCTGAGCTGCTGTTTGATGCCTGGTACGTACCCAGGAAACATTGACCTTATCGTAGGTGTCATCCACGTTGAAGCTGAATTGTAGCTTTTCTTTTCTGAACTCATGTTGGAACATCTTCAGGGTGTTGGCAAGCTGTCTGCTTGGCTGAGACGGTCGTGGTACGAGCGAGAGCAGTGAGGCGTCGAGTTTCGAGAACGATAGTACGTCGTCCACAATGTTCTTTTGATGTGATACACACAGATGGATGGTCTCCACGGCTTCACGGATCATGTCGACATCGATCTCGTTTCCACCTTTGGTGATGGCCTCGCTAATATCCTCGGCGGAGTGCAGGACTGCGGACAGTGGGTTGCGAATCTCGTGAGAGATCATGTCGATAAATCTCTCCTGCTGCTCTTTCCGCTCGCGAGCTTGCTTGGCTGCCTTCCGCTCATTGATCTCGGCCTGTTTTTCAGAACTGATGTCGACGATGCTGCAGATGAAACCGCCAAACTTGTTTCCACTGACCTGCCTCAGATTATCGTCACCCAGAGGCGTTAGGAGCAGGAGACGCCAAGGATGCGGCTCTCCGCGAGCACGAAACTCTGTGCGAAGCTGTGTCTGGTTTTTGAATGCCTCGCGATATGCACTCATGACACGATCGTAATCGTCATCGTGTATAGACTGAGGCCACGACGTGAACTTCTCGTCGCCACTAGTGGTCGTAGTAAGCTCGTAGAAGTGCTGGTTGACAAAGACTGCTTGGGCTTCATGGTCCAGTATGGCAAGTCCTGACGGCAACATCTCCGCAAACTTTTTGAAGTAGGGATGCTCATTCAATGGTATCTCGTCGATACCTTTGCTGTCCGTGGTCAGGGCATGGTCTTTTGTTGCATTGCCGTCCCGTGAGCTCGCGGAATTCTGCTGCGGCTTGGATCCCGGAAGTATTTGCACCATGATACACGACTCTGTCTCGTCCGCGGACAGTGGTGTCAGGAATGCAGTAGATCCATATTCGTCGGCCTTCGCTGCATCCTGGCTCAGCAGCTTCGCACTTGGGAACCCCTTAGGGAGGCCATCTTTTGTGACCTCTTCTAAGACGTCGAGTAGTTCAGTAGACAGACTCTCTCGCTGCGGTTGACCCTGATCAGTGAGACTTCCTGCTTCACGCCAAGCTTCATTGTGCAAGAGCACGTGGTCCTTGCTCCATAGCAGGGCTGCAGGATAGCTGATCGCTAAGATTGTTTGCGCGAAGGCCTTCAGCGTCGTGGGCCACTTGTCAACAGGTCCGAGCTTGGATGAGTCCCAGGCGCCATGATCGACACCTAGTAGTGAATTGTCTGGAGTTGATACGGAGGCCAGCGTCGTTGCGGGAGAGGTGCCTTTCATGCCTTCATGCCGGGATCACCGTCTGAAAAGGCTGATCTGCGGAGATCAAAAGTCTGTATCGTGGAGAGTTGCTGCTGAGTGTTCTGTGTACCGCTAAAACTGGTGAACGGGTCGATGTGTTGTTCGTTGTACACAGGCAAGGGAGTATCTGCATCTAGAATTGTCTTCACGCGCGCGGCGCTTGCCACGTTCTCATCCATGCTCTCGGTAAAAGTGTTCCACGATCGCGATCGTCCTGAAAGGAAATGACGTGGTGCCCGCGTCAGGAATGTGGTGGCGTTTTCTACGTCACGTGAGACCGCGTTCGAGATTTCTATCATCTTCCTTCCATCTATGCCATTCGGCAACTTTCACTCAGGTACCGGCACATCAACAGCATTGAGCGCAATACACAAATACGCATAAAAGCCGATATAGTGCACCAACGCAATCGTACCCTCCCTTCCAAAAGCCTTGACACTACTGTCCCACATCTCCTGCGGTAGAGGTCCAGGTCTGCTACACAGACGCTTCGCCACATCGTACGCCAGACTACAGTTCTCGTTCAGTTGCCCTGGCTTCAGATCCTTCTTGATGGCATCCACTTGCTGCTGGCTCAGGACTCCAGACTTGGTCGCAACTGCCTGCAGCACGAAAGCACATCAGCCGCATGCTTGCAACGTCCCCTTATACGACTTGAACCGCTTCATATCCGGAAGCATAGCATATGGAGCTCAACAGGATATCAAGAGGTCCATCGAAGGACCGTCGCAGCAGTACGTACCTCATGAGCATACAACTCATACCCCGCCTGGAAGTGGCCTCCACAAGTCAATATCGCCGTCTCCTTGACATCAGCCGGTAGTGGTAACTCTCCAATGCTACAAATCCGAACCTCATCAGCACACATACCCAAGCCTCTCTACCAACTCCACCCCATTCCCTCCATCAATCAACAGCAAGAGCAAACATACCTATAAACCAACTCCATCGCCAACCTCCCCACCTTCGGTGCTGCCGTAAACAGCGCATAAGGCCCCACAAAAGCACCCCGTTCATCCTTATACGTGAACTTCTCCTTATTCTTACCGAAGCCCTGTTCGGCTGTTTGCGTGAACCTACTCGCCATCGTTAATAAGGGCCCAAACATACACGTAGAACTCAGGATCGGCGGAGATGCCTACTCATCGTAAGTGTTTTGTTCCTCAGGGCTCAGATCTTCGCGAGGGCGGGGCGGGATGCGGGAGCCCATGTTGGAGATGGGCTGGTTAGAGGACGTGTGGGAGTTTGGTTGGACGGGATGTGAGTTTTCGGATGCTAGGATTATCTTATCTTTCGAACGGCTGTGTTGTTCGAGATAGCAGTGTTGAGGATGTAGTTGAGAGAAGCTTCGACCTTGCATCATTGGTGCTGTAAGAGGGTTTGGCTGTGCTGATCTTCAGTGCTCCTGAGCACTGTAAGCTGCCGATGGAGCGTCCTACTGCGCATCTACGCGTTGCAATGGATGAGCAGTGACCAAGTCTGGTATCTTCATTTGAGTTTCAAACATTCAGCGTGCTCATACGATCCGACATTGTCCCTTGCCATCCAACGATTACCCCCAACGCCTTCAACACCTCTTTACATCATAATACGCTCATGCCACGCGATCAGATCTTGTACACAATACCGCCACTCAACATGACCTTATTCCGCTCCGTGAGCTCCTCAAGAGCCTTGAGCGCTTCATCATCCTCGAAACGTGTCTCACCTCGTCGAAGTCTGGCATTTACTGCTGCAACGAGAGGCTCGACATCAGCAGCGTCATTCGCGAAGAGTGGGCCATCAATAAGTTGACCCAAGGCAGTCTGGAAAGCCTGCAACCTTGGCGCGGTGATGGGCGCAGACGCTGGTTCTTCTTGCTCCTCCTCTTGCTCCTGCTCCTGCGATTCCTGCTGTTGCGAGTCATCTCCAAGGAGTTGTGACGCAGGTTTCGACGATGCCATGCTGACTTGACTGCCATTTGCTTGCGAGGAGCCGTTTTCACCGTGAGTCTGTGTGGTACGTTGCGTGCCTCGTCGGACTGGAGTGGAGTTGTAGAGGTCCTCCTCTTCCTCTTCGGCGCCACCATTAGCATTACCACTTCGATTCGCGCCCCTCATACTCCTGGCAGGCGTTCTGGTTGTTCGGCGTCCGGTGTTACTTCTGTAAGCCCCATCACCGCCATTGTCATCGTCACTGCTATCATCGTCGCTAGTGTCCATGGCTTCTGGATCTGGGCTTCTCCTGGCCCTCTTTCGTCTCCGCTTCTCGTCTTCAACAACTTCCTTGAACAGTGCAAAGCGAAGAATACCCTCAGCAACTTCGGCATCCTTCTCCTCTACTCTCTGCGACAGCCTCGACTTGGCGTGTGCCGACGCAAGACGGATCAAAGTCTCAAGTGTACGTGCAGTCATTGGACTCGTTTTGCGCTGGTTGCCTTCCATCTCGTCGTTTCGCAGAGCACTGTAGGCAGCGACAATGTGGTCTGCTGCGCCTTTCGTCAAGATAGGCTTGATGCGCTGCTTGGCGTACTGGATGTATTTCTTGATGAACGGAATGCTGAGCACCTCCACACGACGCTGTGATCCACGTCCGACTGTGACTGTCACACCAGCGTGCAGCATAGTGTTGAACTTTTCGTACACCTCACTTGGCTTGTTGGCATCACCTTCCTCTTCGACACCAACGCCCAGAGTCTGACTTTGCTGCTCGCGGACCGGAACGCCCTCTTCTGTGCCCGGCTGGCGGTATCTGTGCATTCGCAGAACGTGCTCGGACACTTGGCGATCCCGCACATCCTCGATATCGTCTGTAACCACGAAGAGCAAATCGAAACGCGAGAGTAGCGAATCTGGTAAGGCAATGTTCTTGTGTGGGTCCTTGTGCGTGTCATATTGGCCGTAGATGGGGTTTGCTGCTGCAATGACCGAGCAACGTGCGTTCAAGGAGGTGTGTATACCCGCTTTGGCGATTGTGACTGTCTGCTGTTCCATGACTTCGTGGATGGCGACTCGATCGACATCAGACATCTTGTCGAACTCATCGATACAAACAACCCCACGATCACCAAGGACCATGGCACCGGCCTCCAGTCTTCGCTCACCAGTCTCCTTGTCAGAAGTGACAGCTGCAGTTAGACCGACACCAGAAGAACCACGACCAGTCGTTGCAATAGCCAGCGGAGCTGTGTTGAGCACGAATCGCAGGAGTTGCGACTTTGCTGTAGAAGGATCACCAACCATCAGGATGTTGATGTCTCCACGAAGATGCGTTCCGTTGTCCAAGTTCTTCTCCATACCACCAAGAAGCATAAGCAGGATCGCCTTCTTGATGTAGTCGTGTCCGTAGATACTTGGTGCCAGTGATTGTGAGAGCAGATCGAATACTCTGCGCCGCTTTGAGATCTTGTTTATGTTTCGAATGTCTGTGTCCGTGATGGCGGCCTGCGCAATTCCACCTCCTGACTTGCTTGATAGCAGGATTACGTTGTTGGCCAAGATGAGCGTCTTAAACGTTGAGCTGCCCACTCCTGCATTTCTGTTTCCCAGCGATCTGTAGATTCCAACCAGCTGAATCCTGTCTCCCGGCTTGACACGGTCAACCATATCATCGTCCATGATTACATCGACACCTCTTGGCAGCTGTCCAGCAGGCGCTCTCTCGGGCATCTCTTGTATCGACACAGTCTGGTGGTCTCTGTACGTGCAGTACCCGTATTCGGTAACCAGTGGGTTGCCTTCGCCGTCTTCTGTTGGGTACACGCTTGTGCTGGCAGCACCGTTCGCAGTCATGGTCTGATCGCGGTATTCTCTAAAGTGAAATGTGCTCTTCTTCTCGTTCCAATGCACACTCTTGACAACCTTCGGTCGCACAAGAGAACATTTTGTGACAATGCCCTCCAAGCTCACCATGTGGTTCAGGTAGTGCGAGCTCAGCGTTCGTGGGTTGCAAGCATATTCTCCAAAGCTGCCAATGTACGCGCAGTAGTACATCTGCTCCTCATCTACTGGCTGGGTAGCACGGTTTCGTAGAGTCTGCACAATATTGAAAAGCGCTCTGTCGAATGCTTGCGAGTATTCGAAAGGCTGATTGAGGAGGCCATCTGCGATTTCCTTGCTGTGTGATCGGATCTCGTCAATGCTCACTGTGAGTCGTCGTAGGCCGCGATTGAGCATAAGAAGGATCTCTGCCTGGTAGCTACGCGCGCGAGGGTCCTCTGAGTATCGTTAGCAGTTGTAGATCATATGCTCTCGTCTTTCTTACGCGGGTCGAGGAACTCCTCAGCAGCGCGAATGCGATCCCTGACTGCCTCATCACGAAGCTGGATGCCGTCCATGATGGCGGCTGATTAGAGAAAGTACTCCGGCTAGAACGTAGCAAAGTCGAATCCTCCGCTGTAATGCGGCTTGATGGCGATGTAGTGCTGTGGGAAGGGTGTTGTCCAGTTGTTGGTGAAGGCGGGATGAGGAAACAGAACGAGCAGGCGCGAACGAAGAAACGCAGTCGCGTCGCGTGGATCCCTGCTCAATTAGACCTCAATGTGGTTAGACTGATTTTAACGCGATGCATCCTGGAATAACTGACAACGACATCAGCATTCAAATGTCGAACCTCTTCCTCTTCGTATCCATGTTGGCTACTACGATGGCCTGCATAGCAAGGTGTTTGCACGTGGAAGAGCTTCCAGCAATATGGAGGCTTCGACCCTACCACAGCCAGGCCTCCTAACGAGGAGCAACGTCTCGGGATGAGGCACTACTTGTCAGCCCTTCGCATCCTATGTCGGAGGAAATTGCCTATGCGATGCTCTCATCTCATGGAATGCGCAGCGCTCGTACCACAGCGCCTGTGGTATCTCGTGCAATTGTGCCAAGACTCTGTCGACGCTACGGCTAGCGACGGCAACGACTTCCGGGATACCGCTACCAAGAAGTGAAGTATTTCATCCTCGATGCCATATCTTCGATTCTAATTATCCTTCTACAATACTGAACCACTTACCTTCAGACGCTCACACCCCACCAACACATTGAAACTGCAATCCGGAAGCAAGATGACCATCATCCGACCAGCAGTCTACAGCGACCTCGTCCCAGCAGCAAAAGTGCTAGCAAAAGCATTCCAAGATGAAGCAATGTTCGGGCACTACATGCACCCGTACAGAGAGCAGTATCCGGACGACATGTACCTGAAGTTCCTACACAAGCTACGCCTCGCATACATCTCCGGGCCAGACCACAGACTTCTCGTCTCGACGATCAAGGACCAAGGCGACCAAGAAGTCGTCACAGGCATAGCACATTGGCGACGCACTCGAGAAGACCCCACAGCTCTTTCTAGGCGCGTCTCGGCAAACTTCCTAAGCTGCTACGAGTATCTCGAATCATTCCTCTATCCCAACCGCGCAGCAGACCCCTCGAGGCTTGGAGTGCTGGACGGCATGGGTCCCTTCTGTGCTCACCACTGGACTGGCTCTCGAGCGGATGTCTGGGACTTGTCTCTGCTTGGCGTGGGTCCCGACTATGGTGGCAAAGGCATTGGCAGAGATCTGGTGAAGTGGGGCTTCGAGCAGGCGAAGCAAGACGGTATCGGTTGTAGTGTTGTTAGCGCTGCAGGAAAAGAGAAGTTCTACCAGAGTTGCGGCTTTGATGTTGTCGTGGGTAGATGTGCTGATGAAGGCGGGGAAGCGAATCCTGGACGTGATATCCCTGGTGGGACGATCTTGTTCTGGGATGATGGGAGGGAGGTTGAAGGGGTGAAGAAGTATGGTGAGATGTGAACCCCGGATCTCGAGGCAGCAAGTTTCAACAAGCCCGGATCGGACTGTCTTTTGGCGACCTTCGACAATACCTTGGTATAAGGGAGTGTCGCGCAGGTGCACAAGGCTACCATCTGCCGTGCTCACCGTGAATGAATTTCTCTTGACTTCAGGAGCAATCAAGGGATCAGCCATACAACAAGCCTAAGGATGGAAGTGAAAGTTGCCTAAGACTTCACTATTGATCGACAGCACAGGGAGCTCCGCGCATCAAGTCCTTCGAGGGACCTGTCATGAACATCGGACTATCCGATATCTTCGATCAGCCTTCAAGCCCAATGTTCCTCTCCAGCGATCAATATTCGGCAGTGTACACCGTGGCACGAACAGAGAACGTCAAGCGAGAGGCATCGTTAAATGCGCCATGTCAAGCTCACTCGCTTCACTTTGGCTCGCTGAAGATGCGCTAGCACCCTCACTTCACCCACCTCGAAGCGCGAAGCAAACGCTGCTGGTGGCTGCCTTCGTGAGTCGCTTTGTATCCACTTCCTCACACACAACAGACACCGCACTTGACAGATAAATGTACAGTCACCAGCCTATATCGTACTGCCACCTATTGACTTACTCCACGTGGGCACATGACTGACCAGTGTTTCAGCTCGCCGAAGACTATTCACAATACCACCCGGGGCAAGATGGCGCAGACTGTGAAGCAGGAACCCATGGATGACACCTACAACGACATCGGAGTCTCCGTCGCGGTTGACGTCAATGCTTTTCGCCCACCGCCAGTCCGTAGAAACAGAGCACCAACAGGCGGCCGCACGCGTCTTTCAGGCGAGGTCACCGATCAAGCCGTGACTGACGGTCTACCAGCTGGACTTGTCGGTCGCTGCTACCAAACCACAGTCTTCGTGTCGAGTGGTCAGAACTTCATCGAGATCACTCACGGTCTGATCGACACAGGTGCGATGGCCATCTTCATCAGCCGAGCGGCCGTCGATCAGCTTGGTGTCGCCACCCAGAGCTGCCCTCCCAAGACCTTCGCTAGCAGCAACAACGCCTATGTCACGTACCAGAGCTACGTGCGTTTGACTCTCCACATTGGTGGAGTTGGTCGCGATGTCATCGCGTTCGTCGAAGAGGATAACTGCATACGCCACATCATCTTGGGCATTCCTGCAGTCGAGCTGTTCGACATCAAGTTCGAGGCAAACTATGGTCCGAGATGCGAGAAGCTGTGGCACGTTGCTGAAAAGAACAATCGGCGAATCCGCTACGTACTTGAGCAGGAGAGATCCTCTGCGCCGCGTCAGGTGCGCACTCTAGACTATCAGAATGGTCTGCGCATCGCCACCAAGCGTGGCAAGACACCAAAGGAGAGAGAGGCAAGCATGAAGATCATGCGTGCCAAGGCTAACTACAAGCGTATTCACGGCAAGTATCAGCACAGGGTTGGAGGAGCTTGATTGAAAGACGAGTGGACATGGCTCAAACCGCACTGGAAGAGCACTTTGAAATGATGGAGGCCTACTGTGATGCGCCTTGATATGTGCGTCCAGGAATGGGTCAGGACGACACACCATAAGCGAAGTACAGTAGGCTGGGCAGAGTACTTGCTTGCCTCACAGGGTGTGAGCGTTGGCCATGCTGTGAAGGGAAGCAGAGTCGCATAAGGTCAGATACAATCTTCATGTGTCTTGGCCAGATTGCCTGTGGCTCAACAACGGTCACCTTCTTTGTCTGACTGCTAGATCAGACAACAAAACAAAGACTTTGGGCGCACATCTTCATTGTCTCACTCAACTTCCCAACCTCCACCGAATCTCTCAAAGCAAGACACATCCATCCCTCATCATATAGCAATCACAATCCCAGCTCCGTTCCCTATCATACTGTCCACATTCATTACAGTGCAGGTCGCCGTTCATTCGTCAAGAATTTCCAATCATCGCCCCTGAATCACGAGATCAACCTCGGAGACCATTCAACCAACACTACATACGTCCAGAATCGCTGAACAACAATGCCCTACACCCTCCTCCAAGCCCTCGGCTACATAGCCCAACACGAAACCCTGCAATGGGAACGAATCTTCAGCCCTCCCAACTCGCCTCGCTACCCAATCATCCTCAAGATCAATCGCAAGACCAACACAGCCTCATCATACATCGACAGATCATGTAAGCTTCGCCTCACGCGGAGGGATGGCGTGAGGAAGAAGAGTATGTTGGTGTTCAAGAGGAGCCGTACCAAGGGTGGTAGGAGTGCTAAGTGCCAGTATCAGCCTTGTGGAGAGACATGTCTGAAGGGAACGGGCTGTAAGATCTGTGGGACTTTCGTCAAGATGTGGGTGGATGATCTTGAGAAGGCTGTGCCGGCGTTGGAGGCGCAGAAAAAGGAGAAGGAGAAGGAGCGGGAAGTTGGGGAGAGTGATAGTGGGTATTCGAGTATGTGTGAGAGCTGAGGAAGTCAAATGTCCAGCACCAAGCTTGATTCAGAGAAGAGCAACTCGTCTCAGGTAGACTTTGTGTTCGTATAAGTGCTGAGGGTATAGTCGAATCGCTGGAGCAATTCATAGCACAGACAGGTGAAGACCTCGTGAGAGCCATACTCCCCTACACAAAATGCCTTCCCTTCCTCACCCACGTCTCACCTCATCAACCCCCTCAAAGCTCATCCCTCTTCCCCACCCCCGGCGGTGGCGGAACCTCAACCTCCACCCCCCCCCTAACCCTCACCCTCAACCCCGGCCTCTGTCCCCAATTCCCTCCATCCTTCGCCTTCTCACACTCCGGACTATGATTATCATAAAGCATAGCAACCCTGGCAATATCCCCCGCACTCGGCGCAGCCTTCGCCTTATCACCACTACCGCCCATCCACACCGGCTCCTTCCCATTGCCTGTCTTCCTAGTGATGGAGTACTTCGTACTGCCTTCAGGAGTCGCCATCGTGCTGCTGTAGATCATGATACTGTCGTAGTCGAATTTGGAGCTGAAGGTGTAGGAGCTGTATTCGGATTTCTTGGGCTCGTAGGTGAAGTGGTTGCCTTTGATGTAGTCGAGGGCGATGGGGAAGTAGGCGGCTGCTGCGTGTTCTTCTGAGCGGCTGGGGTTGTGGGTTAGTAGCTTGAGGATGGACGAGCAGGGAGAGGGAGGGCACTCACGCTTGGTACTCGCGAGTCTTGGCATCGTATGGTACAAAGTCCTCATGGCCAGAGTCATCCGAATCGTACGGGTTGTCGAAGAGTCCTTGCTCATCGGCTTTGACGGCTTCGAGCATTTCAGCGTAGCCTTCGAAGTTCTTCCAGCGTATCCAAAGGTGCTCGTCACGATCTGGACGTTGGTGTTCGTGTTGGAGGCCGATGGCGTGACCTGGTAGATTGTCAGTCAATATCGACCCATACAATGTTATGCACTGACCGAGTTCGTGCGTCATGCCCCTAACAGCCTCATGCCACTCCTCACTTCCCTCTGCTGGCGGATTGTCCGGATCTCGCATACAGAAGTTGAGTCTGTGGCGATGACTGCCACCCATTTCCTTTGGGTCGATGTAGGTATAGCCCGTGGTCGTCTCTGTGGCGCAGCGGCGGGAGCTATCTTCGACGTTACCGCTGCCGGTGGTCGCAGCCGACTTGCCATTGTTCCAGTCGGCATCACCATCTCGTGTGACGTCCTCAATGGCCAAAGTGTCCAGGTCTGCTTTGTCTAACTGACTGCAGAGCCTTGATGGATCTCCAGCAGCGCTCGGCGCGAGATCGATGCGAAGGGAGGATACGGACATGGCGTGTGCCCATTTTGCGGTGCTCATTTTGCGGTGCTCTGAGCTATGATCTTCTCAAGGTTCTTGTGTGAGCGCTCGTCGACGTAGCAATATTTCAAGGTCTGGATGATCTCTGGAGTGGTGCCTATGGATGCAGTCTGTTAGCCATTCGTAATATGCTCGTAAAGTAGAACGTCGGGTTTCCGGACGAATCCCGCACGCTTTCGGGCCATCTTACATGTGACCGGCCAAGGCTGCACATTCCCCGAAGCCTGCGTAGCGCCTGATCCGAGCTGCTCCATCCCATACCACCGCTTCGTATGCTCATTCCCATGCTGCGCCATGTTTCTGATCTCAAGATGAGGAGCCAAGATCGGTGATTTTCTGTAGCCATGCCACAGGTCGTGATAGTCCTTAAAAGCTACGTCCTCGACTTTGACGTCGCTTGGAGCGCTCCATGGGAATACTGCTGAGACCAGGCAGAGTATGATCAGCCAGAGCGAAAGAAGTGCCATTGTTGATAGGTGGAGGGGTGGTGGTGATATAGGGAAGCCTGAGTGTTGGTGCTGTTAGTGCGCCAGAATGGCATTGATGGTCTCAATCTGATGTTGTAGTCGTAGATGTGTTGCTTGTAGGTCAAGTAATATCACTGGACTCGTCGTTACTGGTAGTAGGCGACATTAGGCTGTGTCGAAGAGAGTCTCAAAAGTCTAGAAATGCGCATTTGGGGGTACCGCGTTAGCATGTGAGATCGCTTCATACTTACAGCATGCTCACTTGTGCACTAGATGGGAAGGCACATGTCAGAAAGCGTGAGCACAGCTGTGTCCGTCCATCGCAATGAGAGCAGGCTGTGTGATTAGACTCTACCTTTCACCTAACGAAAGCGAAAGACGAATTAATGACAGTAGGCAACGTGAAAAACACAGTGCCTTCCCCTAATCATTTCCCAATCACAGATAGGTAGGCCGCCCTTCCGCATCGTTGGAATCATGTTCGGGTATCGTAGGCTGAGCATGCAGCTCATGACGTGGAGTTGGTGCATAAAAGCCTTGCTCAGACTGGTCCGAATACCTTGATCTTGTGTCAGCAAAGGATAGCGATGACATGAAGCTGGGTAATGAGTCCAGAACGCCGCTCGCTCATTCTCCTGTGAGAACATACCTGTTATTCACATTCATCTGCGGGCTACAAGGCGCATACGTCGATGGCACAAGAGTACTATGCGCATGCGACGAGATCGTCTCCGGTGATTTCGACCTATAGTCCGGTCCATAGTGCTGATACGGCGGCAAAAAGCTTTGCTTAGCTGCCGAAGCCCTGGGGTCCGTTGCTGGCACGTATGTGACCCCATCGACTGTCATTTCAGGAGCCGCGTGGGTCGCGGGAGGAGCTTGTGCACGGTTTACTGTCTCCTGCAGTGCCTTGAGCTGGCCTCGATTGCGCCCGAAGTAGAAGACTAGCGCGCCGACGATGAGCAACGCAGCCACTCCACCTATTGCTATGCCAACGATAGCGCCTGTCGAGAGGCCACTGGACTTGTCGTCTTTTGGGTTGGCGTCGTCCGATTCGGCGAGGACGGACGCGGCGAGAGCGGACACGGATGTCTTTGCGTCGTTTGGCAGTGTCTGACCGGGATATAACACGTAGCGACCTCTCTTTGCCATCTCAATCTGGGCAGTCAGGTTGTCCTCGCTGGTTGGGTTGATGACGCCCAGCATACCATAGTTCACGCACGATCCAGGTGCGCCGCAGTAGTAGTATGTCGTGTCAGTATTGTTTACCGTCAAGTTCCATGTTGTCGGGTGTTCCTTGTCTACCACAGGCCGGGGTTTCGAGTTGAAACCTGATCCACCGATGACCGCTTCTACAGAACATCGTCAGCTATGGGCCAAGAGCCTTCAGTGGTGCCTTGTTGAGAGCAGCTGAGGGTCGTCGCATGAGCCTGTGTACGCACCTTTGGGTATGCATGGCCACTTGTAAAGCGACTCGATCACTGAATGATTGCCAGGGTAGAATTCGAACACGACCTTGTCGCCTGGCCAGAGAATAAGTATTAGCAGTCGTCGCTGCAAGTCTCGAGGCGTTACGCTCGCAGTCGTCGTTCTGTCGCCGTGGGCATTGATGGTAGCCCATGTCTTCGAATACATACCTGGGTTTGCGATAATCGAGTTCGGGTGAAACTCATGTTCCAACAAGCCGACAGTGACTCTATGGATCGTGATTTCGTCTTCGATCAGAGTTTGAGTAGACTCAGTGTCGTTATTCGGCCCAGTCTCTCCAACCTGTGCCCAGGTGACTTGAGCTGCCAGCCAGCTAGCAAGTGCAAGTTTGAGGACAACCATATTGATCTAGGGATACCAGTAACCAAAGACTGAACTTGGATCGAAATGAGAGCAATTAGCTGAGCCTGTGCGACGCAAGCAGGAGGAAGAGGCCACAAAGCGAGAGGTTGAAACAGTTTGATCGCACCGAGAGTGGTGGCACAGCTGATGGCCTGGCTTGATGGGCCATGCACGAAGCGAACTTGGCGAAGGCATACCAATGGGACCCAACCCAACGACTGCACCTGCCGTATCAGTGAGGATCAGACACAATAACAGTATCGCTCGACGCATACCAAGAAGACTTGTTGGGACAGACCAATTACAGTCTCAGCCTTGCTGCAGTTGCATTGCAGCGATGCACGCCTGCAGCTTCAGCTGCGTGCTGATCAAGCTCCAGAAATGGAAATTGGATGCACACATTGTTGTGATCTGGCATCTCCAACAGCTCACTCATGACATTGTCAACAGCCACATTCGCTTGCGTGAAGAAGGTGTTCTGCTTCGCAAGACGTGTGGCAGCTTGGCGCATGGCATGCAAGGATCGCGGCTCGGGTGGTGGCATTGGCGGACCGTAAGCTGGCGCCTTTTGACAAGGTCTATACAGCTGTGCACCTGTGCTGTGCCACACCATGCATCTGCACAGTTGATGGTGTGTCGCGGGCAAGAAAGTCAGGTCCTTCTGGATGATCTACTGGATGAGGCCGGTTTGACTCTAGCCTCGCAACAATGTCCCCCCCCCCCCCTCAGCCCAGACCTCTCAGATCATCTTTCGGCTTCCTGGAACATGGCGTGTTTGTCTTACTGGTGGTTTCCGCCGCTGCCGCTTGTACAAAAGGATTGTCGTACTTTGACTCCGGTAGAGCAGATGAGCCGAAGACCTTCCTACCACCGGGCGTATAGTCGTCTGCGCTTTCGGTGACTGCGACGGTCAACGGGTCACTGCAGAAGATCGCCAGAAGTCGATCCACCGTGTCTCGGACGGCATCTGTACGGCTGTGAAGTGGCACAGCAGCAATATGGCTCCTGAACGCGAAGCATGTCCCCTTGTAGACTTGATGGTATATCAGCTTGAAGTCTTCATCGTTCTGCCTTTCGGCATCGATCTCCTCGAAGCTGGCTTCGGCAGTGGGTGATGCCACTGTAGAGTTTGCTCTCGATCTGCGACGCTTGCTTTGGTGAAGGCCGTGCAAGCGCATACCAGCCATAACGACCTTTGACACGAGATCCTTGTTTTTGCTTTCGGTCGTAGCTTTCTCAGGAGAACCAGCAGCAGAGGCGGTCTGAACCTGGGACAATGCTGATGCTTTCGTGGCTGCAGATACTGATGGCTCTCTTCCGAGGTGAGGCTTAGCAGATGCAACGCTTGATGATCTCGAAAGCGGTCGGTTTTGTACTGGCACTTGATTGTTGCTGATAGACGGCCGATGTTTCAGGTCTTGAAGCGTGGTCTCAGTTTTCGTGGCAGCCGCAGCAGCAACACCTTCTCCACCCTTGCGTCTCGCCTTATGGCGACGCTCGGCTGCTTTGTCAAATGTCTCATTGACGCTCTTTCTTTTCCGTACTGGCGGTCTGTTTATGGTCTCCGCAGTGGCCAAATCTTGCTTCTCGGCAAGAGGCAAAAACACTGCGTCCACTTCGTCTGAGCTGTGCTGCGGCGTTGGAGGTGGTGTAGGCTCATCACGAGCAGCTCGATGATGCAGGTCCGAGGACAACGGCAGGGCATACAGCCGGATCGTATCTTTTGCCATGTCCTGGTTTCCAGTCGAAGACTTGGGCGGACTTGGCAATCCGGCTTCGTTAAACGTCTCCTTAGCAGCATAGAACAGCAGCTCAGTAATCTTCGGCCCTGGGAGTTCAGCAATCGCGCTTTTTACAGCCACGAGTATGCCTAGCGAAGAATCGGTGGCAGCACTACGCCACCATGCTGTGGTATCATCATGATGCTGGCCGAGCAGAATCGCAGAGAACCATTGCTCAGTCTCGGCATGGCTCGAAGTGACGACGAACGGCTTTCCGAGGCTCATGTACAATGGTACTTGCAATGTCCTGACTACGGACAGGAGTTCCAGCTCTGTTCCAGGTGCAACACATGGCTGTTGTTCGTCTTTCGATCTGGACAACGAGAGCCCTGAGAATGTTAGAAAATAGCTTTGCGCAGAAGAACATGGCCATCCTACCTTGGAGTAGAGCATCGTTTCCCAATGCCAAAGAGCCCTGCCAGATGGCAATCATCACGAATGATGATCGTGGAGAGCAGAGACAACAGAAGGTCGACGCGGACGCGATCGTTCCAAGCGCGAAAGTGGCGCGTCCAGATCTGGCCAAGGACTCGGAGATGTGCCTTCGGAGCTCTGGGACGACAAGGCCTTCTCTTCTGTGCACGGTGATCGTGATGCTTCTGTCGAAGCGTGTAGGCCACCCCGCTACGAGAGCTATACGATGCGACCTCGTTCGCCCCTTCTCTGTCCAGACTGCGCACCTCGAGAAGCCGCTGCCACCACGAATCGTGATACCCGAGTCCGATATCACCGAGTCGTTTCTGAAGGGCAGTGGACCAGGCGGGCAGAAGATCAATAAGACTTCATCTGCTGTGCAGCTGAAGCACTTGCCGACGGGGGTCGTGGTGAAAAGCCAGGAGACGCGAAGTCGAGAGCAGAACCGGAAGAATGCACGGCGGATATTGGGAGAAAGACTCGAAGAGCTGGAGAAGGGACCTCGGAGTCGAACAGCGTTGAAGGCAGAGAAGGCCAGGAAGAAGAAAGCGAGCGCGGCGAAGAAGTCTCGACGGAAGTATCGCGAGCTGGAGGAGGGAAAGGCAAAGGACAAGGCAGGTGCAAATGCAAGTGCCGAAGCGCGAGCAGGCATCGAGGAAAGCTCAGATGACTGCTACATGGACTCGGCGTCCCACACGGTGCGTCAAGTGAATGAAGACAGTGGCAAGAATGCCGCCCCGAAGCTGTGAATGGCGTCGATGCTGATGCAAACGCATGTGAGAGGCGCCTGCCCAACGGCGTTCAATGTTGTGTTTGGCAAACACGTGGCCCGGCCTCCACTTCACTGCACATCTGCTCTGCAACTTCACCTTGTGATTATAAACCACCAAGCCCAGAGGCAGCGCGACCGCTGTCACTTCGTCACCTACACCGCCTACACTTGCGCAACCACGAAGAAGAGAACATACATCGCACCACCTTCATCATGTCTACCGAGCTGCGCGGCCTCCGGGAGCAAATCCTTGGTAAGGACATATCACACCCTTGCCGCTTCCTGTGCTAACAGTGGCGAAGCCAACGCGAAGCTCATGATCCATCCATCCACCATCTCCAACACTGCTGCAGGTACGCTCCCGGCGAGACACATCATGTGCACTCCAACGCAGCTAATACCTCGAGTTAGGAGCGCTCCCAAACACTCGTCTTCCAAGCCGGCAATCCAGCACTACCCTGGTCGCACCGTCCTACCCACCAAGTGGCGAGCTGGACATCCTCGTCTTCGGCGACGGCTCCACCTACACGTCAGCCATCATGGTCGGCATCACTCCCGTGATCGAGGGAGGTACTAGCACAACTCCCGAAGCCGCGATGCGCAAGCTACTCTTGGCCACCAGCGAGTTGCTCAACGAGGTCATGCCCGAGCTCGGCGCCCACCAGCGTGCGATTCACGGCGGAGGAGGCGTGGACACGGACTTTCTCAACCAGGACCTTCTCGACGCGCAGAAGAAGGCATCTTAGGATCCTGCCTCAAACAATGGAATAAGCTGGGCCACGCTGAAGGAGAGCAGAGCTGCGGGAGACGGACTTGCGATGGAGAAGCAGGCTTTGCAGGAACTGCGTCGGATCCCATTTGCAAGACCTAGTGAGAATCAACTCGCTCGACCAAGCAACACTCGACCGGGGCGAAGGTGGCTCTGCGGGACCGAAGAATGAGAAAGTTGCTTGCTGAGGTGTACCGTACGGTACTCGTGCGTTACCACGCTTTCCTAATACGAAGAAAGTGCACCAAATCTCTCAAACAAATATCAACTCATTTCAGCGTCACTTGATCATGTTCCATTTGAGCTTCACGAACTGCTACAGTATCATCACGAACCGTGTCCGGGTGCGCCCCGCGACGCGCAACGTGAACAGCCGTCTAGACTAGCCGCGATGCAGCAAGCCTCTCACGCCTCTCAATGAACGGCACGCGATCAAACCGTCAATGGCGCGCACCGTTATCATAGCGGTAAGTATAAATTGTAGGACCACATCACCTCTGCTTCCACTCCTCGCATACCCAGTCATCAGTCGCTTCATCACCAATACCATCCACAACCATCGCTGCATCTGCAAATATGAAGTACATCAACGCCATCCTACCCGTCGCGCTCAGCTTCATCGTTGGAGCCAGCGCACAAGAGACTTCGTCAACTCTCATGATTCCGGGACCCATGGAGCAGAGCTTTACTGCTATTTCTGGTACAAGGACTGGTGGGACTATGAGTAAGACTCCCTCGAGTAAGATGCACAAGCTCTGGCTGTACTGGTGCGCCTTGAACAACTCGAAGAGCACACAATTTGCACACCCTAATGAAGCTCTACACACTCCATAGCTCCCCATCACCTCAACACCTCGCTCCAACAGCCCAAGCCCCCAGTCCATCCCCCGCCATGCCCAACCCACCCATGCTAACACCCTCACAGCCACGACCTCCATGCCCTCCATGCCGGAATCCTCCACCTCAACCAGCGCTTCAAGCGGCAGCCAAGCCTCCGTAGCCTCAAGCGTAGTCGTCAACGCAGGCAACCCAGGCGGCGACAGCCCTCCATCTACCGGGCCCAGCGCTGGCGATCCCGGGAACGTTTCGCAGACTGGTGTGAGCGCGGCGCAGAATACTGGGAATCCTATTGTTGGTGCTGTGCGGAGGCAGCAGGCGCTGTTGCTGGGGTTGGGGGTTGGGGCTGCGTTTGTGGTGTAGTTTGATGGGAGGAGGTGTGGGAGATGGGGTTGGGGGTTGGGGGAGTGGGAGCCTTTGGGGGCAGGGTGGAAGTAGGAAGGGTTTGAGAACTTTGCGGTGATGGGAACGGACACGAACAGCAGAAGATCGTAATTATATTCATACACCATATCCGTGCACCCCTGTCTGCACCAGCCATGGCATCTTGCCTCAGTGCCCATTCACCAACGTCTTATCCGCATCACTCTCTCCGCCCGCGCCTGCCTGACTCTGACTCCTACTCACATCTTGACTAATCGTCTTCCCCTCCCCCCAATCCAGCACATTATCCTCATCCTCCTCCTCCCCGTTCCCCTTCCCCTCATCATCCTCCATCCTCAACCCCTTCCCCTCCGCCACCTCCACAACCTCCTCAACCCTCTCCCTCCTCGCATCCGGCACACCCTCCGGATCAAAATGCCACTTCTGCACACACAATATAATATCCACAGCCAGCTGTCCATTCTTCCTCAACGCATTCTCCCAATGGCCGGGAACGCCCTGGCCCGTCACCAACATTCTCGCCACACACTGCACCAGCAGGACCCTCATTGGTGATTCCTTCTCAGTGTTCGCATAAACATACTGCACCCGCCTCAAACTCGGCCACGAATCCTCCACACGATAAAACTCCCTCACAACATCAAGGACCTCAAGCACCAAGCGCCTAATCTCCCACTTCTCAGCCATCAGATACACGTCCAAAAGCGGGGAGAGATCCTTCTCCTCCTTCGGGGCAGGGACGCGTTCAGAGTAAAGCCATCCGACAAACAGGCGGAAAGGCTCGTCTTCCTCGTCGGGCAGGCCGTAGACAGAGTTTTCGGTCGTCTTGTTGTTTTTGCCGCGGGGGTTGAAGATGTTGCGGAAGAATTGGGAGCGGTAGCAGAGGAGTTTTTTGTGCAGGATCCAGTGCGTGTTGGAGGGGCCGACGTAGATGTCGACCATGTCGCGGGAGAGGAGCCTGCAGAGGTGTTAGTCTAGTTGGGGGGATGAGAGTGGATTGGTGGGGAGAATGTACTCATGGAGCGGTCTTTCTCTTTCGGTGGTGGCCATGGTTGATGTGGTGAAGTCCAATGCTTCTTCGATGGTACAGAGACTAAGTAGTGCGTTCTGCGATTCCAATGCTTCTCGCTGTACTGCAATTGATGTTAAAGGACCGACGAACAACGATCAATCACCAGGCGACTAAATTCAGCGAAAGGAAAGAAAACGTGCACGAAACGGCGCACTTGCAGCTCTACTTAACAGAAACCCTACGCGACCAAGAGCCAAAGGGCCCTGTCGTGTCCACGCAGCGCAGCAAGTGTGGCTGACATCGCCTGGAGGCTGGCATGGTTGTGCAACTGTTCAATCCTGTTTGAGCCGTGAATGTACGTCACATACAGCTCAGAATCCAGCTGTGTCTTATTCTTGAAATGCAGTGGGAAACGCCATTTCGCGTAATCCTGACCGGATTCTTTGGTGAGCCGGAATGTGGCCAGCACGATGAAACGTGTGGATTTCACAGGACCCGCCAATGACTTCACGGCAACGCCATGCAACCACTTCCAGGGTTTGCATCGCGCACTAATGTAACTGTGGTTGGTGCGACTGGGATCGGATCAGCTGTGTTCGCATAAAACTGACATGACCTTGTGCGCGATCACGATACTCATCAGATCTGTGTCTTATGGAAATGCTTCGCTGTCTGGTATGTATAGGTGAACGCTCCGTCCTAAAATTCGTTACTGCTGTCCTGTCGAATGTATCCGGGTATCAAACGCCCAATCATGCAATGCAATGCCATGCCAGAAATGTACAACACCCGCTCGCTGAAATGCTCGCTTGAAGGAAACCGGAATGCCCGCTTGAATCACAATGCAATGAGGTCGATGTTGCTGAAATCAGGTGGGCTTCTCCTAAACACCACTCTGCCTTTCCCATCCAGTGCTGTACCTTCGTTACTCATCCAGATATTGGTCTTCTCCTCCTTGCCGCCATTCTCGTTGTCGACTTTAACAGTGCTCATCTTCTTCGCTCTCTTGATCTCGTCATCGCTGACCCCAAGGGCGTCGCGAGGGATCCACACGACGGGGCGTCGGGCTCGGAGTGCGCTATGTTGGAACGCATATCTCACCAAGACGTCGCGCTCGTCAGGAGAAAGATCCTCCAGTTCATCGGCATAGCCGGAGAAGAGCACATCTCCGACTGTGTGTTGGGCCTCAGGGTCACGCTCCGGCTTGTCATTTCGAGTGCCATCAGCCAAAAAGCGAAGCGCACCGACTGCTTCCGGTGCGACTCTCTTCCATTTTTCGGTAGACCACAATGGCTTGGCGGTGTCCTTGCGTTCGTGCCACGCGCCTTGACCTGTTCGTGGTGTGGAGCCTTGTGTCCGTGCATCAGGCGAATGTGCAGAGCCGGGAGTATCACTGCGCCTACGCTGCTCAACATCCCGCTTCTCAGCATCTTCAGCGGCGTGGTCGGCATCATGCTCGCGTTGTTCCCGCTCCTCGAGTGCGTCTTGAATATCCCGTGGGTCCTCATCAGCTCTGTCGCCTTGATTCAGGGGCGCGAACTTGCTAGCCTGGGCTCTTGCAAACTCTTCATCGCGTATGACAGCTTCATCTTCCAACGTGATGGGCAGGTACTGGAACAGCGGCTTGAATGCCACGTTCAGCAACCATTGGTAGCAGATGGTCGCAACCAGAAGAATAATCATGATGATCGCTTGAGGGAAGGCCTGGCCACTGATCGCGAAGAAAAGGCCAATCAAGCAAAGCTCAAGGAAGTAGAGACCAGTGAATAGCTGGTTGATTGCCACGGGGAACAGCAGACCGCCAGTGTCGTGGCGAAATTGATACACGAAAAGGACGTTGTATCTTTGCACAATCCAGAAGAGGCCGAAGATGAAGATCATGAAGACCAAAATCATAGGCGATATGATCGAGTAGACGATCCCGATGGTTGCGAAGTTGGTGAATGGGGGAAAGAAAGTGCCCCATTGCACATTGTTCAGATTCGTCTGCCTTCGCCACTTCGCGCGTGCTGTCGAGTCTGAGATTGGTGCCATAATGAACCACATGAACAACGATCCGACTTGTAGCAGAGCACTAGCAGAGTTGGACAGTGCTTGGACCGTCAGGTAGGAGAAGAAATAGGTTGACGCTTTCGGCAGATTCGAAGCCAGCTGCTCAACAATACTGCCAGGGTTCGTAGCCGCCTCGGAGAAGAAATTGGTGAGACCGCCGGAAATGGTGACGACCAGGAACACTTGTATGAACAGGAAAGCAAAGTACCACTGCTGCACACCGAGCTCTTTCGCATTTCCCGTGGCGACTCCTTGCTGCTTAACCAGGAGGCGGAAAATAATGGGAACCAGGAGCAGGATCACTGCCAAGAGTGCAGGAGGGAGAAGACCTTGAATGATGCTTTGCACCGTCTTAGGGGCTTTCTCGAGCCATCCAAGCCATGGAACCACCTGTGCTAATGTCGTGATATGATTGAGCAAAGATGTGAACGCGACTGGAATGGCGTAGAAGACGATCAACCCTGCGGAGATAAGCAATACCACGACTGTCCTGAGGTATCGTTCCCACCATTTGATTGCCATATTGTCCCATAGCACATCGTCAGGACTGATCTCCACGAGGCGAGGTGCCATTTGCTGAGGGATGTGGTGACTCAGCGACTGACAGCACATGTGAGCAGCGACCTGGTGGTTGAACTGGATGAATGCAGAGTTCATGTATGAAAATTTCTCGACGTCGTTCTGATCAGCCTCGATCTCAGCGTTGAGTCGAGCAAGCTGGCGACGGCATTCGTAGATGCGATCCACTTTCTTCCCCATCAGTGGCAGTGCTGGCCACCAAGTTGCAGAGAAGACTGGTAGTCGTATCGTTTCGCGATCTTCCGGCTTCATGTATCGCCTCCAGTATGGCTCTTCGTCTTGATCCTCGTCCCAGTCTTTATCAAAAGACTGAGGGTACTCTGTCGTCTTGTTGTCGCCCTTTTTCCAGAAGTGCGACTTTTCAGTCGTCTTGCTGTCGGAGATGTTCTTCTCTGTACTGCCCTTCCGCTCTTTCTCGTCGCTGCCCGAATCGTGCAACGGAAATTCGTCGTCTTCTTGGATGTGCGGTTGGGGTGATGGGAGGACCAAAGATCGATCGTTGTTCTTGAATAGATCCCATGGTCTTCGTTTGGCTGCGTGAGAAGGTGGTTCTTCGATATTAAGAGGCTCTCTTGGTCTGGACTCCCCGCTCGGCCGAGTAGTCTGGATATCTGGCACACCGAGGGTGTCATCACTGTTCGATGAGCCCTGCTGACCGGCAAGGGGATGGCGGGTTTGCCTTGGCAATGTATCGATCTGGGATCCGCCAGGCAGTCTCGGGCTTACGTTCCGACTCAGCACTGTACTAGGTCGTGGCGAAGCGGGACCGTCGCCTGCAGTGGGCACTCGGTATAGTGAATCGTCCGTGGCAAAGCCGGCACCGAGTCCACCCGTGTTAAGGGTATTCGTTGTCCGGTCAAAGTCGTGCCCAGCTTTGTGCAGCTCAGACTCGACACCTCCAACAATCTTATTGCCAAACTGTCCGATTCCTTTGCCAAACTTCTGAAAGCCCTGTCCCACACCGTCAAGACCCTGCCCGATGGCGCCGAAGGGGTTCTTGTTTCGCTGATTCTCCATCTTGTCATGCTGTCGTTCTTCTTCTTCTTCTAGAATGTCCTGCATTCCTTGTGGAAGTTGATTCCGTTGCTCTCCACCAGCACTAACACCTTCACCGTGGGCCATCTGCTCTGCCGCAGCATCTTCGTTCGCTTTGTCCTGTTTCTTCTCGTCCTTCGTCTTGGCCTTGCGACCTTCCGCCTTTGCCCTCTTCTTCTCCGCCTCAGCGTGTTTGGTGCGGCACTTCTTGATCAGGACCGTCTCTGCGTCTTCCAGGTTCTTAGCCCACTTGTCACGCTGCGAGACCTTGTCCGCGAGTTCATCGAAATTGCGATTGATCCAGATGTTGCGGATGCCGCCCGGGAAGACATCGTAGAGACCAGATAGGGCTTCGAGGGTAAGCCATTTGCGTGGAATGCCAGTAACAAGCACGGTGGTGGCAGAGGCTCGGATGCGGTGCTGTGGGCTGGTGAGGAAGGCCTGGCGCACGCGAATGTATCCTCTGAGTTCCTTAAAGACCACATAGAAGAACCAGGCCACGAACATGACGGCCAAGATTGTGTGTGCCCACAGACGATGTGCAAATTGCTTTCCAATGTTGGAGATGGAGTATCGATCCAGTCCATGGACTTCGTCCGCGTGAGCAGTCTTGTTGATTGGCAGGAGAATGGGGATGATGATGAGGGCAGCGGGAAAGAAGAGCTTGAGCAGCATGCGCAGGAAGCGCAGGAAGAAGTAGGCATCGAGGCCGCACTTCTGGATGAGGGTGAGGTTGTCGGTGGTGAAGAGCGGGTAGAGCCATCCGATGAGGCCTCCAGGCGGTTGCGGGACTCGTTCGCGTTCGGGCACGAGGTATGATTTCGGTCGGTAGATGCGCGACAGGCGTAGTCTCAACAGCAGGAAGATGAGCAGCTGCACACCCAGGGACACGAAGGAACCGGCGATGGCGGCGACCAGCGCACCAACCGTCTGCCCCTCGTTAGTTGTCGCAGCGCCGGCATTGCAATTGATGAGGCCAAAGATGCCAGACTCGCAGGTAGCGGTGGGCGATGGGGGGTCCATGATCGGGAGCCTGCACCCAGGTCACAGTACGTGCGTCGGGAGGATCCTCACCGAAGTGGTAATGGTACTGTAGCCGGAGGTGAGAAACACAAAATGCTGGCGTCGTGGTGCTATTCTATCGCAGGATCATTTGGCTGGTGCAAACAACATGAACGTGAAGATGCTAGAAAGAATGTGTTTGGTAGGAAGTCGTGTTGGTGCAGCAGCAGTCCGTGGTGAAGAAGGCGAACAAACCTGTTGTTGTCGCCTCTTGCCGCTATTCAAGACTTGGTCTTGGCCTGCTCCCGCGTCTCGTACAGTCAAGGGGGGCCGTCTTGCACGTTTCAGCTTTCGATAGACTATACGTCAACACAGGCGCTTATCAACGACACTACGGAGACTATTCTTATTAAGCGTAGCGACCGAGCGCTAGCCACACCGGAGTACGAGCTTGCGAGTACGTAGGTGAGGCGTCAGCGAGGGAGTGAAGCTCTATACCAGCCCTCAACTAGCCTTGGCGCCCGCTCTGATTGGTCAACTTTCAAGGTTTAGGGTCACGTGACCTACCGCACTGTGCCTGTTGGCGAACTCGCAAACATATACTCGTCGCTAACGCCTATGTCGTCGTATAATAAGCACTGTACGTCGGGTAGCGGTAGCGTGGATCGCACGCTACTTTGCAGTCTAGAAGGGTTGGTAGAGAGCTCCACTCCGCTACGCTTACCTTTGGAGGTTCACAACCGCCAACAGCACATTTTTCTTATTGTCGTGTTCTTCTTCTCTATCCCCACACCCGACACATCCATCATTCACTACTCGACAATCAATACATTTCACCGACAATGCATGTGTGCTTCGACTATGATTGTTGATGCACGTGTGCTTGATGCTGCCGCAATGACGCACCTCCACAATTTCTTTTGCGGGGAGAGGCCGCGATCACATGCGAGATTGCAGCAGCTGAGCATGGATCATCTGATGGAACCCCTGTATGTAGCAATCTCGATGCTCGTCTACACGATGTGGCCTCGACTGCACAGCTGGGAACCTCACAACAAAAGGGAGCGTCAATCATGGCTCAGGTCTTTGATATGCGAGAAGAACATATCTTTTCACCTCAGCCGACGCGGTCCATAAGATTTTCACGGGTGAATGCTACAGTGGTCCTCCAGTGAATACAGCAGCAAAGCAACACCACTATCTATCGATGTGCGACCATCGAATAGAGGTGTCCTGTTCCTGACACCCAGAAACACGTTGCTCACTTCACTCTACAACATCGCGACTTTTGCTACGAAACCGCCGCCAACGCACTTCTAACCGGAAAGTTCTCCTCCGCCTCAATACTCCACGGCCCAGGATTAACAAACCTCAACTCCACCCCCGGCCGAAAGACCATAACATGACTACTCCCCCCATAATGAAACATCCCAATCTCATCCCCCTTCTCCAGCATATCCCCCTCCTCCACCGTGAACTCACAACTACTCACCTCCGCCATCCCGATAAACACCGTCGCCATCACACCAATTTTCGGGTTATTGGCTTGGATGTATATAATCCCCCTCGTCGCCACAGCACTGATATATGGCTGGGATTCGTTGGGAGCTGCCGGATCTGGAGCGCTTCCATTAGATGCGAAGAAGCCCGTGTAGAGATTTGAACTGTAGTACGTCCCAGGCACATTCTCAATCTTGAGCACCCTGCCACTGACAGGTGCATGCCAGCGATGATAGGATAAGGCGCTGAGATATGCCTGATAGACAGTACCGTTGACGAACTGGTGCGCGAGGGGTGAGAAGTTGAGCATATTCGTCAACGAGTACGGTTGATTCTTAAGGTAAAATGTATCAAACAGCTGAACTCCCGACTGGACTTGCAGCGGCGCAGACTCGCAGGCATTGGTAACAACCGCCGTGGGGTCTGGGTATCGAGGATCGAGGGGTCCGTTATCTGGTGCTTCCACGGGTCGAATCCCATCCTGGAATTTACGGACGAAGTAGGAGTCCCAGGAGGTATAGCCGAGATAAGGCGCTGAAGCGTTGGGGTATTGGAAGAGTTGTTCGAAGGTGTAATTTGTTTTGCCATCGTTACCGGCCTGGGCTATGGCCTCTCTTCCCTCTGATGAGAGCCAGCCACCGAGGCACGCCTGGGATTCTGATGTGCCTAGAAATTTCGCCCACGTGTCGAGGACTTGCTTAAGTTCCGCGTTGACGATGGGGGAGAGGAAGAATTGATGACCTGACAGTGTTGCGATGGGCCAGTTCAGGATTGCGTTTATGGGTGTTCCCACGAGGCCCATTGCTGTTGTGGGCCGCTTTCTGTCGTAGAAGGGAGGCCCTTCTCGCAGGATGTGGTCTAGTACGAGAAGCATTTCGTCGAAGCTGCGGAGGGTTGGAGCTCCTGTTGGGTCTTGTTTGTATGGTGTATACTGCGGGACTTCCTCGAACATGGCGTTCGCCAGTATGGTCAGGTCTGAGTGGTTGTTGACCACGTCCCGGAAGTGTTGCAGAGCTGGATTTATCGACGGATGCGGGTTCTCCAACACAGTTTTCCTCCTGTAAGCAAGCCATTGCTGCGCATCGCTCCCAACTCTTGATGTCCAATCATCGCCTGACGATTGGAAATGCGGTATCGAACGTAGCCCGGCAACACCATTTTCTCCGATCCTCAATGGTATTATGCTTGCCGCCGGAGTGACAACCCATACTCCTGATAGCACCAATATCAAAAAATGCATGCGGAGCATCTTTCGTCTGTATCGCTCAAGCGTGCTCGTGCGCTGCCTCAACCAAACCAAAGCAAAAGGAAGAGTTGCAACATGACATGGCTCTCGACAAAAAAGTACGACCAGAATAAGTCTGTCCCTACCAATAGCACTGGTTCGTCGATCATCGCATCGAGTCGCGATTTTTGTGTTTACCCTTTTCGGGTTCCACGTCACACAGTGTGGAGCTGTGGAGAGCCTGCCCTGCATACACTTTCAGATGGCGTGAAGTGTGCTTCGCTGCCTCGTCATTGGCTGACCTACCACATTGAGTAACATGTCGCGTGAGGTGAGAGTCGCGCAGAGGAAGATTTTCTGCCGGCTCGAAATGCTCCAACTGCTCAAAGGCGACCACATTGCTGGGAGAGGATCATCGACAGGCTAACAACATGTTCGATTTGGCCCACAAGAGCAACATGGACATACCAGTACTCCATGGTGACCTCCAGAAGTATTAGATGTTGCATGCCATCCATTGCCTTTGTAGACTGCTGACGATTGTCGTGTACGGCAACTGCGTAGTGTTTCCAGCACACCGACATTGAACTGGACACGACGGTGTCAGTCATGGTGCGAGGGCCGTGGGCGGAAGAGGTGGCCGCCTTTTACCACGACTCCGCCGTCTTCTGGATACAGCGACGACGATCTAGACCTTCAGGGGAACAAAGCTGTCAGCGCGACGCATGCGGTCTGCCTCTGTCGCTTATCGAGGGCCCAGGATACCGGTACTTGTACGGGCAGCGAAGGTCGTTGTAGGTGTGGTTCTCTGGCTGTACGGCGGCAACTGCTTTACTCCTTGGCCCTTGGTGCAGTCAATAGCAAGCGGAATACCCCGGCACTGTCGGACAGTCCGAAAGGTCCCCTGTCACAGGCATTTTTGGTTGATATAACCAGCTTGGTGAAGTAAGGTCTTTGGCAAAGGAACATCAGCACTCTTGACGCAGATGCTGTGCGTGTCGACTGAATAGCTCCATCAGCGAAGTCTCGATAGAGAGAGGAGCTCAGAACCTACAAGTCTTCAGAGATGGGCTGCCTAGCACGTGGTGTCCGTATCAAGCGCTCTCCGCCCGGTCGGTATAATCTGTCACGGCATTCAGCATGCTGATCTCAAGTATGCATACGATTGTTATGATGGGTCAACGACACCACTAAGTGCTCGGCGGAGCAAAATCTCACGACTGCTGTTCAACCACTGACAACAAGGACAGGGAGTCTCGTGCGAAGGACTTGTATGTCTGCCATTTCACTGCTCCGGGGTTGCCAATCGGCACATCTCTCACGAATCGTCGCTTACGGAAAGAACATCCAGTTCCAGAGAGATGCGGGAGAGGTTCCTGCGTGGAGGCCACATGGTTGCCAGGGAAATTTATCCGATTTGCGCATACCAGATCAAGTCACTTGTAACGAAGGATGATCGGAGTTGTACTTTAAGTCGGGCTTGGGTTCCAGCAAGGGAGATGGCAAGATTGTTTACTCCAACAGGCGGAGCATGTTGTCATAACTGCATTCAGCAATCTCCATGAACTCACGTGGCCAAGTCAAACATGTTCATTCTGCTGCTCTTGCGCCACTTTCATGCAAGTCCAGGCATGATTAGTTCTGACCACGATTTTTGGATATTATTTCTCCGCTCCACAGAGCTTGATCCATAGGGGCGGTACCTGGAGTGCCTGAAACGCCTCAGAAAGCGGAAGGGGATAATGCACACAGGGAAATCCATGTTGCAAGCCGAGGGCGGAGAGCTGAGTGCACCATGCAGCATCAACACCTCGTCTGACCGGAAGTACGTAGGCTGCTGCTGCGTGCCTGCGGACTTCGAAATATCTTGCGGATGCATCAAGTCGACGGGTTTTCAAGCTTGCGCGAGCTACTGCTGCACATCATGGAGTACAGCAGTAGTTTGGCGTACAGTATGCTTAGAGTCCTTGCAGGGTAGCTCGAGGGCCATAGCTAGCGCCTCAGACAGAATGTGGCCACTAGGAATGGCGCAATGATATCGTGCCATCGAGTCAGGCACTTTATCCGCGTGCAGGGCAGGTCAGCTTGCCTTCACCGCAATGCTCGTGACGGGTGTGTGTCCATGCGGACGGCTCGTGTGGTTGCAACCAGCAAAGCGTGGATGCAGCAGAGGAGATGGTGGCGAGGCGAAGGCCGTTCAATTGCTAGAAAGATGTTAGATAGCGGCCGTCCTGCATGGCTTGGCAGAAGAAAGTCTGCAGATCTGGCTGGACCAGGCTTGGTAATGCATCGGCAATATCGGAGGAGATTTGAGTTGAGGAGGCGTTTTGATACATATGTTTCGATGCGGAGAAGACACAAGGAGCGGAGCTTTTGAGCTTGCCTGTCTGCCACGACGCTGGGAAGAGGTGTAGAGGTTGACGATGATGGCGTCGGGGTTGGCGTGGGTGAATGCAGGGTGGGTAATGGTGAGCAGCGGGAGGTCTCGTCAGGAGGATGGTGGTCGTTGAGTCCGTGAGCGTTTCAAGTCCGTCAGCGTCCTGCTTTCAACGGACATCGTCCATCACGATTTGATGGTGTGTGTTTGCTGGCGTAGTTTCAGGATGGAGGAGTCGCATAAGCGGCAGATCAGTAATCGCTGTCAAGGTCCCGATGTCACGAAACTGAGATGGGCGGTTGACTGAGCTGCCTGACCAAGAGCTGAAGAGCTGGCCTGCCATGTATCGTATCCTGACCTGCCACATAGCTGTGGCCGCGAAGGCCCGGCAATTGGCGTGGGGTGGAGCAGGATGCCGTCTTGACTTCCCTGCATCTCCCTACTAGACGCGCCGCACGCTGGTCGCTGCCATTCGCCCGCAGAAGCTGCAGCCTGCAGGTTGCATGGAGGACTCGGGGGGCGGAGGCAGCGTGAGCGGAAGCTAGCCAAAGGTGAGACGAGATTGACCGACGTGGGTACGAAGACGAGGTAGTGCATGAAGCTGGCTGGCGGGCAAGGAGACAACAGAGAATCAGCTGCGGTTTGCATGTGCATGTGGGTGTGGATGTGTATGTGCATGTGCATGTCTGCGTCCTGCAGCATGTGAGCACAGCGTCAAAGAAAAAAGGCATCGGCAGCAGCGAGAACGTGGCCGCGGGCTGATGGTGATGATGTAATATGTTTGAGTTCTGGGGGACGTTGTGGTGGATATTGCTACGCGTGCTTGTTGTCGTTGACACAACGTGCATATATCGTATCTTGCGTATTTTTACCATAGATGGATTGATCGAGGCTCCACCCAAGCTGTGGAAGCTTCTTTCCCCAATGCATGTGCAGTGCGCAGGTGAACGCGAGGAACACGCTCCAGCGGGCTCTCCGACACCACTGCATGGCACGAATACGACTGCAGTGTGCAGTGCCATGTTTTATACAGTGTTGTAGAGTAAGTCGCGCGGGAATGATGATCATGTCGAGCCGGCTGTGCCTGATGAATGGTTTAGGGACGATACGAGGCTCAGATGACAGGGAAAGTGTATTCCGAGGCGAGACACACAACATGCAGGTCAGAAGTGTTGGCGATGCTTGGAGCTGCGATGCCGAAGACGACAACCACGAACGTCGGCAAACGATATGGTGGTACTGTAGAGAGATGGAATGTGCCTTGGAGAAACGCAAGAACATTCCATACCAACACGATACTAGGTAGCAGCGTAGGCGAGCAAGACAATAATAATGGCATGATATCCACCGCCGTCTCGTGTGTTGGCGAGAAATCATCTCTGCCGCAGAGTGCTAGCGCATGCCTACTGGGTTTAGCGGCTGATCGTAAGTCGTTGTGTGGATACTACCGCGAGGAGAGGCAGAACGTCCTGCGTCCAACACCTCTTCTTCGCCCTTCATCTCTGCCAGTTGTGCTGTGCTTGTGATAGTATCGGGGTTCTTGTTGCTACGGCTGGTGTTTTCTTTCTCGCACTCGACCGACGAACAGACGGCGAGCCGTCATAGCCTACCTTTCGCAGCATTCCGCTCTAAATACTCGATTATTCGCTGTTCAGGGACCGCCGCCTCCTTCTTCCACCGACACGCTCGCATCTTTAACGACTCCACGACACACATCCACATCGCCCAACGCCGCATCAGCATCTCTTCGCACGAACATACATAACGCCCGTGGCAGTCACTGACGTTGCCGCTGCCGTCAATGTCGTCTTGAGCGCCGACCAGCTGCTCCGGCACGCTCCTGCCCCTTCCGCCAGGCCTCACTGCCTGAGCATCTCACTCGAAAGGTACGACTGAACGCGCCTCCTTTGCATACCATACCACACACCGCACACCTCTCCAGAGCACACACGCACACATGCCCACACATGCACACTGGCGGCGAGCAGTGCCTGTCTCACCGCCGTCCCGCACTTCATCGAGCACGTTTCTGCTACATGTCTTGGAGCGCTCTTCCGTGCCTCACATCTGCCTTGCAACCAGTCAGGGGCTTTATCTACCACCACTACCGACACAACGCTGCTACGACGCCCATCTCCACTCTTTCCGCTGCCATCGCAGCGTCCTCCTTCAACACGCTGTGCCATTGATCGCTCCCGACACCGAATACTGACTGCTGGCCGGCTCAGACCATAGAGTAGATTCCACCTCGCCAAGCTTTATTCGCCCATACATTACTCTTCGCCATTGCATACCCACGCACGCCTTTCAACACGGCAGATCCGATGGCTGAGGTACTGTCGCCTCCTATCACACCGACCAGCACCATCACCATGCTGCACTCCCGACCTTCATCCTCCGACGCGTTCAACGGCTCCTCGCAACAATACTCCCAGGCACCGCGCATGGCGCAGCCCTCGAGGAGCGTGTACAACGCACAAAACACTGGCTACAGAGGCACCTCGGCCGCGCCTGTCCAGCCCTATGCATTTCAGTCGACGCCCAATCTGCGGCAGGACAACACCCGGACCGTCTCGGCTCCATCAACTTCACACGGCACCATCGGCAGCGGGCGACATACTCACACGCAATCGGCTTCCGCATCATCTACCACCTCATCCGATGCATCTTCGCAGCCTTCGGCCAAAGATGACTCGGTCATGGGCTCGCGCAATGGCTCCCTCATTAACTTATCCTCGAGCATCCCTGATCTGTCATTGACCACGTTCGACCAGCCCGCAAAACCCTCACCTGATCGATATCGCCGTCCAGCGCAGAAGAGAACCGAGTCGACACAATCGGGTAACGTTACACCCAAGGCATCTTCGCCTCAACTCGGAAGCTCGGTGCAGCCATCTGGTTCGGGTATGGCGAGTGTAAGCCATCTGGTACAACAGCAACCAGCTGCCCCACAACGGCAGGGCAGTGTTGATGATATGGAGATGGGCAAGTCTTCCGAGTCTGGACTTGCAAAGAGGTATCGTCGCCGAAGTCTGAACAACTTCGATGGCTCGAACCTGCAGGTCACTGACGCAAATGCTCGGCCTTCATCGGGGCACGGCAATGCTACGACCATCAGACCAGTGTCCTTCCACTCGAGATCTGGCAGTGACGACAGCCAATCCTCGCAACGTAAGAAAGGCAAGGAGAACTTGAACACTGCGTCTGCAGCTTCAGCCGAGCAGAAAGGTGTCAACATACCTCCCCGAGGGTCATCCGAAGCTGGCAAGCGCATGAAGTCGCCCT
The DNA here is from genome assembly GCF_020509005.1 of Fulvia fulva. Lineage (NCBI taxonomy): Eukaryota > Fungi > Ascomycota > Dothideomycetes > Mycosphaerellales > Mycosphaerellaceae > Fulvia > Fulvia fulva. The sequence continues at coordinate 1,425,729 of NC_063013.1, forward strand.
CGCCGCTCTCGAAGCAGACCGTCGAGGACAATGATCCAACGCCGGTTGGTTCGCCTGTCAAGCAGAAGACATATGCTGCAGCCGCCCAGTCTGCTGTGCAAGCTCCTTCGCCAGCAGCAGCACATCTCGCTGCAGTGTCCGATAAGGACCTCAATAAAGGCATGAAGTCTCGCTTACGGCGTGCTTTCTCCTTTGGCAGTGCCCAAGAGCTTCGACGTGCAACAGAGAACAGTGCTGCAAAAGCCAATGCCGCTCCTGCCGCTGCACAGCAGACACCACATGCCCAGAACGCGCAGGCGCAACATCAACAGCAGATCGATGATGAGCTCGACGCGGAGCAACTGGAGATTGCTCGCCGGCAAGAGGCAGCTGGAATCGGTGCGGGCATCTACTCCGGTCAAGGTGGCTTCACTGGCTCGACGGACAACCTCTCGATCTCTTCGACCGCCTCGTCTGCGTCCATGATGCTACGCAAGATGGGTCGTGGTGCAAAGAAGAGTGCTAGAAGCATCAAAGGTCTGTTCCGGCCTAAATCCGTCATTGGTGTACCGGCAGCCGATGGTCCAATTTCGGCCACGAATGCCACTGTCCAAGCGAGTGTCGGCACGGTCTCAATGGTCACGGTAGAAGCAGAGAGGCAGAAGGTCAACGTCACCGAGCACCCTGGAGAGAAACCACACGGTATCACCGGCTTCCCGAAACTGGAACGAAACTCAATAGATGCAGCTAAAGGTGTGATGCCCCTATCACGAGGGTCTGCCGATCGATCAGATTCACTGTCGCGAAGAAGCATCGTGGGAAGTGATAAAGACCGAGCAGAGGTGCTCGCGGCCGTAAAGAAGGGCATATTGAAGCGCTCTGGCACGGGATCTCCAAGTGGCTCGCCCGTCATCAGGCCCGCTGACAGCCTACAAGCAGCGACAATCTCGACAGAGAGTCCGACATCGAGCATGCCGAGCACACCACGGGACGGACAGAGTCGAAGCGCGTCAATGAGGAACGCACCTGTCAGTGGCGACTACTTCGCGCAAAGGCCGACCAAAAGCTTAGCGAACACACCTAATGGCAGTGCACGAAACATCAGCTTCAGCCCTCGTATTCAGTTCCACGATGCTTGGTCAAGCTCCGAGTATGATCGTCGTGGCGAGATTGCCACATGCAATCGCTTGACGCCCATGCTTGCGCAGCAGATCAAGGAGGAACTGAACACCTTCAAGATGGTATGTCGAGCTTACAATTGTGGTGTCATGCCTTACTAACACACGATCTAGGAAATGGAAGTCCATGAGATGAGCAAGCCTCACACGCACTTCTTCTGATGACTCAACCGACCAACACCACCGAACTACCAACGACACAAAACGACGACGCAGCGCAGAAGACAGAGCACGACCCTGCAATCAGCACTTCCCTTTGACGACTTGAAAGCTGCAGGATATCTTCTAATCAACAAATAGGCGAGAACGGGGCAGGGCATTATTTGGGAGTCTAGGGAGCGAGAGTGTGCAGAGATTCATCAGGCGTCACCAAACGGGAAACTTTTTCTTGGGCTGGGTCTTCTACTGTGACTTTGATTATAGTCCCGTCTGGATTAGCGATTGCATCTTGCACAAGCAAGGATGGATGGCACTTATGGCATGGCTATTGTGTGTGGCGAACGAAGCATTCTCTCCTTTATGTTGACACAAAGTTGCTCCTTCATCTTCGCTCGCTTCTGGACGCTGACAGGAATGGAACGGAGCGTTTGCTGGAGATTATTCATGTGTGCATACTTAATGGAATGGAGACTGGGTAGCTCTTTCTCATTGGCACGACCGGAATTTCTCTGCCCTACCATTTCCTGCAGCCTGACGAGGCTCGCTTCCTGCTCGAGAATGCGGATTCCGCTATCTCGGGTTGTATGTGTACATGTACCTCGCTTTCCTCTCCAGGCGTTCCTGCCTGCATGATCAAAGCAAGGGCATTGAATTACCTCCGGGTACCAAGTGATGCACCGTCAGCATTTCTGTAGTTGCTGCGTTGTTGTCCACTGTCTCGATTGTTGAGTAAACAAATCTCCTGTGTCAGCCCTGGGGAAGGGGATGTGAGATCTTTGTTGTTTCAGAGTCCCACAGTCGCTCAGACATCTTGTCTTGATGTCAGGCAGGGTCATGTGATGAAGGAAGAAACGAATTGCGGCGTCTAGCGTACAGTAGATCGAGGCTAGACTCAGATCTCGCAAGCCGAGTTTCTTTTTGTGGCGATGACCGACGTCGGTTAGTGTAACGTACAGCTACGGTGCGGCTGTGTAACGGTCACTACTGCAGCGTGCATTGTTGCCACCACTGCACTGCGCTGCATCTGCTGATGTCGTTGTTTCATTGCATTTACCTCTACTCCTGCGGCCACATAGGAGTGCATGCATGAACCATTCGCCCATACCTCGAAATAGCATCTTAAGCAGTTCGGCGGTATTATAAGATCATCTCGCTCATCCCTTCCTCTTGCTGTCCGGAGCTAGGAGGCGAAGCTACTATGGCGGCGGTGCTGCTGATATGGGGCGCTGTGACGATCCGGGAGCGTATCGAGAAGGCGGCGGAGGAGAAGAGGGCGAAGAAGGAGAGGGATGCGATGCGGTATGCCGAGTTGCAGGAGGAGACGGAGAGGAGGTTGAGTCTTAGGAGGAGCGAGAGTGGGAATCATACTGTGGTTGGGAAGGTCGTCGATGCTGAAGAAGAAGAGGAGGAGGATGATAGATGGTGGGAGGAGCCCTCGATGCGAGTGCCGGTCCATGAGCCCCAGTCTCAACCTCCTGCGGCGGCACGTAGTGGTGGCGTTGAGGTCAGGCGGGAAAGAGAGGATGCGATAACTGAGAAGAAGAGTTCGCGTCGGAGACGAGGGATTAAGAACTTCTTGCGGCCGACACCTGCGTAGTGTTCTCGCGACATTAGAGCGCGAGCCATTGCGCTGGAAGACGTCCGGATGATGTCGTGCTGGGGATATGGTTGTTGCAGAGGTCGAAGTTTCTGAGATATTTCTACCACGCTTTGGATCCCTTCGACTAGCGAGCTGGTGTCCGATGAGACACGGCATATGGCTTGCGTGGACTTGGCCACGGCAGAAGAGATCAGCAAGAACCTGTAACGAAAGACAGCGTGAGCCGGTGATGTTGTGTTTACGAGGCAACGATTGACGACGACCTACGAATACGATTAGTGACCAGACCAGGGTCAGCAGTGCCCATAATGAACGAGCTACATACCAACCAATCTCCATAACCATCCACACATCTCTCCCAATCACCTCCCTCCCATCATCATGCCAGATCGGAAGAAGTGGCCCTCCATTCCCTTGGCACCATCTCTTTCCAGTATCTGCAACCCACGAGATATCGGAGATGTGCTGGCCTCCCCGTCGCCAGTAAATACCACGCCACAATGATCGTGCCGCCGTGACGCGTCTAAAGAGCCAGGATCCCATCATCTGCCTTTCCGCCTCACCAGCTTCTCCAGCAGCTATTCTCACGTCCGCACGATCCGGTACATGTAACATCTCCAGGGGTCATATCAGATTCTCAGCATTTCAGTAGCGCGCGGGTTATATCTTCTCACGACAAGGATGCATTGGCTGACAAAACGGCGTACTTTTCGAAACGCTTCCGAGATGCTGAGAATCCGAAATGACCCCTGGAGAGGTTATCCAGCGGAGCCCAATCTCCAGCACAACCACCGACCTATCCAGCCTGCCGAACTGGGACTTTCCCAAGCAGTCGGAACAGTCTTCTCAAGACCGGCTCGGGCCACTTATATCTCGTGCTGAATGAGATTATTATTGCAGGCCGATGTGGGTGAGCATGAGGACCGAGGCTCGAATACGAGCACCTAGCACTCATCACTCCATGGCAACGACCGGAAATAGAAGCACCTTCGTTCTGTTGTCAATCAATACTTCTGCTTGCGGGATGCGATGCCTGAGGATGACGATCCTTCGTGATGGGGGTTGCAAGATGATGATGATGAAGCCTGGAGTGCCCAAGGGCCAAAAGCGCGAGCGGCACGACTGTATCTAGCATGCCGAATGTCCTACCCTGCCTTGCCTTTTCCGGTCCAATATACGAAGGGTCGCTGATATCTCGTGATGGAGGCCCAAGAGCAATCCGATTTTTCTGATTCTCATTAGATCTTATTGCAAAAGGTTGACTGACACTTGACACTTGACTTCAACTTATTCCAGCCCAATGGCGGAGCAGCCTGCCCGATCAGAAAGAGCCCCATATCGGGAAGCCGTCCGTGAGGTGACAGCCTGACAGCCTTCCTTCCCTCCCGGTGCTTCTTCGTTAGCACCTTCTATCGAAACTCAATCCCACTCTGCCCACCACCCGGCATGCCTCGGAAATGCTCACCGTCGGACACAGCCCGTGGTCAGCCTTGCCTATCGGCTGGATGTAAGGTGATTGTGTGCACCAGCCGAGCCGCCGCCGGGTCATGCGACCACACCAGCATCATCTCACGGCGTCAGCACCAGGCCCTGCGCGTGCGCAGCTCGAGGATTTCGTCTGCTCTCCCACTCTCGCGGGTCCAGCGTTCAAGTCCGCTTGGTGTCTTGCGGCGTTTCGGAAACGTAACGGTACACGTAGGCAGGCGCAGCAATATTCTCGAGCCATTCACATGTATCGATCGCTTTGTACTTCAGGTATCAGTCAGTCGTATTATTTACATCGAGTCGCATCTCAGCCCCATGCAAGCCAATGCGGTCATTAATTCAGTTGACCGGGTATCATCTTCGAGCCAGCGGAGATGCCGGGTAATAGTACATGTTCTTCCCATTCGTCCCTTCCGATCCAATACCTTCCTCCCCAGACGGTTCACGGTCCGTCTTCCTTCGTACAGCATCGTCAATGCTATTAATCGTTCCTTCATGCAGACCATTACTTGCACATAGGAAAGATTGCCCGCGGCAGGTGGGTCTGAGATATGGTCGTAGAGTAATGCCCACACGTCCAGGGGAATAAGTGGGCTCGACCGAGCGACGGGCAGAACCCTCAGGCATTGTCGACTCGTGCAATACGAAACGCCAGCCCTAGTCGAAGCGTCCTTGCACGCGGTATTCCTGATCCGGGTGCCGTCTTGTAAATGGTCTATATGCCTGGTAAAGAGCGAGGTAGTACATCTGTCGTAGATCATCGACCTCTTGCAGCACCCGAGGCTGAAGGTTCTGCGCCAGCCTCTGCATTGGACGCAGTCTCAGGATCTAGCTGAGAAAGACATCGCAGTAATACTGGGCACAAAGTTAGCATTGAACAAATGCAAAGCTGAAAGAGACGGAGCTTACAATCCATGATCTCCTCTTCCGCGACGCCCATCTGGTAGTCCACGAGGCCATGCTTCTCGACACTATCGCAAAGCCTCACAAGCTCGCGAGAAAGCGTCTCAAGGTTTTGCGAGTGCATAGTTGCTGGCTGGCCTGAGTGACCGCCGCTGCGCATCGAGTCCTGAGTCATGTCGTACTGCGTCTGCAATGTTGTGAGCCAAGCTCGATTGAACTCGTCCCACAGTCGTATCCTTTCGTCGTGTAGATTGTCATCGTCCCTGGTCAGTCCTATACCTGCGAATTAGTAAGTCTGGGACAAACAGTTGAGTGGTGTTTACACTTACCCAGCGCTTCAACATTGCCCAGCAGATAGTGCGAAGCATCAAGCAGAATGTTGGGTAGCTCCCATAATTGCCCTTCGCGGACTTTTGAAAAGATCGTGCGAATCTGCGCCTGGTAATTGCTGAAAGCCTGATCTATTGATTGGCTTAACTGCTGTGCGTATTGCGCTGTGTAAGCTGGGTACGCGCTCGCAGCCGTTGGATCGATCATCGCACTAGCGTAGGTCTGCGCTGCCGTAGGGCCAGCCTGAGCATATGCACCAGACTGATATTGCGAAGGCAGGTGTGATGCCGTAAGGTCGGGCATGGTCGCACTGGTGGGAACTGTTCCTGCTCCAAGGTAGTATTGAGCGGTGTGCGGTGCGCCGAATTGAGACGCCAGTGTCTCGGACGCGGTACCAGGCCGTTGGGTGTAGCGTTGAACGGGGTCATAAGGCGACTGTGTCGCCTGCTGTGACTGCTGCGCCAGACCGTACATGATGTTGGAGGGATACTGTTGATATTGCTGCGCAGACTGCTGCCGCGACACGTCTGGATTTTGCAGGTCTGTCCCGTATTGCATCGTTTGACCGGACGCGAAGGAGCTCTCCAAAAACGAAGCGTGCGCATCGCCTCCCGCTCTTGATGTCGATGGCACACTGCTCGGTGAGTGTCCCATGTACGAAGTCTGTCGAAAGCGCTCCACGGTCCCGGGAGTCGTATACTGGCTGGTCGTTTGTTGCGCGCTGCCATGCTGCTGCTGCGACTGTTGCTGTGTAGCGTATGGGTTCTGCGCGTACTGTCGTCTCGACGGATCATTGTAGTCCATCACAGAATTGGAGTCAAGAGGAGAGCGCTCCCAGTCGAAGCCTTTTCGCGACGCCAATGGCGAGAAAGGCGGTGATGCATAGACAGTCGCCAGATTGTCGGTTGGGACTGATTACGCGCTGAATGGCAGAAGGATATTGAATCGAAAGGCTAACCGGTGCTTCTAATAGAATCTGCTCCAGTTGGGCGATGAGGAAGTGGGTTAGGCGTGGACGTGCACTCGCGCGTGCGTCAATGGTTGTTTTGGTTGAGCAGGAAGAAAGTTGCAAGAATGTTGTGGCCTTGAGATGATGCCTGTTCCCGGTGATGCCCAAGGTGCCTGGGTTGGTGGTCTTACGCAGGACTTGTAATATTATCCAGAGGGTGGGTGGCGGAGTGTGGTAAGCCAGTAAGCCTTTCCCGGTCAGGTACGAACGCTGCTGAGATTGGCAGAGGGAAGCAGAAAAGCGAGTGACTTGGAGGGTGGCCTTCTTGAACGAGCGACGAAACAACACGTCTGTCTAGCGAAATTTGCAAGGCCAAAGGAACGACAGTGCGCGGTAAAACAGAGACTACGGTGGCAGCCGGGTAGCCGAAGTGTAGTTGGATGATGTCTGGAGAGAGTCTGTGTGCGCAGAGGCCCGGTCGCGGTCGAGGTGGGGTCCTGATGTCGCTCTCGAATCAGTGGAATAAAGGCTGCAACCAGGGAGCAGTGCCGGGCCCGGATGGGTATTGGAATTGGAAACGCAAGGCGTGAAAGTGTAAACCTGAAGGCAGGCCAGGCGGGGTGACACACCCTGGCTCACTTCACTTCAGGTCCAGCAGAGCACTGATGACGAGCAGGAGGGCAGCAGGGAAAGTGAGGCTCGAGTCGAAAGGTAGGGCGCGGGCGAAAGCAGCAGTTGATATGCGCGCTCGTCATGCTGCTGCTGATGAGGTGTGACGGCTAGCCATGTCAGTTGATAAGTGAGCTGTGGGCAGTCGTGGCCAGTGTCGAAGAAAGGGAGCTGCGGTGCTATTCTGGCAGACGGGCAGCAGTAGCGCGCTGTACGCACGTTTGCTGGAGGCTCGACTGCCGCTGGCTGGCTGTGGCCCGTGGGCGATATCAGACGGGGTGGGGTGAGGTGCGGTGCACTGGCGGGTGCAGAGTGGAAGTGTGGTGCAGTGCAAGCTCCCTCGAGGGACCCTCTCTGCGCGAGATCGCCGACGGCCGTTTGTGGCAGCCCAACCTTCAGGAATCAGTAGCGTCCAGGGATCATAACGCAAGAGAGGCGTCAAGCTGGAGCACCGCCGCAATCAAGAATCCACGATGCTCTCTCTCTCATGCAGGTTTCGCCCTAGTGTACCATTGAGCGCTGCTGGCGATGGCCGACGCTGTTTGATGGTCAGGCGGGCGTGCCAGAGCACCGCTTCCAAGTAAGCACCGCCGTCCCGCGCGTGTCTGATGCAATCGATGCTTGCCGCAGCGCTGGCAGGCCCGGGCGATAGCGTAAGAAAAGCGCCCAGAGGTGTTTGAAGTCCCGGTATCGAAGGCTCGCTCCAGCTTAAGCTTTTTCTAGCCCCACGACGAGAGGAGGAGGGCGGATGAGCCACGACCACGAAGAACTCGACACCTACCGCTACACTCCCTCCCCCGGCCATCGTCTCTGCTGCGATTGCCTGCCACAGCATATGCCTTCCGGTAGCTGTGACAACTGACACCAGCGAGTTCGCATATCGCGCTGCTGCATGACGAAAGTAAGGGCGCTGCCGCCATGCATGCACAGAGTTTGGCAGCCAGTGGTCTAGCTTTGCCTGACGATGGGGCCCTTGTACCTGCAGCAACGCTGCAGCACCGTTGTGCTTGACTCGATCCCTCATCCATGCTTCATCCTTCCTGGCTGGCCGCTCATCACCAGGCTACGCATGAAATCGCGGTCACGGGAGAGCAGAATGGAGCAGGCCGAGGCGCTGCGCATGGATCGACCAGGACGCGCAGTCAGTTCATCAACAAACAAGTGTCGTCTTTGGGCTGCACTATTGCCGCCTCACGTGGCCACGTTCGGGATGGCCGCCGAATGGTGAAACGGTCGTCCATGCAGCAGACGTTACACGCCTGTGTCACCACAGACTCGGCTCCTCGGCCGTTCGATGATCAAACAACAACATCTCACACGGCTCGTAGCGTCGCACTCTCACTGCCATCACGACAGAGCTGCGCCGCGAAACAGTGGTGAAGAGATGTCGACACGCAGACTTTGCCCACAACCATTTCACACTGCCACAGATCGGCCGAGTGCGGCTGCCGGCATTTGATGCAGGGATCGCAGCATAGCTGGGCAGTGCTGCATGAGTCGGGCATTATCCAGGCATCTCGCAGCCTGACTCCGAGCAAGTCCACGATGCTTGTTGGGGTACTGCTTGTCTACACGTACCGGTACCTGACAGCGGCGTGCAATTGCGGCTACCGAAACAATTCGCTGTAGAAGATCGCTTCCAGAAGCCCGGTTAGAAGACGTGCCAACACAGCAAGGGTGTGCTGCCCAACACCTCTCCAGATCTCGTTCGGATATTGCTGCAGTACCTTTCATGTCACCATGTCACGATGTCGAGACGAGACACCCGCTGTCTCTGAACAGACCGCTATATCATACAAGGTCCTGTTACGAAATCGAAGCTCATTCGGGCTTCTCGAGCCGATGAGAAGCATACTTTCCGGACAGCCCTATAGAACACGTTTTATAGATCTCATGTCGAGATTGTGGATCATCCCTGGAGGCCGATGCTACTGTTCCAGGTCTAGTCGTGGGCGAAGCGGCGAATTATGCTGATTTCAGAAGAATCTTGACAACTCATCTTGGTCATGAGGTTATTTACTGATCTAATTCTACTCGAAAGAGTTGACGGCCATTCCTCGTCCTTTTCCCATCCACTGCGCTGGTCGGTCGCCGCCGCAGAGCCGCTCGCTTTTGTTACCTCTCATCTCGTTGAGGGGTGGGTATCATGTCACGCGACAAACAATTGTTGAAATGTTGAAACGCCGGTTTCAGCCCAAGACAAGCACGATTTCGTGCTTACTTGGTCGAAGTATAGGCTTTCTTGGGGAACGGGTATCTGCGAACGGTTAGTGGCGTGTCCCGTAGCGTTGCATCGAGATGCAATGTGCGGTACGTACGATGGCCCCAGCTCGCGCAAGCTCAGAGCAGCAAGCCAACTTCCCTTGTCGACGCAGGTCTCGATGCTGTCGCCCTGGACCACGCCAGCGAAGAAGCCGCCGGCAAAGGCATCACCTGCACCAGTGGTGTCTACGATCTCGTCCTTGTTGATCTGGTGGACGGGGAACGACTTTGGCTCACCCTCGTCCTGCACAGCAATGATGGTGGGGTCAGTGCCTTGCGTAATGATTGCGACACGCTTGCGCTGCTTGTTCTCTTTGGGCAAGTTTGCGAGGTGCTTGGCAATCGTCGGAATGTCGTGGGTCTTAAGATCGTGCGAGTCAGCGTAGGCTTGCGCCTCCGTCTCGTTGCCGATAACGTAATCCCAGTAAGGAGCGGTTTGGTCGAGCGGTTCCTTGAAGAACTGTGGGATGAACGGCGCGGACAGCGAAAAGATGAAAGGCTTGGACCATCGTCAGCATGTCAAAATCCCGGAATCAATCAAACAACGACTGACCTTGTTCGTCTTCGCGGCTTCCTGGGCCAACTTCAAGACAGCCGGTACGCAGACTGTCAAGTGGTAGCCACCGACGAAGTATGCCTTGGCCTTCTCTGCGATGCTCCAGTTCTCGTTCAAGTGTTCGATCTTGTAGCAGTTGGCTGCGGCAAGGTCTGTGCACATGCTCCTGTTGTGTCCTGTAATAATCACACCGCAACGACCGGTAGGTTCCTTCTCATCGACATGGTATCGAACGGCAAGACCGGCTTGCTTGTTGGCATCTTGGAGGATATCGGCGTACTTGTCCTTTCCGACGGCGCCGAAGAAGACTACTGAGTCGGCTGGGAGTAGGTACTGTACGGATCGAGGTCGTTAGCAGCTATAATTTGGCCAGTATTACATATGCATTGTCCTGCGTTTGCCCGATGCATCGACCATTTGTGGGCAACACGCAATTGCACATATACGGATTGTGCATATCGAATGACAAGCATGAAAAGTTCCGCCTCGTTCTACTATGACCAACGACGGCATGCGAGATTGCTAAGGACAGGCATACCTGGGCACCTCTGGCAGTGTTCTGAGCCGCACCACCCGCGAGCAGCTTCGCATCACGGTTCTGGATGAGCTCCTCGTACAGACTCTTGTGGGACTCTTCGGCGAGGATGGCATCGTTTGCCTTCAGGCCGTATTGGTTTAGGAGTGCCTCATCTCTGATGACATCGTCAGCAGTTGCCCCCTACTCGTGAAACGTTTGCTGGCGCCGATGTTTGCCGTCGTGACTGACCCTTGGCCTTGGATGTCAAGGAGAGGGTTCTCCAAGCAGAAGAGCTGGTATGTGTGGTCGGCAGACATCTTGTATAGGATTTAGTGAGGTCGTGTGTGGTAGGTAAAGTAAGTGATGTCGGTGTTGAGATTTTTCCAACGATGTACATCCCACCAGACCTTCGAGCTCCTGCCCCGCATCGTCATCCATGCCGTTCGAGAGTCCGGCGGCCGAAATCGTGGCTTCTGATATAATGTCCTAGCGTAGATTTTTAGCTTCCGGACACTACCCCATCGGATATTCGTTACCGTGAGACACACCGAGATGTATCCGTTAGCGTAAGCTGTAATCTCTACACCTATTATGTCGTTAGCTAAGGTATATTTACCTTCTATATAACTATATTATAAGATTAAGGTATATTTATCCTTCCGATTATTATTATAGCTCCGCCTATTACTTAGTAGTAGTAGCCCTTACTTATCGATCTGCTCTATAATCTTACTCGTATTATTAACGACCGTATTTGATATAGTAAGCGGTATCTATTTCTACCTACTTCTAATACTTAGGTTATAAGGAGGGCCGAGGAAGATTAAAGAGTAGATACTACTCTACGAGTAATATACGAGCCTAAGGACTTTACTAATATGAATAGCGATAGTAATACCCTAGCTCGATTAAAGGCTCGTAAGGCTCGTTACTTCTATAAGAAGGATAGAGTTATTACTACTACTAAGAAAGTAAAGTATAGCCTACTTCTACGGCCTAATATTCTACTCGAGAAGGTATTACGAATAAGATAGAGGCTTATTGATATACCGGAGGTAAATAATAGTATTAGATACGACCTTCCTATCGACCTATTTAATTAGCTATAGCCTCTCTACGAGGATTTCTAGATACGCTATTCTAGAGTCCGATCGAATAGACTTATTATTAATCGATTTAACTATCGTTTCGTACCTCCGCCGGATACTCTAACCTAAGGATATAGTATAAAGGATAAGCCTAAGTCGATTAAGTAGTACGGTAGCTATAGTATTAAGATAAAGATTAAAACGTACTAGACGGCTAGTCTATACGCTTTAGTAGGACGAGTCTATATTAATACCTTACTATCTATACCCTAGAGAACTTCGATATCTTTAGAAGATTACGAGGGTTATTATACGCTACCGGTCAATAGGTATATTTAGGCTTTACTATACCTACTATATAGCGGACTCTATAGTCGCGATTTAACCGTAGTAGGTAAATATTCTTTCGAGCGGTAGGCGGTCGGTTTATATAGCTATAAGATATTCGTAACGCTATAAGGGCGTATCGAAAGGTATTTCTAGATCGACGAATAGGTAGATTACTTACTAGTACGTATTACGGGTAGTGATCTATAAGACGATAGTATAGGGTTACCGTAAAACAAGCGTTATTCGGTAAGACTACGAAAAAGAAGCGCAAAGCGCGCGAGATATATAAGGAAGCGCTAAGGCGCGCGACGTTACGGTAGTAGTAAACCGTAATAGTACCCCCCCCCCTTAGATCGCTATTTGTCCTCGGACGGCTCTATCTCTATAGTAGTGTATCTACGAAAACTATATTATCCTCTAGTCTACCTTATTTAGCTTAAGCATCCTCTAAACCCTTAATATCCTCCTTACTATCGATTACTATATCCGTCGGGCGGCTAAGCTAGTACGGCTATATAGAGGCTTAGGGTATATAGCGACATCCTTATTCTAACGCTTATTATAGAGACTTCTATCCGTTGTTATCTTTATAGAAGTAGGTATACGCGGTTCTATAGTAGCCCTAGCGTGTTAAGTATCCGAGCCTATATCTATAGCGTTCGTTTCTATAGAGCTTTATAGGTTAACTATAGGCGTATTAACGGCGGCTATAGGATAAAACTCTATCGTACTCGTATTCAGTCTTATCGAGCGGCGTAACGTCCTTACTTATAGCTTAGACGCCGTTACGGGCGTATTAGTTTACGGTATAACTACCGGTATAGACGTACTCGCGTTCTCTATAGGTAACTACCTAGACTTAGTATAAGATCGTAGTATACTAGTAACTCGGTCCTTATTAGGTACCTAGTCGTACGGTAGCTTAAATTCGGCGGGTATAGACTTCGTCGGAAAGTTATAGTAGAAGTCTATAATAGAGGTGGCTACTCCTACTAATACTTCTAGTAGCTCCTAGCTCGGCTCGCGGTATCCTTTCTACTTTACTAGGTACTTATACTCGTCTTGCTTCGGTAGTAAGTATTTTAGTAGTCTTCCCTTTAGCTTAAAATATTTCCTATCGAGTATATCCTCTACGAAGTACTCTTCGGATAGTTCGCTATCGTCGTCGCGGGTAATCTCGATTAGAGGCGGCGGTACTAGGATCTGTCTAGGTTCGGGGTTATTAGTAGCTAGTTATAGGAGCGAGGCGTAGAAAGTATTATAGGGATTACCTAACTAATCGGGTATTATAACGCGGTAAGCATTTTAATACGGGAGTACTATAGTGATCTCGTACGGCCCTACGTTCTTAATATCGAGCTTCTTAGACGGGCGTATTATTGACTAGTTAGTAGTATCAATATAAACTTCGTCGCCGATATTATAGTTCGGAGGTAGCTAGTAATATACGTTTATAAAATCTGCTTATAACGCTTAGGCTAACACAATTTCTTGCCTTAGATATACGTATATCTAGTTTATACGCTTAGTAAACGTATTCGTAGATTCTATATCGAGTTGTTACTTATAGGGCATAAGCTTTATAGGGGTAGTTAGACTAGTATCCGTGAATTCTAGGTTACGACTAGTATTAGCGTAGAAGGATAATACTCTAGTAGTAGCTAATATAGATAGATAGAGATAGATAGATAGATTTGTCATTCCCCTATTCTAGGACCCTATCCGGCCTATATAGGTATATATCTATTGTTATATATAAAGGGAAACCCGAATAGGTGAAAACCCTTCCCGCCCCCGACTACTCCTTATCTAGATTAGCTTTCCCTCTAAACGTACGTAGTCTATATCACTACCCCGTTAGCCCCCGCTCCTAGCCGGTCTCGTCACGCTACGTCGTGTCCTCTCTTCCTATACTGCTCCTACTAGGCGGTACTATTCTAGCTAGCCCTTCTCTATTATCTAGTTCGTAATGCGCCGTAGGTCCTTAGCGTTATTAAGAAGTGCCCTAATCGTCCGGTTCCTCGCCTTTACTATCTACTCCCCCCTTCCTAGCGACTACCTCGGATAGACGAGGAGTACGTACCGTACGTTCTAGGAGCGATAGCCGTAGGGGCAGCTAGTATTTGTATATCCTAGAACCTTCCTCTATAATAGGTACCCCTAGAGGCCGATGTGTTCGCTTCGTAGTTAGGTTGCTATACTACTCTATACCCTCGTAAGGCGGTAGTAGATAAGCTTCGGGGGGTGCTTAACCGCGGATTTTGTAGCTAACTATTCCTTAGGTTGTCCCGCTAGCTAAGGGCGTCTACTATACCCTACACTCTAGTTGTTCTACCTCTCTTTCTATAGTTACTCTATAAACAACTTCTTACCTTCCTATCGTATTACTAGCTATTCGTCCCTTACCCGGTAGTTCGGCTCGTTTCCGGGTCGAATACCCTTATACGCTAGTACTAATTCGCGGGCCCTTACGACTATACTAGCGATAACCTTCTATACTAGGTACTATACCGACTTGCCTAAGTAGGAGGTCCGTAGTCCCTAGATATATAGGTCGATTAGCGGTATAGCGGTCTCGTACTTAAGTATCCTTATTAGTATCGACTTATATACCCCGGTGACCTTCCTTAGGTATTAGTTTTAGATCTTCGCTAGCGGCGCGACGAGTCCCTTCGATAGGTAGGCCCTCTCGCCTAAGGACTACACTTAGCTACTATAGGTAAGGACTAGCCGTATAATAGCCGTATATAGAAGTCGTAACTACCGGAAGTCTACCCTCTATATAGACGTAGTAAGCCTCTAGTATAATACTATATTCTATTTAGCTTTCCGTAATATTACCTATACGTACTCCCTCTACCGTAGCGCCGGGTCTACCTATAGTCCGAGGATCCTAAGCTAATTTGCCGGGTTAGTCGTGTACCCCTATATCTAGATAGAAGTGTTACGGTTTACCTCGTAAGGCTATACTTAGTATTACGTAACCTAGTACGCTAGCGCGCCCGGACCCTAGACCCTAACCTCGACGTTTACTTTATCGCGGCTTCGTAACTTTCTTATCTTCTCTTCTTTATAGAACTTATTCAATTCTAAGGTATTAATACGTTTGCGCCCTATCTTACGCCTTGTCCGTATTATTAAGTTCTACCGCCCTTAGATCGCCGAGCCGTACAATTATAGACTACGTATTACTACTACGACCGCGTACGACCGAGACTCGAATAGCCGTAGGTACTAATACGACTATCGGACTAGACGAATTATCCTTTATCCTAAGACTTAACCTAAACCCTCTTACGAAGGCGTTCCTCCGAGAAGCCCGATAAAAGCGGAACGGCGTACTTAGCGTAGCGTAGTAAGAGGTAGAAGACGAGTCGTAGTAGGATCCGGATTTTAACGATACCGTAGGTATAGAACGACTACGTAATATAGCGTAAGAGACATAGAACGAGACTTAGGGTCGCGGAGACACTAAGTAGGCTCGTTAGTATAAGGAAGAACGTCGGCGCTAGAAGTACTAAGAGCTACTACGTAATAAGTATAATCGACGTTAGTCTAAGAAGGAAACTCGACTCCGTATAGGTAGAGAGGATAAGACCTTATAATAGGGCATACGTACGCGGAAGGAGGAACATCTTAGCTACCGCTATACGATACTAATTAACTTTACCTAGAAGGGCGAAGAGGTAGAATATAGGCTACGGTATAACCCTACCGATTTCTAGATCGCTATAGCTAAGGAGCTTTCTCGCTCGGTTACTAAGAACCTAGAAGCCTAGCTAGATGTCCTAGACGAACACCGTCTCGCCTAACTCGGTCTTAAGGAGGTACGGGAGGTATTAACTACTTAGAAGAGTCGGCTATAGGCTAAGGCTAATCGGTATAAGGATAAGTTAGTATTGCTCTAAGTAATACTCGACGAGCTTAGGGACGATAAGGACTTAGTAGCTAAGATTGCTTACCTAAAGAAGTTAGGTAAGAAGGCGGCCGCTAAGATTAAGAACTTACGTAGTCGTAATATAGATCTAGCTAGCGAACTCGAAGCGACCTAGACTAAGTTAGCTACTAAGTAGAGCTTAGGTAAGCGTGCTACCGCGTTTATTACGGATCTATAAACCTAGCTAAAGGAGCGCGATGACTATATCGCTTAGCTAAAGCCTAAGGAACCGATACCTCTACTACCTCCTACGAGGTAGAAGTCCGCCCTCGAGAAGCTACTCGACGGCGAGGACCCTAGTATTAAGATAGGTATAATAAAGACTAAGAAGGCTACCTCTACCGTAGCTAGCAATAATAACAATACTACGGTAGTCTTAGTTAACGCCGCTATCTAGCGTAGTAACGGCGGTACCCGTAACCCGATTAACTCGAGGAAGATTCCTATATTCTTAGCTAATATACCTAATTATAAGGATGAACTAGGATTTGTAGAGTAGAAGGAGAAAGTAGAGGACTATATAACTATAGAAGAGTTATATAGCCGATTATCTATAGCCTACTTAGTAGTGTTTAATAACTTCGTCGTCGGTAATACTAACGCCCGCCTACGGCTATATAAGAAGAAGGTAACCGGTTAGCGTAAGTTAATAACAGTACTAAACGACTCTTACGGCGAGTACTATAAGCTTAAGAAGCATAAGAAGGCTTATAATAACTACACCTAAGGTAATCGTATATTTGACGTATTTTATACTAAGTTCCTAGAGCACGGGTACTACCTAGAGAAGATAGATAAGGAACTTATCGACGATATCTAGGACAAGCTAAACGACAAGTTAAAGTAGGCACTAGCATATCGCGACGACTTTGATAACCTCCTAGCCCTTTAGTAATACCTTCGCGATGTCTAACTGAAATTAGACAATATTAAGGGTTCCGGTAGAGGCGGTAGCGGCCGTAATAGTAGTAGCCGTCGCGGTAGTAACGAAGGCAAGCCTAAGTATATCTACTATAACGAGAAGATTCGTAAGGAATATAATCTTAAAGCCGCTAAGTACGATAGTTATACCTTCCGTAATCTTACTAAGGAAGAAGTAGCTAAGCCTAAGGAGGATATATTCTACTACGTATATAAGGCTATAGACTATAAGGGTGCCTAGTCGCCTAAGTGTCCCTTTAAGAAGTACAAGAAGACTAGTAGCGACGCTAATAACGCTACGAAGAACGTATCGATCTAGGTCGGCGACGTACTAGTAGAGCTTAAGGCTACCGAGTCGGGGGAAGCCTAGGCTCTAGTTGTATAAGTACTAACTAGTAGCCTATACTCGCGCCTAGTACTAATTCTCCGAAGACGGTACTACTAGAACCTCCTAAGGTTACTCCCTTATTATATTACTATTATAGAGGAAAGAGGGACCCTATATAGTAGGAAATAGTAATTAGTAATATCCCTATAATCTTTAGTCCGGAGGTTATACTATATACTATAAAGACGATAGACCTTCCGCTAAGAAGCTCGTATATTATAGTAGTAGGCGTAGCGGGTAGTAAGTTAGTATATATTCTAATAGATCCCGGTACCGAGTCGCTATTTTATAATACAAAGTTTACGAAGAAATATCTATTACGAATACGACTGCCTTAGGCTTAGAAGATAGGCCTAGGAGCTAACCCTAAAGTATCTAGTTAAGCTACGGAATGTGTTAAGACTAAGGTCGACCTGACCGGTTATATCGAGGAAGTCCGTTACTTCGTTACTAACCTCGACTACGACTTCGTATTTAGTATACCCTAGTTCTAGAAGTACTGCCCTATACTAGACTAGAGAGCTAATATATTTATGTTTACTAAAAAGTACTATACGGATCATTACGATCCTTGCTCTACGACTATCGGCGGTACGAAGGTTCGTATATAGTACGCTATCCCTTATTTATAGACTCTAGAACCTAACATCTAGGTGTCTAGTATAACGATTAGCGAAGCCTACGAAGAAAACCTAGACGAAGGTTACCTTATTTAGGAAATAGAGACTCTTGACCCTAATAAGCTAGAGCCTACGAGTAAGGAACTTATTTACGACATTAGTATACGGCTAAGTACTATATTAGCTAAAGACAAGGCTATCTATATAAATAAGAAGCAAGCGACTATACGAGAAGTCGAATCCTTACTACCCTAATAGCTAAAGGACCTAAAGTACGGATTTGACCCGTCTATTACTAAAGGCCTGCCTCCCTATCGCCCCGAATTAGATTTGGCGATTGAATTCGTTAAAGGCGCTAAGCTACCTTTTAAGCGTCCTTATTCTATGTCTAAACTAGAGCTCGATATAACTAAAGCCTACGTCGATAAGGAAGAAGCCGCTAGTAAAATCCGACGCTCTACGTCCTAGACCGCTAGTCCTATTATTATTATTAAGAAGCTAGGTAGAGGACTCCGTATCTACGTAGACTATAGAGCTGTTAACGCTATCACCGTTAAGAATAGGTACCCGATACCTTAAGTCCGTAAGACCCTAGCTCGTATAAGCGGCGTATAGTAGTTCACTACCTTAGACATTATTATAGCATTTAACGAGCTACGTATCCGTAAAGGCGACGAGTAGAAGACAGCCTTTACTACCCGATATAGCACCTACGAATAGCTTGTAGTGCTATTTGGTCTCTATAACGTACTAAGCGCGTTCTAGGTATATATTAACAAAGCATTATATAGACACCTAGACGATTTCGTGTCTATATACCTAGACGACTATATCGTGTTCACGTATAGTTCATTTAAGGAACACGTAAAACACGTACGTACTATTATTAGGTGTCTGATTAACGCTCGACTTCCTATAGACATCTATAAGTACCGCTTCTTCTAGAAGAGCGTCAAGCTCTTAGGACTAATCATTACGAATAAGGGCATTTAGATAGATAAATCCAAGGTCTAGACCATTATAGATTAGGCTACTCTATAGAGCTTAAAGGATGTGCTGTCCTTCCTTAGGCTAGCTAACTTCTATAGGAGGTTTATTAATAACTTTTCCGGTATCGTTATACCTTTAACCGACCTTATACGCGGTAACGTACTCAAGAATCGTATACCCTTCGTATAGAGCCTAGACTACTAAAGTACGTTCGAGACCCTAAAGGTAGTATTCTATAAACGCCTAGTATTAGCACATTTTAATATTACTAAGCCCTACGTCGTAGAAACTAATTCCTTAGATAGGTGTATAGCTAGCGTATTGTCTTAGGTTAGAGAGAACGGTAAATTGTATCCTATCGTATTCTACTCGATAAAGATGAACCTAGTAGAATATAAATACGAGATTTACGATAAGGAGCTAATAGCTATTATTAGAGCGTTTAAGGAATAGAGGCCGGAGCTAATAAGCGCTCCCTCTAAGGTTCTTACCGACTATAAGGGCTTAGAGTAGTTTATAACGACTAAGTAGCTAACCCGCCGATAAGCGCGCTAGAGCGAGTTCCTATCCGGGTTCGACTTCTAGATAGAATATCGCCCTAGTAAGCTTAGGACAAAGCCCGATAGCCTTACGCGCCGTAGACAAGATATAGACAATAAGGATCATATAAAACATAGGTAGTAAGCTATGTTAAAGCTACGTAATCTCCCTCCTAATATACGTAAGCGCTTGAAGCTATTAGCTATAACTACTCCGCGTACTACGGCCGACTAGTATTAATTAGTACTTTACGTACTCGAAGTAAACGAGGCCTCTATCGAAGAACTTATCGAGGAAGCCTATACTAAAGACGAGCTAGCGTACGGTATTAAGAAGGCCCTAGACGACAATACTTGTACTTTACTACGAAACCTAGAAGGCTCTAGCTATATCTCGCTTAGCGACTATAAGTTAGACGGTAACCTAATCAAGATCTAAGGACGTATATACGTACCGTATAAGCTTCGTCCGGAGCTAATAGCGAGGTACTACGATACTCTATTAGCTAGGTATCCTAGGCGTAAGAAGATAGTCGACCTACTTACGCGTACGTACTACTAGCCTAGTCTAGTAGTAGATATCGCTAAGTATATTAAGAATTGTTACCTATATATACGATCTAAGGCTTTTTATAATACGTACTAAGGTATACTCCGATAGTTATCCGTACCCTCGGGTACCTATAAGGAGGTAGTACTCGATTACGTAGTAGAGCTACCGGATAGTTATAGTACTAAGGGCGTGAAGTATAACGCTATCCTCACCCTAACCTATAGACTTACTAAAAGGAAGTATCTTATGCCCGTAGTAGATTTAACCCCTAAGGTAGCGGCCGACGCCGTATTAAAGTACGTAATTAAGGATTAGGGCCTATTCGATACGGTAGTATTAGACCGTAGTAGCTAGTAGGTAAGCTAATTCTAGAAGGCTCTAATAGCGCGTCTAGCTATACGTATAAAGATCTCGACTGCCTTTTACCCTTAGACTAATAGGTAGTCAGAACGTACGAACTAAGCTATAGAATAGTACCTACGCGCGTACGTTAACTATACGTAGGACGATTAGGTCTAGTAGTTACCTATTATAGAGTTTGCCCTAAATAATTAACAGAGCGCTACTATAGGTATATTACCGTTCTTCGTAATACTAGGCCGTAATCCTCGAATAGAGGTATTGCCTTAGGCTACGAGCGGTAACGGTACTAAGCTTCTAAAAGTATAGGCCTTATTAAAGTAGTACGTAGAAGATTTCGTAACTTTTATAGAGAACGTTAACGTATACTACATTATATAGCTTAGATATACCTAAGAGCGGTACGTAGACACCGTAGCGAATAAGCGTAAGCCTATACTAAGATACGCGATCGGCAATAAGGTTTAGCTAGATACTAGAAACATCCGTACTCGAAGGCCCTATAAGAAACTTAACTATAAGAATATAGGTCCCTTTACGATTACCCGTAAGATTAACGTAGACGTATACGAGCTCGACCTTTAGGAAAGTATATGTATATACCCGAGGTTCTATACTAGTATACTACGCCTAGTAAACGACGACCTATTCCCTAATTAAAGCTAAGGTCAACTACTTATCGAGGCCTCCGAAGGCGATAGTAAGGAGCTAGATAAGTACGTAGTTAAGGCGATTATAGACAGTAGATAGACTAGTAGAGCTAAGAAGTATATAAAGTATACCGTCCGTTAGGAAGGTAGTACTATTATAGAAGTGCCTTATAGTAATTTAAAAGGTAGTACCGAGGAAGCGATAGTAGATTATTATTATAAGAACCTAAGAGCTAGGTAAAAAACCGCCTAAAACGCTTATCGATCTCTACGCCAAAACAAGACACATTCGAAAGCTCTTATTAAGGCCATTCTAACGATATATAAAGCAGGCCACTGCCCCTAGGACTAAGGGAGTTCTACCTTATTCAATCTAGATAGCTTGAAGCTCTCTTCACCCTGTTTCTTTAGCTCCAAACGCCGCGGAGGTGCCTAGCTACATTAGGTAACTCCTAGGTAATAGTAGCCTAGGCTACGGCACTAACGGCGCCTATAGCCCTATAGGCGAAGCCCCCCTAAGATAACTAGTAGCAACTTATAGAGGACGCAAAAAGTATAGAAACTAATAATCAGCTCCCTTACCGGTCTCTATAGGTAATAATTACTTAGCTACGTACGGCGCTTATACTGTCGTATTACCGAGGGCAATAAGAAATAAGGACGACGTCCTAGGCGATTAGTAAGGCCACCCGGAATCAACACCCCTATAGCTAGGCATCGGTCGCGGCATCGATACTAGGCCCCCGCCTAACGTACGATATAGTTACGATCCGCATTATAGTAAAGGAAGACTAGGCCGAAGTTACGAAGTTATCGAACAAGGAGCTCGCCCAACGAATCAACCAACTAGGGGTGGTCGCAGTGAACCAACAGTCCAACGGCACTCTACAGATCTATACTAGCTCTACTACTGCTAGGAGGCACCTAGAGGCACAGCCACAGTGGGCATCTAAGGTTGCGGCATCAGCGAAGGTCTCAACGAAACAATTCACGATCCTAGTCCACGACATGCCTAAGGAGTTTGACCCAACCAACCAGGGTCACCTACGCGCTCTCCAAGAGGACAACCCGGTCACTCTTGACTCTCCAATCTAGAAGGCGACTTGGCTCCATAGGAAATGGCCAGAAGGCAAGAAGGCCTCGGCGCTAATAGTATGGCTACAAGACGCGAAAGCGGCGGATCTAGCGATAGAACAAGGCCTGGTCTGGCAATACAGCCTCAAGACAGTAGAAAAGCACTCCTCATCCTTTCGTGTCCTCCAATGCTTCAAATGCCAACAGTATGGACACCAAACCTACACGTGCACAAACAAGCAGGCCTACTCGAACTGTGCAGGAGACCATATGTCTAGGGACTGTACATCGACTACGAGACGGTGCGCGAACTGTCCGGGGCACCACCCATCGTATAGTGCGGAATGCCCACAGCGGAAACTAGCGAAAAACAAGGCAATCACAAACAGAACCGTCGCCCCAAGATTCTACGGCGACCGTGAGGCTAGCCCACACCGGAACCAACTAGCGGCGGTCGGGCACAAGCGCCCTAGGGCCGAGAACGATGTAAAGGATGCGTAGCCTAGGGCGTACGGGAGGCCACGTGCTCTGCTAGCTGCGGCGAGGGAATCTAACCAGGCCCGGCTCCCCTTTAGTACACAGCCGATAGGCGTAGACCAGGACGCACAGGGCAGTAGGACATAGGACGATACAGAGGAAATGATTGTCGATGCCGATGACTAGCCTCGACACGCTTAGCATCATCCAGTATAACGTCAACCATAGCAAGGATATAGTCCAGAACCATTTCCTACACGAGGCGGACCCGCGCGTCCACCACGTCCTTGCAATCCAGGAGCTATGGATTAACCCGCACCATAAGAGACCAACGACCTGCAAGTCACCAGGCTACACGACATGCCTACGAGGCGACGGCAGACCCCGCACGTGCTTCTATGTCAGCAAGGATATACTAGAATCCGACTGGGAGGTAGTGTACTACGCAGACGAAGAAGGCGGGGGCGATATTACCTCCCTCCACGTGGGTAGCACCTGGATACACAACCTATACATACAACCGCCAGCCTCGAGGTCTAGCCGCGACCTAGGGGTCTGCAGACACCTAGACAGTGCGCTCAAGAGACAAGGGTGCCACATCGTAGTAGGAGACTTCAACATACACCACCCTTCCTAGGAAAGCCTTATGCAGCCGCACCCTATAGCCGACGAAGTACTCGACTTGATGGCGAGCAACGCAATTGCCCTCAATACCCCGAAGGACCTGGGCACCTGGAAGAGAGGGGGACTCCAAGGCACGATCGACCTCTCCTGGATCTCAGATAGCCACTACCACACGGTAACCTACTGTGGGATCGAACATGAACTCGAGGCGTCGTCAGACCACATGCCAGTCAGGACCTCTATTGCGACACAGATATAACGCACACTAGCGAGAACCCCTAAGCCAAACTGGGGAAAGGCCCACTGGGCCAACATCTAGGCGTACCTCGATGACTCCAAGAGGCTAGTCCAGATCGCGCAGCAGCAATACAACAGTAAAGACGAGATAGACGAAGCAGTCCAGGGGTTGACAGACGAAATAAGAAAAGCGACCTCACTTCACGTTCCGCTTGCCCAACCAACGACATGGTCCAAACCATACTGGACGCCGGAGTGCACTGCGGTAGTAAGAGAAGCAAGGAGAGCCCGCCGGGTGTGGACGAGCAGCCATAGCGAGGAGGCCTAGAACGTATACAGGGAGGCATGCCAACAGAAGAAAGCCATAATACGGAGGGAGAAAGCAGTCGGCTGGAGGGCCACAGTGGAAGAAATCGCCGGCAAGCCAGAGAGGATGTGGAAGCTAGCGAAATGGGCCCGACAGGACCCTACACAGGGCCCCTCCTTCTCTATCCCAGCGCTACAATCGCCTAGTGGCCCGGTTAGCGACCCCGAGGCCAAGGCGCGTCTACTGGCTAGCAAGTTCTTCCCACCCCCAGTCGAGGCTGATCTAAGCGACATAAACAGCTCTACTCCCCTAGCCCCTAGCATCGCGGTCCAACAGGAGGTGTCCGAGGGAGAAGTTACCGCTGTGCTGAGGAAGTTGCCGGCGAAGAAAGCCCCGGGGCCGGATGGGATCCCAAACGAGCTACTAAAGAAGTGTAGAGATCAACTAGCCCCAGCAGTTGCAGCGATCTTCAACGCCTGCCTACAGACCGGATACTACCCGATAGCTTTTAAACAATCGACGACAGTGGTCCTACGCAAGCCGCAGAAGGAAGACTATACGCAGGTGAAGTCGTACCGCCCAATTGCGCTCCTTAACACTCTTGGGAAGGCGCTTGAGAAGCTGGTTGCAACGAGACTCTCCGAGGCGGCAGAGGAACACTCCCTACTCCCGGACACCCAGATGGGTGCGCGCCCACAGCGATCGACGCTATCCGCGATGGAACTTATCACCTCTCAGGTAAAGGCCATCTGGTATAAGAATAGGGACAAGGTGGCTTCCTTACTTAGCCTAGACATATCGGGAGCCTTCGACTACGTGTCACACCCGCGGCTTCTCTACATCCTAAGGTCGAAAGGACTCCCTGAGTGGCTTGTCAACTTCGTACGGTCCTACCTCCAAAACCGCAGTACGTCGATCCTGGTCGGCCAGTACAGAAGCCCATTTCAAGCAGTCCACACTGGAATCCCGCAAGGCTCAACGCTAGCACCTATTCTGTTCCTCTTCTTTATGGCGACGCTGCTCCCAGCCCTAGAATCCCAGAACACCGCTGCGAGCGGCTTCGTAGACGACACAAACATCCTAGCGTGGTCTTCCTCGACTGAGGAGAACTGTAGGCTACTAGAAGAGAAGCACAAGATCTGCGAGGACTGGGCTAGGAGGCACGGGGCTCGGTTTGCCCCAGAAAAGTACAATCTGATACACTTTACGCGCCGGCCACGGTTCCACAATATGCAAGCTTCTATCCAGATACAGGGGCACACGACTAACCCGGCAAATCAGCTCAGGATCCTCGGACTATGGGTGGACCCGGCGCTACGGTGGAGGAAGCACGTATAGGCAATATTACGGAAAGCTGAACAGAATATGGCATCATGCCAGAGGCTCACTGCGTCCACATAGGGGGCGGACTTCCGGCAGTCACGACTTCTATATACGGCTATTGTACGGCCAGTCCTTACCTATAGCAGCCAAGTGTGGTCCTTAGGCGAGAGGGCCTGCCCATCGAAGGGACTCGTCGCGCCGCTAGCGAAGATCCAAAACCAATGCCTAAGGAAGGTCACCGGGGCATATAAGTCGACACCAACGAGGATGCTTGAGCACGAGACCGCTATACCGCCGATCGACCTATACATCCAGGGACTACGGACCTCCTACATAGGCAAGTCGGCACAGTACCCAGTACAGAAGGTCATCGCTAGTGCAGTCGCAAGGGCCCGCGAATCAGTACCAGCGCACAAGGGCATTCGACCCGGAAACGAGCCGAACTACCGGGCAAGGGACGAACAGCTAGCAACACAATGGGAAGGTGAGAAATCGTTTGTAGAGCAACTATGGAAAGAGAGGTGGAACAACCAGGTTGTAGGGCATAGTGGACGCCCTCAGCCAGCGGGACAACCTAAGGAATGGTCAGCTACAAAATCCGCGGTCAAGCACCCCCCGAAGCTCATCCACTACCGCCTTACGAGGGCACAGAGTAGCATAGCAACCCAACTGCGAAGCGAACACATCGGCCTCCAGGGGTACCTATCATGGAGGAAGGTTCCAGGATACACGAATACTAGCTGCCCCTGCGGCTATCGCTCCCAGAACGTACGGCACGCACTCCTCGTCTGTCCAAGGTGGTCGCTAGGAAGGGGGGAGTGGATGGCAAAGGCGAGGAACCGGACGATTGGGGCACTTCTTAACAACGCTGAAGACCTACGGCGCATTACGAACTGGATACTAGAGAAGGGCTGGCTAGAACAGTACCGCCTAGTAGGAGCAGTGCAGGAAGAGAGGACACGACGCAGCGCGACGAGACCGGCTAGGAGCGGGGGCTAACGGGGTAGTGACATGGACTACGTACGTTCAGAGGGAAAGCTAATCTAGACAAGGAGTAGTCGGGGGCGGGAAGGGTTTTCACCTATTCGGGTTTCCCTTTGTACATAACAATAGATATATACCTGCATAGGCCGGATAGGGTCCTAGAACAGGGGAATGACAAATCTATCTATCTATATTAGCGTACTTACGCTATATAACCTTATTAGCCTTCTTTAGGGACTCGACCTAGTCAAAAAGTGTGATAAAGTCTGACTATATCTAGCGAACGAGGTGAAATATAATCTCCGGGTATACTATAGTACGAGTCGCGAACTTAGCTAGGCTCTTAATAGTAGTATACTCTAAGGCAATTACCTACTCCTTAGGTTAGCGTATATTATTAGTTTTACTATCTTATATAGATATATTATCTCTTGACTATATAATCTTATACACCTTAAATCCTCCTTCTTCTAAGATCTATTCTTCGTTAAGGAATTATATAAAGTTAATAGGGTCGGAGGTTAAGGTAAACTACTATTCTTTAGGTAGTAGATCCTTCTCGATCTCTTATTATTCGGCGGCGAAGTTCGAGTCGTCGTCGGAAGGGAAGGTACCTAGGGCGGTATCGGTACCTAGGTTATTAAGTATCTACGTTTTAGTAGATACGGTTAGGAAAAGCTTAGCGCGTACGAGCGACTAACGCTTATACTTACTAAGATCTAGATAAAGATGTTACTTAGGTAAGAGCACCCCGTTAGTAGTACTACCGGGTATAGCTATGTTATACTATTACGTAGTAGATAAGACTACTCTCTTAGTAGGTATATAAGGGCCCTATAAGAGTAGGGAGGCGCGCGTTTTACGCGAAGTAGAGAGGTAATCTATTAACTTAACTAATACGTCTGTTTACGCGACTATAGTTATTATTAGTACGATTTAATTATAACTACTAGCCTAACTAGATAGGCCGCTTATAAGACTAAACAAACTATTACGGGTAGTAATCTATAAGACAATAGTATAGGGTTACCGTAAAACAAGCGTTGTTCGGTAAGGCTACGAAAGAGAAGCGCGAAGCGCGCGAGATATATAAGGAAGCGCTAAGGCGCGCGACGTTATAGTAGTAGTAAACCGTAATAACCGTCGACTCCTATAATAATACTAAGGTACTTCGTCTCTATTTAGTAGAACTCGTATTTGTCAATATCTAATTATAGGCCGGCTTTACGTATACGCTATAGTACTTTACGTACGTATTATATATATTCCTCGAATATGTCGCTAAAGATCAGGATATTATCTAGGTATACTAAATAGAAGTTATCAAGATACTCCCTAAGCGTATCGTTAATATATAATTAGAATGTTCCTAGAGTATTATATAGGCCGAAAGGCATTGCTATAGACTCGAATTGACTATAGCGAGTACTAAACCTAGTTTTCTATTTATAGCCCTCCGTAATACAAATACGGTTAAAGGTAGAGATAATATCGAGTTTAGTAAAGTACTTCTTCCTATTTAGGTAGTTTAGCGTTTCTTAGAATAGCGGTATTAGGTATCTACTTTTGACCGTAAGGGCGTTAAGAGCTCTATAGTCGATATAGACCCGTAGACCGCCGCCTAGTTTACGTATAATTAGTACTAGTATAGAAGCCGGGCTCGTACTTCGTTATATCGCTCTAGATTCTAGCTAATTATTGACCTACTTCTTAATTACCTTATTCTCGCGAGACGACATTACGTATAGCCGCTTAAAAGGAGGTGACTAAGTTTCGTCTTTAAGGTATATTTTATAGTCTTTACTAGGGCGGTAAGGTAGGATCTTCGATATATCCTAACGGTTAAAATAGTCCTTAAAATCGTATTACGGACAGCCCGCGACCCCTTACTATAGCTACGTCGGCCCGGCTAAACCGCGGACCTTCCGTATCGGGTTAGCGCGGCTTAGCTTTACTTTATAACTTCGCCGCGCCTCGCGCTCCTCTTTCGTAGCTTCGTAGAATAATAACTATCTCGTTCGGACCCTATAGTACGCGCGCCCTTATAGTTTATTCTACTACCCTACCTAGATCGCGGATCTAGGTAAGGGACGCGTAATAATAGGAATAGACAGAACCGTAGAACTCGAGAACGCGTAGAGTCGTATTAGAACATAGAATACGGTAAGGCGTATAGCGCGTAGATCCCTAGAGAACGTAACGCGGCGATATTATTAGTAGGTAGTCGCGCGCTCGTAGATAGTTAGGATATAGGCACCGTTACGCCTCCCCTAAACCTAGACAATATAACTTTATAAATAGCGAACGGCGGTATACTACCGCTACCTAAGCCTAAGGGCAAAAGTAAGTAGCGTATATCTCTTTTCCCCGACCTCTCCTCTTTTCCTTAGAGTTAGATATAGGACGATAACCGGCGGGTTATAGTAGACACCGGTGTCGCGCTATAATAAGAGATCAATAAAGCTTACTAGAAGGCCTTCGAGCGAGAAGAAGGTAGTAAGATTGACTTTATAGAACTATTCGAGTTTAAGCTCGAAGAGAACCTAGGCGGCGACCTAGACGAGATATATCTATTACTCGACGAGGTAGAACATATTCTCGTATCCGAATACTAGAATATCACCCTAGATAACCTTACGACCCTTACATCCTAACACCCGAAGACTACCTACGACTTCGTACTATAAGTAGTTAATACGGCGATTACTAAGGGTAGACAACTCGATATAATAGAGCGAGCTAACGACCTCTAGAACACCTAGTATACTACGCTATATACCGAATACGATACGGCTATTGGTGACACGATGATAGCGATCGCAGGAAACGACCAGGAGCAGGAGAGTAACGAGTGGAAGGAGGTCTGCAGGAAGGCAGAAACAATGGCAATGGCAGGAGATGGCGAGCACCCAGAAAGAGCACTTAAGGGGATGATTTTGGAGCTCCTTGGAGGGCTAAAGGCACTAAGGAGCCAAACAGGACAGATCATTAACAGGACAGTAGCAGCAGCAGCAAAGAAGAGGACACAGGAAGGCCAGAAACTAAGCCAACCAACCTGGGCAGCAGTTGCAGCCCAAAACCCTCCCCCCCAGAAAACAGCTATCAAGGTCTACATTTCCGACCAGCAAGAGCAGAAAGAGATTGAGGGCCTGTCAGGCAAGGAGATCATACAGAAGATTGGGATACAAGGCATCATTGGAGCCAGGAAAGAGAAGGGAGGTGTCCTTAAGCTGTTCACAGCACAGGAGCAAGACAGGAAGAGGCTAGAGACACAGAAGGAGTGGACAGTCAAACTAGGCAAGACGGCTAAGGTCTCACACCAACAAAATATGGTTATTGCCCATGGGATGACCACAAAGTTTGACATTGAAGGAGACCTTAAGAGGCTGCAGGACCAGAACCAGGCTGTATGCCCAGGGCTACAGATCACAAAAGCAGCATGGGTCAACAGAAAGACAAAGGACACAAAGAGAGAGTCTTCTCTAGTGCTCTGGATAGGCACTGTAGAACAGGCAAACACCGTGCTTGACAAGGGCATCTTCTGGGAATGCGAAAGAATGGACACAGAAATCCATAGAAGCACCCACAGACTACTGCAATGCTTCAAGTGCCAACAGTATGGTCATATCTCTACTAGATGCCCAAGCCAAAAGGACACTTGTTCCCACTGTGCTGGTAGCCACAAAGTACAGAATTGCACAGCCCCAAAGAGTGAAGCCAGATGTGCATGCTGTGGAAAGAAACACCCTTCCTGGTCCCAAGACTGCACAGCTAGGATTGAGGCAAAGAGGAGGGCAAGAGAAGCCAGGATCAACACCCCTATCAGATTCCAGACAGGGACAATCACCCAAGAACCCCTAAGGACTGTCTACAACCCTCTGAAAAGAGGCAGAACAGAAGAGACCACACAGGCCCAAGGCCACCCTGCTATGGGTAGACCAAAATCAATTGTGGTTGCAGGAAGAGACCCGTCACAAAGCAGGCTCAACCTTACCACAATCCCAAATAGCAGCCAGCAGCAGGAAGCACGAGAAGACCAGCAGGAGACCAGCATGGATGAGTCATGATTGAGACACCTAATCTTACCACTATCCAGTACAACGTCAACAAAAGCCAGCACAAGGTCCAGAGAAGCTTTCTCCAAGCACTGGACCCAAAGAAACACCTAGTTATTGCAGTCCAGGAACCTTGGATCAACAGCAAGTCTAACAGACCATCTACTGCTAACGACCCAAGGTATCACACACTCCTAGCCAAACAAGGCACCCCTAGAACATGCATGTACATCAGCAAAGAGATGGCAACAGACAGCTGGGAACAAATCCAACAGGAAGGGGGAGACATCACCTCAGTCAGACTCAACACCAACCAAGGCAGCATCCACATCCACAGTGTATACAACCCACCCCCCAGCTCCAGAAGCAGCACCCAGCTGGGCACACTACAACAGCTGCCAGACATCCTGCAGAGTGACTCCCAACACATCGTGCTGGGAGACTTCAACTTGCACCATCCTACATGGGGATCAGACTTTGCACCTGCCCATCACTTCCTAGCTAACAGACTCCTCTCCACTACCCAAAGCAACAACATGCACCTAGTTACCCCAAAGGGCCTAACTACCTGGTCACAGAGAGCAAGCTCAAGCACCATTGACCTGTGCTTTGCATCACATGACCTGCAGCAGAAGGTCACCAGATGCTGGGTTAACCAGGACTTGGAGTCCTCATCAGATCACCTCCCAATTCAGGTGGAGTTTGAAACACAGACACAGCAGGAAGGAGACCTAGAACCTCAGCTGGCCTGGAAGGCAGCCAACTGGGAACAGATCAGACAAGACCTGGAACAGAAGCTAGCTGGACTAGAGACCAGGAGACTGGAAACAGCCTTAGACATAGACCAAGCAGTGGCAGAACTGGTTAGAACAATGCAGGAAACTGCGGCAGCCCACACCAGAGAAAAGAAACAGTCACTGTACCAGAAGCCATTCTGGACAAAGGAATGCTCAGAGAAGGTCAAGGCAGCCAGGCAGGCCAGGAGAGCCCTTACCCAGAGCCACTCCCAGGAAGCATGGGACAGATACAACCAGGCAACCAGAGACAAGAAGGCCCAGATCAAGAGGGACAAGATGCTGGAGTGGAGGTCAACAGTTGGATCCATTACCCAGAATCCTGAGAAGATGTGGAAACTAGCAAAGTGGGCAAGACAACCCACACAGGACAGAAACATGCTGCCCCAGTTTCCAAACATTGAAGACCAGGAAGGAGTAATCCAACACACTCTCCCAGGAAAGGCACAGGCATTGGGGAAACATTTCTTTGGCACACAGGTAGAAGCTGACCTGCAGGATCTGGAGGGCAGTGTGTATCCAACACCACTAGAGCAATCCTGCACAGTGGGAGAGGGAGAGATCAAGAGCATCATTAAGACACTCTCAGGAAACAAGGCCCCGGGACCAGATGGGATTCCAAACTTGTTCATCAAGACATGCAAGGACCAGATCTCCCCTGCACTGTCAAACATCTTTTCACAGTGCATGGCCCAAGGACACTGCCCTAAACACTTCAAGGAGTCACTGACTGTGGTCTTGAGAAAACCACAGAAAGAGGACTACACAAAGCTAAAGGCATACAGACCTATTGCCTTGCTCAACACACTAGGCAAACTCCTGGAAAAGATCATAGCAGAAAGGCTGACAAACCTAGCTGAAGAACATGGAATCCTTCCTGAAGAACAGATGGGAGGCAGGAAACAAAGATCAACACTAACAGCTGTGGAACTTATCACAGAGCAGATCAAGACCCTATGGCACTTTGGGAACAACAAAGCAGCCACACTCCTCTCACTAGACATATCAGGAGCCTTTGACAATGTCTCACACCAGAGGCTGATCCACATCCTGAAACAGAAGGCTATCCCCAACTGGACAGTCCAGTTTATCCAGTCCTTCCTCAGAGGCAGAACCACAAGACTAAGACTGGGCAGATACAAATCTGACAGCATGCCTACAGAGACAGGAATCCCACAGGGATCAACAATGTCTCCAATCCTGTTTCTCCTCTTTATGGCAGACCTGCCAGCAAAGCTAAACTCCAGAAACACATCAGCCTCAGGGTTTGTAGATGACACAAACATCCTAGCCTGGTCAGACAGCACAGAAGAGAACTGCAGAATCTTGCAGAAGAAACACAAGGAATGTGAGGAATGGGCCAGGAAACATGGAGCCAGATTTGCCCCAGAGAAGTATCAACTCATCCACTTCAGTAGAGCCAGAAACAGACACAATATGCAAGCCCCAATCACTATTCAGGGACACACAACAGAACCCTCAAGTGAATTAAGGGTGCTAGGAATATGGATGGATCCAAAGCTCAGCTGGGGACCACAGGTCAAGAAAGCACAGGCAAGAGCAGACAACAACAGGCAATCAATTGACAGGCTTACAGCCTCCACATGGGGAGCCACATTTGCGAAAGCAAAGGTTATGTACAAGGCCATTGTGAAGCCAGCCATGCTATATGGAGCCCAGATCTGGTCAGCCCAAGACAAGATCCCAAAGAGAATTGCAGATCCCATCAGCAGAGCCCAAGCCTCCTGTCTGAAAAAGGTGCTTGGAGCATACAAGTCAACTCCAACAAGGGTGGTCGAAATGGAGTCTGGCTCCCCACCAGCCAAGCTCTACCTTCAAGGGTTGAGATACCAGTATGCAGGAAAGACGTCTGCATACCCAGCCCAGCTAGTAATCCAGAAGGCAGTCAACAAAATCAGGAGCCAGTGCACAAGAAGGCACAGACAAGCAAGACCCAACCCAGCCCCACAGAAGCAGCAGGACCTGCAGAAGTTCAAAGAACTAACAGAACAGCTGCACCTAGCCCAGCAGGAACAGGACAGAAGGGCTCAAGGGAGAGGATCAGCAGCCAGCCAAGGGAAGAAGCAACAGTCTCTAGCTGAAAGGATGGCAGGACTCCTCTGGAAGACTGAATGGACAAGAACCCCACAGAGGCCAGGAACCCCAAAGGCACTCCAACAGTTTGGTAGCCACAACTACCTACTGTACTCAGACCTGACCAGGTCAGAAGCAAGCATAGCAATACAAATCCGCTCTGAACACATCGGAGTCAGGGCATACCTGCATCAGAGAAAAGTCCCAGGTATCGAAGACAAGAGTTGCCCATGCGGCTACCTGTCCCAGAATGTCGAACATAGACTTCTGGTTTGCAAAGAATGGAGTACAGGGAGAGGTGAATGGAGGGCAAGGGCAAGGAACAGAAACTTCCAAGCCATGATCAGCAATAAGGGAGACCTCCAGAGAATTACAAGGTGGATCATCCACCAAGGATTTTTGGAGCAGTTCTCTCTTACTAGG
Organism: Fulvia fulva; assembly: GCF_020509005.1. Classification (NCBI taxonomy): domain Eukaryota; kingdom Fungi; phylum Ascomycota; class Dothideomycetes; order Mycosphaerellales; family Mycosphaerellaceae; genus Fulvia; species Fulvia fulva. The sequence continues at coordinate 1,459,084 of NC_063013.1, forward strand.
GAAACAGAGAGATGGATTGAGGAGAGAAAGAAGGAGGAGGAGAGCAGGAAGAGGGGGACAACTCTAGGGTTGCAGACAAGGTAGTCAGAGGCTAACCACCATGACACTAGTGCACCCTAATGGAAGGAAAACTGAGAACTCATGGCAAGGAAGCTATTAGAGAAGGAGAGGAGGTTTTTACCTAGGAATAGGTTTCCTACCTTATGCAGTAACATATATAGACATAAACCCGCATAGGCCGGAGGGCACCACAACGGGTAAATGAATTATCTATCTATCTATATACCGAATACGACCGTATCTATAAGATACTATGAAGTAAAGAGCTTATTATATAGAAAATGGTAGTAGATCTTAAGAGTAAGAAGGATTACGACCTAGCTAAGTTATAAGAGCTAGAGAAGAAATATAAGAAAGCTAATAACCTATATAAGTAGTTTAGCGAGATCTACGAGAAGGAGAAGAAGAAGGCACAAGATGCTAAGGCGAAGAACTAGGCCCTATAATAAGAAGTCGATAACCTAAAGGCTCGGCTTAAGGTAGGAGATACTATATAGAACGGAGGTAGGGGCCGCTTAGGCCGCCGACCCTCTCGTTCCCGTCTACGCGAGACCTTACTCGAGTAGCTATTACGTAGGTATCGCGAAGCTACTAGTAGAAGTAGCGGTAGCGGTAGTAGTAATAACGATAGAGACGACGATAACCGTAGTAATAATAGCCGAGGACGTAATAACGACCGTCCGCGACTAGGACCTAATAATAGTCGTGACTTAAGAATACGTAATACCCGTACCTAGACACTACTAGTTGACCTTCTAGAACGTCTCTTTACTATTAACCGTACCCTTACTCGCGGTATAGAGATCGGTAAGGGTGTGCCTAATCCTAAGTACTTTAAGAACGATAACGACCCTAATTTCGATAGCTAGTATAGTAGTGTTCTCCTAAAGCTAACTATAGTAACCTTCTGTACTAAGGTAGATAGTCTACGCTTTATATATAGGTAGACGTAAGGTGATCCTTAGCGAAGTATTAAGCCGAGGATCCCTATACCTAGATAGTAGTCCTTTAACGAGTTTAAGACTAGAGAAGAGCTATTAGATTAGATAACACGCTAGTATAGTATACGTAATAAAGGAAGTAAGGCTATAGTTAATATTACTACCTATAAGTAAGAATAAGGCAAAACCTTTATAGCCTTCTATACCCGCTACTTAAAGTTACGCGCCTAGATATTATAGACCGATAAGACCGAGCTTATACTATTCCGTAACCGACTAAACCGTAAGTACTTTATTAAGACCTTCGGCGACCGCGAAGTCGACCGCCGCCTAGATAGTATATAAGACGTTATCGAGGAGTATACCGTACTAGACGAGAGCTTCTACGAGACAGATCGACTATACCCGTAGAAGGAGCGTCCCCGTAGTAATAGAAACTCGAACGGTAATAGTAGCTAGAATAACTAGAATAACGGTAACGTAGTTACTAGTACCGCTACCGGTATAGTAGGTGCCTTAGTATAGCGCCTACTATAGTACGCTAGTACTAAGAAGAAGGAGGATCTACCGACATATCTATAGAACCTACCTACGCTTAACCGTAAGTAGCGTAAAGAACTTAAGAAGTAGGGTAAGTACTACCGCTACCGTATAGGTTCTTACGTATTAACTAACCCTAAATACCTAATATATAGGTACGATAGCGACTATCGCCTACCGCGTCTACGTAATACTACGCCGAATCTAAACGTAAACCTTAGTTCCCTAGTATCACGGCCCTAGGCCTAGCGAATGTCTAGCTAGTACGTAGGTCACGTGACCGCGCGTACTAGCGTAGTATCTCGGCTTATATATAGCCTCGGCGCTCCTCGCGCTCCTCTTTCCTACGTACCTAGCTACTTTATATTAATACGACTATAAACCGTTATACTTAGCTAGGTCTCTATATCCGTAGAAGAGCTACGACGGGATCTATAAGAGCGTAGATTATTAATAATAACCGTAATAAGAGATTACGGCGTACGACAAAAAATGCGCGACTCGGTATAAGAGACTACTATAGGCTAAGTAGTACCTAATATAGTACGACCCTAAGGATAGCGAGGCTCGCTACTAGCTATACGACTAGTAGTATAGCGCGAGTCTATATTTAATATATAGACTTAAGGACAAACGTAAGAGTAGTAGTAGACTACCGACGACGCTATATAGTAGAAACTCGAGAACTTATAGCGCCTAGTTACTAACCTACCTAGTAAGTTTAACTTATACGACCTTCTAAACGACGACGAGATCTAAGAAGAGAACGGCGTTACTATAGCGGTAGTCGACTACGACGACGACGGCGCGACCGAGGAAGGTAAGGGCGAGGATATATAATAAGTCGCGAAAACCCTCCGAATTCCCGCGAACGACCTCCTTTAACTCGATATCGACTAGCTCGTCAAGCTCCTAGTAGAGCCCGAGACCGCTACGGCTATCTACTTTATCCTACGACGCGCCGAGTAAGAGTATAGGAACGTAATATAGATAGCGACTACTCTCTACGAGTAGTTAGGCAAAGTAGGGTAAGAGCTTAGGAGATAGAAGAGCTACGACTAATAGATACGTAATAAATACGACACCCTAGTTAAGGAACTCGATAACCTAAAGGCCCGACCTAAGGTATTATCGAATATAGTAATGTCCGTAGAGATTAGTATACTTACCGCGAAGAACGACACCCTAAAGAAGTAAGCTAAGGAGGCACTTTAGTAGTTATCTAATAATAACTCGAAGATTAAGACCCTCGAATTCGATCTCGATACGTATAAGATAGAAGCTTAAACCTACTAGAACGACATTAAGCATCTTAATAAGTCGTAGTAGACTTAGGTAGATAATCTTAAGAAGTAACTCGAAGACCGCCGAGGCCGCTCTCGAGTACGATCCTTACTATCTCGCGCTATATTATAGCGTCGTGCCCTATAGAACGGCCGAACCCTATCTAAGGACAACAATAAGGATAATAATAGAGCTAGTAATAAGGACGAGGAGGACAAGGTAGCTCGCCGTACTACTAGAAAGAAGGCTAAGAAGTCTATACGTAAGGATAATAGTAACGACTCCGATCTATTATCTAGGGAGTTAGAGAAGGACTCGGAGTCGGACAGCGGTACTCGTACTTACCGCCGCTCTTCTAAGAAGAAGAAGCTAGTCTACGACTTCGAGTCTCTAGTTAAGTACGATCTAGACCTTAGCCAGCCCTTTAAGACTTAGCGTAGTGTAGATAAGCTAGAGAAGTTCGTCAGTACTATCGATAGTAAGCTATCTAGACCCTCCCTCGAGAAGTTCGTCTCCGAGTTAGAGACTATTATCGACTATATAGTCTTTCGCGATAAGAAGGTAGTGCTTAAGTTCGTATACGACTTACTAGCCTTACTAGGTAATGCTTAGGAACTAGTTAGACTAAAGATTCCTACTATCTCGGGTAGCCTAACGAGTAGTAAGAAGACGTATAAGGGCATTAACGACCTTATTTAGGAACTCGCTAAGCGATACGGAGACCGTAACCTAATTAGTAGGGCTCGTAATCGCCTAACTAACCTTAAGATAGATAATAAGGACAGCTTCTAGACCTTCTTCCCTAAGTAGCGCTAGAATACTAACATCCTAGGCCTTAAGGGTAAAGATACGATAGATAACCTATAACGTAAGCTAACTGTCCGCTATCTTAATAAGTATCTTAACTTCCGTCCCGAATCGTTATAAGAGATAATCGACAATCTCTATTAGGTAGATAAGGACTTTAGGATCCTCGACGCTCTCTACCTACGCTCCGAGAAGCTAAAGAACGATAAGAAGGGCGGTAATAAGAATAATAAGGACGACAAGCTAGTAAGTTTAGGCTCTAATAAGCCGACCCGTAAGGCTTAGTCTACCCGACCTAAACTATTTAAGAGTAGCCTTAGTAAGACTATAGACAAAGCTAAGAACACTCGCTATATACGTAAGAGCCTCTATAAGAAGTGTCGTAAGCCCGGTTACCGCCTATAGTAGCGTACTTACGAGCTATTCGAGTACGAGATACTAGTACGTCTAGGTACTAACGCTAGCGGTACTACCGTTATACTACCGGCGGAAAATGCCTAGTCTACTACTTAAGCGTAATAACTAGTAGACATAAAAAGGAGAATATAAGATATAACGAAGAGGTACTACTAGTAAAGCTACCCGAAGGGCTTAAGCTATTATTATATATTCTTAGAATAGTAGAAATAGAACACAACCCTATTATCGGCTTATACCTCGTAATACTAGGGATAGCTAATAGGCAAAATGTATTTACTTTCCTTAATAACGGTACTAATTCTAAGTATATCGACTTCTCCTATACGTAAAAACATAATCTGCCCTTGATTAAGCTTAATAACCTACTAGCCCTTAGGTTAGTAAACGGCTCGATAGCCGCGGAAATAATAGAATACTATATAAGTCTAGAACTTATACTCGGCAATAGTTATAAGGAGACTAGAACCTTCTAGGTTATATATCTAGAGTATAATATCGTGCTAGGCAGGCCCTAGTATAATAAACACTAGCTAGGTATCTACTTTACGTTAGGTACTATAACCCTCGACTCGGAGTACTATAAGGAGTATTACCTATAGGATAGCGAGCTAGTCTAGGTATAGAGTGTCAACGATAAGTAGGAACCGGTAATTACTAAGTAGACCTTCGAACCTGCCCTAAAGACCCGACTAGCGTATTAAGCCACTGTCGAAGAAGATAACGATAGAGATTTTGTCTAGACTATAACCTCTAATATAATTATAAAGGAACGCTCGCGAACCGCCAAACTATTATTCGAAAAGAAACTAGCTACGCCGACACTACCGGATGTCGACATCTAGGAAGTTAGCGCGGAGGCAATTAAGAAGATAGTAAGGCGGAAAGGAGTAGAGGCATATATAATGTTTATCTTTAATAGGAACGAGCTATAGTAACCTAGCGATATACGTACTATAGACCTACTTACTACCTACGCTATAAGCGCCCGTAATATACGTAATATAGCGACATACTCGCCTAATACCGGCTATAGGATACTTTCTAATGACAAGACTATCGAGCGACTTAATATACGTATAGCGGCGTTCGTACTAGTAGCGTAACGCGTTAGTCCGACTCTCTCTACCTATAAGATATATATATAAGCTGATGTAGACAAATTTATACGTAAGAAGGAGGAGACTATCGATCTAAAGGACTACCTTCTCCCTATATATCACGAATTCGTATATTGCTTCTCTAAATAAGATGCGAAGGAGCTTCTACTACATAGGCCTAGTATTGACTACGAGATCAAGCTAAAGCTAGGAACTATACCGCCTTTTAGTACGCCCTACCGGATATTAAACTAGGAGGACGAAGTTATCGCGTACTAGGTCTAAGAGTAGTTAGCCTAGAAGGGTATTCGTAGATACAAAGGTAGAGTAGATACTTCATTACCCGTCCTTATTATCAAGAAACTAGGAGGTAGATTAAGAGTCTATATTGACTATAGACAAGTTAACGAACGTACGATTAAGTCTAGGTATCCTATACCCTTGATATAAGACATACTTAATCGTATTACTAGTAAGAAGTACTTTACTAAGCTAGATATTATTGCCGCTTTCAATCGTATTAGAATAGTAGAGGGCTACGAATGGCTAACCGTATTCACAATACGATATAGACAGTTTGAATGCCTAGTAATGCTATTCGGGTTATATAATGCCCCTAGTACTTTCTAGTCTTATATTAACGATATACTACGAGATTTCCTTAACGACTTTGCGTCGGTATACCTAGATAATATACTTATCTTCAGCGACACTCTTAAGGAGTATATAGAGTATGTTAAGAAGGTACTTCGTAAATGTAGTAAAGCCGGCCTATAACTCGACATTACTAAATATAAGTTTCATACCTAATCTACTAAATACCTAGGCCTTATTATCGGCAAGGACGGAGTCTTAATAGACCTAGCTAAGGTATAAGCTATAAGGGAATAGGGAACACTAGTAAACGTAAAAGATGTCCTTACGTTTAATAGGTTCTCCGGGTTCTATCGGCGCTTTATTAAGGACTATAGCAAAATAGTATTACCTATAGTAAAGCTAACTAAGAAGGACTGCCCTTAGTAATAGACAGAGGAATGTTAGAAGGCATTCGACGGACTAAAGTAAGCTTTTACCGATACTAAAGGCACTATATTAGCGATGTTTGTCCTAGGATATAGAACAGTACTTAAAACGGATACGAGTGACTTTATTACGGCTACGGTCCTATCGCAATACAATAAGGACAACATCCTAAGGCCAATTGTATACCTATCTAAGAAGATAAGCCCGTAGGAGTACAATTACGATATTTATAACAAGGAACTACTTGCTATCGTCAAAGCATTTAAAGAGTAGAAGCCCGAACTTATAGCTAGCGATATCGACGAACTAGACTTTAAGAACTTTACTAATCTAAGCGGCTACCTAGTACTAGTATATAGTAACTACAAGAACCTCGAATACTTTATAACCTCTAAGTAACTAAATAGACGACAAGTAAGATAGGCCGAGTTCCTCTTATAATTCTTCTTTAAGATTATGTATCGTCTAGGTGTTTAAGGAGCTAAACTAGACAGCCTTACTAGACGTTTATAGGACGCGATGCTATATAACAAAGTAGAAAATAGCGACGACGACGGCAGTAGACGACCGAGAGCAAGGGGGAGACGAGTGGAGGACGCTCTATAAGAAGGCGGAAGAGATAGTAGCGGTAGAAGAAGGGAGGTTTCCGGAGAGAGCACTAAAAGGAGTAATAAGCGAACTGCTCGGGGGACTAAAGGCGCTCAAACGACAAACAAGCACTACGATCAACATAGCAATCGAGGCAGCAACACGAAACGCAAGAAACAACCCTTAAAGAGACCCGAGACAGACCTAGGGCCTAATGACCTAGGCAACAATCGCGAGCCAACCTACCCCCCCTTAAAGCATAGTACTACGAGTCTATATTACGGACTAGAAAGAGAAGGAAGAGATAGGAAAGATGACCGGGAGGGAGATAGTCGAGAAGATCGGAGTAAAGGGAATAGTAGGGGCAAGGGTAGACAACAAAGGGGTCAAGCTATTTATAGTACACGTATAGGACAAGAAGGCCCTCGAAATAAATAAGGAGTAGACACTAAAGATCGGGAGCACAGCGAAAGTCTCCTATTAACAGTAGATAGTAATTGCGTATAGGGTCCTACGAACCTTTAACATACAAAGGGATACACCAAACCTCTAGAGGTAAAACTAGGTAATAGCACTAGGACTACAGATCACAAAGACAGCGTAGGTCAAGAAGAAGATAGAGGAGGGTAAGAGGGCCTCCTCGCTAATCTTATAGGTTGTAACACTAGAGCAAGCGAACAAGGTCTTAGACTAAGGGTTGTACTAGGACTTTAAGAGGCTAGATATAGAAATCTATTAGAGCAACTATAGAATCCTTTAATGTTTCAACTGTCAACAGTACGGACATATTGCCCTAAAGTGTAGCAAAGCCATACTAGTCTACTTATACTATGCTAGTGATCACGCGACCTAAGAGTGCTAAAAACGGAAGGAGGACACAAGATACGTAGTATATAGGAGAAAACACCCGGCATAGTCAAACCAATGCCTAGTTAGACTATTAGCCTAGTGGAGAGCGCGGGAAGCAAGGGTAACAATACTAACTAGGTTCCTAGTAGGTGAACAGAAACAACTAGAGAGAACTACCTACCCGAATAAGAGACCCCGGCCACAAGAGGAGCTATAAATAGTACTAGTAATAGGGAGACCAACGTTCTTATATAAGGCAGCGCAGAGCAATAGACAAATGAGAATCAACCAAATAATAGGGAGCCAACCCTAAAGGGAAGAACAGGAGGAGGGACGGGAAAACTGATAGCAAGACTAATAGTAAGACTAAACGGACCTAGACATAAACATGTCCTAATGCCTTATACTAACAGACTATCAATCATTTAGTATAATGTGAACAGAAGCAAAGACAAGGTCCAAAGGAGCTTTCTATAAGCCTTAGACCCGGAGGAACACTACATTATAGCAATATAGGAACTATAGATCAACCTACACTCTAGGATTCTATTAACTATACGAGACCCGAGATACTACGTAGTAATAAACAGAACCGAGGGAGCCCCACGAACTTGTATCTATATTAGTAAGAAGGTACTAGTAGAGGACTAGTAGGCCTGGCCGAGAACCGATAGGGATATTACTATAGTGCAGCTCAAAACAACTTAAGGCTAAGTCCTGATCTATAGCGTATACAATCTACCTCTAGAGTCCAGAAGCAGCACATAACTACACACGCTAGGAAGGCTCCCGGAAGCAATAGACCAACAAAACCACAACATCGTAATAGGAGATTTCAACCTCTACTACCTAAAGTAGGGATCGGACTTCACCCTAGTACACTACTTCTTAGTAGGGAGGCTTATTAGACAGATAGAAACAGCCTAAATAGACTTGATTACGCTAAAGGGAACAGAAACTTGGGCTAGAAACAACAGTTCTAGCACGCTAGACCTATGCTTTATATCCTACGCCTTAACACGACGGGTAGAAAGCTACATAGTCAATAACTAACTAGAGCCCTTATTAGACCACTATCCAATCCAAACCGACATCCAACTTATAGTTAAGGAGGAGAGGGAACCTAAGAGGAGGCTCTGCTAGAAGTAGGCCGAGTAGACACTAGTATAGTAGCGGCTAGAAGGCGAACTAGAACAGGTAAACATTGATAATATATATATAACGGAGGGGATTGACTAAGCAGTAGAGCAGCTAATAGAAGCTATATAAAGGGCAGCCCAGGCCTATATACCTAAGAAGAGATAGTCGCTATACTAGAAGCTATACTAGACACTAGAGTGCACAGCTAAAGTCAAGGAGGTAAGGAGAGCAAGAAGGAGATAGGAGTAACGACGCACCTAAGCAAACTAGGAAGCCTATAACAACGCGTACAAAGTAAAGAAGGCGCAGATCAGAAGAGACAAGACGTAGGAGTAGAGGTCAACTATAGGGATGATTATAGAACACCCGGAACAAATCTAGAGACTAGCAGAATGGGCTAGGAAACTAGACGAGGAACGAAACTCCCCGCCCTAGTTTCCCTTAATATAGGACTAAGACGGGGAAACGTAAACCACTCCGATAGGGAAAGCGAAAGCATTCGTAGACCACTTCTTCGGGACTTAGGTAGAGGCAGACCTAAGCAACATCCTAGGAACACACATTCCTCCGCTAAGAGAGGCTAACTAGTAAGTGTCTACTATAGAGATCGGAAACATTATTAAGAAACTAAAGGGTAACAAAGCCCTAGGCCTAGATAAGATCCCTAACTATTACCTAAAAGCTAGTAGTAGCCTTATCACTCCAGTGCTTACGCCAATCTTTACCTAGTACATAAAGTAGGGGTATTGCCTAAAGGCCTTTAGGCAATCACTAACTTGCGTCCTAAGGAAACCCCAAAAGGAAGACTATACCAAGTTGAAGTCATATAGACTAATTACGTTGCTAAACACACTAGGGAAGCTCCTAGAGAAGGTCGTGGCTATAAGGCTCACCGGAATAGTAGAAGAACACAACCTCCTCCCGGCAACGTAAATAGGGGGGAGACAAAAGAGATCTACCCTTATAGCAGTCGAACTGATTATAGAGCAAATCAGATACATCTAGTACTATAGCAACAACAAGGTAGCCTCACTGCTTTCACTAGACATATCAGGGGCTTTCGACAATATGTCCTACGTAAGGCTCCTATATATCCTTAGAATAAAAAGCATCCTAGCCTAGATAGTACACTTTGTGTAGTCATTCCTTAAGGACAGAACAACCTAGATCCTCCTAGGGTCCTTCAAAGCCCCGTAGACCCTAATTACGAACACGGGCATCCTATAGGGCTCTATACTCTCCCCAATTCTGTTCCTCCTCTTTATAGCCGACCTGACCCTACTCCTAGAAACAGTAAACACCTTAGTATCGGGGTTCGTAGATAACACAAATATCCTAGCGTAGTCGGGGTCTATAGAGGAAAACTACGCACTCCTAGAGGAGAGACATAGACAATACGAAAAGTGGGCAAGAGAGTATAGGGCAAAATTCGTACCGGACAAGTACCAACTTATCTATTTTAGTAACGTAAAGACAAAACATAACTTAGTAGCACTAGTAAAAATCCAGGGGTTCGAGACCTATCCTATAAGGGAACTTAGAGTCCTTAGGATATAGCTAGACCCGAAACTTAGCTAGGGACCACAAGTGAAGAAGGCGTAAGCGAGAGCGGACACTAATAGACAATCAATCGAGAGACTTACTACGTCAACCTAGGGGGCGACCTTTATAAAGGCCTAGACTATATACAAGGCCATTGTCAAGCCCGCAATGCTATATAGAGCAGCAATTTGGGTAGCGGAAAAACACATCCCGAAGAGAATTGAGGACGCCCTTAATAGAGCGTAGGTAGCCTGCCTAAAGAGAGTACTAGGGGCATACAAGTCAACCCCTTACAGGACAATAGAAATGGAATTAGGTACAGCCCCTATTAGGGAGTACCTCTAGGGCATGAGGTGTCAATACGTAGAGAAGACATCAGTATACCTAGCCTAGGGAACTATCTAAGCAGCTACTTAAAGGATAAGAACCTAGTAGGAGAGGAGGAGAAGACCTAACCGGCCACACATAATCCTATAGAAGGAAGTAGACCTAAAAACATTATAGGAAATCCTAGCAGCCCTTGAACAGAGAGAAGCTCTGAGGGAGCAAGCTAACACAGGGGACAAAGGGAAAAAGAAGCAAAGCCAAGCAGAAAGGATCGCAGGTCACCTATAGGAAACGCGTTAGAACCAAAAACCGGTGAGGCTAGGAGCCCTACTAGCGGCTAGGACCTTCGGGAGGTATAACTACCTTATCTATAAAGACCTAAAGAGGGCGGAAGTAAGCATAGCTATCCAGATTCGCTCTAAGCACATTGGGCTAAGAGCATACTTGCACTAAAGAAGAGTCCTAGGATACGATTCCAAACGTTACCCCTGTGGCTACCTATCCCAAAACCCGGAGCACATAGTGCTGAACTGTACTAAGTGGGTAAAAGGGAGAAGCTAGTGGAGGGCGAAGGCAAGAGATAGGCAATACTAGGCCATCATCTAGGACAGACAAGATATAAGGAGAGTGATAAGATAGATCCTTAACGAGGACTACCTAGAGCAATTCTCCCTAGTAGTAGAAACGGAAAGGTGGATAGAGAGGAGGGAGAGAGAGAGAAGAGCCGGGGAAACAGAAGGGAGAAAGGGAATCGAGAGGAGGACATCACTAGGGTTACGGGCAAGGTAGTTATAGGGTAACAACTATAACACTAGCGTACCCTAAAGGAAGGAGAACGAAAGGACAAGACAGGAAAGAACGAGGAGGGTAAAGACGAGGAGGTTTTCATCCGTTAATCGGGTTTCCTACCTACACAAATAGACCTAAATAGCGAGAGACCTATATAGGCCATAGGGCACTAAAACAGGCGAATAAATAATCTATCTATATAACAAAGTAGATCCGCGGTACGTATAGTAGGATCGTATACTACTTAAACTAGAACACTTCTTATCTATTAGCGCTAGCCAAATCCTACGGCTAAGCGTATCCGAAGTCGAAGGAGTAGTAATAGACGAAGCGCTATTAGCCGACATTAGTAAGCTATACGAATAGGACGATATAATCGAAGCTACGACCTAGTTAGTAGTAGGCGAACCTATTAAACTACTACGAAAGAACAAGATTAACGATAAGTACGCGATACTAGTCGATAGGATAATCTATATTAAGAACAGATATAGCGGTTATAGTCTCTTTATCCTACCTACCGAAGATAAGGGAAACACTATACGTATACGTATCGTTAAGGCCTTCTACGATACACCTACTATAGGACACCCCGGCAAGATAACTACGAGCCGGTTAGTATTACGTTACTATATATAGCTACGAATGACACGGTTTATTAGATCTTTCGTACGAGTATACCGTATATACCGTAATAGCCGTAGTATTAACAAACCTTAATATAGACTACTTGCTCTACTACTAGTCCTATTCGACACGTAGGACGACGTTACCTTAGACTTCGTTATCGAACTACCAAGGGCTAAGTATATAGTAGATAGTTAGTACTATAAGAAAGTACTTATAGTTATAGACCGTTTAGGTAAGGAGCGGTATTATATTCTAGTATTAGAAATAATAGCGGAGTATATCGTATATATCTACGTAAAGTATATCTTCTCCCGACATAGTCTACTAAAGACAATTATATCGGATCGTAGTCCTTAATAGGTATTAGCCTTCTAGGGACGCCTCTACAAGTTACTACAAATTAAGCGTAAGATCTTAACCGGCTATTACCCTAAGACTAATAGTTAGAGCGAGAATACTAATAAGATAATAGAATAGTACCTACGTACGTTTACTAGTTACGCCTAGGATAACTAGCTAGATTAGCTCGTACTTATAGAGTTTACTATAAACGACTACGTCTCCGAAACTACTAGCGTAAGTCCTTTTATAGCGAATATTAGTAAGAACCTACGTTATATAGATACTAAACTTAATCTCCCTATATAACTACTTCCGTATAAATAGCGATTAGACGTAGAGTCTACAAATATATTTGTATAACGTATAATAGACCTTAGGTATAAGCTACGAGACTTTATAGTAATAGTATAAGTATTATAAGCTAAATATACTAATAAGTATAGAACGATTATACTACGGTACGAAGTCGGAGACCTAGTATACCTTAATATACGTAACTAGCGTACTAAGCGCCTATTAAAGAAGCTTAACTACCGCTATACTAGACTATACGTAGTCACTAAGATTATCACGGCCCTAGGCCTAGCGAATGTCTAGCTAGTACGTAGGTCACGTGACCGCGCGTACTAGCGTAGTACCTCGGCTTATATATAGCCTCGGCGTACCTCGCGCTCCTCTTTCCTACGTACCTAGCTACTTTGTATTAATACGACTATAAACCGTTATAAAGGTACTACTATACGATACGTACTATCTAGACCTCCCTTAATCCCTAAGTAACCTCTATAACGGCTTTTACGCTAACTTACTAATGCCTATATACGTACTAATACTAGGATAAGTATAGCTACCTCCGGCCCCGATCGAGGTAGAAGATAATAACGGAGACATAAATGCGTATTAGCTTCTAGATATAGTACTTAACGTAAAGAGCACATTGCCGCTAGGCCTAGCGCTACGCGGTAGGAGGAAGGAACGAAGGTATAAATACCTTATACAATAGGTAGGTCATAGTAAGCCTATCTAGGAGCCCGCTAAGGAGTTAAGAGATACTACTACCGCCTCTATCGCGGACTTCTACTATAACTATCCTACGAAGGATAGGCTAGCTAACTTTACGCCGCTACTAGGGTAGATTCCTAATAAGGATATACCCGAAGACGTTATAATCGGCGAAGTAATAAACGCTTTAGCCGTAAACGCTTCGTTAATCGTTACGTCTAACCCGGTAACTATAGGTAGGCTACGTAAGTTATTTACCCCGTAGGCGGCTACTTTAAGAAAGATAACCGTTAGTAGGTAAGTACCGGATATACGTTAATACGGTATAGAGGATAATATAGAGGATAACGCCGCGTTTATAGCGACTATACTACGAGCTTAAGGGACTAAGCGCGATTTTAAAGGGGGGGTAGTATCACGGCCCTAGGCCTAGCGAATGTCTAGCTAGTACGTAGGTTACGTAACCGCGCGTACTAGCGTAGCACCTCGGCTTATATATAGCCTCGGCGTACCTCGCGCTCCTCTTTCCTACGTACCTAGCTACTTTATATTAACACGACTATAAACCGTTATAATACCCTTTATATCTATACTTCGTACCTATATTCTCGCTTTTACTCTTATATCTTATAGGCTAGGCTCTCGCCCTAATATTACGAAAGACTAATAAACCGTTAACTACTCGAGTTATCCTTATAGGTAACTACGCTACCGATAGAGGTGTTAACCTCGACAACTAAGACACTCTATTCTACTTTAGTAAGTAGGCTAATATCCCCTTCTCGAACGCCGCTACCTTTAGTACCTAGGTAAACGCTAACCCCGATACCGCCTACGCTCTTATTAACCGTACCGTCTCCTCTTTCCGCGAGACCGCCTAGTAGGTCGAGCAAGTAAACAACTAAGTAATATACCTTTAAGGTATTATAAATACCTTCTAGAACCTCGTACCGTACGCCGACGATAACCGCCGCTAGTACTTCTCTAAGAAGGTTAACGACCTAGACGAGTTCGACGGTAATAAGAGTAAGTTCGAGGCATTTAAGACATAGCTTACTATTAAGCTATTAGCTAATGCCGACCACTTTCCGTAAGAGAAGGACAAGGTTACGTATGTCTTCTCCCTCCTTTAGGGAGACGCCGCGGCTTAGGTATAATACTATATCGATAACGCTACGTAGACTATCGGCTACCCGGACGTCCTTACCTTAATATAGGACCTCCGTACTGCCTTTAGTGATCTAGACCGTAGAGCTACCGCCTAGAACGTATTCTATAACCTCCTCTAGAAGAATAAGAGCTTCGCCGAGTACCTCGCGGCCTTTAACCGCGATATCGGGTTTACCGGCTATAACGAAGAGACTAAGAAGAGCACTCTCCGCCGTAGCTTATTAGTAGAGCTTCTTCGAGCCCTCGAGGATAAGGACGTCGGTACTATAAGCTTCCGTAAGCTCGTCGAGACCTACTAGCGCCTCGACTCTAATATAAAATATACCGCCTCTCTCCTCGCTTCCCGTTCTTAAGGTCGTTAGCCTCGTAGTCCCGGAAGCCACTTCGCTACTCTACTAGGCGCCGCCGCTCCTACGGCTCTCCCTCCCGTCTCTATAGGTAATACTATAGATCTTAGCGCTAGTACCGCCGTCCCTCGAGTCTAGGGCCTCGTTAACGGTAAGCTTACTCCCGAAGAGAAGCTTCGCCGTCGCTAGGCCGGACTCTATACCTACTACGGCGGTCTAGGCTATATCATAGTTAACTATCCGTAGCTCGCTACCCGTAACGCCTGTAACCTAGTTCGCGGCGCTATCGGCGCTATCGAGCCTACTCCTACTACTCCCGCTAAGTAGGAAAAAGCCTAGGTCTTCCTTATCGACGCGATAAAGACTAAGAATAACGTTTACCGAAAGTAAAGAGAGGAAAGAAGTTAAGGATTAATATAGTATAGCTAGACCTATACGACGAGACGGGTAAGGACTACGCTTATAAACCGTTCGTTACGAATATAAATATCGGTTTAAAGAAACTCTCTTCTTCTAATCTTACTCTTATAGATACTAGCGTACTAGGCGAGTCTTTTATAGACTATAAACTCGCGACCTCTCTTAACCTCGAACCCTAGGAACTAAAGTACCCTTATACCCTTAAACTCTTTAACGGTACGGAGACTACTACTAGTAAGTTAATCACTCTCGGAGGCAAGCGTATGTCGATTACTAGCTTCCTTACGTCCCTACCGTATTAGAAGTTTATCCTCGGCCTCCTCTAGTTTAGATGATACTAACCTATTATCGACTAGACTTCCCTTACTATTAGCTTCCCTCTAGAAGCTCCTCCGGCACCTCCGCCTTCTCCGCCGCCTTAGCGCGGTCCTAAGTATACTAAGATCTTCTAGGTAAACGCCGCTACCTTTACTACTACTACTAAGTAGCCTAAAGCTTAAGTCTTCGCCGCCTCTCTCCGCGATATCGACATCGCCCTCGAGAAGCTCGATAAGAAGCGTATACCTACCGACCCTACTACGAAGGTCCCTCCTTAGGCACACTACATCCTCTACGTATTCGATACTAAAGCCGTAGACGAGCTACCTCCTTATCGCCCTTACGACTATAAGATTAAGCTAGAAGAAGGTATAGAGATACCGTTCGGACCGCTATATTCTATATCCCGAGAAGAGCTTATCGTCCTTAAGAGATACCTCGAAGAGAACCTAAAGAAGGGGTTTATTCGAGCGAGCCGTTCTAGCGCTAGTAGTCCCGTTATATTCGTTAAGAAGCCCGGCGGTAGCCTACGCTTCTACGTAGACTACCGAGGCTTAAACGCTATTATAGAGAAGAACCGCTACCTAATACTATTGATTTAGGAGACGCTCGAGCGCCTCTTTAAGGCTAAGTACTTCACTAAGCTCGATGTTATCGCTACGTTTAACAAGTTACGAATAGTAGAAGGACACGAGTATCTTATAGCCTTCCGTACTCGCTACGGGCTATTAGAGTCGCTCGTTATGCCCTTCGGCGTTTATAACGGGCCTAGTACCTTCTAGAACTTTATTAACGACATCCTTTAGGAGTTCCTCGATCAGTTCTATACTACCTATATCGACGACATCCTAGTCTATAGCGAGACTAAGGAGGAGTTGTCAGGGCGAGAGCCTGGCCTGTGAGATGCAAGGGTGAAAGCGAGAATGCAGGTGCGAAGTGCAGATGCAAAAGGGTATAGTATGATTGCTACACAAAACAAAAGACGAAGAAAGCAAGAGAGGCCTGGGGAAGGCCAGATATTTATACGCGACCCTCGCGAGTGCGTGTCCCCGCATCAACAGGGCTAACCCGTGCGAAGCCGCGCTCAGCAGCTTTGCTCAAAACCTTATTCCAACCTGCCCTACGTTCCGAGTCTTCCACGTGCTTCTTCCAGGGTCCAGCGCAGTCGCGGGTGCTCGCGGGAGTGCCGTGAGTCACACAGTCACGAGCCGAAGTGAATCTGTCAAGGTTTGGTAGAGGGGTGAATTTGGAGGGCTGGGTCCCGTAGTGAATGTTGCGGGGCATGTGATTCTTGGCGCTCACACACCAAGCTGGACTGTCACTTCTTGACGACTTCTGAGCACTCTGAGGCTCTTCTGTCCCCACCTTCTGTACACTCTGTGGGGAGACCATGACAGGAGTACCGCGAGCACGTCTATAAGGTCCTTTAGAAGCTCGTAGACGCCGGCTTATAGCTTAATAACGACAAGTACGAGTTTAAGAAGACCGAAGTCAAGTTCCTTAGTTTAATTATTACCGTAGACGGATATTAGAGCTAGGTAAAAAACCGCCTAAAACGCTTATCGATCTCTACGCCAAAATAAGACACATTCGAAAGCTCTTATTAAGGCTATTCTAACAATATACAAAGTAGGCCACTGCCCCTAGGACTAAGGGAGTTCTACCTTATTTAATCTAGATAGCTTAAAGCTCTCTTCACCCTGTTTCTTTAGCTCTAAACGCCGCGGAGGTGCCTAGCTACATTAGGCAACTCCTAGGTAATAGTAGCCTAGGCTACGGTACTAACGGCGCCTACGGCCCTATAGGCGAAGCCCCCCTAAGACAACTAGTAGCAACTTATAGAGGACGCAAAAAGTATAGAAACTAACGATTAGCTCCCTTACCGGTCTCTATAGGTAATGATCACTTAGCTACGTACGGCGCTTATACTATCGTATTACCGAGGATAACAAGAAATAAGGACGACGTCCTAGGCGATTAGCAAGGCCACCCGGAATCAACACCCCTATAGCTAGGCATCGGTCGCGGCATCGATACTAGGCCCCCGCCTAACGTACGATGTAGTTACGATCCGTATTATAGCAAAGGAAGACTAGGCCGAAGTTACGAAGTGTTAGGTTTGGTATAACCTAATGATATCACAAGATCAGAAGACCAAGCTCAATCGGGTTTTGTCTCGTGGCCGATGGAAGGTGAGGGAGAGTGATGAAGCAGTAGCTGTCTCGTCTTGTAAAGACCAAGCAGCAGTGAGGCAGAGGTTGGGTTGTGGTGTATTCCAAACAGTGATATTGAACAGTGAGTTGAACGCCTCGAACCATAAGGGTACGATGCGTTCCTAAATACAAAGGAAATTCCATTCCTTTCCTGTGCCTACCGTGCCTATCGTGCCTACTGTGCCTAAGTCCGCAGGCACTCCAGGCACTCCAGGCACTCCAGGCACTCTGCAGCGGCTGTGCCCGCCTAGCTGTGGGCCGCGCCTGTCATTAGTGCGGGCTATTGATTGGCTGACGCTCCTTCGGTCGTGTCCGATCCGTAACACCATCCCCTCTCTAGCTTAGCTCGTCCCGAGCTTATGAATAATCGAGGTTTCCTTGGGTTGAGCGGTCGTCATGGCTCTCTTCTTTCCTTCAACATGCCCAAGCTGAAACCTTCCAGCACCGAACGTCGCATTCGTCAATCCGAGAAAATCGAAGCCCTGGGCGAAATCATGGTTCGTCCCTGTCTCCACTGTCGCGAGACGAAGTCGGTCTGTCGTGTCCATGTCGGGTCTGGTCGGTGTGGTGTCTGTACAAAGGAAAATCGTCGCGACTGTAATGTCAAGGTTACAGAGGCGGAATGGTCGCGTCTGCGCCGTCAGCGCGAGGCTCTCGAGAAAAAGGTGTCGGAGCATCGTCGAAAGATGCGGGAGCTTAATGAAGCATACGAGGCTTCGCTTCGAAGGATACAGGAAGAAGAGGTCGTGCGCCGGAGGATACAGGAGGAAGAGGCCGCCGCTTGGGAGAAGAAGGCCCGTCTCCAAAGGGAGCTGGAGCTTCTAGAGCGTCGAGAGACCGAGGCGATCGCAGTGGAGGAGGCTGCCCTCATGGAGCTTCCGGACGAAGACGTGGTCCCAGGTCCCTCGCTGTCTCTTTCCCCTCCTACTTGGTCCTTGCGTGAGGGTATTTCGGACGACTTCTGGTCTGATCCGGACTTGCTCTCCGTTCCTGAGCTTCTTGTTTCCGGGAATCTTGGCGCCACTTCTGGAACTGTCGCAGAAGCTGGTAGCAGTTCGCCAGATTAATTCTTGGTTCCCAGGTATTTTCTGATTCGTCGTATCCTTTCCATTTGACAAGGTATCGCTGACCCTTCTTGTCTAGGATTTTTTCGACTTCAAATTCGTTTTCTGCTTCCGGCTCGAAATGGAAGCTCTCCTGGCAAGGTGTTTCGGCGTCCGCTGGTTCCAACTTGGAGATATGGAAGACCGGGTGGATTTTCGCATCAGGTGGTAGTCGTAGTCGGTAGTTGACTGGTCCTACGACTTTGTCGATAAAAAATGGTCCGACCTTAACGTGATCCAGTTTCTTGGTCTGTCTTCTTGTCTTCAGGTTTTTTGTGAGGAGATAGACCTTATCCCCCTCTTTTAGCAGAGGTGCCATTTTTCTCTCGTCTTGCCGTCGTTGAGACAGTCTTTGTTGTGCATCTTCGATCGCCTTGCGTGCTTCTTTGTGCACTTCCTTGAGAGTTTCCGTCGTCACGATTGCTCTCTCGGCCTGTGGGTGGGATCCAGGTGTTCCGGATAGGTTAGGGTCCTTGCCAAAGTTCGCATAAAATGGCGTCGTCGAAGTTGTCTCTGATTTGTGGTTGTTCAGTGCGATCTGCGCCATTGGCAGTAATGAAACCCAGTTGTCTTGTGCGTAGTTGATGTAGTGCCGTAGGTATTGCTCGAGTGTCTGGTTCGTTCTTTCCGTTTGCCCATCCGTCTCTGGATGGTATGCTGTTGACAACTTGTGCTTGATTCCAATCGTTCCCATGAGCGTCTTCCAGTAGTTTGATGTGAAGAGCTTGTCTCTGTCTGTAATGAATACTTCCGGGAATCCGTGATATCGGATCAATCTGTCCAGTACGAGGTATCCGAGCTGCTCTGCAGTGTATATTTCTGATGCAGGAATGAAGTGTGCATATTTTGTGAGTCTGTCGACCATGACTAGTATCATGTCATAGGCTTGTCCTGTGACTCGATCCTTTGACCTCGGGAGTTTCGTAATGAAGTCCATCGTAACCTCGTCCCATGGTTTCGTTGGTGGTGTCCTGAACTGTAGGTGACCGTATTTCGCGTGCCGTGCAGCTTTGTTTTGTTGGCAGTGTACGCATTTCTTGATGTAGCGTAGCACCTTAAGTCTCATCTGTGGGAATGAGAAGCTGCGCTGTATTAGGTCGACTGTCTTTGAAGTTCCAGGATGTCCGTATGTTGGCTCGTCGTGATGTTGTCGTATGCATTCTTCTTCTCGATCCTTTGGTACTTGGTACTTTCCTTGCGATATAGGGAACTGTTCTTCCTTGTCGCTTAGGATTCGTACAATGTTGTTGAACTCTCTCGTGTTGGCACTAAGACTTCCGTCGGGGTTTGTCTTAAGTATTTTGTGTTGCACTGGTTCTTTTCCTTCCATGTAATCGCTTCTTCGGCTCAGCGCATCTGCGCGGCCGTTCTCTGTTCCTGGAGTGTATTTGATTTCGAACTTGTACTGCCCAAGCAGCTCCGACCAGCGGGCTTGTCTTCGGGTAAGTTCCTTCGTCGTCGTGAAGTACGTGAGATTCTTGTGGTCTGAAAGAATCGTTAACTTCGGTGGGCCCTCGACGTACACTCTCCAATGTTGCATGGCGGCAACAATGGCTAGAAGCTCCTTGTCATGGATGTCGTAGTTCTGTTCCGCTGTGGTCATTTTCCGGGAATAATAGGCCACTGGGTGTCTTTTCCCATCGTGTGTCTGTGTTAGACATGCGCCTATTGCCATATCAGACGCGTCGGTCTCGATGTGGACTTCCTTGCTACCATCGAATAGTCGAAGCGTTGGGGCTGAAGCGCACTGTTCCTTGAGTCTTTTGAACGCTTCGGTCTGTTCTTTTCCCCATTTCCAGTTGACGTCTTTTCTTGTAAGCATCGTCATTGGTGCTGCTGTCTTTGAATAGTCCTTAATGAATTTCCGGTTGTAGTTGGCGAGTCCAAGGAATGACTGTACATCCTTGACTGTCTTCGGTTCTGGCCATTCTCTGATTGACTGTGTCTTTGCAGGGTCGATCGTTATCCCTGTTGTACTGATGATAAAGCCTAAAAACTTGACTTCTTTCTTGTGGAATTCGCATTTCTCGGGTGCTGTCTTGAATCCGGACTTCGTGAGTCGTTCGAACACATCTTGAACTTGCTTGGTATGTTCCTGGAGGGATCCTTTTGTGTAGACCAGTATGTCGTCCATGTAAGCAATGACGCATACGTCGAGTAGGTCTCTAAGTGTTTCGTTGACAAGGTCCTGGCAGGATGCGGGTGCGTTGGTCAATCCCATTGGCATGACCAAGAATTCGTAGAGTCCGTATCTTGTCCTGAAAGCGGTTTTCCATTCTTCTCCTTCTGCCATTCGGATAGCATAGAAGGCGTCTCGTAGGTCAATCTTCGTGTACCAGTCTGATCCGGTTAATCTGTCTTGTGCTTCTTCGATGTTGGGTAGCGGATATCGGTTCTTGATCGTGATCTCGTTCAACTTTCGGTAGTCTTGTACGAGTCGTAGTTTCCCGTTTGCTTTTGGAACGAACATGCATGGAGTTCCTGCACTTGAGGTGGATCGTCGTATCCATCCTTTGGCTAGCTTCTCCTTCAGCCATTCTCGTAGGGTCTGTAGCTCTTTCTCAGACATTTGATATAGGGGTCCCCATGGAGGCTCTTTCCCTGGCTGAATGTTTATCTTGTGATCCCATGGTTGGTGCTTAGGTAAGGCGTCCTTGCCTCTTTCCTCTTCAAAGAGTCGCGACCACTTGCGATACTCCTTGGGAATACTCAACTCTGAGATGTTGGTATCCTTCGATGGTGCGTTACTTCCATCACTTCCAGTGACTTCGTGACCCGGCGGCCCCACGCCAGTGTCTGTCCCGGTCGAAGGTGGTTCTTCTGTCCTTCTAGTCGGCGCAAGCTGTATCCTGTTGAGCTGTTTCCTTGCCTCATCTGCCAGTGAACGCTGCCACTGCGCAGGCTGAATGTCGATAACGCATTCGCATTCCCTAAATGTGAGTACTCCTCTTCTCCAGTCGATTACTGGGTTGTGCTTTCTCAACCAAGGCATACCTAGTACGATGTCATGACTGGCCATATCAGTAACATCCAAGGTAATCTCCTCGTGGTGCCGTTGGATAGCAAGTGGTAGCAGTATCGTCTCGCGCTCCACGCTGGGTAAGGATGATCCGTCTACCGCGATCAATTCATAACCCTCTTTCTTCTTACAGGTAGCGATCCTGTTTCTTGTAACAAATGATTCGGAGGCAAAATTCCCGCTCGCTCCGGAATCTATCATGGCATCTGTCTTGTGCCCGTTGACGATAATCTTGGTTCGAAACACTGTTGTCGTTGGTGATGCTTGAGCCTTTTCTGTGTTGCATAACTCCCTTCGGTCGCTCATTCCTGGGGAGTTGATCCTTTTCCCTGTTCGTATGTGGAACGTCGTGCTTCGTGTCTCGAGGCCTCCGCTTGAACCTGGCGCGAGCCTTTCTGTGTCCACATCTGTACTCGATGACGTTCCTGGATCTTCTGCGTTTCTGAGTAGAGTGCGCGTGCGTGCTGCACCATGTTGCGCAATTCGTTTGATACGAATGTTCCTGACGGTGTGAGGTATCCGGTACCTATCATTCTACTTCCTATCGGCGGTCGCTCTGTGACAGCAGTTGCTAGGTTTTCGGTCGTTTCCATGAGTGGGTATCCCCAGGCCATGCCTCGTAGGGTGTCGAGTGTCTTGTCAAACTCAATGGAGTGTAGCATTCGTCGTCCGCCTATTTTCGGTAGGAATTCTTCATGCCTTCGTTGCAGGTGAATTATCATGTCGTAGAGCTTCTTCGGTGCGTCTACGGTGAAGGTCATTTGTTCGTTGTCGTCGTCAGTGTCGCTCTCTTCTCCTTCGGAGGAATCTTCTTCGCTTGATTCTTCCGGGTCCTGGTCTTCCTCGATGGTATCCAGCCCGGTGGTTTCTTGACTTTCTTCCTGTGGTTCCGGTGACCACGATCCGTTCCATCCTGGGTCCTGATTTTCTTTGTCGCTTCCATCGTCGTCGAAGCAGGATTCGTCGATGTCCACTTCTTGGAGCGTGGCCTCTTGCCTATGTGTTGCTCCCAGGGTTCCTCGCGGTTGCTGAGGCCAATACCCTGCTCCTGATTTCGCGGAGTAGTGAACCTGACACGAGTCTTGGTAACAGAATCGCCAATGAAGGCTTCCGTGACCATTTCGAGATTCGGACTCGATTTCGTAGTCGACTCTTCGTGCCATCATGTTGAACTGTCGTGGCTGGTTCTGCAGCTCGAATGGAATGACCACCATTTGCTGCCCATGGCATCCTCCTCGTCCTTGTGAGGGGTCCAGGAGAGGCTCCGTGCTTCCATTGCTAGCTCTCTCCTCCACTCTCCGAGTATAGTCGATGTCTCCCAGAGACTCAACACTGCTCTCAGATTTACTAGTTCGTCGTTGCATCATGTTGAACTGTTCGCGGCGCACCATATTCTTACCGCGGCAGTCCCTTGCTATGTGGCCAGGTTTGCCGCATCCATAGCAAGTTCGTGTTTCTCTTGAACTCGGGGGTCTTCTGTTCCCCTTGCTGTTCCTGATCTTGCGACCTTTCTCGGTAACGTCGAGCTCCATTGGCTGTGGTCCGTAGTACGGCTTGTCCTTGGGTTTGTTGTAGTTGTCGTTGAAACCTCTGTTACGGTTGTCGTAGCCTGGCGTGTATCCGGCCTTTCCAGATACCTTGGAGTCGTATCGTCGTTCCATAGCTCTCTCGTAGAGCTTGTCGTCAAGATCGATCGTGACTTGGACTAGGTCGCCTAAGCCATCGATCTTCCGACCGTCCCTCATCAACTCGTCTTTGACATGCTCCTTCAGTCCTCTTCGATACATGACTTGAAGTGCTTCGTCGTCCCAATCGGTGAGTTGCGCGTATTCCTGGAACTTGGCAGCATATTCGGCTGTGGAAGTCTTCTGAGTCAAGTGCTGAATAACACGAACGGCAGTGGCAATCTCGTTCGAGACACCAAAGACGCTCTTCATAGCATGCTTGAGATGGTTGTAAGACTTGAAGACTCCGTCAGCATTGTCTTCTCCGTTGCTATCCAGGTATTTCCTAAGGAATGGTTTGACCCAATGCTGTGCTCGTCCTCTCAAGAAGGTGGTGGCAAAGATAGGCTTGAGGTTCTCAGTCATGGAGTTGAACAAGAAGTACATATCCATCTGAGAGACCCAAGTGTCGAACTTGTCTCGGTCGCCATAGAAGAACTCTGGCTTGCCAACCTTGAGGGATTCGTTGCCTGTATGAGTAGCCAAGGCATTGATAGCATCGTTCGCGGTCTGAGGTCGTCGGGCTCTGCTTGCTTCACTGGGGGCGGGTGTTCCCCGGTCACTCTGTCGATCTCCCATCGTTGAGGGCGTTCAAAGCTGTTAGGTTTGGTATAACCTAATGATATCACAAGATCAGAAGACCAAGCTCAATCGGGTTTTGTCTCGTGGCCGATGGAAGGTGAGGGAGAGTGATGAAGCAGTAGCTGTCTCGTCTTGTAAAGACCAAGCAGCAGTGAGGCAGAGGTTGGGTTGTGGTGTATTCCAAACAGTGATATTGAACAGTGAGTTGAACGCCTCGAACCATAAGGGTACGATGCGTTCCTAAATACAAAGGAAATTCCATTCCTTTCCTGTGCCTACCGTGCCTATCGTGCCTACTGTGCCTAAGTCCGCAGGCACTCCAGGCACTCCAGGCACTCCAGGCACTCCAGGCACTCTGCAGCGGCTGTGCCCGCCTAGCTGTGGGCCGCGCCTGTCATTAGTGCGGGCTATTGATTGGCTGACGCTCCTTCGGTCGTGTCCGATCCGTAACACGAAGCTATCGAATAAGGAGCTCGCCTAACGAATTAACTAACTAGGGGTGGTCGTAGTGAACCAACAGTCTAACGGTACTCTATAGATCTATACTAGCTCTACTACTGCTAGGAGGTACCTAGAGGTATAGCTACAGTAGGTATCTAAGGTTACGGCATTAGCGAAGGTCTTAACGAAACAATTTACGATCCTAGTCCACGACATGCCTAAGGAGTTTGACCTAACTAACTAGGGTCACCTACGCGCTCTCTAAGAGGACAACCGGGTCACTCTTAACTCTCTAATCTAGAAGGCGACTTGGCTCTATAGGAAATAGCTAGAAGGCAAGAAGGCCTCGGCGCTAATAGTATAGCTATAAGACGCGAAAGCGGCGGATCTAGCGATAGAATAAGGCCTAGTCTAGTAATATAGCCTTAAGACAGTAGAAAAGCACTCCTTATCCTTTCGTGTCCTCTAATGCTTCAAATGCTAACAGTATAGACACTAAACCTACACGTATATAAATAAGTAGGCCTGCTCGAACTATATAGGAGACTATATGTCTAGGGACTATATATCGACTACGAGACGGTGCGCGAACTGTCCGGGGCACTACCTATCGTATAGTACGGAATGCCTATAGCGGAAACTAGCGAAAAACAAGGCAATTATAAACAGAACCGTCGCCCTAAGATTCTACGGCGACCGTAAGGCTAGCCTATACCGGAACTAACTAGCGGCGGTCGGGTATAAGCGCCCTAGGGCCGAGAACGATATAAAGGATACGTAACCTAGGGCGTACGGGAGGCTACGTGCTCTACTAGCTACGGCGAGGGAATCTAACTAGGCCCGGCTCCCATTTAGTATATAGCCGATAGGCGTAGACTAGGACGTATAGGGTAGTAGGACATAGGACGCTATAGAGGAAATGATTATCGATGCCGATAACTAGCCTCGACACGATTAGTATCATCTAGTATAACGTTAACTATAGTAAGGATATAGTCTAGAACTATTTCCTATACGAGGCGGACCCGCGCGTCTACTACGTCCTTATAATCTAGGAGCTATAGATTAACCCGTACTATAAGAGACTAACGACCTACAAGTTACTAGGCTATACGATATGCCTACGAGGCGACGGTAGACCCCGTACGTGCTTCTATATTAGTAAGGACATACTAGAATCCGACTAGGAGGTAGTATACTACGTAGACGAAGAAGGCGGGGGCGATATTACCTCCCTCTACGTAGGTAGCACCTAGATACACAACCTATATATACAACCGCTAGCCTCGAGGTCTAGCCGCGACCTAGGGGTCTATAGATACCTAGACAGTGCGCTTAAGAGACAAGGGTGCCACATCGTAGTAGGAGACTATAATATATACTACCCTTACTAGGAAAGCCTTATATAGCCGCACCCTATAGCCGACGAAGTACTCGACTTGATAGCGAGCAACGTAATTGCCCTTAATACCCCGAAGGACCTAGGTACCTAGAAGAGAGGGGGACTCTAAGGCACGATCGACCTCTCCTAGATCTTAGATAGCTACTACTATACGGTAACCTACTATAGGATCGAACATAAACTCGAGGCGTCGTTAGACTATATACTAGTCAGGACCTCTATTACGATATAGATATAACGTATACTAGCGAGAACCCCTAAGCTAAACTAGGGAAAGGCCCACTAGGCTAACATCTAGGCGTACCTCGATAACTCTAAGAGGCTAGTCTAGATCGCGTAGTAGCAATACAATAGTAAAGACGAGATAGACGAAGGAGTCTAGGGGTTAATAGACGAAATAAGAAAAGCGACCTTACTTCACGTTCCGCTTACCTAACTAACGACATAGTCTAAACTATACTAGACGCCGGAGTATACTACGGTAGTAAGAGAAGTAAGGAGAGCCCGCCGGGTATAGACGAGCAGCTATAGCGAGGAGGCCTAGAACGTATATAGGGAGGTATACTAATAGAAGAAAGCTATAATACGAAGGGAGAAAGTAGTCGGCTAGAGGGCTATAGTAGAAGAAATCGCCGGCAAGCTAGAGAGGATGTAGAAGCTAGCGAAATGGGCCCGACAGGACCCTATACAGGGCCCCTCCTTCTCTATCCTAGCGCTATAATCGCCTAGTAGCCCGGTTAGCGACCCCGAGGCTAAGGCGCGTCTACTAGCTAGCAAGTTCTTCCCGCCCCTAGTCGAGGCTGATCTAAGCGACATAAACAGCTCTACTCCCCTAGCCCCTAGTATCGCGGTCTAATAGGAGGTGTCCGAGGGAGAAGTTGCCGCTATACTAAGGAAGTTGCCGGCGAAGAAAGCCCCGGGGCCGGATAGGATCCTAAACGAGCTACTAAAGAAGTGTAGAGATCAACTAGCCCTAGTAGTTATAGCGATCTTTAACGTCTGCCTATAGACCGGGTACTACCCGATAGCTTTTAAACAATCGACGACAGTGGTCCTATATAAGCCGTAGAAGGAAGACTATACGTAGGTGAAGTCGTACCGCCTAATTGCGCTTCTTAATACTCTTAGGAAGGCGCTTAAGAAGCTAGTTATAACGAGACTCTCCGAGGCGGTAGAGGAACACTCCCTACTCCCGGACACCTAGATAGGTGCGCGCCTATAGCGATCGACGCTATCCGCGATAGAACTTATTACCTCTTAGGTAAAGGCTATCTAGTATAAGAATAGGGACAAGGTGGCTTCCTTACTTAGCCTAGACATATCGGGAGCCTTCGACTATATGTTATACCCGCGGCTACTCTATATCCTAAGGTCGAAGGGACTCCCTAAGTGGCTTGTCAACTTCGTACGGTCCTACCTCTAAAACCGTAGTACGTCGATCCTAGTCGGCTAGTACAGAAGCCTATTTTAAGCAGTCTATACTAGAATCCCGTAAGGCTTAACGCTAGTACCTATTCTGTTCCTCTTCTTTATAGCGACGCTACTCCTAGCCCTAGAATCCCAGAACACCGCTACGAGCGGCTTCGTAGACGACACAAACATCCTAGCGTAGTCTTCCTCGACTAAGGAGAACTATAGGCTACTAGAAGAGAAGCACAAGATCTACGAGGACTAGGCTAGGAGGCACGGGGCTCGGTTTGCTCTAGAAAAGTACAATCTGATACACTTTACGCGCCGGCCACGGTTCTATAATATACAAGCTTCTATCTAGATATAGGGGCACACGACTAACCCGGCAAATCAGCTTAGGATCCTCGGACTATAGGTAGACCCGGCGCTACGGTAGAGGAAGCACGTATAGGCAATATTACGGAAAGCTAAACAGAATATAGCATTATACTAGAGGCTTACTACGTCTATATAGGGGGCGGACTTCCGGTAGTTACGACTTCTATATACGGCTATTATACGGCCAGTCCTTACCTATAGTAGCTAAGTGTAGTCCTTAGGCGAGAGGGCCTACCTATCGAAGGGACTCGTCGCGCCGCTAGCGAAGATCCAAAACTAATGCCTAAGGAAGGTCACCGGGGTATATAAGTCGACACTAACGAGGATACTTAAGTACGAGACCGCTATACCGCCGATCGACCTATATATCTAGGGACTACGGACCTCCTACTTAGGCAAGTCGGCATAGTACCTAGTATAGAAGGTCATCGCTAGTATAGTCGTAAGGGCCCGCGAATTAGTACTAGCGTATAGGGGCATTCGACCCGGAAACGAGCCGAACTACCGGGTAAGGGACGAATAGCTAGCAATATAATAGGAAGGTAAGAAATCGTTTATA
Organism: Fulvia fulva; assembly: GCF_020509005.1. Taxonomy (NCBI): domain Eukaryota; kingdom Fungi; phylum Ascomycota; class Dothideomycetes; order Mycosphaerellales; family Mycosphaerellaceae; genus Fulvia; species Fulvia fulva. The sequence continues at coordinate 1,487,551 of NC_063013.1, forward strand.
GAGCAACTATAGAAAGAGAGGTGGAACAACTAGGTTGTAGGGTATAGTAGACGCCCTTAGCTAGCGGGATAACCTAAGGAATAGTTAGCTACAAAATCCGCGGTTAAGTACCCCCCGAAGCTTATCTACTACCGCCTTACGAGGGTATAGAGTAGTATAGCAACCTAACTACGAAGCGAACACATCGGCCTCTAGGGGTACCTATTATAGAGGAAGGTTCTAGGATACACGAATACTAGCTACCCCTACGGCTATCGCTCCTAGAACGTACGGTACGTACTCCTCGTCTGTCCGAGGTAGTCGCTAGGAAGGGGGGAGTAGATAGTAAAGGCGAGGAACCGGACGATTAGGGCACTTCTTAACAACGCTAAGGACCTACGGCGTATTACGAACTAGATACTAGAGAAGGGCTAGCTAGAATAGTACCGCCTAGTAGGAGCAGTATAGGAAGAGAGGACACGACGTAGCGCGACGAGACCGGCTAGGAGCGGGGGCTAACGGGGTAGTGACATAGACTACGTACGTTCAGAGGGAAAGCTAAACTAGATAAGGAGTAGTCGGGGGCGGGAAGGGTTTTCACCTATTCGGGTTTCCCTTTATATATAACAATAGATATATACCTATATAGGCCGGATAGGGTCCTAGAACAGGGGAATAACAAATCTATCTATCTATTACCGTAGACGGTATTAAGATAGACTAAAAGAAGATCGACGCTATCGTCGAATAGGATGCTCCTACGAACGTTAAGGAGGTCTAGGGTTTCCTAGGCGTTACTAACTTCTACCGCCGCTTTATCTACGTATTCTCGGGCGTAGTACGCCCTTTAACGAAGCTTACGCGTAAGGGTAAGAAGTTTGCCTAGACCGACGAATACTAGGAGGCTTTTGACTTACTTAAAGCGAAGTTTGTTAAGAACCCGCTTCTATAGCACTTCGATTTCGAACTAGAAACCCGTATAGAGACTGACGTATCCGACGGCGTAGTAGGCGGTATCCTACTATAACGCCGCTCGCCTAAATCTCCCTAGTTACCTATCGCCTTCCTCTCTAAGAAGATGACCGCTACGGAGTATAACTACGAGATCTACGATAAAGAGCTTCTCGCTATCGTTAAAGCTTTTAAAGAGTAGCGCCCCGAGCTCGAAGGCTCTACTATACCCGTCTAAGTAAGCTCCGACTATAAGAACCTTGTCTACTTTATAAAGAGTAAGCTACTTAATCGTCGCTAGGCCCGCTAGAGCGAGTTTCTCTCCCGGTTCAACTTTATAATCTCGTATACGCTCGGTAAGGCTAACTCGATAGCCGACGCCCTTACCCGCCGCCCTAGTAACTCTCTAGTTGATCGAAGAGGGGGCTAGCAAATCGTAGAGTAACAAGTTATTAAAGAGTATAACCTCTCTTCCGAGCTTCGAGAGTACCTATCGAACGGCTAGCCTACGCTCGCCGCTTCCTTTACTACTCTCGTACTCGCTCCTACCTACCTTAACGAGAGTAACGATGAATCCGAGCCTAAAGAATACGCCTCGGACGCTAAGGACTTGAACGACGATAAAGAGGGCTTAGTAACGACCGACGGCTTATCCGAATTAGACTTTAAGGGGTTTAATAATAAGGAGTAGCCCGAAGGCATTATAGTACGAGTACAAATAGCGTACGATACCGATATAGACGCCTAAGAGTTAGTTTAGGCCCTTAAATCTAGCGCGAGGACATTCCCGGGCTTCTCGCTATCCGAGTACGAGCTCTAGGAAGGTGTCGTCTACTTCCGTAAGAAGCTTTACGTACCGTAGCCCGAAGGCTCTGATATCCGAGCTAAGATTCTTTAAATTATCTACGACTCCGCCTCTAGGGGTCACCTAGGCGTAGCTAAGACCTATAAGCTCCTCGCTAGGTATTACTAGTAGCTATATTCCTAGAAGGACGTCCGCCGCTACGTACTAAACTACGCTACTTACCGAAGAGCTAAAGCTAACCGCTACCGTCCCTACGGTCTCTTATACCCTCTCCCGGCTCCTAATCGTCCGTAGAAGCACATCACTATAGACTTTATTACCGATCTTCCTTACGGTAAGACCTTTAGCGGCGTAAAGGTAAAGGCCCTTCTAGTAATCGTGGACCGTTACTCTAAGGACTAGTATATAATCCCGTACTAGAGTATAACCGTAAAGGAGACTACTCGCTTATTCTACGAATTCGTCTAGCGCTTTTAAGGCCTCCCGGATAGTATTACCTCTAATAGAGGCTCCTAGTTTATCTCGTACTTCTAGAAGCGTCTATATACTATCCTAGGTATTAAGTATAACCTCTCGACTAGTTTTTAGCTATAGACCGACGGCTAGACCGAAATTACGAACGCTATCCTCGAGTAGGTCCTTTGTTACTTCGTCGACTACTACTAGAAGGATTGGCCTTAGTATATCCCTACGGTAGAGTTCGCTACTCGTAACTAGGACTCGGAGACTACTAGCTACTCTCCCTTCTATACTACGAGAGGTTACTACCCTCGTATAGGTATAGAACTAGAAGAGCCTCTCCCGCCTACCGAAGACGTAAACGAGTAAGTAGTAGACGAGTTCGCTACTATACTCTTATAGATCTATAAAGAAGTCTACGACGAAATAGTATACGTATAAGTAATCTACGAGGATCAAGCTAATCGTCGTCGCTAGCTAGCTCCCGACTACTAAGTAGGTAATATAGTCTACCTTAACTCTAAGAACATTAAGACGGACCGCCCCTCTAAGAAGCTAAGCTAGAAGAACCTAGGTCCTTTTAAGATTACCGAGCGTATTAGTTTATACGCCTACCGTCTAGCTCTTCCTACGAATATAAAGATCTACGACGTCTTCTATCCCGTACGCCTTCGGCCGTCGGCTAAGGACCTATTTCCGAACTAAAACTAAGATATACTAGGTCCTCCCGATAAAGTAGAAGTCGACGAGCCTATTAACCTACCTTCTAACGACTATACCGTCCGTAAGATCCGGAGAATCCGCGTAGAGCCTAACGATATTAAAGGGCTACCGCCGATTTAGTATAAAGTCGAATAGTAAGGTTACCCTAAGTAGGATACCTTATAGGAACCTATCTAATATATTATCTTTAATCGTTAAGTAATCGAAGAATACTACGCCCGCGTAGACGGCCTAGAGGTTAATATCGGTAGGCTTTTCGAATCTAAGCTCTTCGACGGGGCTTACTAATAGTATATCGACTATAATATTAGACCTAGGCCTAGTACTAAAGCTGAACATCCTCGATATATAGAACTACTACGGCTTTATAGGAACTTAGCTTTGTTTAGGGGGGCTACTATTATAGTCTCCCTATAGAGTATATAGAAGGTAGGGATAGAAGAGCCTTAGAGTACTTAGAAGTCGTTAAGAAGTAAAAGTCTAGCTTAGTATATAAGCGCTAAGAATTATATACCCCGTAATATTTACTACGGGACCTAGCCCTCTAAATTTACTACTCGACGAACCCTTAATAGATTCACTTCGGCTCGTAACTATATAACTTACGGTACTCCCGCGAGTACCCGCGACTACGCTAGACCCTAGAAGAAGTACGTAGAAGACTCGGAACGTAGGGCAGGTTAGAATAAGGTTTTGAGTAAAGCTACTAAGCGCGGCTTCGTACGGGTTAGCCCTATTAATACGGGGACACGTACTCGCGAGGGTCGCGTATAAGTATCTAGCCTTCCCTAGGCCTCTCTTACTTTCTTTGTCTTTTGTTTTATATAGCAATTATACTATACCCTTTGTATCTATACTTCGTACCTATATTCTCGCTTTTACTCTTATATCTTATAGGCTAGGCTCTCGCCCTAAGACTATACTCCTAGCTACCTAGATTATTGTACCTACTTTTAGTACTAGACCGACCTTAGAGGCATATCGCGGTAGACTTCGTAGTCGGACTTCCTAATAGTACCCTCGATAGTATAACCTATAACAACATTATAACCGTAATAGATAGGCTAACGAAGGAAGTCGAGCTAATTCCGATCGGAGCGATAACTATATAGAATACGGCAAGACTTTTCCTTAAGTATATATTCTCCCGACGCGGATTTCCTAACACTATTACTTTAGACCGTAGTAAATAATAGGTTACTACCTTCTAGAAGAAACTTTATAAGATACTTCGTATAAGTCGTAAGCTAAGTTCTTTATACTACCTAGAAACTAATAGACAGTCGGAACGTACTAACTAAGTAATAGAATAGTATCTCCGTATATTTACTAACGAGGTATAAGATAACTAGGTAGAATAGCTTTGTCTAGCTTAGTTCGCGATCAATAACTACCTTTCTAAAACTACTAGTATATCGCTATTCTACGCTACTTTAGGCTATAACCCTAAGTTTATAGAGCGCGTAGACCTAAGCGCTAGAAAAGAGGGAGGACTAACTACTCTCTAGCGACTAGATACGCGATCGGCTAAAGCCTTCGTACGCCGGATTTACGACCTTTATAAGCACCTTTAAGAAAATATACGGATGTTATAAGCTCTCTAAGCTAAGGTAGTAAACCGCTACCGAAGCATCCCCCTAGACTGTAAAGTAGGCGACTAGGTATACCTAAGCACTAAGAACATCCGTACGACTCGACTATCTAAGAAGCTCGATAGAAGATACGCTAGTCCGTACTAGATTATAGAAGTTATACTAGCTAAGCTCTTATTTCAACTAAGATTATCGGACGCTATAGTAGGACTTAATAACTACTTTTATACCTCGTTACTTTAGCGAGCCGATCATCCCGACTTCCTACTACTCGAAGGCTAGTATCTAGTACTACTACTACTAATAACTATCGAGCCCGATACTACCGAAGCCGATATAGTCGCTAATATAGTCGTAATACCTATATATATATATATATATAAGGTAGAGAAGATCTTCGATATATATACCCGTAAGCGAGTAGGCAAAGTAAAGAAGGGGTAGAAGCGTAAAGTAGACACTTAGTATAAGGTGAAATAGCTTAGATATTAGAATAAGGAGGATAGTAAGACCTAGTAACCGGCTAAGAATATGTTTAAACACGCGGCCGCCGCTATTATAGACTTTTACTATAGCCGGCCGGAGTTATCTACGCCTATAAGCTTCGTAGCTCTATCTAATTAGGTCCCCCTAAGCATTTCTTAAAGGGAGCCGGTCGCGGATAGGCTAGTTATAGATAGACTAGATATAGATATGTTACTAGACAATAACAAGGTATTAGAGGATAATTAGACTTTTGTATAGTTATAGAGTAGTACGGGCAAGTCGCCGTATAAGATAGATAACGCTTAGAGGACTAAGACGCGTTTTAAGAGGGGGGTACTATTACGAGTAGCCCGCGACCCCTCACTATAGCTACGTCGGCCCGGGTGAACCGCGGACCTTCCGTATCGGGTTAGCGCGGCTTAGCTTTACTTTATAACTTCGCCGCGCCTCGCGCTCCTCTTTTGTAGCTTCGTAGAATAACAACTCTCTTATTCGGACCCTATAGTACGCGCGCCCTTATAAGTACCTCTATATATTTATAGTTAAGCTTACCCTCGAGTAGGCGGTGATTAGTCTTAGTTAATAGGTTATATAAGTTACGCTATTTGTCGTACTTAGCAATAAAGATAGAAAATGACTCGTTCTTACCCTACTATAAGACCTAGAGCTTCTAGAAGGCCTTACCTACGACGTCCTTCTTACTATACCGATCGATAAGGAATTAGATCATCCTATCGATAGATTTAAAGGGGTTAACGTAATTACGCTTAGTACGCTTAGAGGGTACTCGCGGATTATATAGCTAGTACGGGTACCCGTCGAGGTAGTTAAGGATGTAGCGTAGTCCGTCCTCGATAGTCTAGAACTATATTACGGACAGCTTAATCTCTAGCTAATCGAGCTAACGGTTAAAGTTTATATTCTTATTATCGAACTTACTTTCTAGGTCCTTAACTAACTTGTTAGTATATATAATATTAACGGAGGGTTCGATAGTATTGAACTAGCTAACGGCGGTATTACTAGTTACCCTAGAAGCACTACTAGGTATGCCCTAGCGTTCTCGTCGTAAGGAGTTACGGCGTAGGTAACGGCGTAGTCGACTATTATCTCTATCCTTATCGTTATTAGAGTTATCTCCGTCGTTATTACTACTACCTCTACTACCTCCTCGTCGGGTGCCTCTACCTATACGGTCCTACTAAGTAGGAGGCGTAGGTGATCGTGAAATACCGTTACGACGAGGGGAGTAGACGCGGACCTAACGACTACGGTTATTATTATTATTATTACCGTTAGTACCGCTAGTATCGCTAGTACCGTTCGTGTCCTTAGCTACTAGCTAAGCCTTTAGCTCTACTACCTCCTTATTTAGAGTCTAATTACGCTTAGATATAGCTTTAATGTCCTTAGGTAATATGCCTACCTACGACTCCTCGACCTATCCGAAGAGCATATTATTATCCTATTAGAGGCGCTAATTAGCTTCCTTAAGGTCTTATATCTAACTCTTATACTTCTAGTATTTATTAAAGTAGAATATAAAGAGGCCCTTAACATCCTTATCCTTTTCGAGTTGACTAAGACTCTCGGATACGATATTATATTCCTTCTTTATATTAGCGTACTTACGCTATATAACCTTATTAGCCTTCTTTAGGGACTCGACCTAGTCAAAAAGTGTGATAAAGTCTAACTATATCTAGCGAACGAGGTGAAATATAATCTCCGGGTATACTATAGTACGAGTCGCAAACTCGGCTAGGCTCTTAATAGTAGTATACTCTAAGGCGATTACCTACTCCTTAGGTTAGCGTATATTATTAGTTTCGCTATCTTATATAGATATATCATCTCTTAACTCTATAATCTTGTACACCTTGATCCCTCCTTCTTCTAAGATCTATTCTTCGTCGAGGAATTATACGAAGTTAATAGGGTTAGAGGTTAAGGTAAACTACTATTCTTTAGGTAGTAGATCCTTCTCGACCTCTTATTATTCGGCGGCAAATACGTTCGAGTCGTCGTCGGAAGGGAAGGTACCTAGGGCGGTATCGATACCTAGGTTATTAAGTGTCTACGTTTTAGTAGATACGGTTAGGAAAAGCTTAGCGCGTACGAGCGACTAACGCTTATACTTACTAAGATCTAGATAAAGAGGTTGCTTAGGTAAGAGCACCCCGTTAGTAGTACTACCGGGTATAGCTATATTATACTATTACGTAGTAGATAAGACTACTCTCTTAGTAGGTATATAAGGGCCCTATAAGAGTAGGGAGGCGCGCGTTTTACGTAAAGGAGAGAGGTGATCTATTAACTTAACTAATACGCTTATTTACGCGACTATAGTTATTATTAGTACGCCTATACGCGCGACTCGACGGTTAGTAACTATAGTAAACTTGACCTACCTTAACGCGTACTTTACTAGTATAATTTGATTGTAACTACTAGCTTAACTAGATAGGCCGCTTATAAGACCGAACAAACTATTACGAGTAGTAATCTATAAGATAATAGTATAGGGTTACCGTAAAATAAGCGTTATTTAGTAAGGCTACGGAAGAGAAGCGCGAAGCGCGCGAGATATATAAGGAAGCGCTAAGGCGCGCGACGTTACGGTAGTAGTGAACCGTAATAGAAAGCCGCTACCGGAGAGGGGCCGGTTATAGGCTAAGCTAAAAAGAGGATGACCTTACTACCTTCGCGTACGTATAGATAAGTACCGAATAGCTAGTACGAAAAGAGGAGGAGCGTAGGACTCGCTAGGCCGGCGGGAGTAAGGCTAAGACCTAAAGTCTAGCGGAATAGATAGCGAGCTACCTATAGGAGTAGGACTAGAAAAGGAAGCCCCCTAAGACAATAGGCCCGATAGTACTCTAAGCCTTCTAGAGACATAATTACTAGCTATATAGGGACCTAATAAGAGCTAAAGCAAGTATAGCGATCTAAATCAGGTCCGAACATATTAGATTAAGGGCCTATCTATTTAGGAGACGCGTACTAGACATCTAAAGCCTAGCCTACTAGTATAGCTACCTATCGTAAAACCTAGAACAAATACTACTACGATACCTATAGTAGGCGAGAGGTAGGGGAAATTAGAGGTACTAAGCGGGAAGGAGAGACTATAAGTTAATTATTAGGGACAAAGGTAACATTCGCCGAATCTCTCGGTAGATACTATAGTAGGGATACCTCTAGTAGTTTAGCCTCGCTAGTAAGACGGAGGATTAGATAGATAAGAGGCAGAAGCTAGGGGGGTTATAGATAGGGTAGTTATTAGGGCAGGCCTATAACACTAGCGTACCCTTAATAAGGGAAATCTAACACGATAATAAGGGGGAAAAGATAGGCGGGAAGGAGGAGGGGTTTTTACTAATACGGTTTCCCCTCTATATATACGAAAACAAGATAGTATAGCTATATAGACCAAAGGGCACTATAACAGCTTAATGAAATATCTATCTATATATTATGTTGTTAAGACATAGTACAGTAATTAAGAAGTTAGTCGTACTAAGACAAAATTCCTAGCTTACTAGTATTCCTAGCTTACTAGTACTTTACGTTATAGTAGTAATAACACCTTATTTAGGCTTTATTTCTAGTAGTAAGAACGATAGTAACTACACCTTATTTAGGCTTCATTCTAAGAGGTAGGTGCCACTGCTAAGCATGCCGCATTCGCCGGTGCCCACACCGAGATTAGCATGCTCCGCAATGTCGCAATCCTTCCGGAAGCTAAGCACGAGGCTAGGACATTATATCAGGAGCCGAAGTCGTCAGCTTCGTGGCTGAAAACACCCGGTGCAAGACCTTGCATCTGCACCTCATCATGCCGTGCACCACACCTGCATTGTGTTACTCGATTGTGGATGGTACTCATGTCGTGTCACGTACGCAGATCAGTACGCAAAGATGCGCTGCCGTCTCGTGTATATAGAGCCTCATCTAGGTCGTTACCCAAGACCAACATTGTCCATGGCCGCGACCAACAGAGCAAGAGACACTGAACGCCGTGGTTGTACGTGTGAGGACGAGTTGTACATGGGTCCGCATGGGCGGTTGCCTGTGGATCGGGAAAGGTCGTCGGCCGATGGAACGCAGAGTCGATGAGCATCTCGCACTCGATTGCCATTATACATTGCACCAGCACGGTGTTGGTGATCCGGTGCTGCGCTATAATACAGTATGAGTACATGCAATGAAGCGTCACGCTTCCAATCTCCCGTACGCCATCGCTAATGTCAGCCAGTGGTCTATCTCTATCCGTGCCCATTTCCGCCGACGACGCAGCAATTCCAATGCTTCCAAGCAAATGCACCATGCATAAACCTGTTGTCGTGATCATACCATCGTAACTCATGCTCCTGCCGCTCCGTAATGCATCGCAAGTGTGCTACACATGCATGCGCGCAAAGCTGCTCAAGGTAACATTAGCACTTTCGCTGTCAGTCGAATCTTCTGCTTCTTGGTACTTCTCCGTGGAATCATTGCGTAAGTCTTGTCTCATCACGGTCCCCTCTTCCTCCTCCGGCATGTATTCCCAGCACATGAACTGCCAGTTCAGCTCCTTGCGCCAGCACATTCCGTATCCGAGGCTGACTGGTCCGGACTCGTTTCTAACCATCTCGGCAGTCAGGCCTCCAGTCTTGGGCATTCGTCGCTTGAAGATTACACGTCCAACACGGCTGTGTACCAGGGCCATCGAGCACATTATGCAGGGCTCGTGAGTGAGGAAGATCTCGAGCTTGAGGCAAAGGTACCCATCCGGTCTCATGTTATCCTTGACGAAGTGCTCATTTTCGAGTGAGGTAAGTGGTTGATCGCAGAAGAAAGCGTCGCGGGCCTCGATGTCGTGTTCGAGGCCACCTTTGGCGAAGTTGCCTTCAGCTTTGGCGGCGGCCTTTGTGACCGGCTGAGACGCGCAACGCAGACGCTTTCGTCCCACCATGCCAACGGCACGCATGATGGCGTGGCCCATTGGACTTCCATGACAGCCGGTATCTTCGTTGGCGACAGCGTTGGCTTGCGGCTTGTAGCGGGCATCACCAGCAAGGGCGATGATCTGAGTCTGTCCTTCGACGCGTTCGATGATGCAGCATCCTGCGCCAGTGCCAATGCCACGGCGGCGGTGGTCATCACCAACCTTCTCAGCAAGAGCGAGCGCCTCGTCAATACCGATGTTGTCGTCTTGTGGATTCTGCAGCTCGTCCTCGGCCTTCTGGATGCTGGCAGGATGGGCGCCGAATGGGTTGGTCTTTCGATAGAAGGTTGGCCAGTACTCCAATGACCACTTGTCGGCCTGCTCTGAGCTGGTGGGTGCTAGCAGCGGGACGGTGATATCCTTGATCTCGAGTGGGTACGCCCAAGACTCGGCATTGGAGGCAAAGGGGGTGTGTTCCGACAGGAGTGCATGCAGCGTCTTCAGGTCGATGATCTTAGTTGGACAAACAAGAAGATGGAGCGTGGACGGCCTGCTGGCGGTGTTGCGTGACTTGCCGGGGTTGGAGTACTCCCACACGCTGCTGCCGGCTGCTTGCATGACGGAGGCGGGAGTGTTCTCCCAGGCGCGCGAGACGGCATACAGCTCCTTGACCTTGTCACGCTTGCCGAGGACATGCTCTGGTAAGTATCTGGGTTTGGCGAAACGGCGGAGGTGTTGCAGGTCGACTGTATCTTGGCCCTCGACGTTCTCCTTGATGACTCTGTAGCGCGATCAGCAGACGTGCATGTGTAGCAACATATAATGTGCAATGCATACCTCAGGATGCCTTCGGCATGCTTGCTAGGCAGCTCGACGGTCCAGACTTGGATGGTCTCATTTCCGAGGCGGCATTCTTCCTTGGTCTTGAGGTGCACCATACGCCGCTTGGGCTCTGGGTCGTTGTCGAGGAGCGAGTCTCTGCGTGTGGCGGCCATAGCCATGATGGCGCGGTGGAAGATTTTGGTGTTGCGGAAGATGAAGTGGGATGCATGTTGGCTGAAAGTCGCTACGCGAGCGAGGGGCATCAACAAACCGTTCAGGAAGCTGCGCATCGCTTCCATGGTGACGCCGCTTTCTTCACGAGGCAGTTGCGGTCGTGCTTGCTACAATCTTTCGCGAATGATCCCTGCATCTTTCAAGCAAATCTGCAGGGGAAGTGGCTCATCACATCCCTGTCAAATCATCAAGCATTTGTGGGGTAAAGAAGGAACGGCCGGCGCGTCTCCCAGTCGCGTTGATGAACATCATCGCATACCATATAACTGTCGATATGGGTCTCTCCATGCTGCCAGATGAGCTGCTGTTATCGCTGTCAGAGCAGTGGCCTTGTCGCGACCTCCAGCTAAGGCAATTGGCAGCACTACTCTCTGTATGTACCTCCATCGCCGAGACAAGGCCATCACGAGCTAACGTGACCAGCCAACACTTTCCAGCCCACCATCACTGGTCCTTCACGGTTCCCGCGCGACCGGCAAGAGCAGCATCGTCCAGTCATATCTCGAAGCGAGCAAAGTCCAGCATGCGATCATCCGATGTCAAGAGTGCATTACCGGTCGACATCTATTGGAGAAGACGGTAGGAGTTGTACATGATGTCCTTCCAGGAAAAGACGGCAATGGGGTCGAAAAGGCATACAGTGGCCGATGTGAGAATCTCAGTTCACTCACTGTTCATCTTCAAAGACTGCTGGAGGGGCAAGACAAGTTTGTGCTGGTCTTCGATGGCGTGGACAAACAGCGCGAGGCACCGCCAACACTTCTCCCAGCTCTAGCACGACTGGGTGAAGTGATACCGCACTTGGTCGTTCTTTTGATCGTTCGACATCCGCCTCCTCGCTTTCTGCATCAGCCCGGCGTACCTCACATACACTTTGCGCCTTACAGCCGTGCTCAGTCAATACACATAGTTGCACGGAAGCCGCAAGACATCTTCATTGAAGCACCACCTGATGATATGGATTACGACGATGAGACGCACGAAGAAGACAAGGCATGGCTGTGGCCGAGGTTCTGCGCTGCTGTATGGGATGCCCTCGCACAGAATGCAGCACGAGATCTGGTGGCGTACAAGGAGGCTTGTCTCAAACTCTGGAGACCTTTCGTTGCTCCTGTCATTAAGGGTGACTTTGGCACACGAGACTTCAGCAGACTCTTGGTCGCGCAACGGAGGCTGTTCCAGGAAGAGAACGTGCTGCTGGACTCGATCATCGCAAAGCCAGAAGGCGTTCTAGCGGTACCGCGTAGCAAGACGCACGATCTGCCATACTACGCCAAGTGGACGCTGGTATCAGCTTATCTAGCATCCTTCAACCCAGCCAGGATGGATGCACTATACTTCATGAAGTCCACAGAGAGGAAACGGAGGAAGAAGGGTGGAGGCACAGCTCGATCTGGCGGTAGACCAAGTCAGACAAGGAAGATCCCACGACATTTACTCGCTGCTTCAGCCTTTACATTGGATCGCTTGTTGGCCATCCTCCATGCCATCTTACCGGACGAGCTGAGGACGAATATCGACATTTACCGACAGATCGCCACCCTCTCGAGCCTGAGGTTGCTGGTGCGAGCTGGCGGTATTGGCAACAGCGATCCTTTGGAGCCAGGCGGCAAGTGGCGGGTTGGTCCGATGATAACGTGGGAGCATATCCAAAGCATAGCAAGAGGACTGGACTTCAACCTCATAGACTATGTCGCAGATTGAAATACTTGCGGGAAGACATAGTACTCGCTGCACAAACAACCTACTCACGTTTTCTGTTCTTGCAGAAGATTCGAGACGGAAGGATAATGGCACCTCGTAACCATCAATTCCGAATCAGCGAAATGGCGTACCTTCTCCATTTCTCTGCCGGTAGTCGTCGCAGCCATTGTAGAGCCAAAGACTTCGAATCCTCATCGAAGTCCCAACGTTTCCGTTCAACAGTGACGGAGAAAGCCTGCTCGATGTCGTTCGCTGCAGCAGAACTACGGTGGGGCGATGCAGTAAAGAATGTACCTGCCAATTGTATCAGTGGCAGCGTGTTGCTACTGTGTCCAGGCAAGGCATCGCCCATATCACTGTTCGGTCGACTTGACTGCTGAAATCGTCTTAGTCCCCGTGCGGATACACTCGTCCCGGGCCCAATATGCTGCTTCAGGGCTTTGATTTGCTGTGAGAACCACGAGGGCAAGGAGTTCAAAGTAGCCTCGATGGTTTACAAGCTGGCCCTGCTTGTGTCCATATATGTACAGACGGCGAGCTGGGTCTGAGCAGCACGATCAGCATTGATGTGCTGCAAAGCAATCGACTCGCCCAAGCGACGATCCAGTAGGCCAACTGCTTGACCTACTGCCACTGTTTGTAGACTGCAGGCGAGGTCAGCTTTTGCACTCGAAATATGCCATTGTGCCTACTTATTGGCGATCCCAGCGTGCACAGAGAACACGGCAAGATGTCGCAAGACGAGCAGTCGCATCTTTTCGAGGTCACTCCGATACGTGACAGGACGAAGTCTGGCCAGTAACCAGTGCAACGACCCATCCCCGTGCACAGGCTGGCATCTCCTTAGCTTGGCATCGAATATCTTGACATGTTGTTCGCATGCTTTGAAAGACTTCTTCAGCTCGTTTGCGAAGGTGGCAGGTATTGTGAAGCCTGATGTTGTTAGGAGGCTCAACAACCTGCTGATAAGTTGCTGTAGCTCCTGTGTCGCTTCTATTAGTTGAGCAACGTCCTCAGGTCCATCTTGAAACGCCGAAGTTGCTTTGAACAGTTCCTTGATGCCGTTGAGCGCGACGGTTGCAAAAGCTACCACGCTGGCCGCGGAGTTGACAGCTTCCATCAGTAGCCACTGCGCGGCATACCACAGGAAGAAGCTCGAAGTAAGAATGTCGAGGGAACAGATGTGAAATGGAATGGTTGGCCGTGCCAAATTCATCAGGCCGCCCTCGTGTCAAAGAGCAATTGCGCCCATGGCTGTGCAGGCCGCGAGGCTGGCCAAGATCCCCTAGCGAGGCATCGCATGAGCGACGGAGAGCCCAGATGCACACAGCCCCACCTTGGTGTAACACGGGCGATATACAGGCGGCTTGCCCAACCGCGCAGGTACCAAGCGAGGAGGGCTGAGCAAGCACTATGTGAATTCCTGCTGACTATGTATGCTTTCTCTGACCATTCGCTTCCTCTGATCATTCGCTCCTTTTGCTCTCAGGCATGATCATCTGTATCGAAGTCACTTCTTCTCCGACTCCCTGGCCTTCCTCATCAACCTCCTCGTCTCATCCCTCTTCATCTCCACCTTCTCAGGAAACTTCCCACTGCTCTTCCACTCCTCCTCTCCACCAAGGTATCGATACACAACTCTCGAATCAAGGTCCCTACACCTCTCATCCTTCGTGGCACCCTCATAAACCCCCAACCCAGCGCCTCCAAGCGCCAATCTCGCGCCAACCCTCTCCGCCGTATCGACCGCCAACCCAATATCCTTCCTCATCAACCCCACCTTAAAACCCCCCTTATACCCCCTACTACTCAACGCATCCCCATAGACCCCTGGCGCCGGATTCCAATCATCACAAATCGCATTCTGCGCCGTACTCGTATGATAAATATTCGCCAACACTCTCGGATCCATCCCACTCTTAATCCCAATATTCAGACTCTCAGACACGGCGATGGCAATCATCCCGGAAGTGTAATTGTTGCAGAGTTTTGCTACGAGGCCTAGCGAGGGACCGCCGCAGAAGAAGACGTTGCCGCCCATGAGGTAGAGCAGGGTTTCGAGAAGGGGTTTGTGCGGGGAGGAGGAGGAGGCACCGAGCATGAAGGTTAGGGTGGCGCTTTCGGCGCCTTTGACGCCGCCGGAGACGGGGGCGTCGTAGAAGGAAGTGGTCGGGTGGTGGGCGGTGCAGGCGGAGCCGACGGCGAGGGAGGTGGCTGTGTCGATGGTGGAGCAGTCGATTAGGATCTTTTTGTTATCTGAAAGTGTTGAGGAGGTCAAGACGCCATTGGCTTCGTCGAGGTAGACGCTGCGGACGTGGGAGCCTTCGGGGACCATGGAGAGGATCAGATCCTGTGAGATTGGTTGTCAGTACACAGGACGATCGCATCGAACGTGGTAAGATGAGGTCTGCGGCTGGAAGTACTGAGCGTGCATACGGACTTGTCTGCCACTTCTCTACTGCTTTGGCAAGCATGTACTCCATCACCTTCTTCCTTGACAAACTTGTCCACACTCTCCTGCACCACATCGTAGACATAGAACTGTGTGTTCTGGTCCATCTTCTTCACCAAGTTCGTGGCCATTGGGTAGCCCATCAGGCCTAAGCCTATCCAGCCAATGCTCTTTGGTAGGTCTGCCATGGTGGATTGTCTTCCGATCGGAACGCTTTGTATCGTGTGTACAGCAGATCGCAACATTGTGCCGGCGGTGATGCACTCAACATAGCCGCGTACCGCGTTCATGTGGGGGAGTGTCAAGGCCCCGCGCTTTGGTCCGGCTTCGGTCTGACGTGCAGCTCTGCTCGAGCTCAAGGGCCGTCGGTGTTGCAAACCCCCTTCGATGATGGTATGATGTCGAACGCAAGGTTCGCTCACCATATCTTATCTCAGCCAGGTTCACTCATAGTGGTGTCGTCTCCATCTGAGGTCGCTTTCTCGGTTGTGGAACCTCTAGTACCCTAGACCAGCGTTAGTACAGCCAGCCCCCGCACCATCGTCCAACGGTCCTACTGGGAAGGACTCACTCGCGGCGTCTCCATTGCCTTCTGTACAGCTTCACCATCTTCAGGACCAAGAATAGCATCCAGAATATCGTGAGCTGCCTCGCAAACCTCGTCTTCAATGCCAGCCTCATACACAAGCTGTTCACTAAACGCGATCCGAGTGAGGCTGACGAGGAATTTGTGGTAGCCACCATGCACTACTCGAAGCTTCTGAATGAGGACTGTAGGATCTTCAAACGCGTGAATGATGTGATGGAGTAGTCGGGTCGTCATGTTGACAAGCTGTATGGTGAGTCCATGTGGCGTCCTTTCCGGGCGAGGCATACCAAGAGAAGGTCGCTGAGAGTACAATCTCGACACTTGCGAATCGAGGAAGCGCACCAGTCTGCCGGTCGTGCTTCGATGCTGCGACAACAAGAGTGTGCCATGATCTGTCAGACACATGGCCCGGAACACCTTGAGCACATCGATATGTACATCGATGATTTCAACCTCTGTGTATGGCGCTTCATCCTTGGGTGGCTGACTCCATCAGTGATGATCACTTCAATTTAGCATTATTCAGACGTACCTTGAACTTTTCGAAGAGCAAAACAGTCAATCGCTCGATCGTCTGCCTCTCTTGCTGCGGCTGTGCTTCTGCATCGGGCATGATAGCACCGAATGTGGTCGATCTTGCCGAGGTGGTCAACATGCGAAGCATGGTGGTATTGTGGCTCTTTGGTTGCGCTTTGCCAAGAGTCTGCAGCACGAATTGGAACTCGATGGTCTTCCAGAACACTTCGTTCCGCCCAAAGGTTAAGGAAGCTGCGCCACATAGATTGTCGAGCAACTCCATTACGCTGTCCACATCCAATTGCTGAGCCCATAGGTCTTGATGTTGACTTTCCTCCTTCGTAAGGACCTGACCTTTGAGTACACGAGCGGCAGGCCTGGCAATGTAGTCGATGGTTCGACAGCAAAGTGGTATTGCCACTTCAATGAGCTTTGCCTTGGTCGAGGAAAGCTCGCCATACAGAGACAGGAAGAGCATATCGAGAATTAAGTAGAAGGGCGAGAAGTAGCTGTCTTCTAAACAGCCAGCCCACAAGCGCAGACATATCCTGGCGAGCTTGATAGGGAGATGGTCGTCATCGTCACCAGGTCGTGAAAGCTCATCGTGGAAGATCGAAGCGAGAGTCTTACCTGGGCTCGACGGGAACGAGTATTTGATGAACGCCTGCACAGTCCTCTCGTGGTCTTCTTTTGGCGTGTGATTGAGAATCTGATGGATGTACCTGTACTTTGCATCATCGTGCACCACGATGGTCTCGACGACTGGCGGACCAAACGATGAGGCAGTAGTCTGCTCGGTGCTGTCTTTGCGCAGAACGGGTTGTGGTTGCGTGAAAGACAGAGCAGGGACAGGGCTATCGTTAGCTGGCCTCTTTCGCTTCGCACCGACCTTGGGAGTGTGGTCGCCGCCTTTGTCTCGACTCTTGCTCGGACTTGGCTGCAGCTCAGTATCGTCAAACCCGTCGCCTAGGCCCGTCCTCTTGCTCTTTCGAGGCGTGTCTCGCTGAGTAGGCGCTCTTCTCGTACCAGCCGACCTCTTCGCACGCTCAGCTTCCTGGGCTAGATCGTGCTGCAGAAAGCGGTTGTCTGTCTCCATCTTCTCGCGTTCCTTCCGACTGGCGTCGATCTCAGCCTTTTGCCTCGCAGACTCATCAGAATGTAGCTTTTGCATAACAGACAACCTTGCCTCGAACCGCTTCTTCTCTTTCTCCTGATTGCTACGGACGATGGCGATCTCGCCCTGCTTAGCAAGAGCCTCATTCCGAGCTGCCTCTTCCGCGCGTCGCAACCGTTCTTGCTCAGCCTCAAGCTCTTGTATTCTGGCCAGCATAGCAGAAACGTCCATCGATCCGCCATTGGGTGCTGACTGCACTGGTTGTCCTCTGGCGAATCTAGTAAAGGTCTGGCTACCTAGCTCAGCGTCCGCAGCCGCAAATGCAGCCGCCGCCTCGAGATCCACATCCTTCTTCCAGGCCTGTCGTGGCGGCGGGCGGTTCTGATAGCTAGGTCTGGAGGCATTGGTCGGTCGTGACGCAGGCTCAGTGACCATGGATGGCTCGTCAGGGTTGATGACATCTTCATCGTCGAGTCCATAGTCGGACGAAGGCGGCTCCGGTGCACTGGCCGGAGGAGCATTGTTGACGATATGGGCGTAGTTCTGCGTGAGTGGCCGGTTGGGCTGTGGTGGTCGCCATGGCAGATTCCGGTTGAGGCCGCTGCCTCCTGCTCTGTTCAGACTGGCAGCATTGTGTGCCTGCTTTCGCAATGGCACAGACGGCTGTCGAACTACATTCACCGCTGACTTCTGTGTCGAGGTCAGGACAGCCTGCTGTTCGAGCTGGTCGAGGGTGTTGGAAGGGATATTGTCTAGGTCATCGTCGGAGAAGAAGTCGTCGTCGGATGCCATCGCTGCTCGCCTGGCACTCCATTTCCTCTAGCCACGCACACCCAACTCGCTCTATACCGAAAGCAATATCGTGCGGTGCTGTGTTGTGCGTGTCGGAGGATGGAACGCGTCGCTGCCGACCGAGGGACGCGCTAAGAAAGGCAAACGGCTGCAGCCTGCGTAATTTCCAGGATCAACTTTCACGTGAAGGCCCGCTGTCGTCACCGTGAAAGTCTGTCGCATGAACGCCTGCTTCCAGGTTGTTTCCCTTCGTCTGCCTGCCAGCGCGCCCATACACTTTCACGACCTTCACGATCCCAACATCACAGCGGACGCGACATGAGTACTGGGCCATACCAGAAGTATTGGATTGGACGTTGTGCTTAAGTGCACCTTTGCATCCTCCCACGTGCTCGAAAGGAGAGCTCTCCGCGACCGGCCGCCAGCAAACACTACACACACGGAACAGGCAACCTGTCACTTGATACAGCCTGCAGCGCACACCTACCGACCCTCTACCGAAGCTGCACGTGATCGTTTGCTGGTCTTTTTCGAACCATGACGAAGCCTAAGAAGGACGTCAAGTTCAACCATCGCGAGCGAAGATTGAGCAAGAGCAGCATGTCCGACTTCAACTACGAATCGCCGAATGATGAGCGAAGCCCGAGCAGACACAAAGGAGCGAAGAGTCCCACGAGGAATGGCGCACTCAGCAAACAGATCAGCAACGACCGGCCGTTAGTCGATAGAACCGACACCACGCAGAGCGGCTGGGCAACAGAAAATGAGGACGAGAAGGTACACAAATACCAGCTACTTTATCAGAAGAGAGGGTACTAACACGAGTTAGCCAAAAGCGCCGGAGCTCACTGAAGGCCAGAAGAAGTTCCAAACTTTCGTGACCCGATCGATATGGACCTTCGTCATGATAGGCGTCTTCTTCGCGTCCATGTTCGCCGGCCACATCTACATCATCATTCTGGCTACCGCAGTACAGATCATATCGTTCAAGGAAGTTATCTCGATCCAAAACGTTCCCAGCAGAGCAAGGTCGCTACGCTTCACCAAGACGCTCAACTGGTACTTTCTTGGCACGACCATGTACTTCCTGTACGGAGAGAGTGTGATATACTACTTCAAGCATATCGTGCTCATTGACCGCGTGCTGCTGCCATTTGCAACGCACCACAGATTCATCAGCTTCATGCTTTACATCATTGGTATGTTGTTCCAGATGAATGTTAGCACGCAAGCTGACTTCGATTTTAGGCTTCGTCTTCTTTGTCGGCTCCCTACAGAAGGGACACTACAAGTTCCAGTTCACACAGTTCGCATGGACACACATGGCGCTGTACCTGATTGTGGTGCAGGCTCATTTCATTATGAACAACATCTTCGAGGGCATGATCTGGTTCTTCCTGCCCATCAGCTTGGTCATCATCAACGACATCTTCGCATACATTTGTGGTATCACATTTGGCAGGACACAACTGATCAAGATCTCCCCGAAAAAGACTGTCGAAGGTATGTGCATATACGCAGCAGGGCAAGGTCAGCATACTAACATACTCTCAGGCTTCGTTGGTGCCTGGATCTGCACAATCATCCTTGGATTCTTCTTCGCCAACCTTCTAATGCGATCCAAGTACTTCGTCTGCCCGGTCAACGATCTTGGCGCGAACATCTTCACTGGCCTCGAGTGTGAAGTCAACCCAGTCTTCATCGCAAAGACATACCACATTCCCTTCATCCCACACACCTGGGACTTCCTGCCAACGACCATCACAGTGGCACCTATGCAGTTCCACATCATGGCGTTCGCAACATTCGCCTCACTCATCGCCCCCTTCGGAGGTTTCTTCGCATCTGGCTTGAAGCGTACCTTCAACATCAAGGACTTTGGCGACTCAATTCCCGGACACGGCGGCATGACCGACCGCATGGACTGTCAATTCGTCATGGGCTTCTTTGCCTACATGTACTACCAGTCCTTCATCGCCCTGCACAAAGCTAGTGTTGGTAGCGTTATTGAGACCGCAATCACAGGCTTGAGCCCAGAGGAGCAGATTGCTGTCGTGAAAGGACTTGCGCAGCACCTGTACAACCAAGGTGCAGTTAGCCACAAAGTGGTGGAATACCTTGGCCAGAACCTGCAGGTTGCGCTCAAGCGATGAACTTGAGAGTTCTTGACTATTGTTTCGTGGTCTGCGTTCGGAGCGAGCAGCAGCGCAATATGAGAGACAAAGTGCGCGCGCGTTATCGAAAGGTTGAAGACATTGCTTGTATCATAACGTGGGTACTCCTCTAATGCGGCGACATCAACTGTCATGGGTTTCGCTGTGACGTTCGTGTGTACGAAAGCATGCCAAGCTGACTGACCAACATTTTAGCGGCTTAGATTACATGTCCACAGACGAGACCACCATATATCACACCAGCAACCCACTCAAAACATCCATTGGCTTCCAAAACGCAGTATCGTGACGGTGCGATGACCATGCGTTACTTTGAAAGACATGCCACAGCTTCCGAGCACGCCGCAATGCGCAGTCATATATGCACAATAGCGGACACAGACGACACCTCGCAGCAGGAGCTCATCCCGGTCCTGCCGCTTGCGATCGTACTTTTTGCTGGAGAAGGGCCTTTTCCGATGTAGAAATACAGGTACGCGAGACGACTTGGTCGACGCCTTCCGCGGCCAGAACGCCGTGAACGCTTCCTGGCATTTCCGTTGAGACGCTTGCTCCGCGAATTTGTGTTATTTTGGTGGGATGTCGCCTGGGGTCGAAAGGCGGTGACCTGACGATCGATTGATCCTGGCAACTTAGTCTACCCCGCGATTGCCTCACATGCAAGTTGGAGCACGGAGGAACAACGCGTCCACGTTGAACTGGCGGCTGCAGCCTGCAGGATCCATTGGGACTGGTGAAACTTTGTTTGGGCAGCTTTCTCCAGATCCCGTCTTTGCTCACCTCTGATCTTGTGGGAAAAGTTGTTTCTCTTTGGCAACACAACTTGTCTTACAAGGGAAGAGAGAAGATGGCTTCATCAGCTGGTACCAACGAGGATCGTCAGGCGAGACAGAGGAAGCCGAGCACGTCGGCGCCTATTACTGATTTCCAGGGACCTGTGGGACCTGCTGGTATTTCGAGGCCAAAGGTATGTACCGGAGAAGGGAAGGCATCGATTAAGATGGGCGACTGGCAGTGGCCAGGATTGAATGTCGGGACTTCGGAACATGTCTGAAGAGCTGGCTGACACATCTGCCTGATAGCACAAGAGAACTGTGACGGGCTTCGCACCACAAGAGATCAAGAGCATTGAGGCGAGCATTCCCGAGGGTCAGAGAGAAGCGTAAGTTGTAGGCACTACCGAACCCTAGGTCTTGATTGCTGACGATCTATTGCAGATGGAGGAAATACGTCAGTAGCATGAGAATGATTCATTTGCCTGACTACTAACAACACACAGTCCGCACGCGAGTTCAAGGACAAGGACGAATTCGACGCCGAAGTTGTCCGACACATCGAAACCACCCTTGCTAGATCGTTGTTCAACTGCGATGAAGCAGCAGCATACTCTGGAACGGCATTGGCCTTCCGTGACCGCTTGGTCATTGAATGGAACAAGACACAGCAAAACCAGACCTCAGCCGATCCAAAGCGAGTCTACTACCTCTCGCTTGAGTTCTTGATGGGCCGAGCACTCGACAATGCCATGCTGAACACCGGCATGAAGGATGTTGCTGTGGACGGTCTCAAGGACCTTGGCTTCCGCGTGGAGGACATCATCACACAAGAGCGTGATGCTGCTCTCGGTAACGGTGGTCTCGGACGACTTGCTGCCTGCTTCCTCGACTCCCTCGCGACCCTCAACTACCCAGCCTGGGGTTACGCCCTTCGCTACCGATACGGTATTTTCAAGCAAGAGATTGTTGATGGCTACCAGGTCGAAGTTCCAGACTATTGGCTTGACTTCAACCCATGGGAGTTCCCACGTCACGATGTGACAGTAGACATCCAGTTCTACGGAAACGTCAGCAAGTACACAGACGACAAGACTGGCAAGCAGGTCAGCGTTTGGGAGAATGGCGAGATTGTCACTGCTGTTGCATACGATGCTCCCATTCCAGGATACGGCACAAAGACAACCAATAATCTTCGTCTGTGGTCAAGCAAGGCATCGCATGGCGAATTCGACTTCACCAAGTTCAACTCTGGAGAGTACGAGGCATCTGTTGCCGACCAGCAGCGTGCAGAGACCATCTCATCCGTGCTGTACCCCAACGACAGTCTGGAGAGTGGTAAGGAGCTTCGTCTCAAGCAGCAATACTTCTGGTGTGCTGCCTCACTCTTCGACATTGTCCGCCGATTCAAGAAGTCAAAGAAGGCTTGGAGCGAGTTTCCTAACCAGGTCGCTATCCAGCTCAACGACACTCACCCGACTCTCGCCATTCCCGAGCTTCAGCGTATCCTGATCGATCAGGAAGGTCTTGACTGGGATGAGGCTTGGTCGATTGTGCAGAAGACTTTCGGCTACACCAACCACACCGTGCTTCCTGAGGCTCTTGAGAAGTGGTCCGTTCCACTTATCCAGCACTTGCTGCCACGCCACCTCCAAATCATCTATGACATCAACCTTAACTTCCTGCAGTACGTCGAGCGCAACTTCCCGACGGAGCGTGAGATGCTCGGCCGCGTGTCGATCATCGAGGAGTCGCAGCCAAAGATGGTCCGCATGGCATACTTGGCTGTTATTGGTAGCCACAAGGTCAACGGTGTCGCTGAGCTGCACTCCGACCTGATCAAGACCACAATCTTCAAGGACTTCGTCAAGATTTACGGCCCAGATAAGTTCACGAACGTCACAAACGGTATTACCCCACGAAGATGGCTTCACCAGGCCAACCCACGCCTTTCCGAGCTTATCGCTAGCAAGCTTGGCGGCCACGACTTCCTTCGCGACCTCACCCAGCTCCACAAGATCGAGAACTTCGTCGATGACAAGGAGTTCCGAAAGGAATTCCAAGAGATCAAGTATGCAAACAAAGTCCGCCTGGCCAAAATGATTAAAGAGATGCACGGTATTACGGTCAACCCATCCAGCTTGTTCGACATTCAGGTCAAACGCATGCACGAGTACAAGAGACAGCAATTGAACATTTTCGGTGTGATACTCAGATACCTCGAGCTGAAGGAGATGTCGGCTGAGGACCGAAAGAAGGTCCAGCCGCGCGTCAGCATCTTTGGTGGCAAGGCAGCTCCCGGATACTGGATGGCCAAGACTGTCATCCACTTGATCAACCAGGTCGGAGCTGTGGTCAACAACGACAAGGAGATCGGTGATTTGCTCAAGGTGGTCTTCATCGAGGATTACAACGTTAGCAAGGCCGAGATCATCGTTCCAGGTAGCGATATCTCGGAGCACATCTCCACTGCTGGAACCGAAGCCTCCGGTACTTCGAACATGAAGTTTGTGCTCAACGGTGGTCTTATCATCGGTACCTGCGACGGTGCCAACATCGAGATCACCCGCGAGGTTGGCGAGGACAACATCTTCCTCTTCGGCAACCTTTCAGAGGACGTCGAAGATCTCCGACACTCGCACATGTACGGTGACTTCCAGCTCGACCCAATGCTCGAGCGCGTCTTCGACACCATCAAGAAGGGCACTTTCGGTGATGCTGGGCAGTTCTCTGCGCTCGTGAACAGTATTGTCGAACACGGAGACTACTACCTCGTGTCAGATGACTTTAAGAGCTACATCGATACGCAGAAGTTGATCGACGAGGCGTACAAGAACCAGGAGGAATGGTTGACCAAGACGATTACGTCTGTTGCTAGAATGGGATTCTTCAGCAGTGACAGGTATGCCCAATTTCGGTTCAGATTTGAGAAGCTTTGCTAACGATTCGTAAACAGATGTATCGACGAGTATGCCGAGATGATCTGGAACGTCGAGCCAGTGAAGCCAGCGCAGCAGAATGGTGCGTGAAACGCGTCGAACGATGGGCGGGAGGCGAGGTTGAGGAGACTGGTTGCGGCATACTCGGTGAGTGATGAGAGACAAGCTGCGGAGGATATGGAGGACTAGATTATGTGGGTGATCTAGGATAAACAGCGTCTTCATGAATCATGGTCGGCGTTTTGTGCATCCAATGGATGAATTCATGATGTGGTTCCAACTGTGTGGTATGGTTGGTTGACTTGAGACGGACGCTAACGGAAGCTGCTCAACGGCTATAATCTAACGGATCTGAGCGCACTGATTATGTCAGGTAGTGTTGAGGTAGTGTGCTGGATAAAGTCGTAGGATGGCGATGATATGCCCAACATTTGTCTATGGCATATGTGAAGGTTTGGATGGCATCTTCGATGGCTCGAGAATATGTTTTGCGTACTTTCGTAGGTTTATATCTTCTGCAACGTCGCGTATCTCATGTTACTAGCTGGAGACAGAAGACTGGTCTGACTATCTATGCACTGTGGACCGTCCACCGTTGGACTGGCAGCCACCACAGCTACCATAGATGTTGTGAGCAACGACCCGACGATAACAAACAGGTCATCAAGAAACTCTCGAGTACGCAGTATGTTGTGTAAGATGCAAAGCGACACCATTTCATCGATCATCATTGTGAATCGAGCTTATCGATAAACCAAAATCAGCGTCATCTCCCACTTCCAAGCTATCTTTCCGGCCCTTCACACCAATATGCCTCCATCAATACCCAAGAAAGCCCAGACCGAGGGCTCAGCCACCTTCGACCCTGACGCCTTCTTCGAAAGCTGGAGCAAAGAAGAAGCCCAACCCTTCCTCTACCAGAACGACTTCCGAAAGTTCATCATCAAAGGCTTCGGCCTTGGCCTGCGAGATGACTACCCGTACAAAGCCACCGCAGAAGTGACGCTCCTTCAGGCGCAGACGTATATCGAGTTTGGCGGCCAGAATGGTCTCCATGCGTGGTACCGTGATGCGGAAGGTCAAGCAGTAAGCC
This sequence comes from Fulvia fulva, assembly GCF_020509005.1. NCBI lineage: Eukaryota > Fungi > Ascomycota > Dothideomycetes > Mycosphaerellales > Mycosphaerellaceae > Fulvia > Fulvia fulva. Next base: position 1,512,678 of record NC_063013.1, read on the forward strand.
TTAGCCCAACCACAACATGAGATCCGGCCTCATCTCCAATACAGAAGTCCTAAGCTCCCTCCCAGAGGCCCTCCCCGACCGCTAGTGATATAGCCGCATACACCGACATCTTCCGTCCCACGACGAGTACCACCAAGGCTCTCAAGGCTCTCGAGTCCAATGCGAAAAAGGACTCTGTCCGCATGGATGCAGCGAAACATCTCCTCTCCCTCTACTCTCCACCCTCCGAGAGCTCGAAGCTGGTCGTGAACAAGTCGAAGACACACATCAACCCCTACCTCGAAGTCTGGGCCTGGTCCAACCAGAATCTGGAATGGGGCGGTCCAGAGGAGAGGACGAAAGATGTGAAGATCTCCCACGCCGTCCTGCCGATTCTATATCATCACTTTGGATGTGTGTGTCCCTCGTATGAAGCATTATCGTACATTCAGCAGGTAGCGAAGGGGCGAAGGGTGCTAGATCTGGGCAGTGGCAATGGATACTGGACGTACGTGTTGAGGAGGGTTGAGAGTAATTCGAAGAAGGCAGTGAAAGTGTTGCCGATTGATAATGGTCAGAGTGAGTGGAGAACGATGTGGGTGGGAGATACTGTGGAGGTCGACGGGGAGAAGTGGTTGAAGCAGAATGGAGGCGGGAAGGAGGATGTGTTGCTCTTAGTCTATCCTGTGGTGGGGCAGGAGTTCACAAGTAAGATGTTGAGGGCTTATGGTGAGTCGACATCACGATGGTGAAAGGGAGAAGATGTGCTGACAGTGACTTTGAAGCTGGCACCACGATCATTGCGGCTGGAACGCAGAACGTCAATGGTTTCACAGCTTTTGCCAAAGAGACGATTGCGGATTGGATGGCGAGAGAGATGTCCTCGTGGGAGAAAGTGTTGCAGATTCCATTGCCCAGCTTCGCTGGTAAGGACGAGGCGCTCTTCATTTTCGAGAAGAGGCCAGATGCTACAGCTTCGTAATCTTCTCAAGCAATCACGATATTGTAGTCGACCCACCACATCGACTATTGACTCAATTGCCGCCTTTTCTGCCCTCAGCCCAGCACCCATGCAAGGGCTGGTGACAGAGTACGTTGCCGGCTGAGGTCTCGACTTCACTTCTGAACATGCTGTCCAACGGGCGCATGACCAAGGGCTCGACGCGCTACAAGCTCAACTGTATCGGTACGGCCTTACTGGTGGGCTACACGCCCGCGCGTTCAAGCAAAGGCCTTTGCTTCAATGGTAAGCGAAGCGCTCGGCGGCAACCAACTTTGTCACCTGCCCTCGATGTACCTGCAGCCCAGGTCAAAGTCTGTCTACCACATCTTGTAGCTTCTCCTCACTCGATATATACCGGGATACCTCTTGGTCTATCACGGCATCTCTCCCAGCTCGACATTACCACCAGCAGCTCTGCGGACGACCATCTCGTCACCTGCGCCAAGATCGATCGCGAAGGCGACAGTCTCCCGGAGGGTGTGATGTCTCGTCTCTGCAACCACAAGTTTACGCTCAGCTTTACGACGGGCGGAGGCTTCTCCCTCAAGTGCCTTCCGGAAAGCTGCGATTCTCACTCATGGATGGACAAACAGCAAGCACCAGCGCTTCGCATAGCTCAGAGGCGTAGATGACCATCCGAAGGTACTGGTATCTCTTAGCTTGGCGTGGATATTGTGGCTGTAATGAAGCGTTCGCGCGCTATTACGATAAATCAGCTTGTCCGAGCTGCCAGACCGCAGTCTCGTGGCTCATGGAGTGTTGATGACACAGAGACGCGCAAAGCACTTCCCATGAACCTGTTCCCCCCTAATGCCAGACGTCTCTCATCAGTAGGTCAGCTTGTCGCCAAGAAAGTGAAGCGCCAGCAGAGGGAGTCGTGGATTTGAGCTAAGAAGGAAGACCAAGTTGGGCCACATAATAAATCTTCGAGGTTCTGATATGGGCCTCTGGCGGTCGTGGAGTGTCGATGCTGTTGCTGTTGCTCCATTGCCATCGCTCCCACCGACCGACACGGTTCAAAGCAGTCGGCATCTTCTATCTGCAGGCCAGCGTATGTTGTGACATGCGAAGCGATGCAAACAGGTCAGACAATCTGGGCGAGACATGGGGAAAGATGTGAAAGGGGATGAACCTCGAAGAGTCTTGATTGTATACATATCTGTACATTTATCGCGAAGCGCGCCGCCGCTCCAGCGCAGCAAGCTCCCTCCACGGCGCCGGTATGCCCACCAGGCCCTGCGATCAAAAGCTATAGTAACACAATGCCTGACGCGCTCACGTCAAAATCTCGCCCATGTCCACCATCTGTGGTTTCCAGCGCTTCATGAGATGGCCGCCCTCTACATCCGAAGGCACCACTATTTCCGTGTCCGGTGGGCTGTACAGATACCATGCTCTTAATGCTGCTGCAGCGGCTCTTATGCGGCCCTCATTCAGTGAAGCACCCGTGCCTTCGCCTAGCTTGTCGTTGCCGCTAAATACTCCAATTACGAAGACTGGTGTCCGCGAAAGTCGTCCAGTCTCACTGATGAGTCTGGCAACAGGCGGCTCAAAGCCCTCTCGTGCGCATAGCCTCGACAGATCTCGTGTGGGGTGTGTAAAGTTGAAGAGCTCGTGCAGCTTCAGGTGCCGGCTCAGGATGTGGGCCTTGTGGAATGACTTCGCGGCTTCAGTGCCCGCGTGGAGATATAGCGCGCCTGTGAGTGCCCGTATAAATCTTGCACTGGCGTTTTGAACCGTTTCTGGCTGTGTTTCCCGTGGAGTCAGGTCTTGTTGCTGTGTTCGCACTTCCGCCGCAGCTCCTTCCCCAGCTTCGGCACTGGGTGCGCCGGGGAATGGAGCTCGCTCATCAGCGGAAGACAGCTCATCGCGAAGATCGCCAAACTCGTCATCGTGTATGATTCTGCTGCTCATCCCGCGCCTGTAGTGTGGCTCATCGTTCCGCAACCCAAATCTTATCCTTTTGTTACCCGGCATATCCTTGAGCCTCATCGTCCCGCTCTCATCTAGGGCGTTACCAGCCGGCGTTCTCTTCAGCTGCAGAAGTCCAGGATCGACTTCAGGCCCCGGCGCCGCCACCACTTCCACACCCCACTCCCCTCGTAACGCAGCCAATGTTGGTGGTCCGACGTAGGCGTACTGTGCGGCGAACAGAACGGGCATCGGCAGGCGAGGATAGTGGCATATTATGTGCTCGGAAGTGTAATAACTCAGCAGCTCCTGGCCGAGTAGTGCCAAAGGAGCATTGTTGTAGCCGGGTCGTGCGTCCACTGAAGGGTCTATCAAACACCTCGCCAATGTCTGTAAAGGTAGCTTGGAAGGCAGCTGCAGTCTTGCATGCAATGCCGATAGCTTCGCCGACTTTACTGCTTCCCGGTGGCGTGGGAAGTTCGGCGGTATGTTTTGCTGTTCAACACCCTCCTCCCCATATGCCAATGCATCGTTCTGCTCCACTGCCGCAGCGTTCGATGCATGTCGCCTGCCATCGATATTCCGTTTCTGAGGCTGCAATGACTGTGCTTGCTGATGCTGTTGAGGTATGTTCCGCCTCGGTCTCGTCTCATGTGCTGTGGAAAAGGGACATCTCTGGGCGAAGAGGTATAACCGCGGGTTCCTAGGTGGCTGCAATTGGGATGCCCATCGATCTAGGCGTAGGCTCTTCATGTGCTATGGCATCCGGCGGTAATGGCTAAGGAAACGAGTGGTGTGCTGTGATGCGCGTGATGCTCCTTGAAACTTTTACTTGGAGCTGCACGCGATCATCGAAGTCCAATGTCTTGGCTTGCCGGGAGTCTCTCCGCAACGCCAGCGACCTCACCCAACATCACCTCCACTGCTGGACCTCTGTATACATCACAACAACACAATGAGAGTCACACAAATACTACGGGGCGGTGGAGGCAAGGTGCCGTATGTTCAGACTACGATATCGGGGGTCATGCGACGCGCAATGGCTGACAGATGAACAGCTACCCAAAGCACGTCTGGTCTCCCGCCGGAGGCTGGTACTCACAACCCGCGAACTGGAAAGCGAATACAGCAGTCATGGGAGGAGTGGTAGCGGGTATCGTTGCATTGGCTTGGGGATACAGCGCGGAGCATGAATTCAGGAATGAGATGCCAAGGGTACGTCTAAGCACGGAAAGAGAGCAGAGAGAATCCATGGGAGGAAGCACAGAAACGCGCTTACGGAAGGCGTACGGAACACTTTCTGTGACCACTGCTAATAGTACTCGCAGCCCGATAGATTCTTCCCATCGCGATACTGGAGCAGGCAGATCATCGAGCACGAGCGAGCACAGAAAGCTAAGGAGAGCGAGTCATGAGGAAGGAGCGAGGAGTGGCGTTTATTATGGATTCGTAAGGCAAGGGCATTGTATATACCACCAAGCAGCCTTGCAACCCGTCAATGGAGACATTCACGATCATATGCGAGAGTGCTGAGTAATGGCACGTCCTTCATTGGTGGACAAGGGCAACATGAAAGTGAGGTACATCGCAGGTCACAATATGCCCTCTGCGCACACAAACTCAGGTAAACTGGCACAGGGAGCGTTTCATCATGGCCTCACCTGCTCGGCTCCATACATGGTTGGATAGACTGGCAGATTCATCGCTTACAGCATAATCTAGCACATAGTGTCCACTCCGCTTCCTCCATCGACCACGAACGACATCGGCATCATCAACTACCATGGAGTGGCAACAAGGCGTGCGTGTGATGCTAGAGAAATCAGATGGCCTTGCCATTGCTACCTCATCACGGGGATTGTTTCGTGAAGGACCAGACCAGCACTTCCGCATTCATGTCCAATTCGAAGACGATTTCGACCTCAAAGGAGCCAGTGTCGTTAAGGTTGTGCTCGTGATCGGATACGAAACCCAGCTACCGGGATCACTCGAGGACCTCCAGTGTTATGCCATCGACAAAGCACACCTCATCGGAGCACATACGTTCGACAGCTTGGTGACCTGGAAAGGGGGCTCTCGGCCCGTGCACACTCCCTTGACTATACCAGTACCGGGTCGGCGTAAGTCACGTCCACTTCTACATCTGGACACAATGTTGACATCGGATTGCAGCACGTCCCGAGAAAGGACTGTGGCTCGACGATTTCAATACAGAGAAAGGCGGTATTGCGGTCTTTGTCGTTCGGGGTCATTGCCTCGGAGCTGAACACAATCCCGAACGTCGTCGAAGAGAGAGTACAGATCCTCCAGCACGATGCCGGTAAGTCACAGCGAAAGGGCGTATAGCGACCTTGACTGCGCTGACTGATTACAGCTTCGAAACAGCTGACCACGGGCGCATCATCCCCTGGGACTGGTTCAAAGCACTCGACGAGCCACATGGGGAACCTCTGATATTCGACTTCCGCAACCGATGGGAGGACGAGACGCTCACGCAGCCTGGGAAGCGGCGCGCCGAACGCGAACTACTGAAGACTTCGCATGAGCTCGCCCGGCATCTTCGGGATAAAACTACCACCGCACCTACTGGCTTCAAGCGATCACGCAGACTAGCCGTCAAGGAGAAGGAGACCCTGCAGAGTTCCACGGAGCGCTCACGCCGTAGCCTCTTCCAGGACAACAGAGCCAGCAATATTACCCCTTTTGGCTACTCAGACGAATGTGACCAAGACGACGAGGAGATCCTTGAACAGAAACCACCAACACGAGACGTCAAGAAAGAGATCATCGAGATAGCTGACAATGACGACAACATCCAGCCGATCTTTCCCTCCATCACAGCACCACTCGTGATTGTACCGGCTCCGAGCCCGCAGGTGTCATCGAATCACGCACTAGACGACGACAATGAGATGCTCAAGCTGCGGCTTGAGAACAGCCGCCTGAAACAAAAGCAGCGCAAGATGAAGCTGAAAAGACAAGATCCAGAAATCGATCTGGATGAGGATGCCGAGCTGGTGGATATGCAGCTGGAGGAGAATGAGATCAAACAGATGCTGAGGAAGAAGGAGTTGAAGTAGACAATGAGGAAAGAGGAAGAGCAGAAGGACGATACGATGAATCACAAACATAAGGAAGGATCGTCATCCGGCGGAAGTGACCTTGCCATTTAGCAATAGCTTTTGCGAAGCGACAGGCATGCAGTAACTTGGCGCAGTGCGCAAAAGTAGAACCCATTGGTATGATGGCCGTCTGGGAAAGTTCCAGCGAAGCTCAAACAGCGTCAATGAGACTTCAAGTGTCCTCCGGGTATAGGAAGTTGAGACGAAGCTGAAGTGCAGTCGAGACTTCCCTTCGAGCAACAACAAAACGCTTGGCATCAGACCCAATACCACACCTACCCAGCAATAACACTCGTACAATCAACAAACCTCGCCCGGTCCGCCTGCGGTATCCCCAAAAGACTCAACTTCTCCATAGCCACCACAAAATCCGCATTCCACGCCCTCACACTCCTCGCATACCTCTCAAAGAACGGCCTCGTCGTCCCATCAGCAGCAAGATTCCTATCACTCTCGAAATCAAACACACCCGTCTCATTCTTCGAATCCAGTACTTCGCTGTAGTAAACAGTATCCCATACCGTCGGCGTACTATCCTGACTCCCAGCAGCCGGGATCCCATTAATCTGCTGCGCAAACGCCTGACTGACAGAATGCGCCCCGATGAGAGCGGCGAGATCTTGCGCTGATATTCCCTTGTCGGCGAAGAGACCGATTAGGCTATCGGCATCTGCGCCGGGGCCGAAACCAGGTGGGAGGAGACCTGGTGGTGCGGCGGCGGAGTTGTCTTTACGGCCTACCCATGTTCTCACAAGAGGACCACCGGCGCATGCGCGGGTTCCTAGGTTTCCTGCGAACTGGACGAGGTCTGCTGCTGAGATATTGTGGGAGGCGTGGTATTGGGTGTAGACTTCTGTCAAGTTCCCGCGGAAAGCTTGGAGAGGGTCGTTATCGGCTCTTGCAGCTTCTTCGTCATTCAGGAGGAGGGAGCCGTCTGCACCGCCGGCTGCTGGGGCATAGAAGGGGGTGGATTTAGAGGTCGTTGCTGCGAGGTACGTCAGTCTGCATTCATGTAGCATACGGCAAAGCTTGATATTTGATACGTACCAGCATCATGAAACGCAAAGCGAATAGCAAAACTCGCGCCCCTTGAACACCCCGCGAACCTGGGCCATAGATTCGCTCGGATCTCTCGCCATACTGCAGGGCATCCTCCTCCTCCACCACCACCACCGCCTTCCTGCACGTCGGCTTCACTCTGTCTGGGTTGCTGAAAATCCCTAGTATCGAACCTATCCGGCAACGCACCTGCAGCCAGAACCTGCAGCGCAATCAATCCGAAACTCAACATGCTGTTCCGACAGGACGAGAGATATGCCGGTTCCAAGAAGTGACAGTGGATCGACGACGGGTAGTCTGCGTAGCCTGCGTTTGACAGAGGAGACCCGATGCTTCTTATCTCGGTGTGAAACGTAAGCGGCAGGAGGAAGGACTCCTTGCCCTGGGTTGAGGCATAACTTATATCTCCGCTTCTACACACTGTCAGCGATATCCGCACGCTCCGTTCTCCTCACTCAAAAGCACTCAGTAGTGTCAGGCGAGACGTGCAGAGAGGGCCACAGTCAATATTGCATCCTGCTGTATTTAGGTTGTACCTCAAGCGAGGTAGTGGTCGGTGAGGCGTCCTGCGTGTGTTCGACCTATAGCATCAGTGGTCTTTGTCAACAAAACTGCTCAGAGGATCGACAGAGAGCAGGGATGTGTGCATTGCTGCGTTCTGCATGTGCGCCGTACATGCACGGTAAGATCAGCTCCATGGGTCGTTGGAGTGGCGGTGCGCATGCTCGTGCAGGTGCTGTCGGTGTGACACTTCTTCCGCTGGAACGTTATTCTTGCCGTGCAGTGCATCTCATGAGTATCGTCGTGGCAGTCGATGCCACAGCATCAGGTCTGGCACTGGTCGACGCGACTCAGGCGAGTCCGATGCCACGACGCATTAGCCACGTGAGGCCTGAACACCACGACTTGGCCGAGTGCTGGGGCCTAAGGGATCAAGTGCTGGAAAGCTGCTTGTCTTCGGACAGAAGTGGGCCACACTTCCACAACTCAGCCAGAACTGGCAACAGCGCTATGCTCATAGGTGGTCAGCAGAGTCATGGCATCGTTCAATTGGCGGTAAAAAGTCCGAAGCTGCATGCAGGGTCGTGCGCGTTGCATACATTTACACAACTTGATTGATTCTTGCAAAGCCAGCACACTTGAGGTTTGTTCTTGGCTACGTCGCCGACCTCGCCCGTATGAGCATATTGGCGACTCAGATGTGATTGCGCGGTGACTGATGGGCCAGAAGGGTGAGCTGAGATTGCTTGGCGGCTTACCAAAGGAAGGGAATACGAGCTCGTCAAGGCTGTTGTGGAACATTGGATTACTTGTTGGTGGCGAGCGGAGGCATACAGTCCGACTGCTTGGTCAGAGAGCAGACATTGTACGGCCGGTGAAGTTCGAGGTTTCAGCACGCCACTGTCGATGGCTGGACATCAGGCATGTGAAGCTGTGAGAAAGACGCGCTGCAGCGACCAGCACCAGAGATGTTGTTCCTGAAGTGCAGAGCAGCTGAAGTAGTGAATGAGCATTGGGGGTCGGTGTTGAAAAACCAACCACAACAGCAAGCAAGCACTAAAGCAACGATCATCAGTAAAGCAAAGCTATTCATCAAGCGTTCGTAACGATCCTGTCGGGCATAAACAAGTTGTACACTGCAGCATGGGTATCCTTCCAATAATCAATAGCCTTCAGCACTTATGCTTTCTGTTCAATAACCACACTACGACACCAATGACTCGATCCTGTGAGTGGAAATGCATTAGCTGAGATCAAGAGCAGTCAGTCGAGATCTCGGCAGGTCCGGCTGAGTGTGCAGAGCGTAGGGCGCTTGGGGATAACATACATGATCCAGGTCCCCTGTCGTTTGCGTTTAGCCGCTACGCCTTCAGGCAGCTGGCACATGTTTCTTCTGCGCTGCTTCGTATAGAGCTGCGAGCGCTCCAATGGCACTGCCGATGAGAGTCGCAGTATGACCACCATACAACGCCAGCTCGACACGCTCCGCCGCGATGGGGTCGATCCAGCCTCCAAAAGTGACGCCTTGGTTATAGACGAGCCAGGTGGCAAGCGCTTTCACAACGTGAAAAGTCAATGGATCAGCAGCATATCTCGCCACTGGCACAATGCGCGATCCACGCTTGACATCCCGGATGGTCAAGTTGTAGAAGTATGCAAATAGTGACGGCACAAAGATCGATGTGCTGGCCCAGAGCAAAGTAGCAGACCAGTAGTATCCAGTCAGCAAGATGAAGAGGTCTGGTGCGAAGACCGCAAAGCTATTGAGCAGACATATCAGCGCTGATTGTGCTGCTGCCTCCGCTGCGGTGAGCTTACCTCGACGTGAAAGGTGTTGACGGAATTTCCATCACGTATTGCCATGGCATCAGGTTCCTTTGAAGCGCGAAAGCCTCAATCAGCAGGAATGTCATCTGGATGGCGGTCACAGAAGACAAAGTATCTCGCACGTTCTGGACGTAATCGTTGACGCCCAGCATGGCATACAAGTCTTCAACCTTCTGTACGAAAGCCCTCGATTCGTACTCGACCACATCGGCGACGTCAGCGGGCGAAGGTGGACCTGGCAGTTCAGATCGGCGACGTTGCCTGCCAACGGGTCGCGCTGCAGGCGTGCGGGCGGTTAGCTGTCCAGATGGCGATAGTGCTGACGAGACAGTGTTAACGGCGCGACGTGCCGAGGAGGTTGCAGTCGCGACTGCTGCCGCGACAGGTGAGGACATAGGGCCATCGTCTCTGTAGAGATTTTAGAAGTGCTTGAAGGGCCACGTGCAATGGCGTCGGCTTACTCTGGCTCTTGCTTGATTTGTGTCGCCCGTCGACCTGCATTGACAGAGAAACGTTAGCTGAAGTTGCAAAGCACAGTACATCGTCGTAGCAGCAATCGTATTGTCGAAGCGTAAATTGAGCACTGCTGGCGCGATCATGACACTGCTCGATGCTCGTCCACGGAATGCGCACCTCTTGCTTTCACGACGCTTTTGATCTCGTTGTCCTCGGCAGGAACGTAGATGCTATCGCGTGGTGGTCGTCCTCTTGCAGGCGTTTGAGCGCGTTTTCCATAGTAGTCCTCAAACACCGACATGCGCGATAACGTCGTCGCATTCAGATCCAGATATGTCTCGAGGTTTGCAAGAATCTCATCCTTCAGCAGCGAGTCCTCTTGCGGAAGTCCAGCTTCGACTGACAATTCGAGAAGGGCAGCCTTCTTCTGGCGTTGCAGCCAGGAATGCGCCATGGCGGTGACGGTGGAGTGACGACGTCGGAGTGCGTTGAGAGTGGTACGGCCGGTGTCGCGTAAAGTATGCGATCGCGATCAGCGTATGTAGAGTATCTGTACTGTATGAGTGATGTTCGGCGTGGGCGTGGTCCAAGTCGCGTGAGTGTTGGTGAACGAAGCAGTCGTAAACAAGAGCGCGTCAGATCAACACCGCGTTGCCATCAGCTCGGCAGGCGCCGCTGTCGCCAAGGAAAGCGCATCCAGCTTCGCCTTTCACAGGCAGGAGCAATACCGGCGTTGGGTGACCGTACGTACATACATGTACACTACTACGTTGACGTTGCTATTGCAGTACGATAGGGTGGTGGTGGTATGTGCAGAGTGATAAGAAGAGACACGTTGAGACAACCCTTTCTCCAGCAATTTCGACGTCATCGTCGGCCTCCGGAAAGCACTTTTCTCGACCACTCTTTGAAGTCCGAGGGTCCTGGAGGAGACACCTCTCCGACGACTTATCACCGCAGACGACGCCAGCACATATCCCAGCAGCGAGCCACCGAACGACCAGTAGCCCAGGCACCACAGGGTCCTCGAACAAGCACACTTCGCCGAATCGCATGCGACAGCAACCAGGGGCACAACATCCTTCATGGTATTAGCCCGCGTGGCTGAATACCTCTGGCCAGCCTCAGAAACGGACCAGCGAGCGCCAGTCGCGCCGCTCAACTACATCGACCATGGCGACGACACCAGCGCTACGGGACGGAAGACAGAAGGATCTGCCGCGGATAGAACACGGGTCAGCGCTGCAAAGGCGGTAGACGTTGAGCATGAAGAACACCGACCGCCGTATCTTCATGCTATGTTGGCAGGTGGCATTGGAGGCGCCATGGGCGATATGTTGATGCACAGTCTGGATACGGTCAAGACGAGGCAACAAGGTGATCCGCACATGCCGCCAAAGTACACCAGCATGGGCAACACATACTACACCATCTTTCGGCAGGAGGGCGTTGTGCGCGGACTCTACGGAGGTGTGACGCCGGCTTTTGTGGGCTCACTGGCCGGCACCGTGATTTTCTTTGGATGTTACGAAAGAAGCAAACGGCTCATGATCGATAACGGCGTTACACCGTCTGTTGCATACTTTGCATCGGGCTGGGTCGCAGATCTGGCCGCAGCTCCGTTGTATGTCCCGACCGAAGTGCTCAAGACGCGACTGCAGCTACAAGGACGATACGACAACCCATACTTCTCCAGTGGGTACAACTACAAAAGCACGATGAACGCACTGCGAACAATATACCGGGTGGAGGGTGCCAGAGAGCTATTCTCGGGCTATAAGGCGACACTTCTCCGAGATCTGCCTTTCTCCGCGTTGCAATTCACCTTCTACGAGCAAGAGCAGAAAGTCGCCAAACAATGGGTCGGGCCCGGCAAGGAGATTGGACTTCCGCTAGAGATCCTAACAGGAGCAAGCGCTGGTGGAATGGCAGGTATCTTGACATGTCCGATGGATGTCGTCAAGACGAGGATACAAACAGAACTGGATCCGGAGCTTGCAGCTGCAGCAAAGGAGAAGAAAGGTGCTGCAAAGACTGCCGCCACAAGCGCATCAAAGCCCGCATCAACCAACGCAGCACGATCCGCAGGTCCAGCCGCGAACACTACACACCGTCCATCGCCCGCATCAGCATCACCCTCAAAAGCACGCTTCATCTCCACAGCTGGTCCAGGCACAGCATTGAAGAACCACGGCCAGGTACCACTCGACACAGAGTCTGTCGCGAAAGCTCTGCGCATCATATACCGAACCGAAGGCCTGGCAGGATGGTTCAGAGGCGTCGGGCCACGCTTTGTGTGGACGAGCGTGCAGAGTGGAGTGATGTTGGTGGTGTATCAGAAGCTGCTGAGGTGGTTCGATGCGAATCCGCTTGTACGAAATGACCCGGACGAAGGTTTGCGCGGTATGAGCAGTTGAGGGGACATGCATTGAATGGCGCATGGGTGAGCGGTCTTGGCCAAGACTGTCGAGACGGGGATCTTTTGTAGGTATAGTGTTCGCAGTTCCCTCCACGGAATGTACAGATTATAGCTTTGGTCGCCTTTTCGGCAACATCCTCCGACCCGCAGTCACAATTCTATCCAAAACTACGAGAGAAAGCGCCCTTCGCAGACCCTATTATGCCTCGAATGCCTCGGTTTCCCTTTACTCCTCGTTGTGACATGGTCTGGCCAGATGGGAATACTGTGTTCGACCATGCGCGGCGTAGCTGGAGCGTACGGCATCGATGTCGAACCTCCTTGACCTCTGGCGTGCACGGCACACCTGCTTCCTCCTGGAACCTCCGCGGAACCAGATCTGGACACGAGCGGACGCCTCGAGCATAAGAGTTGGCGTGCACGAGCAATGTGGGAATACCTGGACACGGGACGACCAAAGGCAGGATCGTTGACTGTTTACGGTGTATGAAGCTGCACGAGCCAAGATGACGCTGTATTGGATTTACGAGATGGTGTCCGTGAACGTGAGCAGCAATGTCTTCGGCATAGCACACTCCAAAGTGCTCTTGACCACGATGCCAAGTCGAGTGGAGCCGAAAGATCGACAGGCACGACAGCACATACTAGGTATGAGCATCAGTCCGTACGATGCGGAGAAATGTGTGCTACATCCTGGCTTGATGTATAACATCTTTCACTTCCTCAGGATCATGCTGGTCCCGGCATACAACTGCTCTCACCATCATGAAATTAAGAACAGTACTCTGGCTGTCACTGTGCTCGAGTGGCTTTGCTAGCAGGCTACATCCTCCGGCAGCTCTACACGACGACAACATGGGTGCAAGAATACTGAGGACAGCACTAATTGATCCGCCAACTGGTGACAGCCAGAGTTGGCCGATGTATACATACGGCGCACACGACAACATTCCTCCATCGGACACGATCCCAGGCACATACGTCAAGACAACCGCATCAGGCTGGACCGCCGGCTTCTTCCCCGACAGTATCTGGCACATGTACCACAGAGCGAAGCAAACACGTCCATCTCACCGACAGGATGCCACTTCATCCGGTCCCACTCCAGACGAATGGCTCACCCTCGCCCACCAATGGACAGCGCCCCTAACCTCAAACGCCAACCTCACCACAACCCACGACCTCGGCTTCCTCGCCAAACCCTTCGAATCCGCCCTCCGCTTCAACAACGAAACGCACTACCTCCCCATCCTCGCTCAAATGTCTTCCAGCCTAGCTGCTCGCTTTGTGCCCGAAGCCGGCGTGATCCGCTCCTGGGATAACAAGAACACCTCCTTCTCCCAGAACGCTTCACATCAGGACTCGGTTCTAGTTACAATCGATAACATGATGAACCTCGCGCTCCTTGCCCGCTCCGCAGCGGAGTACACGGGGAATGCGACAATGCTGGAGATGGCGATCTCGCATGCGAATCGAACTCGAGATCACCACTTCCGCCCCGACGGCTCGACCTTCCACGTTTGCGATTACAGCGGCACGACTGGGGATCTCTACCTCTGCCGCACAGCACAGGGACTGGCCGATAACAGCACCTGGGCGCGAGGCCAGGCTTGGGGCATTTATGGTTTCGCGGAGATGTATAGTTTCGTGCAAGACCCATCGTACCTTGCCACAGCTGTGAAGGCTGCGGACTGGTTTCTGGATCATCTACCTGAAGATGGAGTACCGTTTTGGGATTTCGATGCGCCGCGTATACCAGACGTGACGCCCCGGGATAGTTCTGCCGCGATGATCGCGGCGAGCGGGATGATTCTGCTACAGGACCAGATCGACCGTACCTCATCGCGCGGTCCTGCCAAGGATGGGAGGGGGGAGAGGAGGAGCAGAAGGAGGAACTACCCCGACGCAGCGATCAAGCTCCTCCACGATACCCTCGACCTCACGCTGGCTGGGCAGATTGGTTATGCCGACATCGACAAGCAACATCCAGCTTCGACACTAGGCGCCACCACAGATCCCACCACACCAGCGAACACATCCGTGTCGAGAGGCTTTGAGGCGATCTTGATGCATGCCACAGCAAACAACAATCCCAGCGCAGGGGATGAGAGGAACTTCGATACGGGGTTGCTGTATGGTGATTACTATCTCATTGAAGCTGGGGACAGGCTGGGCTATAACAAATGCAAAGAGTTCAAATTATCGTAGTAGTCCGCCACATAAACAAATTGAGACATCCGAGACAGAAAACATGCAGTAAAACCTGACACATCGGTCTTCCTTCCATATCTGTGTAAATTACCATGAGCATGCACTAAACGCTGGACGAAAGATCGCTAATTGTAACGCCCAATCCCCATGCAACGAACCCGTGCTGTACTACTCATGCCTGTCCTTCTCAGTCGTCCCAAATTTCCCATATATCCTGCTCCTGTAGCTGATGCACGAAGCACTACCTCGTACTTCCTTCGCCGTCCTCTGCTAGTCGATCGCCATTCAACACGAAAGGTCCCACATCATTCCTCGGAGTCATCGGCCCATCGACGATCGGGCCAGCTGATAGAGCAAACGGTGCATGCGAAGTCGGTGTCACAGACCGGGCTCCTGAGGGACCGCTCGCATAACGTGTCGCTGACATTGGTTGTCCGATCCTAATCGGCCGCGATGTCGCAGAAGGGCCCGCATCTGCAGAGTCCGAAGAGTGTTCCTGCTGTGGAGATGGTGTTCGTAATGAGGCTTCATTCACAAGCCTCGCAAGGTCATCGTCAACTTCTTGCTGTCGAGACATACTACCAAGTCGTGGGGCTGAAGATATTCGTGCGACGTGCTCGTAGCTGTCGTCGCTTTGACCATGTCCGGAGTCTCTGTCTGGCGTGCCACGATCGATGTCGTCTCCTGCTGGCAGCACATCGGGCTGTTCTTCAGCTTCGTCCGTTTCGTAGTCGCCTTCGTCTGGTTGTTCCACGTCTGCCTCCAGATCTGCCACAAACCTGCAGTTCGGACACGAGAAGTTCGGATAGTGCTGACTGTTAATCAGACCTCGCACGCATTTGAAGTGCCAGACGTGACTGCAGGGCGCCACGAATAGCGCCTGACAGGGAGCCACTGGGTTCAAGCAGATGGAGCACTCCGAGCTGTTCACGCTCCCCGCGTCTGAGTCTCTGTTCTTTGCCTTCAAGGCGCTCTTAAACAACCGCTTGTGTGCCGTGGTGTTGAAGGTGTTCAAGCTCTTCTGCCAGCCACGATTGCACTCCACCCGGATCTTGACGCAGCGAAAGATGACCTCCTCTCCGCCCTTGAAGTCGATTCCGAGCTGGACTATGTCTCCATCGTTCACTGGGTAGGGACGGCTTTCTAATCCTGGGCTTGATAGTCGTACGTGATTTAGGAAGGTGCCAGAGCTCGATTTCACGTCCTTGATGTACCACTGTCCGTCTGTGCACCAAAACTCACAGTGTCTCCTGCTTACGACTTTCGATTTGAATCCTACCGGCAGGCCGTTGTCCGCATTGGTAGGGTTGTTGTCTCTTTCGCTGTACCGCCCAACGCGCACCACGCTCCCGGGTGTTTTCAGAGTCCGCGATAGCGCATCGAATCGTAATGATGGCCTAGAAGACCGGGTCTCAATGTGGGGAATGAATCGAATGACGGGGTGCTGATCTTTACTGCCAGCGGCGGCAGACGATGTATCAGCAGTCGATGCGGTCTCGAACGCCGACGGTCTTCGAAGGGCTGGGTGATTACTGGCAGCTGCTTGCGCAGTCGATGTAGGCGTGGGCGCAGGTCCGCGATTTCTAGTCATGGCCATGCTACTGCGCTCTGGTGCCGCGGTGTCTGTCGATGTTGATGTTGTTGGGGCCGCTTCTCTTCTTCCTGCCGGTCAGAATTGTGTCAGCACGGCACTGTATCGAGCGATAGACATAAGAGCACTCTCCAGCGCTTCCGTCCCGCCTGACCCAGCCACCTGCTGATTCCCACCACATACCTTGAATCGCTGGAATCCAGCCGTTCTCCCCACTCTGGATGGCACTCCCGCTACCCCGCTCGAAAGTATTGGTATGCTGAGGTCGTGGAGATGTGTTCGGACTGGTGGCGCCAGGTGAGGACGTAGAACGAATCAACGGGGGCGCTTCACTACGCGGCGTCGAGTAAGAGTGCAAGTGATCGCGGGTGTAGGAACGAAGATATGAAAGGCCGCGCAGGCGACTGGGTCGTGTGGGAGAGGCCGGTGTAGCATTCGAAGAATTCAAGGAAGCGGTCGAGCTAGCGGATTGTATTTGCATTCTTGGAGGCGAAGTGAAGCCGTGAGTGGTTATAGGCAGGGTGTATGCAACCATCCGGCGTTGTGTTTCTGTCAGAGGAAGGACGGGAAGGCTGCTCAGCCGTTGGTTCCAGGTTTCATGCAACGAACCACACTCGGACCACCGTTGTGTCGGACTGCTGCTGGAGGCGGGATATCGTATATCGTGGCTCTTGTGCGGTTCAGAAGGTGGTGCTCGCACAGCCGCGAATGGTCCGAAGTGCGAGGTGAAGTGCTGAGTGCTCCAGTATGTAGGAAAGTGCAGGTGGGTAACGTAACCCGGCGCCAACGTTCAGCCAGAGACTTATCCACCATCATAGCCTTAAGCGAAGGCTAGTCTAGACCTGTCACCAATGCACCATGCATATGTGTATCACGGTATGGAGCCACATATACACTTGTATTGACTGAGAGGAGTCATGATTCTCGTGAAGTGTCAAGATGTATCTTTCACTTTGTCGAGAGCCATCGCAACGAGGCATACTGCAATGCTTGCTGTCTCTAGCGCTCGCCAAGCTACTATGCTCAGAGTTGGCCACATAGTGGCATAGGCGGCCGCCTCCTGGATGATGGATCCATGGCCCTGACTGTTGGGCAGAAGCAGTCTCTGTGATGAGATACGGTACACAGAAATGCACTGCACTCTCTTCTACTGCCTTCATGCCCAAACACGGACGCCATTGATCAGCCGCGTGGCAGTCGTTGGGCTACGCAATGCTCAGTAGCTCACGGCGTCACTCCAGACTATAGCGCGACGGCAAGAGCGAATTCATTCATATCCTGCCGTGCTAATAAGCACAATCGGCCTCGCGATGTTCATGTTGATGCGAAGGAGTTTAACCAAAGTTTCATAGGGTACTCTTGGTGCCCAGGTGGCTTTCGGGAGCACGTGCCATCCCCGATATGCCGATTGCCGATAACTTTCTTGACACTCACATCTGGGAGACATCATTGAACATCGTCCATCCCGTCTTATCGACATCTGTTGCAACGACGACGACCCATGATGAGCAAGACGCTGTCATTAC
Source organism: Fulvia fulva (assembly GCF_020509005.1). Lineage (NCBI taxonomy): Eukaryota > Fungi > Ascomycota > Dothideomycetes > Mycosphaerellales > Mycosphaerellaceae > Fulvia > Fulvia fulva. Next base: position 1,530,283 of record NC_063013.1, read on the forward strand.
CGCGACAGCTCACGAAGGGCGCCAAAGCTGTTGCGCGGGCTAGGCAGTATGCGACTGCTTCGAATCACGCACAGGATCCAACGGATCTGGACACGATAACTACACTTCCTAATGGCTTGCGAATCGCAACGGCAGAGCAAGCAGGACATTTCAGCGGAGTAGGCGTGTACATTGATGCAGGATCGCGCTACGAATCCAATGCCCTGAGAGGCACGAGTCATATCATCGATCGTTTAGCCTTCAAATCAACCACGAAACGATCAGCAGATCAAATGCTGGAGGCCATGGAGCAGATGGGAGGCAACATTCAATGCGCCTCATCGAGAGAAAGTCTCATGTACCAGGCGGCGACATTCAATGCAGCCGTGCCAGATACAGTAGCAATGTTGGCAGAAACGATCAGGGACCCCAACATCACAGATGAGGAGGTGTTCAGGCAGCTGGAAACGGCAGACTACGAGATTGGCGAGATCTGGGGCAAACCAGAACTCATACTACCAGAGCTGGTGCACATGGCAGCATACAAGGACAACACACTGGGCAACCCACTTCTATGCCCGAAGGACAGGCTGGACCAGATCGACAGTAGAACTATCGAGGCATACCGAAAAGCCTTCTTCAAGCCTGAGCGGACAGTCGTTGCATTCGCAGGTGTGAACCATCAAGAGGCAGTGAGGCTCACGGAGCAGTACTTTGGCGACATGAAGGACCCAGCAGCATCGATCGCGAGGCCATCCACATCGTCCGAAGCGCAACAAGTTCAGCCCCCGTACCCAACATCGCAACTACCGCCTCAAAAGGACTCTGGACTCATGTCGCGACTATTCTCGAAGAACCTCTCAACCTCAGCATCGCAAAGTGCGACGGTCTCCCCTCTTGACCCATCCGACATCATCCCCCATCCGCTGGATCAGCCGATAAACTACGACCAACCATCGCACTACACCGGTGGCTTCCTAACACTCCCACCTCTCGAGATCCCACCGAATCCAGCGCTCCCACGAGTATCGCACATCCACCTCGCTTTCGAATCATTACCGATCTCCTCACCCGATATTTACGCGCTCGCAACACTACAAACATTACTAGGAGGAGGTGGATCATTCTCAGCAGGAGGTCCAGGCAAGGGCATGTACAGTCGCCTCTACACAAACGTCCTCAACCAATACGGCTGGGTCGAAAACTGCGTCGCTTTCAACCACGCCTATACGGATTCCGGTCTATTCGGCATCTCCGCAAGCTGCGCCACACAATTTGTTCCCAGAATGCTTGACACCATGGCTCGTGAGCTGAGCCTTCTCAGCACAGAAACAGGACTCGGCAGACTCAGCGAGATCGAAGTAAAGAGGGCGAAGAACCAACTTAGGTCAAGCTTATTGATGAACCTCGAATCGAGAATGGTGGAACTGGAAGATCTTGGACGGCAAGTACAGGTTCACGGACGAAGAATCCCAGTCAAAGAGATGGTTGCGAATATCGAGAACGTTACCATGTCAGATCTGAGAAGAGTCGCAAAGCAAGTCTTCAGTGGACAAGTGCATAATGTCGGCAATGGGTCTGGAGCGCCTACTGTGGTGTTGCAGCAGGGTGAGGAGGAGAACGTGAAGTTGAAGGAGATCCCATGGAGTGATATCCAGGAGAGAATCGCGAAGTGGGGTCTGGGAAGGAGGTAGACAGAAGTCAGCAAAACTGCCGGAATTTGTATATCTGCATGAAGCGGCGTTACGAAGCGTACCAGCATCTTTACTCCTAGGCGGCAAGAGGCAGCCTTACGCAGCTAGTGCCGTTGTGCAGCTGCACTGTATTATAGAATGAGAATGTACAGAAGTCAACTCCCAGCCGTCTTTTCAGGCAACTTCCAACTCGTAATCTCGCTGGATCCTTGACAGGTCGCGAACCTTCGAGTCGAGATCGGGAGATGTCTGGAGCATGTGGAAAGGACTCCACAGGTCGGTGTACAGTACCCTCGTTCCAGCTCGGTCTCAAGAACAAAATCCACTACGAGTGGTGCACCCACCCTCTGCTGAGGTCATCCTGGCACTAGCGCACGTGGTGCACTGAGCCCCAATGAGGGTAAATCGGGCCTTCAGCACCCAAGGTAGTGGGCACCGATGCGGCGGCATTTCGAGGTCTTCCGTGATGGTAGCTGGGCAAAGACTTTCCATCGGAGGGAAAAGTGGTGAGAGTTGCGGTAGGTCACGAAGTCATGGTGACACGTAATCTGCCGTGGTGGAGGATCGAGGTGGGTGATGATGCGATTGCCAGGTGTTTGAGCTTAAAAGCACCTAGTACTATCAATTCCCTCGCTGTAGATCGCCCCTCCAGAGTCGCTGCACACCGCAACGTGGAATGCAGGATACTATGCTTTGAGGGACTGTACCACCAAGCACAGCTGCGTTCAGAAGATGAAGATGTTCTCCAAGACAGCCGCCTTCGCAATGAGGTCCATGCGCTCTCCCAGACCAATGACGCGCAGCATCTTCTCCGCCACCCACTCAGATCGAGCATAGTATGTGTATGGGGCCTCGGTCGGGATCAGAGGTATGCCCAGTACCCGCGCGAGCCGTCCCATCTGGTACTCTCTCATTTTACCGCCAAAATCGTCACCAACCTGTCTCGTCAAAGGCAGGCCAGCGTGTGGACGCACAGGCGCGCCGCTGATGTAGACTCTCGAGCCTACGAACAACCCACCTGGTGTCTCCTGCAGCTTTGCCTGTATGAACTTCAATTGAGCCGGATGATCGAGACCGCAAATCTCAGGTGCGTGTCTCAGCACGCGACTATGCCTGAGGTCTGGGACCGTCGGCAGTATCTTGCCGTCAAAATGGTGGTGGATGTGGATCTTAGCCATGTGTGACATGGTTGCCGCCGCTATCTTGCGGCAAGCTGAATCGCGTCCATGCCAGGACGGCGGAAACTTGTTGCGACAGCGCGATACCTAGAAGTGGGCAAACTGCTCGTACGCTTGGAGTCTGGGCGTCGGTGGCGGTGGCTGACCGCGCGTTCGGCAGTTAAGCGCGTCGAGCTGCTTGTATGCTTGGAGTCTGGAAGCTGCACGCTGATCATACACTCCGAGGTCCTGGTTGGGACGTCGTTTGGGATCGAGGTCGAGGTCAATGCCGCGATGTCTGATGAAGTCGCTGGCGGCTTCATCAGACACGACTGGCACACCCTTTCATCGACTGTTTCGAATGGGAAGTGACAGTCTGTAGCACCGTGCATCAGGGTTTGTGTGCAGGAACAGTCTGTGTTATGGGGATGCTCACGCTTTTGAACAAATGCTTGCATGTCCGCCACCGAGCTCTTCACCTTCCGGTCAAGAAGCAAGCTGAGATTCTGCTCGAGATCTATGACTGCAAGGAAATGGCGACATATACCCCGGCATTTCTGGATGTCCCTTGCCGGCAGATTGGACAGGATGTTGACATGCAGCTCCACTGGTAGAGCGTCCAGTCTGGCTGTCGCGGACGTCATACCGTCGGATATGCGGCGACCGAGCTGCAGTTCAAGGTTTGGAGAGCATGTATGTTTGGGAAGTTTAGGTGGTGCTCAGACATAAGTTTCGACAGGTGGGGCCACAAGTATGGGTGCGCTCTTTCACATGCAGATCTCGGCTACGGACGGATCGTGCCGACGTTTCAGATTGCGCCGGGGCCGCCGCTGCAAACAAAGCTGCGAGCAGACAACTTCTCATTCCGATACATGACTTGAATATCACCACCTCGGAGTCTTCTCACAACACACCACAACAGACACAGGTTGCATCGCCATCGTGGGACGCAAGGAGTCACTTGGCACCATGCCTGCCGAGTTGCAGTTGAAGATACTGTCCGATGCTCCTGCCCGCGAAATTCAGCGATGCCGCGCCATCAGTCGCCACTACCGGGATCTCATCGACCTCGAAGCCAACCGCTCCCTCTGCAGCGTCCCTGGACTCGCACGCTCGACCGCTAGATTGCAAGCGTTCATCGAGGTAGGTGACTTCTCTCGCTCGAGTCATGTTACACACAGTGCTGATACAACACCACAGAGATATTGCGAGTACCCAATGACCAAAATCGACGAGTATGGCCACGATCATGCACTTCTCGATGCGTTTCTCGACTACTTGATGCTACACGGTGTCTGCGATCCTACGCGCGACGAGATGAAGGCATTGTGTCAGGTTTCCCCATTCGCGCAATACTTCATTGCACGGCAAAATGGTTCTCCCAGCTACTCCGTCATGAGAACGAACGACTATCTTCGACTTGCTTGCAACCAACTTTTTTTGCACTGTTTTATCTATTCAAGCTGAACGTCGCTATCTTCCACCCGCGCCTAGTCTTGCCCCGTGGTCAAGACTATCAGTGGCCGAGAAGACGCGCCCTGCATCGGCTAGAGCTACAATACGAGCCCAAAGAAGCGCTGTACATTACCAAGCGCGTGGAGCGTGGCATACTGAAGGACGTGCCAGTCTGCATTCCGTCCACTCATCAGCCATCGCATCTTTCAGGCCAGTGCCTCAATCACGCTACCGAGGTAAGTCTTTGCAGTACGAGCTCAAAGGCCAACATCGCGCTGACCGTCGATGACAGGAAATGCTTGCGATGCTCGAGTTGCCGGCTCTTCCTGACACCTCTCCCTTCTGGTACGCGCTGAAGCCATGGGGCATGGAAACGGCATTCGATTGTCTGAGCAAGGGATTTCCATTGTGTCACCTTAAACGGTCAGCGATCTTGGAACAGCTCGAGATTGCATGATGGTCGAACTGGGCGAAGACCTGCGGTGCAGCTACCTGGAAGGTACAGCGATGGCGAGGCTATGCACGACCTTGGACTATACCCCATCAACCAAGCGATAGCGGCCTCCGTAAAGACATCATACGCTATGCTTCAGCAACGCGATCTCAGGTACCTCACTGTTCACCATCTTCACTCCATTGGCTACCAGATCTGGCTTGACCACAGCTCAATCATTCTTCGTGGCATCATGAAATGCCAAGCAGTCCTCGACGACATGAGACGTGTAGCCCATCTTGACAGCAGCTCTGGCAGTCTCGGCAACACAATGATCCCCACCAAGACCTGGCACAAAGATATCGGTGATGTCTCGCTTCTCGAGTTCTGTTTGGAGGTCATGAGAGGCTGAGCCGGCGGGCAGATGTCTGGTGGGATTACCACGTGCATCACCGAAGCAGGAGAAGCTAAAAGCACTGGGTCAGCGGACAGGCACATGATCGTCAGGCCAAGTGACTCACTTCACAACTTTCGAGTTTGTCAACTTCTCGTAGATGAAATCGACTTTGTCGATTTCGAAGCCATCGAGAAACTGATGTCCCCACGTCCCTTTCTGCAGGTACTTCGGCATAAGAGGGAGCTTGGTCGGTTTTCGATCTTTGCGCTTGACAGGGCAATGATGGTCATGATGATCGAAGGCTCGCTTACTAGGGTGGTTGTGAGCCATGATCTCGTGATCATGAGGTGGACTAGCTGTAGTTGCAACGCGAAGCAGAAAGCCTGGTGTTGCCAGCAGACTGTTGATCTTCGGGATGAGATACCGGAAATCGCCGTTGCAGAAGGCGCCTTTGGGATGGACGAGATCATTCTGCATGTGCTCAATTATCAAAGCTGACCGCCGAGGTGTCACCTGGTACATCATAGGTGACTTGCTAACCGTGGAGAGGAGCATGATCTTTGTCGATACAGTCCTGTTGTTCCTGGCCCAAAGTGATTGGTCAGACCGATGATTTAGAAAGGAGCTCGATGCACAGAGTGAAACTTTAGAGGAGATACCGAGGACGAGAACTGCTCAAAGAGATGTAAAATGAATGCTGTAAGTTTACGGCAACCCGAAGATTGCGTCAAGCCCTGAGCTTTGGGAATGCAATATAGCTGACCCAGCTTGTCGTGTTTTACAGCGTGCATGACGACCGCGATTGTCAACAACCTGGAGGCCACGGATTGCAGGCAGTAGTCCCGTACCATGTCTGGAGCTACTGAAGATGAATAAGCCTCCATTCCCGTTTGAGCTGGTGGCTCCCCTTTGGCTTGACCGTTGGCGTAACATAAGCCACCGCCTACGAAGCTGCATCATGTGGCCGCTGGCCAAAGCCGATATTGGTCCAGTCAGTCACTACGGTCGTGGCCGCAAGCGCCCATCAGCAGCACAGCTCAGACCAGACTTAGAGCTTCCAGCCAGTGCCGGATCCACAGGTCTTGTACAGGAGGCAGGTGTCGCATAATATGGCTTCCCGACCTTGCATTAGTGATGTCAGTTTCTCTATTCATACCATGCTCAGCATTCGAGTCGATGAGATCCTCGAAGTATTGTGTCAACTTGTAGGCTGGATTGTTCGGAAGTGGACCATGGGCGTTCACAGCTTCGAGCCATCGCTTCATCGGAACGGGCGTCGGTGCTGATCGCTCGGGCGATAGGCTTACCAGATCGTGCTGAACAATCGGAAGCGCATGAAGTGACCACGTACGCTCGCTTCCACAGTGCTGGCTTGTATTGGTGACGTTGAAAACCTCGATTGGCCGCGCCATGGTCCCCAACGACCCAACGAGCTCGACCACAATCTGAGCACAAAGATCGACCGGTGTCCATCGCGACTTATCGATGTCACCAAGATGGTCGGGTATCAGTCCCATTGTGATCGAGCTCGTGATCATGGCGGGTATAAGGTGCTTTGCATCCCACCGTCCGGCTGGCGAGCTGATCGTAACGCCAGACTCTGAGTCTGGCAGTGGTCCTGCTATCAGGCCCGGACGGATGATCGCCGCTCGTGATATGGTCTTCTGCAGCGCTGCTGTTTCCAGGATCTGCTCCGCCACCCACTTGCTTTGAGCATACCCCTGAACGTCGGCAGCTTCGGGGTCACCAATGACAGCTTCCGGGACTGGAGTGCATGATGTCTTGATCACCGACGACAAGCTCGACACGAAGACAATCTGGGGATGTTGTAGTGCCGAGGAGGAATCTGATCATCGAATTTAGCTTAGGAAGGTGGTGTTCAAAGTCTCGCCCTGTAGCATCTCCATGGGTCTCCAGTGGCATCGGGAAGTTGACAGGCCATGCGTTATAAAGAATAGTGGTGACGCTGGCATGCAGAATCTGATATACCTGACTGTCAAGTCCGAACATAGAATGGCTGGCGGCGTCTTTGGCAGCGTGGAAGCGAGTCTTGCCGTCAAGCAGCTTCTGGTCAAGTGGAAAAGCCTGGAGATAGTCTCTACGAGCATGATCGGAGCGATCAATGCAGTCGATACGTTCCACGTCGTCGAGCTTGATTAGTTGGTGCAAGAGATGCGGACCAAGCGAGCCGGTAGAGCCTACGAATAGTGCACAGCGCATGCCATGGCGTGGAGGTCTCGAGAGTGGGTTGGAAGCAGGAAGATTGTTCGTATGTTTGCTCACTAAATCTCTGAGCATAGAATGCACCCCGGCTTGCCCATCTGCTTTTACAGCGCAAGAAGACGAACCCTTCGATACCAAGACGTGCCGGTATATCGCACGAGCGATGGCGATGATAGTCCTGTCAGCATAGAGTAGACCTGGCGTGATTTTGACCTCGCTGGAAACCATCGGGGAAGCTCGCAGGCTTGCGTTGATGATCTGAACCATTTGTACAAGCCTAAGCGAGTCAAGATGGCCTTGCTGGAAGATGTCCAGCTCGTAATGCCGTCCAGCGGTGGCATAAACATCGCCAGCGACTTTCTCCAGAGCATGCCACACCAGATCCAAGACAGTTGTCTCGGACACAACCGCAACAGGAATGATCTCGACAAAAGAAGCTCTCAGGTACAGATCCTCGAGCTGTGCTGCCAGAAGCTCTTCTGTGGCACGTCGTCGCACGGTCTTCTTCGGCGTTCGGAGCAGTGGAATTGATGTGATCATGACAAGATCTTTCGCGACTCGCCCATAGATTGGAGCAAGCTGATTTGCCTTCTGTATCCGAGGCCAAATTGCCTCAATTACTGCTTGATGATCAATAGAAGGACCATCCCACTCAACGACCAGAAAAGGTCTCAGCCTGCCTTGACCGAACACGACGGCACCTTTGACATGTGGCACCAGTAGCATCTCTTCTTCGATGATGGTTGGGACGAGCTTCTCTCCCGTGCTAAAAGTGATGAAATCGTCCAGCCGGCAGACCCATCTCCATAGATCAGGTTTCGTTTCGTGAGGAGCGAAGACATCTTTGGAGTGGAACACATCACTTTGCGGGCAGACCTCAAAACACGGCTGCGCAGGTGCACCTTCAATATCAATTTTAGCGATGACGAGCTCATACAGTCCGTCACTAAGCGATTTGAATGTGACCCCGCTGAAAGGATGAAAGTGCTGGTACTGCCAGTCTTTCGGTTCGACCAGCTTCTGTGGCAAGAGATCCGTCTCTGTCAGTCCAAAGTAGTTGTAGACATTTGGATTCAGCTGTAGCGGGCGATCCCCAACATCTTCCTGCATTGGACCACTTCCTGTGATGATGCATCGCAAGCTGGCGAGGTCTGAGTGATACGACTGTTCGGTGACCATCTCTGCCAGTAGTGAAGGTGCCGCTTGTGCGATGTCGATAGGTGTAGATGCATGAGCCATGCAAGAATGGATAAGAGAGGCTGTGATGGGCAGACCTGCAGGAGGACTGACGGCCACAACGCCATTGAGGATTGGTTTGAGCAGGCTGTAGAAAACGCCGCCAACATGCCACATTGACATGAGTGTTAGCAATCGCCTTCCAGGCTTGAACGGCACGCTAGTCATATTGTCTGAGAAGACCTCACATTGATTTAGATCCTCGTGAATGTAGTAACCATGACGAAGTATCAAGGGTTTGGGCGTGCCAGTCGTGCCAGATGTATGTAGAATCACGAATGGCTCTCGTCTTTTGTCCGCCATGCTGTGCCTGTATTCCACATGCCTTGCTTGCTCTTTCGAAAGAAGGTCGTGCAGCGAAGGGACCTCCCGATACTGCATATGGGGTGCGACTTGCTCCTCGAACGGAGGAGCGAACAGGAAGCATGAAGACCTTGTGAGTGCCAGGAGCTCCCGTTGGGCCAGCTCTGCATTGTGTGGTGATGGGAAGAACATCGCCGCCTCAAGCTTCAATGCTGCCAAGAGCAGCAGTGTGTATCGCAGATCAGTTGGTCCCATGTATGCAAGCACACTGCCTTTGTGTATTTTGACGTTGGCCATCAGCCAGCGACATGTTTTGTTGACTCCATTTGCTAGATCCCAGTAGCTACTGTCTTCATAGCCATCTGCGGCCCTTCCAGATCGTGGTATGGAAGCGATGGGGTCGTCCGGACGTTCGCGAGCCAGCGAGTCGCCGCGGATCATTGTTGTGGTAGGGTCTCTACGACAGAAGCTTGGCCAGCATGACCGAATGTGGTTGCAATGGAAGTACTGACTTGACAGAAAGAGAACATACACTTACAGACCGTATTTGCAACTGCCGCTCTTCGACAGAGACCACTGCACCGCACAGGCGAAATGCCGTCAGACAAGCGTGCAGAGAAGCATAATGCATGCCTTCTTGCTCAGGCATGTGACCGTAGCGAGGACACCCAACGGATTGGGTGCATTGTGCCGTGCAACAGTGGCTTGCATGGAGCTATGCTGGCTCTCAAGAACATGGACATGCTCTACGTGGCAGCCGTAAATGCCTTCCCACACGTCTGTATCATCATCGCTCTTTCTGTCTTCAACCTCTTGGGGCCTCGGTCCTGCCGGGAAGCCACATGTTGTCGGACCTGAAGCGTTGCAGGCATGGAGGCATGTGGGAGGCTAGGTCGTGTCGTTGCCGTCGGGTGAGATACTCGTCAAGGAAACGGAAGTGTTCTAGTCGCAGGCTAGGGGATGTGTTCCGACTATAGGGGTGTCGTCGGTATCATTCCTTGCGATGACAAGGAAGCAGGAAGGACGAACGGGCCCATCACACTCACTGGAGCCAAGGCGTCCCGAGACCACATGGAAGGTGGTCTGGCCATATGTGTCCACTCGTGCCACTCTCGGCGCCGAGCTCAGGACCGGAATCAGTCAAGGCAATGATGAATGGACCCACCGCCTCCGTTGCTATGACATCCTTCACGGATCGCATAGCATCTCAGCAGCTCAGGGCCAAACGACAGTTCCGCGAAAACACGTACACATAGACACATAGTGCTCAAAGCATGCCATTGCACAGATCTACTGCCGCTCTTCCGGGCTGTGAAAGTCATGGCGGTGTGAAGTCCTTGGCCGAGCTCTTTAGGGCTACCTACACATGAGAGCCACATGAGGCATCGGTGCGAAGCAGGGCCAACCAACAATGCGATTCTATTGCAAATGAGGCCAGCCTCGAAAGAGAGAGCCGCCCTCCGGGCTGCATTTGCCTTGGATTGCCCCATTCGGAAATCCGGGAACGTTTCGGCCCTGAAAACATAGCCTCGATCCTTCGTCGGAGTGCCGCATGGAGCTCTGCTCTTGGACTTCCGAGCACTATACAGTCTATACTGCACTCTGCAGATCTGCGTGTCCGAGGGCCGACCTATGAGCGCACCCTCTCCGCACCGTGATTTGCAGGTGCCATGTGCTAGGCGCTGGAATGGATCAGAGCTTCCTTCAGCCTTCCACTGTCTCCCCTGATTGCAGTATAGAACGATCGCCGCTACTTACTGAATTCAGTAATACTGGTTACCGGAAGTCAAGAGTCGAGTCGAGTCGATGCTTTGCATCGGGAGCATTCGAAGCCGGCTGATGTTGCGCCGCGCTGATCTCGGAAGTAGCAATTGGCTCCCAAGCTGATGGGGCCAAGTCACATCTCATCTCAAAGTCTCTTCATCGGTTTCTTGCGATGCTATTGCGTATGCCGCCGTGTACCAGGTCCGACGCTGTTCACCCGCCGAACAACAAGACAATCCCTTATGCAGCATTCTGGTTGCTGGTAACGTCACATCGTGCCCATGCAATAGCTCGACGACCATGACTGAATGGAAGTCCAGCTACATCGTAGTACCTGATCGACATCATCAACGCATAGATCAGAAGCACTACTGCCGCGCTAAAGAAAGTAGATTGTTCAGCTAAGCATTTCAAGCAATCCATGAGGCCGCCGCTAGGCAACAAGCACTGCGTTGTCTTTCGGGCCCGTCTTGAGATCGTCGCGGCCTGAACATGGAGCTGAGAGACCGCACGTTGTCATGGATGTATTTACGAACATGATCATCGTTGACCTGGACAAAAGTTACATCGCGCGGAGATCGACAATGTGCAGCTCGTTGCAGGCAGCGAGAGGTGTGCGAATTCTCTCAGACTCGCATATATATCAATGATGCCTGGAAGGGAGAGAGGCTGCGTCGGTGCTACAGATCGAGTAGAGCGTTCGAGTCTAAGGGCAGAATCAAGCGCGTCCCATAGCGAGGATGGCGAATATCGATATGCAAGAAGCTATGTTATATCATAGGTGGAAGTGGATAAGGGCTTTGTGCCCAAAATCATATGTCCTGATCAGCTTTCTTGGCGACCAGGACTTTTCGGCTTAGTGTGGAGTTCACATGCCTCTCGCGCCATTCACTCAGACGGCCGAAATATGATAGTAAATACAAGCCCTCGGCGCCGTCCCCTCCACTCCATTATCCGAATCATAGTCCTTCCTCTCACAATTAAACAAATTCACCCGATCGACCTTCCTCACCCCCATCTGCCCCTTATGCTGGATCAGCATCCAACCCACTCCGTTCCCATTGGGCGTAGACAACGAAGCAAGAGCTTGATTCTCCTCGATCGGAAACGTTACGCCTGGCCACTCGCCGAGATCCTTGATACTGGACTTGCCCGCGATGGCGAGGATCCTAGCTCGAGTTTCTGGGTTCGAGAGGTGGAAGCGGAAGACGTGTTCGATGGGTTTGGCGTCGACTATGGGTTTGTTAGCGAGGTTGAGTGCCGAGTGAGTTTTGGAAGGGTGTCTTACAGTTATCGTCATCCTCCTCCAATGCTTCCGTCAATTGCTTGATGCCAAGCCATACGACATCTGACCACTGCTTAAGCGGGACCATTCGAGTCGTCTCTAGCTCGCCACGCATGCCAACCACGTGAGCCGGACTCGCGTTATTCTCCGCAATAAGGGCTCCGTCCTTCAGATTCAGGATGTTCTTATACAGCCCATCTGTAGGCGGGTAGGTGGTACCATCTACCTCTGACTCTTCCCGGTGCTCCTGAATCAGCTTGTACCAGTCTTCGGGATCGATACTGATGCCGAGATCATTGAAGGCGTCCTCGAGCTGGATGGTTTCTCGGATGTCCTCGTCGTGCGGCCAGATGTTCGTGCTCCAGCCGTACCTTTCGAGGTTTGCCCAGTCTGGCCATTGAGTCTGGAGATTGGTAGTGCTTTCCAATGTGGCTTCCATCTTGCATAATAACTCGATGCCCTTGTAGATTGAGAGGCCCCTGGGATCGAGCTCCCTTGGATTTGAGTCGACGATCACCTGGCGACTTACAGGGTACCAATTTGGATCTCTGTCGTTACCGTCGTTGGCTCGAGCAGAGAGGATGTGTGCGGTGTTGTTTTGCTCGTAGAAGGATCTGGCAGTCAACACGTTCTTGGTCCTTGGTGATTGAGAGGTGACAGCCCATAAGCCAGCGAACATGGCTAACATCAGCATGATGCTACCAAATGCTGTGATGCTATGGCTGACGGGGCTTTTCTTGTGCGCCATCATAAGTAGCTGGTGTGGTGTGTCGTGCGTCGTGAACAGTCGAAGGCTATTGCTAGTATCACCGGTGTATGGTTGTTGTTGCTGCTGCAAAAGCACTTGTTGAGCTATAAGAATTAGCCCTGATTGTTCATCGCCGCAACAGACTGCCATGATTCCGCGAAGCATGTGAAATGCCATTGTTAGCGAGAGTCGAGTCCGAGTCAGCCATTCTTCAGCTGTCAAATTTATACGCTGTGGCTGATGTTCCATCACATGAAAGAACAACGACATGATCTTGCCGAAGACTCCTCGTATATTGATACTCGGGCGTATACTGCTTGGCCTCGAAGCAAACAACGCCCTGCACCCACTGCATTACCCCAAGAAGCTTACTCGAGCAGCATGCATCTCCAACTGTTGATTCCGCACTGGCCTAGCCGGCACACCTTCGTTCTGGAGCTGACATGCTTCTTGACCGGCGTTTAAACTTTTATGGAGAAGTAAGGCCAGCTGAGTGTGTTCAGAGGTAGTTCACGGCAATCTGTAGTCCATCCCACGAGCACTGCCTTCTAACGTCAGCATGCATCGTGCAACAGTCCACAGCTTCTCGTGACACCGACCAGCAAGCCATTATATAGTGCAGCACTCTCCTTTCACCAACGGCATCAATGCACCCTCTGCAGGACTTGCATTGCTCGTCATGGCGAGTCAGGCCTCAGCTTCAACGCATCTTCTGGCTTTGCCAACGGAGCTCCGTCTCCAGATTCTGCAGCTCTGCATCCTCGTTGACCCGATTGTCCTCGGCTGGCACACGTCTCGAAGAGAACCAATATGGCCGAGCCAAGATCAGACACTCTTGCATACCTGCCGGCAACTGAGGATAGAAGCAATTCCATATTACGTCCAGGCCTTGGAGGAGCGATGCGATGCGATGCGTTCGTACACGTGCCCCAGATGTCCTCACAGATTAACACCTTCGAGTCCAAGATCGTCAGGGCTCAGTGGGAGCTCGATGACCTTAAGGACGAGATTCAGGCGGCGGAAGAGGGACGTGAGAAAGAGCTGATGAGAAGGCAGAGGCGGCATGGGCGCACCTAGCAGGAGTCTTGCTGGCGCGAGATGCGTCGAGAGTGACACGAACTGCTGTGATCAATCAGCGCCACTTCGTGCCACATCGACCACAAGCATGCTTTGCACACAACGTCCGCTGTGCCTTACTGCTGGCCCCTCGCACCTTGAAAGCGCTCTCACCTCACATATTCGAATCGTATCCACGACCACGAAAATCTTTATCATCACTGCGCTCACAGCACCGCCCGTCCATAGCTCGGACCTCCTTGCTCTACAGTCTGCTTAATTGCACGACACGTGCCATTCAGGCTCTGCGGCATGCGCCGGCTATCAGTGTCACAGGCACTCCAATAGCAATCAGCACCGCTTCACACCACTCTATGCTCAATCAAGCTTAGCAATAAGCACTCAGCGCCTCAACCAACCCCATCACAAACACCATCATCACCATCACCACCGCCACCGTAAACATGACACCCACCAAGCCCCGAACCAGTTTCCTCGACCTCCCACCCGAACTCCGCATCCAAATCTACACCTACCACTTCAGCACCCTCAACCACCTCCCACCACAACCCCCTCGATCTTCCCCCTCCTGCATCGCGGCCATAACTTACCCACTCCACGGCGCCACCCTCCTCCGCGCCTGCCGCACCACAAGAAAAGAAACCCTCCACCTCTGCGCCCAGCACCTCGGCCTTGCACAAGCTCAATGGCGCGAAGCGAACCGCCAGCTACTCTCCAGATGTCTGCGGACCGAGGCTGAAGCTTGGCATCATATGCGCGTTCAGCTGACGATTGAAGTGTTGAGTGTGGGTACGATTAGCGTCTGCAAAGCATGCAACTGGCCCTTTGGTGTGAGGTCTGTGGGGACCAGAATGGCAAGGAGACGGTGGTATGGGAGTGGGTCGAGGTGGACGTGATCGGGTTCAGACAGGTGGATCCATAAGAGTGTGGAGTTGGTGGGTTGAGCTCTGGAGAAGATCAGCGATATGAGCATGGTGTGCAGTGGATGGCGTGGCTGAGCTTATAGTCTCAAGGAGGGGGAAGGTCCTTGAGGATGTCAGTATTGGGAGGCGACCGATCGGAAGAACTGTACAGCTGGGTGCGTTTCTTTCCCACCTAGTCATGATCTGCATGTCCCGAGATCGTGGTCATGATGCGCCGTGGGACCATGTTGTGCGTGGCACGAGCTGCCGTGATCGAGTGCACCACTGTGTGCGACCCGGAAAGCAAACATAAGGCACCTACCTGCCTCGAAGTCAGCAGAATCCAGTCTCAGTCTTCCTCGAACACTACCCACCTCCGCACTCCAGCCTCCGTAGCATGCAGGAGGTCAACATCAGCCCCCCTTCTCCTTTCACATCACCACCAACCATGCCCTCCACCAAACCCCAAACGATCAGCTTCCGCTCCCTCCCACCCGAGCTCCGAGCCAAGGTCTACAAGTACTACTTCCACAACCTCAACCTCGCAAGCCGATTCGGCGCAACCATCCCCAAGGCGTGGACCTCAGAGCTCGGCGCACGTGACCTCAGCGAACGGGAATTCCAGCATTATGGCATGCAGAATTACACTAATTCAACGCCATCGATGCCAGCGCATGTGATGCAACAAAAATTACGTCTTGCGAGGCAACGTGTGTGTGGGGCGTGGCAGAGACTGGGACTGTAGGGACGAGCAGGAGAAGTGTGGCGTCGAACGTGGGTAGGAACAGTCGGTGGCGGCGAGGCATCGTCCTGGCATCTGACGGCCGGTCGTACTAGGGTGATATCAGCTTCTGGACTTTACCAGTAAATTGAAATGGTATGCGTTGATCAGCGTTCGTCCTTGTATGAAACAGGCTCGCTAGCATGGTGGCTGCTACAGTAGCCGTGTCTTGTAGCCGTTCAGGTTGTTTGGCGTGGCAGTACACGCTGCACGTATAATAGTGTCCTGCGACGCTTCGGCAGCTTGGCCGCAGACGTGATCGGCGAAGAGCATTGCTCTACGACATGTCCATCTCATCCTCACCCTGCCCTCGCTTCTGCCGGTCCTCTATCCGCTTCTTGGTCGCTGCCTTCGCATCTTCGATCCACTTGTCGTAGCTACCGTCCTTCACCTTGCTCGCAGTCACACCCTTCATGACGTCACCAATGAAGCCCACAAAGTTATGCCGCCTCAGCGCGTTCTCCCATCTCCAATCCCGTCTCTTCTGCTCTTCTCGTGCCAACCACTCCTCATCTCCTACTGCCCTTGCACGCTCCCTCAGATCCTCACATACCGCCAGCAAGTTGAATCGGATCTCGGTCGCTGGGTAACGTTCTATCCTCCGCTGCAGCACTGGAATGACTGCGTCCGAGAAGATCTCGGGAGGACAGGCGCCTGCGTCGCCGTGCCGTATGGGTGCTGGTTGTAAGCCGTCGAGCTCGTAGAGTGTGCTGTTGATGGAGGTGTAGGCGATGAAGTGGTAGACGTCGTCGTCGGCAGTGGCCATGCGGGTTTCGTCGGATACGAAGGGCGAGCTGCGGGCGAAAGAGTTGTGGGTCTCGCGGATGAGGTCTGAGTTGGAGAGTGCTTCGCCGCGGAGCTAGAATATGGTCAGTATGATCTTCATGATGTGAAGATGATTGTGATCTTACATCGGCTGGAAACATTCCCGTAAAGCTCTTAAAGTCCTTCAAGTTCTCGCCAATATCGACGCCGCCCTCATCTTGGTTGTCCTTGTTGAGCATTACGCTGAGGAGTGCTTGTGTGCCACAGGCATTTTGGATCGTTTGCGCTGCAAACCACACTGGCTCTTCCTGGTTCTCCAATGCGCCATAGTCGAATTCGCCATCGAGAGGGGCGTCCTTCTTGGGCTTCTCGTCTGTCGGGTACTTGAAGAGGAAGATGACACCGATTGGGTTGAGTTGCTGTAATGACTCTGCGTCAAGACTGATGAGCTCTTCGAACTGCACCTTCTTCACGCCCAGCGATTCGATGAGGTAGGTGAAGACACCCTGGACTTTCGTCAGCTTTCATTGAGTGGTATGGATATGTGGTCGACGCACTCACAGCATCGGATTCGATTGTGTTCCACCCGCCTGACATTCTGAAAGTCGTGCTGTTGTGTCAGTTGATCCTGCCTCGCTGGTCGGCGGAGCTCTGTGTCGGGACTCGGCAGAGTCTACGCCACGCGACGTAAAGCGCGAAGCTGGCTGACATTTATTTGGCAGACACGTGAGTGGCTAATTTGGTGTCCGCAGTTGTGCCGAGGGTGCTTCTGGGCTTCTTCATGCGTAAAGCCGTGTGCCACTTAGGAGCAGTCGAGGGGCTGCTTAGCCAACGCCGCAAAGCTTCGAGTGACGTACCTCCTACTCGTGATCCATGTTGGAAAGAGCTTCGCTTGCATCCGGCGAGGTTGGTATCACATGCGACTTCCTCCGACACATTCCAGTCTTCTTCCTCCTTCGCCCATCCGCCGAACATCGTCATCAGTGAGCGCAAAACATACGCGACCAACGTACGACTCCCATATTGAGATATCAAACAGTGTCAGCGCCCAATAACGAATTGGAATTCCTGCGAAGAGCCAACTCTCCCAGCCAACTCGAGCACTCCATCGTCACCAACCCAGAAGACATGTCGTACGCCGACATTGCAAAGAAGGGCCCGCAGCAGGCTCCGGAAGATGTAAGAGACATTGCGCCTTGCGTATCATCGCCCTCGTGCTAACAGTCTCGCAGAAGTATGTCCGCCTTTGCCTTTATCATCAACCTTCCATCACCCCACACCAATCCCTGCCACAGCTCCATATACCACAAAGTCTAACACAGCCAACCCAGGGTGCCAGATGCCGTCCCCGAGATCATGCACGAGGACAGCGGCGTCCACTCCCTCGAGTCGCTGAACTCCCAAAACGAGCACATCCAATCCCTGCCATCCGAAACATCCTACGCGTCTCAGCAAGAAGCCGAAGAACGCCGGCAACAGGCTGAGCGCGATGCGAAGAAGCAGGCCGACGAGCTCACCAAGGACGCCAAGCAGTTCATGGAGGCCGCCGAAGCCGATGCACAGCGATTAGGAAAGGAGACCAAGAGCAGCGCGAAGCAGTATGGCAAGGAAGCCGAGAAGAAGGCCAACGAGCTTGCTGGCAAGGCCAAGGAGGTTGGCTCGCAAGTGAAGCAGGAGGCAAAGGCAGACGTGAAGAAGGCAGAGAAGAAGGCCAAGGAGGGCGCTGACTGGGCAGAGAAGAACCAGAACAATCCAGTCGTTGTTGGCAACGTGGTCGTCGTCGCAGCGCTGGGTGTCCTTCTTGGATCTGGCGCCTACAGGATGCACAAGGCCGGTACTCTGACCTGGAACGTGATCGGCGCATGGACAGGCGCAGTGGGCGCATTCGCGGTTGGAGACTACTTCGTGTCGCAGTAAGTGCTTCGAAATCTAATTACCAGATGTGCTGATGTGTTAGGATTGCGCCACTAATCAACGAACAGATACTTCTTCAAGAAGTACCCACCAAAGAACTAGGTGTCGATGAAAGGCTGGGTGATCTGGGCGTATACAGTCTGCTACGATCTGTGTCGTCGCCTCGCCGAACGATTTCCTCGCGGAGCCCATCGGTACAGACTAAGATAGTGTGGCAGGGAGCGCGACCTGATCGTTGCGTATGAGGTGGGGCGGAATATGCATCGCTTGCACCATCTTGGCCAACGCATCTCTTCTCCATGGCTTGGCAGCGCAGTGATCTCCGGAGGGAGGACTTTGAGTGGTGCGCTTCATTGCGTACTGAGCTAAGGAGTTTCGATAAGTATTGTCTGTACTATACTCCATTCTTCGAACACTGGCGATCATGTCTCATGGCCGGCTCCGATGCAGCTCGACAGGAAAGCTAGATCGGCCGAATCTCGCCTTCAGCATGTGAGGAGGTGAAGTGGCTTGCATGACGGTCCGAGAGAGGTGCCGAGTCCAGACTGCACCTCTTCTTCCTCTGGGAGCAAGAAACAAGTATTTCTTGCAGATGCTTTGTTTTGGAGAATCTGCAGGAAAATCTCAACTTCTAAGTTCATTTTTCCCGATCTGATTAGATGCAGTGTTGTCGGAGCTGATACCACATGCTATAGCCATCCTCAAGCTCCTTCGACGCCAGAGGCAAATGCTTAGAGTACATCATCCACCGTAGATGGCAGCGAGCACGTTCAAGTCGACTGCACAACATGTCTGGCACGGATGAGATCTCCCAGAGGAGCAGTCCCGCCGGCTCCGCGTTCGACGATGGACCCAAAGAGCAGACGCCCTCGCCAGCTGAGCTTCTCATCGAGGTATACCGTTCCTCACAGCCCACAGCCCGTTCAAGCACGCCACAGAACAAGCTAACGGTAACAGATGACCAACGCTATGAACGCCCGTGACTTCGACTCGCGTAAGTCTTTCACCCCATGGATATGGCCGTAAGTCCGTCCCTGACTGATGCTATACGCGTAGCGTATCTGGAACATCCTCGCCGCCACGCTCCGCAGCACCCCTCAATCCCTTGCGGGGAGAATGAAAGGCATCCCCGGCCAACGCGGTTTCGTCGATTCGATGCGAGAGCAGGCCGGACGATGGCCGGAATGGTACGTCCATGTTTGTTATATCTTGTCCCGATTAGATTTGGCCCGGTACGATTTGATTTGCCCACGAGAGCACATTCGCAGTGTCTCCGCAAGCACCCCAACGGAACTTCATACTTAGCAGCTACACTTTCCAAATCTCCTACTCACAACGTCTCCCACTGCTGCGACCAGACGTTAACGATTTGATACTAGGAACTTGAAAATCATCAGTCTGAGCACACACTACGACAACGATCACAGGTACGCAGAGGTTTTCGTGAGTAGTGAAGTCAGTGGATGTCCCGGGGGGATCACGAGGACTGCTATGACGAGGATGGAGTTTAGGTGTGTTGAGGGACGGTGGAGGTTTGTTAATCATGAGTTGCTTGGGGGGATTGATATGGCGCAGGATAGGTGAAGAGGTGGATGGGATAGTGGCAGGATTATGTGGTGGCTGGAGGTAAGGCTAGAGATGGACGGCTATACAAGATCTCGAGACAATGGTTGTAGGCCTCGATGCGTGGAGGTTTGTGCGGGTGCCTGGCTGCTTTGTCTAGGGCGAGACCCGCAGGGGGATGTCTCATGGATTCTGGACGATATATGGACCACGTTGCAGCGGTACCGCTTCAGCTTCTATTGCTCCTACTCTCCATAGGGCACGACAGTGTCTAGGGGCATGGTTTCGATCCGGACTTCTCACTCATTGAGTGAACGGAATTGGACTCGAGCATTATCAACATGGCATTCACGAACTGCAACTCTACTCGAAGCGCGCTTTCGCGACACACTTATACACACAACACTCGCAACTTATCAGATTAAGCGACCGTATCTCAGCGGAGGCAGTCACCATTCACTTATCATGTTGAGAGAATGGAACTTGATCGCAGGCATGGCATTCACCACCTCCAGCACTAAACAAAACTTTGCTTTTGCAACAATTCTGTACCCGATACATCACATCAGAACATAAACACTATTCGACATACCGGCACAGCATGGGTATCACCATGAAGGCACAGAAACGCCCTCACGCTTCGACGGATACGGACGAGGAAGTCGAAATGCCCTCGAAGAAGCACCGTCCTGTCTCGACCAACCCCAGACCAGTTTACTATCCCTCATTTTACACCACAATATGCATCTACTCATCCGAAGGGGTCGCCATAATCAACAAGGTCTGTCTCGACATTGGCTTCTCAGCATCGGGACCGGTTGGCCATATCAATCCGAGCACAGTCGAGAAGTGTAAGCTGGAGAAATACCAACACAAGGCCGCCGTTCGGGTTGCCAGCGGAGATTTATACACGACGTTGTACTGCGTCAAGGTGCCACTCACATTCGAGACTGCTACAGGCAATATCACCGTGCCAGATGTTGAGCTGAGGGTGAACCTGCACGACTGCTCCTCTGATCAGATCCTATTAGAAACGGGCGTTCTGCACCTCCTGGGTGGTGTGCACGACCATCGTACAAATCCTCCGAGCTTTCAAGTGGTAAGTCGCGGCTATTGCATCTCGATCGAGTCAATACTGACATGCGGACAGACAGATCCGGAGACCGAAAGCCTGGTCTTGCTGGAGTCATGCTCGGAACGTGACAAGAACCACACCGACGTGATCTGGAAGACCGACCAAAACCTCTATCTCAACCACATCTTCCAGCAGCCTGGATTCGTACAGTTCGGCACGAAGCTTGCCCTCCCCGATGTAGCACTTGAAGCTGTAGCGACCTCGATGGAGCTACTCGACTTCAACCCGAATGCTCCCCAAATGATCCAGAAGTTTCAGGTTCGAAAAGACCAGGCTTACGAACATTTCTTCCCCTTGTGGCAAGCAGTTTACGTCTGGGCGTTGAAGGAGGATTTTGTGGTAGAGGTGGATGAACTGGTCGAAGCTGGGGTTAAGGGCGCAGAGCTCGAGGAAGCCAGAGAGAGGTTGACTAAGGAGAAGCACCAACGCTTGCGGGAGTGGATGATGAAGTATGAGAACAGGTCGGGGTTAAGTAATGTGCTTCGAGAGTCAGGGGAGCGAAGTGATCGGGGTCAGGAGAAGGGGGACACGCAATGAGGTAGAAGGTCGGAGATTTTCAGATGAAGAGCATCCACAACGTCCCCAACCCGTATATTGAAGAACTCGGTGAGCACTTGTAAGCTACCCATTGCAAGTCAGAGTGATTGTATGATCATACAACTTCATTCCACCGATCAAAGCCCCCGACTCTCGGCAAAGTGGGCCGAGAACGTCGGCACCTGCCCGAAGATTCATTCTCAGAACAACATTGAAGTCTGCCACCTTCCGTAAACATGACATCTCCCGGATTGAAGAAGGTCACCCCAGGAGAAGAGATGGCCCCAGGCCCTGGCGACATGCTGAACGATCTCGCTGACGATTGAAGCGCTCATGATAGGCCACCAGTGCTCCGACCAGTGGACAAGTTTACAAGCTACAAGCCAGCATCGAGGTTGACGACAACAAGTGGTAGGGCCATACGACCATAAGCACGCTGACTGGACTCCTCTGTGCCCACATCAACACTATTGCGACGACAAGTGGTAGGGATCTCGAGTTCCGGCAGGCCTCGCCACACTTCGATCTTGCGAAGCCGAACACGACAACGACCACGCGTCTTGACTACCCGAACAAGCAAAGGGAAGAAGCACAAGCACAGCCTTGGCACGAGATCCTGACGTATCAGATTTCTGCCCATGACAACGTAATGGCCATATTCGGATCGAGGTGGTCGACTTGAGCCGATGTCGTGTGGAGGTTTTGCACGCTTTGACCTCTGATACACGCCAGCCGTGCATTCGGTGTGCAATGGACCGCGAGCCTCTAGATGATACTGAGATGGAGGTCCACAGTTGCGTATGCCTCGCGTGCAGTAGGACGACAGTGCTGGAGTCGGCAGGTAGGTGACTTTCGTATATATCTCGACAGCTCTCGCAACAGAACCAGAGGACCAGACACAACAGCAGCATCATCTCTCATTCTGATCACCCTTCAATACCATGGTCCAAGTCACCAAGCTCGCTGCTCTTGCTGCAGTATGCACCACTCCAGCCACTGCTCATCCAGGCGAAAAGCACGACCCAGCCAAGATCAAGCGCGAGATCATCGCTCGTGAACACTGGGCACACCAAGGAAAGCGCTCGCTCGATGCTTGCTCCAATACTGAGACTGCTCGTCGCTTTGCTGCCAGGAACAGCGAGCGTCGTGCTCGTGAGGCTCGTGAGCGGTATCGTCTCCCCCGACGATGATGTCTTCGGCGCCATCACCAGCCCAATTTTCGCCCCTTCCATCACTGACGGACCCTACTACGTCTGGGGCGAGATGATTCGCTCAAACGTCGTGGAAGACGACTTCTCCGACGGCATCCCCCTCCACCTCGAAGTCCAGTACTACGACATTGAGACCTGCCAGCCAATTCCAGACATCTATGTCGATATCTGGAACGCCAACGCCACTGGTGTCTACTTCGGTATTTCAACCTCTGGCAACTACGCTACGGGAGGCCACAACTCCACTTACCCTCGTGGTATCCAGGGAACCAACGAGGATGGCGCTGCGACTTTCGATACCATCTTCCCGGGTCACTATGATGGTCGCGCGATTCATACGCATCTTCTCGCACACATGAATGTCACTGTTATGCCGAACAACACTCTGCTTATCGGCTCCGGATCAGTCACACAAGTAGGGCAATCATTCTGGAACGAAGTATTGCGTACCAACGTCGAGGCCACCGCCCCATACAACACCAACACCCAAGCCATCGTCTCCAATGCCGATGATCTGTGGTCTGTCCTCCAGGCTTCCTCGGACTACGACACATTCCCAGAGTTCCTGTACCTTGGTGACTCGATTGAGGATGGCTTGTTCGCATGGAAGCAGATCGGCTTGTACACCAGTGCTGACTGGACTGATGACGATTACTACAGCATTGCGGCGTACATTGGTGAGGATGGTGGCTATGCCAATGCCGATAGTGGGTTCATGGGTGGAGGTGATGGTGCTGGTGGTAACATGACGGGGAGTGCTATGCCTTCGGGTACTGCGGCGCCGGCTGCTTGATCGTCGTTGAAGTTGTATCCAGTACTGGTCTTGAGTATGGTTTAATGAGACTACAAATGTCTTCAGTAGGCGCTAAGATTTCGTGGTAGCTTCGTTAGCCATGCCAAGCCCGACATGGGCACTTTGCACAGATTCTGATGTTACTCCCGTCCTGAAGTGCGGCGGCCACCTTTTCCTCGTCACGAGCCCTTACACGTAGTGCTCTGGAAAGCGTTGGAGTTGGCGACCGATGATACAGCGATGTTGTGAGAATGAAGAGGGGGGGGGGGTTCTGGTCTGTTATGTGCGGTCGTGCCGACTTGCTATCTACTACCTCTTTGCTGATACCGCCAAGTGCCATACTGTCGGGCCTTATTACCACTCAGTGGGAGTCTCTCTGCAGGCTTGCGTGAAGGCGCCGATACTTGGCAGGGATTCCTCTACCAGAATCATGTAGTCTGTTCGCGCTCCTTTGCCAATCGCTCATGGCACTCCTGCTCTCGTCTCGCCCAGGCTCCGACCTCCTCCACTTGGCCCTCCCGCTCTGACGTGAACCTCTCCCAGCGCTCCCTCTCTCTGTTCTAGCGCGCCTGCTGCTCTTGGTCATCTGTCTCCCAGCGCTCCCTCTCATCTTCCCAGCGCTTTTGATCTTCGATCTTGACTTCCTCCGGTCTCTGCTGCTCGATCTCTTCCGCAGTAGGACGCCAGCCCAGTCCAGCGAATTGGTTGGTGGTGGCATCGATGTCGATCTCCTTCTCCCACTCAATTCGGACGAAGTCGAAAGGCTCCAAAGCCGCAGGCTTGTACGTGCCCAGATACGGCTTGCCCTGTTTGTCCTTCTTCAAATTCTTGAATTCGCGATCCATGAGCTCAATGCTGTTGCACGTGATAGCCTCCAGCTCGCAATTGGAGATATGAACGTCCTCCAGGTGCGTGTTGAACAGTCTTATGGAGTCCAGACTACAGTTGGTGATAGTCACATTGCGAAGGATGCAGTCTTCGATCTCGATGTTGTAAGTAACGCCGCCGAAGATCGCCACATTCCAAGTGAAGCTGCCTTTGATGGTGACCTCCAGAGGGGTGGCGTCGTGGAGGTACTTCACATCTTCTCCGCCATTGCTGTCGCTGCCATTGACGACTTCGGTCTCGTGATGATCGTCATCAGTCAGCAAGTCGATTCCATTTGTGTCACTATTCTTTGTCAGGCCCGTAAAGACACTTTGTAGTTGAGAGATGAGAACTTACCTCTCTGTGGCTCTTCCTTTGCCCTTGTCAGGCCGTGATGTACTCTCCGCTGGTGCATCATGCACTACTGGACTGCGCGACGAGGTGGTGGCCCGAACATAGGCGTCGTAAAAGACATTTGAGCTGACAACGGCTGGATAGTGGCGAATGATGTTCGCTGACGCTCTCGAGGCTGGTTGCACAACGACTGGACGAGCAGCGCGTGCGGGTGGCGGCGGTGATGGTGTTGGTTGTTCGACATTGGCTGGCACGGCACAGTCACACGGTATCTCTGTGCATGTGCACACCAGCAACTGTGCGCCACCATCCATGCTGGCGGTAGTGTTTAACAAATTGTCGGTGGTGATGTATGACCGATGTTTCGCAACTCAGTGAGTCGAAGGAAATGGACTTGCCAAAAGGGGGTGGCAGCGTTTGTCTGCAGGCAGCTATACGCACAGACGTTGCCCCCCAATAGCTTAGCATGTGAAAGCTGCTCCTTGACTTCACTTGGAGGTCACTTCCCACATTACCCTCACCAACCTTTGCAATACCTACACATCGCCAAGCTTCCGCGCCCTCAAAGCTCGACCCGGTCTGATGCCTTGTCAAGCATGTTGCCGGGTGGCGTCGACACCAAGCTGCGTACTCCATGGTGTGTTGGGGCTCAATCGTGCTGACGCGTGTTTTTATAAGGTGAGCTCACCTCTTTTGATCCACACCGTGTTCTTTACAAACATATCTGCTACGTCGTCAGACATACAATTGCGCGACGTTACATCGATGTACGGGGTGCGAGGTGCCTATGGCGACGTTCCGTGCTGTTGTACGGTTCTAGACGGCAGGTGCTTGTCGCTCGTTGGAGATACATATACTGTGCTTTCTGATAGCCTCTTGTGGCTTTCGTGAGTCCTCCCATCTCGGTCGTTCGTGCTTCTCTTGTCAGTGACTCACCCGAGGGAACCTGTGAGCTCGCGCAACCCTCATGATGAATTAGGATCGCCTACCCTTCATCGATTGGTACAATTGAGACTCTTTGGCGCAGCGGTAGCGCGTCTAGCGGATATCTCCTTTGGCCGAACACCCGATGGGTGATTGGCCTAGGAACCTAGAAGGTCGCTCGTTCGAATCGAGCAAGGGTCAATTCACAGTGGCCGATGCAATTTCTTTTCTGCCAGTACGTGGCTCCCGTGCTTTCAAGTCGGGGCTCGTGGTAGCATACCGCGCTCCAATAGAGCCTCTGCACATCCCCTTGCTCGACGCTGCGATCGCTGACGGCACCAACTTCGCGAACGGCCCGAAGCCTTCGAGTAGACCTTCTGGACTTACTGACTTCTGTCCTGCACGTGGTCGAATTCGATACGTCGATGCTCGCCGCCCTCTGACCTTTGATCCGTAATAGACCGTCATCTGCGTCCATCCGTCTCTCTTCCTGCAGGGTCCCACGTTTGCTACCTTCATAACCCAACAAAATGCACCATGCCATCACAGGGTAGAAAGGGCTCGTGGTGTAATGGCAGCACATCTGTGCGTACGATCTCTACTGCGCGGCCAATGGCAAACAAGCGGTAGGGGTGCAGAAGATGGCAGTTCGAATCTGGCCGAGCTTGGCATATCCTTTTTGCCCCTTCATATCCCATCTCCTGGAGCAAGCAACAGCAACGTCCGTCCTACCTTCTGCATACTGCGAAAGGATCCGGATGTATCGCTTTACAGTGTCTTTGCCAAAGTCTCCCCTTGCCATCGCATGGCGCTTCGACATATTTTCATCCACGCTCGCGAGCTTTGCAGTGATCAACAAGTGCATGAGCTTCACGTCATCCAGAAGAGCGATCAAAGTAGCCCGTCGGACCTACGTCTCGCCTCCGAGCATCACTTCGAGTGCAAACCTTTATGCTCACCGCCCGCCAGATGGAGCTCATATCCGCATGTATCCGCCACGTATTCTGCAAGGTCCCGCGTATGTTGTCCTTTGTAGTCCAAGAAACCTCCATTCATCCATCTAAATAAGAGGTTCGTGGCATAATTAGGAAGCATGTCCGCCCATTGCGGAAGATGCCAGTGCGAATCTGACCGACCCGAACACAAGAACTTCTTTTTGCTCCGTCGTTGCCCTCTACAGATACTGGCTAAGTTATACCTCTCACTAATTTCGTGCAAGATATGATCCTAGTCCCGATGTGAGACCCCGGCCGATCTCAACCTTGATGTTGTGACTCCTTGCATGACTCCAAAGGCAAAACTTTGCATTCCTTGACTCATCACCTTTGCATACCTTTATAATTAGACAAAGCCACTACACTCCCCACAACAAATGTGGATCTGTAGCTCAATGGTAGAGCGTGCGATTGCAGCTCGCAAGGTTATCCGTTCGATTCGGGTCAGGTCCTCTTTTCTGAGCTGTTGGCTGACCATCAGCAGGCAACCTTATTTCTCTTGTTGCTGTTTGAGTGTCGCGTCTTGTCAGTTCACCCGAATGTTTGCCAATGGGGCCCTGGAGGATACAAGTCTTCATTGGCTACCGCATAGTATCGACCGCAACGCGGCATCAATAATATCATATATCATATATCGTCATAACGAGCGTACGTTCACTTTCGCAAGGCAAGAGTCGGCGCCAGTCTAGCACATCCCATGATTCTCAAACCCAAAGCCACACTACACACCTATTAGCATCTACCTCTCCAAGTACCATAATGACACTCCCTCCACCTCGCAGCCCATGGACTTACTGTATACTTGTCCCTCCGGTAGTACATAATAAGCCTCCTTAGAAAATCACTCCACCCCCATTGTTCCCAGTCATGGTCGTAACGCCCATTGTAGCTGTTTGGCGAATATCCAAGGCCCTTGTCTTGCACAGCACCATTCGCTCTATAATCCTCCTCGTCGCGGGCAACGAGGTCGGCGACCTGGGAAGCTTCCACATCTGGCACAGCTCGTGCTACAAGGTCAGCACCTTGGGGAGTTTCGATGGCTAACTCGGCACGGGGATCGAGGGAGACGGCGATCTGGGAGAACGAATATTAGTAAGCAATGGCGGCGGACGGTGGCAAGGCGTTGCGTACGTCTTGATTCAGGACCGGAAGTGCAGCGACGCCTGTGACAGCGATGGTGCCAAGGCCAATGGTGATGATGTTGGACTTCATGGTGTTTGAGTCGGTGTGATTGTCTGCTACGGTGATGAGATTGTGTGTCAGAGACGACGGAAGGAAATGTTGGGCTGGTTAATAGTCGAGTCCATGTTGGCGAGAAGGATGTTCTTATACAACTTGTGCCGACCGCGCATATACCACTTTCTCCGTCCGCACAGAGTGCTGATTAGAAGTCGTTCGGGGTTTCGATACCACTGTGATTAGTAGTAGTTTGCATTCCCGATACCACTGTGAATAGAAGCCGTCCGGAATAACATCTCCAGGGGTCATATCGGATTCTCAGCATTTCGGTAGCGCGCGGGTATATCCTTTCACGACAAGGATGTATTAGCTGATAAAACGGCGTACTTTTCGACATGCTTCCGAAATGCTGAGAATCCGATATGACCCCTGGAGATGCTATTCGACGACCAGTTCATCGGTGCCAAACTACCAATAGGCTGGCGTCGCTTGCAAGAACTGGGATAAACTGTGCTCCAGGTTCAACCCTGTGCACAACGTGAGCGACCCTAGACGGCGAGAACAACCTGCCTCGCTCGCGCGAACTAGTCTGCCTAAGCAGGCTGAAGAACAAACGTGATTCATAAGCGCGTATCCTGATATCTAGCTCTAGAAGCTCAAGAGTAATCAAACCTGTCCGGCAGAATGACGGGAGCGGCCAGGGTCCAACCAAAAATACCGTAGCACACCCATGCGCTCACGATCTTCACCCAGCTGGCCCAGTATGTGCGACCGACCGGCTGGAAATCGTCACCCCGCTGATCGAGAGGTTGGTCACCACCGATGTTCTGTGTGAGTAGTGTGGCTACCCATGCGGTCGCAAGCATGAAGATGATGTGGAACAGCGAGTAATTGTACTGCGTCCTTTGCTTCTCATCGTCGTTCTTGAGCTTCCCTGTGTCAACGTCGTCGTCTTCATCGTCACTTTCGTCCAGTGCTGATGCTGGCAGCGCGCCAGACTCGACCGCGCGGCGAAGTGCT
This sequence comes from Fulvia fulva, assembly GCF_020509005.1. Lineage (NCBI taxonomy): Eukaryota > Fungi > Ascomycota > Dothideomycetes > Mycosphaerellales > Mycosphaerellaceae > Fulvia > Fulvia fulva. The sequence goes on from NC_063013.1 coordinate 1,558,974, forward strand.
TCCTGTCGCATCTCGCGTCGGCTCTCGGGCTGGGTATCAACCAGGCCATGGCCTGTCTCATCATCCAATGCTACTGATTGATAGCCTGGCTTTCCGGTGCCAAGTGCAAGGCCGAGCGTTGCAGCTCTTGTTGTGGTGTAGGCACATGTGATGAAGGTAACAACAGCACCAATGACGATGCTGGCCTTTCGTGTGCCCGTCGCGCGGACCAGAGGATTGCATTGCTTGTCATCCGGCTCCATGGCTACCGCACTAAGTGTGAGATATGTGCAGTAGATCGACACGATGGCTGCTTGAGCTAGACCCGCACGTGGGTTGACAGCCTGGATGCTGGGGTGGATTGAGATGACGCTGACTCCGATGAAGAAGATCAGGTTGAGCTATGATGTGTCAGTGGTGATTATCAACATACGATATGCAATACTCACTGTGATGGCTGCCTGATTCATGGAGCATCCACTGTTGGCAAAGTAGATGTACATGACGATGGTCATGGCCAAGCTGCCCAAGTACATGCCCATGGTCGATCCAATCAAAAGACCTCTCCAAAGACCAGAATCTGTATCGTCAATCTTCTCGATGCAATATTCTGCAAAGGTATGCGCCAAGTCGACCAGTAGAACCAATCCAAGCAGCAAGAACAATATGGCACCCACCAACGCGGCATAGTTACCCCAGACCTCGAAGAACTCATTTGGTATCAGGAAGCTCAGCACGATCAGGCCCAGCCATACAATCAACTTCGGTCCCCAGTATCCGTTCTGCAGTGCTGCGCGCTTATCTTTCGAGCTGCTCACTCCCAGCAGTAAGACGGCATGGAAAGCGTGGAAGAGGCCGAGGGCAAAGTTGATTCGGTGGACAGCAGCGAAGCCGAAACATTCGTGGGAGAAACAGTTGATCGTGACATAGTCGAGGAGTACCTTCTGCAGTTTTTTAATGGCCCATGGTGTGAGCATGACCCATGAGAGGAGGGAGTTGAGGAGAAGGATGAGGGCGTAGGCGATTCGGGTTGCGATCGAGTTGTTGCATTTCCCGCAGGCTGAGCAAACGGCGCTACATGTTGCCTATGGAGTCGTCAGCATCGTTGGTCCAGTGTAATGCATCGCTGTTCGATCGTACGGCACCACAGCAACTCGCTGCAAAGGTCATGAGCTGTGTCGCGGTCAGTATGCGCTGGAGTGGGCAGGAGGTCCGTCGTGCTCACAGTTCCCATGCTTGGGACCGCCAGCAGCGGTAGCGACAACAATGCGCCCATGTCGATCGATGCGCTATGCGTACAAGATGCATGTATCGAGACTCGAGAGACGATGTTGACGCCTGCTGCTTGATCTGGAAGTCGCGGCAGAATCGCAGTGCCACACGATGCACGTGATCCTTGTCACGCGCTATCGAACACTATACACTAGGTGTCCTGAAAGCGACAAACGATTTCTCCGACCCAGCGAACCCAGACAAACAATCGTCACCAACGGCCTGATATCTTTCTTGCTCTTCCATGCAGTTTCTGGGTCTGGGGATTGAGGCAGAGCTCATCATGAGTGTCGGGAGACTCTAATAGAGCTCTCGCATCGCAATGACCCAGGCAATCGCATCAAAGCAAGTTCAATGTGAACCTACACACTACCCGAATCCAGAGCAGCATGTATAGCAATGCACAGATACAGCAGTATCCTGATTACCATACTTCGGCTAGCGAGAAATCCTTTGACCTCACCGCCCACGCACCGTGACGTAGCCTGGGCAGCTTCAGAGCTGTACCGATTGAGCCATCACTATTGACCAAACAAAGACATTCTTGCCCACACAGTGACATTTCCACGAGGAATACAACAAACTCAAGATCCAAGGAGTAATCCACTCAACATGACATTCGTCCAAGAATTCAACTCATGGTTCGCTCCAACAGCGCCTACAGGCATGTACGCCTCGGATCCCCCCAAGATCGGGACTGAAGGTATGCATGGTCAGAACGGACGCATATATCAATCAGCAATATGGCAACTTCACGTCACTCTGATCTAGAATGCCTTTGCATACCACCACGATATAACTAACACCCCATCCCCCACAGCACCTCGCCCAGCAAAACTCGCCATAGAACCCAGCAAACAGACCATAATCGCATTCCTCCGCCACTGCGGCTGTCCCTTCGCCGAGAAGACCTTCCTGAATATGCGAGAAGCCGCCCGGACGCACAGCGACATCGATTTCATTGCGGTGTCCCATTCGGAGGAGGAGCATACGCAGAAGTGGTTGAAGAGTTTACCGCAGTATGGTAGTGACCCTGGGAACTTGCGAGTTGTAAGTCGCACCTGTTGTACCTTGTCACTGCTCCTGGCCTCCTTTCGATCTTGTCTCTCATCGTTACGCCCCTCCACTAAAACCCACCAGGTAACCGACTCCGAACGCGAAGCATACGGCGCCTACGGTCTCGGCACATCTGGCTGGGCCCACGTTCTGGCGCCCTCAGCATTGTCTAGTGTATTTCAGCTGAGCAAGGATGGGATCTCGAATCGACCCACTGAGAGCGGGAGTCGGTGGCAGACGAGTGGAACGTATGGAATCGGGGCGGATGGTATGATCAAGTGGGGAGGGCCGGCGAGTAGGAGTGATGATATGCCGGATTTTGAGGAGGCCGTTAGAGAGCTGGGGGAGTAGGTGGAAGTGCTGGAACCGAAAGGGTCCTGTAGGGATATGTATGAAGTCTGGCAACGGATGAGTAAATGATCGTTTGAAATGGTTTAAGAAGTTCTTTCATTTCCACAATCTACCACACACCTCCCCAATCCAATCAAGGCGTGTGATGGGTATCTACATAAGAGTAACATGGTTCCACACTTGCTGTAGGTCCAGCAGCAAGGTCTACCGGGTTGGGATCATTATCGTACAAACATTTCTTCTTCGTCTCGGAGGATCAGACTTCGAGTTTTAGACCTTCACATCGGCGGTATCCTTCTTGACCTCAACAGTCTTCTCGCCATCAAGCTTGTGCTTGAACTCGTCGACGGAGATTGCTTCCTTCTTGGTGACGCCGTGGTCCTTGGTGCCTTCGTTGATGACTTCGTGCACGGGGATGGTCTTGTGGGTTACTGAGGGGACGATGGTTTCTGTACGATGGGTTAGTGTAGGTCAGATGCAGTGTGTATATAACATTGACTCACCCTTCTCGATGACTGGCTGGATAGTCTCGTGCAAGTGGTGGTGCACATTCTCGCCCACAACAGCACCCTCATCAGTCTTTGTCTCCTTGGTCGCAGCCTCAACAGTCTTGTCACCGAAAGCGCCCTCCCTAGCGTCAACACGGGCCTTGACCTGCTCGCCCTCGGTGTCCTTGTCAATGACACGCTCCTGTGTTGCGGCTTGCTCGTGGGTGTGCTTGGTGGCCTCGACGTCCTGGTCCTTGAGTGGTTGGACAGTGGTGTGGTAGTGGTGTTGGTGGCGCTCGCGGTCGATGACGGTCTGCTCCTTGGTCTCGTGCTCCTTCTTCACCGTCTCATGCTCGACAGCTGGGGCGACTTCGCGCTCGACGGTTGTGTCCTTCTCTCCTGCACCGGAACTAGCGACTTCGTTAGTTCGGTCAGGGACAGCATTGGTGGAGGAGGCAGGCGGTGGTGTCGGTTCCGCGTCTGCCTCCTTGCCGGAGTTGCCGTACAGGAGCTTGTTGACTGCGGATGTTGCGGCGTCCATGGTGATTGTCCGATGTGTTGTTTGAGAAGGCAATGTGAAAGTTCTTGATATATGTGTTGAGATGCTGTAAAGTAGTTTCAAAGTGATTCAACGTACGCAAAGCAGGCGCGACCTACTCTTATGCCCGACGCGTTTGTCGACCACCATGCCACCAAGACACGAACGTCATGGTGGAGTTGCAGCAGTGACACACCGAAGCGGGATGCACAATGCAAGTTGGCCAGGACGTCCAGCTGGATTGGAGAGTACAGCATCATGCGAGCCACAGTGATGTTGAAGGCAGTCACTGTCATTGGGGGAGGACTTCGGACCGTTCCGTGCGTTCCCATGTCAAAGTGTGGCGCAAGTGGCAAAACTGGGAAGAGGATGGCGGTGCAAGTTGGCAGATTGGTATGGAGCACACATGCATTCCGGAGCATGGTCCTGTGTGCACGTCATACATGTACGTGCTTCTCTTCACGATTGTGTTTCTGTGCGAGACGATTGCCTTCTGTTGACGTGCCTGCAGTGCATCATGCTGTGGAGAGGTGGTGCGCGTGTGTTGCTTTGCTCGTCTGAGTGACGTGGAGGCCTCGGGTGGTGATGTTTCCTGTCGGGCAGCTGTGTACATGTAACGTCAACCAATATCGAAATCGTCATCATAATCACTTCGCAATCCTTCAGAAGGCATTGTCGATACCGGGCAGGACGATGCGATGCCAAGCGCGTGGTGTCGATGAAGATGTGTGGTAGTAAACATTGAACGTGAGGACTGTCTCTGCAAGACCAGCACTTCCTTGCTCGACCATCGCAGCAACATTCACGTGCAGCTGCAACCAGCTGAATCGTTCTTCCGACGCGCTGGGCACATCAATCTCGTGCGCATTCCACTGTTCAACGATGCGCCTCCCATCCCCTTGCATCAGCTCACATGTATATCGTCGTGAAGACCATCCCGGCTGATGGGTAGCATCGCTGAGCCTCCGGCGACCGGCTCGCCCAACCATCCCACCACCGCGAAGCGCACCTCATCCGTCGCGCACACCGGCCCAACCATCTACTCTCGCGACTTCGCCTACATCGACAATGGTCCGGTAGTGGTGGTGCCTGCACGCGTGGTGCGCGCTGACATCTTGACGTCCAGCGCAAAGACTTTCGCCGGGTACGTCGCCCTGCTGCCCTCACGCGTTCCACCATAGCTCTTCCTCAGCGACATGAGCGGCTCCCAGTACTTGGGCCAGCATGCCCGATTGCGCTTGTTGGAGCTAGGTGGGCGGTCGCCGAGCTATCAGAATGTGTGGGATGATGAGACTGAGAATATGCGCAAAAGGTTGCTGTCTGGGCCGACGGTCGACATTCGTGTCGGACCGGAGAGAAAGCATTGGAGCTTACATCGCAATCTCCTATGCCATCACTCCTCCTACTTCGAGACCGAGCTTCGCGTAGACGAGAAGGCCGAGACCAATGGGACAAAGCACCACCAGCTGCATCTTCCACATGATGACCCACTTGGCTTTGAGCTGCTCGTGAAGTGGCTATACCAAGGGCAACTCGAAGATGCATCACAAATGTCAGATGAGGCCAAGTATGACTATGCCGTGGCCTGTCACAAGTTGTATCTGCTTTGCGACAGGTTCGACATGATTCGTCTGAAGGACATCTCCATGGACCAGTATCGGCAGTGCTTGAACGAGTCGCAGCTTGTTCCAGATGCAGACGAGATCAACGACATATATCGCGCCTCACCAGTCGGCTCTCCATTTCGTTCCCTCATGATCAGAATCGCCGCGCGGCAAATCATGGACCCAGAAGTAGCTCGAGATGCGGAAGCGTACCGAAAGTGCTTCGTGAACAACCCCGACTTCGCCATACAAATGGTCAATGCTATACGCAGCATGTCTGGTGGTATCCTATTCGACGATCCGACCCATGGTGGCGAGTGCACATATCACGATCATGATAATGTCTCGGGCTGCCAGCTCGAGGGCAAAGGCAAGGCCAAAGCGACCAAAGCAGGAGCTGTCAATGGGCAAGGTTAGCTCCTTCCGATTACAGACATAGAGCGTCTCTTGCCATGATGTGCTCATACTTCCAAGGTCTCTCGCGAATCAGCGGCGGAAACTCACAGAACGATGACGCCCTGCGAGCACCTCCTGCTGAGCTGACACCAGCGAGGCGAACGCCCCGAAAGTTGAAGGGACCGGGGCAGGTACCGTCGACAGCGGAGAGTACGATTGCCTCAGAAACTGCGATAATCCAGCCTATGTCTGCAGGATGTTTGAGCACAGCGGCTCTAGCCGACTCACACCACAGCCCTCATGCCGCAAAGAATGGCGAGAAACCTGCGACGCAAGCGAATATCCGGTCTACGAGAGTGCCATCAAGTGCACCACCGAAGCTGGAGAGACGAAGCCTTGACGGCTACAGAAAAGCGCCTTCTCAGCGGCCACTGGGTATCACTTGTAATGGGGTGCCGCCTCACCACACCCCTGTACGCGTCGCTTCACCATTCGACTCAATGGACACCGCCGCAGAAGGACAACATGGCGTAAGGATGCGTATACCTCTTACTCAGGGGCTCGTCATGCAGCAGGGGATCAAATCGCCACTTAATACGAGAGACAGCAATCAACAAACCTCCATCCATGTCAACGATGTCGTGGCAAACCCTGCCATCGTGTCTCCCTCGCTGGGTAAGGAGAACAGACCGCTCTCGAGGGCCAACTTGGCTAAGGCAGATCGCCTCCATGCCACCACCAGTGAGCATCACAATAGTGTGCAGTCAACCGCGCGACTGTCAGCGACTGCTAAACACAATCGCCACATGAATGGCATACGTACGATCGACGGCACAGATACCGACAACGGCAGTACGGTTTCTGCCCAGTCACGGAAACGAAAGATGCAGGATCGCACTCGGAGGAAAGCACGCAGGAATCACAGTAGTGCCTTGAGAGCTGCACCTGAGGCTGACAAGACACCGAACGGTGTCGCAAGACCAACGTTAGAAAGGTCTTCGACCAGTCATTCGAGTACGATCAGTCGTACCGCAAGCGGGACTGCAAGTGTGGCAAGCGGGCCTCGTAAATTAAGCAGAGTCAGCTCTGTTGTCAAGGTTCGCAATGGGAATGGCGGAATGACCAGTATTGATGGCAAACGTCCTGGTGTGATGCATAGCATTCCTATTGGACGACAGCCGCCGAAGCTTCGGCTGAACTCACGACAGACATGACAATTTACAGCGGCAGGGCATCGCAGATTATGCAGGACGTGCCGGCAGTGTATCATGCATACACCTACCATGACGTGTGCAGGAGGGAAGTGGAACTTGAGAACACGTGAAACAAGCTCTGGACATTAGAACTGGACTCCAAGGACCATTGGACACACTCCAGTGGCCGAAGGCATTGATGAACACGCAGCGGCAACAAAGCGCACTGATTATCAATCGTCGCTGCGGGTAATTGTCATGAGGCTCAAACCACCGCAGTGAAGCCAGAGAGGGGCAGGAATCTACCCCTCGATCGACGTAGCTCTCTTGCAGCTCTCACAAACTTTCAATCGACTTACTCCGTACTGCAAAAGCACAATGGCAGAAGAGCCAATCTACCGCTTAAGCGGAGACAGCTGTCATCGTCCTTATACTCAATGCTTTCTGCCTCCTTGACCCATCTTACCTTCACCAACACCACCAACAACAACAAATCATCATCACCATGGATTCCATCAAGCAAGCCCTCGACGCCGTAACAGACGTCAAGCCCGAAAAACCCATCAAGCTCTACAGTCACCCCGGTGTACGTCCTCACCTCCACCCCATCCCTTTCTCCCACCTCCCTAACACCCCAATCCCTAGGGCCCCAACCCGTGGAAGGTGGCCATAATCCTCTCAGAACTCTCGATCCCCTACGTAAACATCATCATGGACTTCTCCGAACTCAAGCAAGCCCCCTTCGAATCCCAATTCCCCAACGGCCGCGTCCCCGCCATCGAGGACCCCAACACAAACCTCAAACTCTGGGAGTCTGGCGCAATAATCGAATACCTCCTGGCGACCTACGACACGACCAACTCCCTCTCCTACACCACCGGCCCCGAAAAGTGGAACCAGAAGTGCTGGCTGCACTTCCAAACTTCCGGCCAAGGTCCCTATTTCGGTCAACGTGCGTGGTTCATACTCTACCATCCTGAGAAAGATTTGAAGAGTTGTCTCGATCGGTACGGTAACGAGATCAGACGCGTGCTTGGAGTCATCGACTCGCACCTCAAGCAGTCAGGAACGGAGTATCTAGTCGGCAACAAGGTATCGTATGCGGATCTGGCTTTTGTGCCGTGGCATTGGCTGTTGGAGTATCCACCGCACATCATGGGCGAGGAGTTTGTGGGCGAGTGGAAGGAGAAGTATCCGGTTTGTTGGGCTTGGTATCAGAAGTTGCAGGAGCGCCCGGCGGTGAAGAAGTGTAGGGATGAGAGGATGGAGGCTATTGCGAATAGTAAGAAGTAGAGGTGGATGTTCTTAAGCTGGGTTGGTAAATAGCGTAGACTGTGAAAGTATGCACTCGCTCGTTCAGTGTTACTTGTCATGATTCGGGATCAGTTGGTATTTGGGCAATTCTATGGCTGCGCTTCTCTTTCAAGCCAGGGTTTGGCTGGGGCAACTTGGTCCCGCCAAAGTCTGTCGAGGATAGAGTCGGCCAGGAGTCGTCATGGACAACGTACACGAGAATGCTTGTGAGGTAAGATGCCCTGACGTCGATGTAATGACCCACCAAGATACGTTGGGTCCTATGCCAAGCTCAGTCCAGGCCTTTTGAAATACCCAACACCAGCATATCCGCGACTACTTCACTGTCTAAGACTCCGATCTAACGGCTAGGAGAGACATGCTTATGCTCTCGGATACATCTTTATGGCCAAGATAGCATCTGCTGAATGACTTATGGTATGCGGTGTCCACTGACACCGATAGCATCTCGGCGTCTAGACAACTATCGTATAAAATGTACCTCGAGCATTGTAAGGTGTCCGAACAACAAATGCGCCGAGTTGTTCCTAGTGATCCCAGCGATACATCGTTTCTCTTCTTCAATGCCTGCACAGAGGTCGTCTGCCAGGTCGGCCATCAAATCTCGCATCGCGTATCCGACCATTGGCCGGTGGCTGTGCTCTGGATCTTCTTGTTAGTTCACGAAGCTTGGGATCAGGCAAGTCAGTCGTTCTGAGTTCTCTGAATACGTACATTGCCCTGCGAAGTAGCGGAGAAACTTTGAAGGTTTCGAAAAGCGAAACGAAACCTTCAAAGCGAAAAAAGTGAGGCCAAGCGTGCTGAACTTGTAACGAACAGACGGATCCGGAAGGACTTACGTTTCCCTGAAGGTGAAGTCGAATCTCCCACCCTGCTGCTCATTAAGATCAAGATCAAGCAAAATGACTTGCAACAGGGTTAATGATGCAACAATTCCTCCGACCGATCATGACTTCGATCAATTTGAGATTATTGAGGCTGTCAAGCAAGCAAACGGGTCCTGACCCACAGCGCACAACCGCAACTCCATCGCATCGACGCCAGACCCGGTGACCGGGAACGAAATACTTTGTGAGACACGTTCCTGCATTAGCCTTGAGTTGCGCAATGCGATCTGCGCAGGAGTGGAGACGTCATTGCGAGCCGCAAACGCCATGGCAGAGGTCTTGTGTCTGAGTCCTCGGACATGGACCGAGTGAGGATCGTGGAACGTGGTACCCGCTTCCGTATGCAATGGAGATGCTTCCGCCAGATGATTGTCTCGGTGCGACCGAGATGGTGGTAGAGCAGGTGCCTATAAAGATAGTGAGGAAAAGGTGTGTCGGCCAGTACGAGCAAGATAGAGACATGATCCAGATCGGATGTACATTGGTATACTTGGCATGCAAGGGTGTGGCTTGCTGCAGGCTATGCGAATGCGCATGTGGCAACCTTTGGCGGACGCCGGCAGTGCCTTCCAATCTGCTCGGAGCTCGAGAGCCGTTATCAGCGCGACGAGTCAATGGAAGGCCCCCTTGTGCTACAAAATCCTTCTGACCAAGTATCAACGAATGTGTTGAGCCGAAGTAGAAGCCTGAAGGAGGTGACGTTTGGCCAACTCCGAGCTTCTCCACGTTCTGCCCTGCGTTGCGTTATGCAAGATGGAGCTGTTTGGGTTACATGACCCAGTAGCGCCATCGGCCGGGACTTGTCGATCCCATGGCCGGGCTGGCGGCGCTATCAATTCTTTGATGCCGCAAAGAACGTGAGCTTTCCGTTTTGCGCCACTGCTGCAGATGGCCAGGTGCGTCGTCTGTCATGGCGCCCGTCGCATCGTTTGCTGGAACTGGCGCCAAACAACCACTCATGCGCGCGCGACTGCTAACAAACGGGCGGGTATGACATGTTGCGGATAGAGGCATGGGGTTCCAGGTTGACGATCGAACTTGTAGGTGTGGCTGCAGGAGCATCTCTATTTCGCAACCAGGTAGCAGGGTCGCGGACCAGGAGGTAGGTAGGAAGCTGTCAGCAAGCGTGCGCTCGTACTCCCGTGCAATGGTGACAATTACATGTACCGGGCGCGTGATGCCGCCTCTGACATTGCGAAAGATGACATTCCAGGCGCAGAGAAAGAAGGCAGTTACACGCAGCCGTCAGGTGGTGGGCGGTCGGCGTGTCCTAGCGCGGGCCGTGGGGCCAGCAAACATTGCTCAGCATGGCCAGTGGCCACTGAGGCAGGCACGGTGGAGGTGTAGGGAGGATGGAGGACATTTGTGACGCGTCGCAAGCCGATATACCGTACCGCCACGGGAATGCGATGAGAGACGACGCGCTGGGAGATCACATCAGACATCAGACATGAACATGATGATGATGGAGAAGGAGTGGAGGTCGAGGCGCTAGCAGGACGCGCTTTCGGTCTAGGCCGATTGGGTTTGAGCGAGTCCTGAGGCCGCATCAACTTCGAAACACCTGACCTCTTCTATCACAGACACGAGACCGGCATTTCATCCATTCGCCCACTCTCCAGACGGCCCTGGGCATAGATTGCCATCGCGAACCAACACCGCCCGCCCAGACGAGGCCGTGGTAAGCGCGAAGGGCCGCCTGGCGGGCGTTGGGTGGATTGTGTGGCGCCTGCACGGCGTATGCAGTGCGCTTGTTAGGGTAGTCATCCATGCCAGACTTTCTTTGGACGTCTGCTTGTGCAAAATGATGCCTGTCGTCTGCCGCTCAGTAGTGGGCCAGCACGCATGCCGCAGACCCCAAGGGCTAGCTTCGGTGTGCGTAAGCCTGTCTTCCCATCGCGGCCAGCCAGCAGCGAGGATTCAAGCACTCCGAAATCCGCTCAGAGTTGCTCGACGTCCAGGAGCTAAACCTTAAGCAAGATCTAACTGCTTGCAGTGGTGCAACGATTCCAGTGCCCGGGACCTGGGGAGCGCCAGCCGATTCGATGGGTTCCTGAGTGCTGGTTCCAACGCCGTTCTGGAAGAGCTTGCACTGCTTGCCCTGCCTGCTCTGGCACACAGCACGCCCGCCCAGTGCCCACCATCGCTCAAAGCAGCCGCCCTATTGTGCCTTACCGCAGGGATCTTCTCCCAGAGCATTGCGACCCACAGCCGCGGCGACGGGGACGAGTGAGCCACATCGCTCTAGCTGCTGGCACACTCTCTCTGCTTACTGCTTTCAGTGAGCAATGACCACTCGCTGCCAGCGAAGGAGGAAAAAGGCCAGCACGTCGCACAGCTGCCAGCCCTCCATGGTATCACCAGATCTTGCCTCTTTGCTCAATTCATCACCAACTGTCTGTATTCGACGACACTTGTGTGCGCCGTACCTGTCACTGGCTGAGCACCGTGCTTACCCAGAGGGTGGCATAAAGGACAAATTCCTATTTGGTGTGAGAGCCTTGATGCATCCTCGCCCAAGCTGTACCATCAGACGACTCAGAGAAACTTCTATATAGCTTCGGCTGTCCAGCTCTACGTTTCAGCTCCTTCCCATCCAGCATCTCGGGTCCTTCAACCACATTCACTCACTCGGCTTCCGTCATCCGCGAACCTTCAGCAAGCCTCTTGATACCAACGGCCATTACTCAACGGCTCTCAGCTTCCACACACCGCCTCATCGCCTGAAGAACACTTCTTAAACCTTAACCTGAATCGCGTAAGCAACCGACGACCACATCACCTCATCACATCCACCACCTGAAAGTGAGTCTCCTTCCTGTCATGTTCCTGTGAACTTCACTAACCATCATGTCCAGAATGGCCAAACCAGGAAAGTGCGAACACACCTTCAAGATGATCAAATCCGATACGACACTCATCCTCTGGAATTGCAACATGTGCCATTCGGGGCCACACTGGTTCATCTTCGAGTGCGCAAAGTGCAAGCTGAAGACCTGCCGGCCATGCACAGCGAAAGCATCATAGGTATGACTCCCCATCATCAAGACTATGCTCGAATTCTGATCATCGAACAGCGTCGTCTTCAAATTCTTCTTTTGGTATCAAGCGGCGTTCAGGAATATCATACTGGTTCAGGAGGCTACTTTGCAGCGTTACGTTACCCTAGCGAGGAGTCTCGGCAAAGGTGTTGCGGCTGGTGGAAGGGAAAGGGAAACCGACGGGATAGAGAAAGCGGCCTTGACTGAGAGTCGGCCCGGGAGTCAAATGGATTACACGGAAAGGGCGGCGGTTGGTTGAACAGTGCTGGACTGACTGATTCGGGGTGCAAGGAAGAGGCCTGTCCGCGAGGACATTTTGGGGAAACAAAGATCTAATCAACTTTTACAGTAATGCTCGGCGCACAACAGGAGGGAGGGATCTGGAAGCCGCTACGAAATAGACAGCAAGTAGCGATGTTTAGCCTTGTTCACAGCCACCTGGTTTGGGGGGCTGGGCATGTATTACAAGACGTTCACACAGCATTCCTCCATTGGCCATGCGCCCGCTGTCCCAATGACCTGGATGTCGAAGCTTTTGCTCCGATGAGATGAATCCCTTTGCACCTTCTCTCGGTCAGAGTTACTCCAAAGTCAGCTTGTCCCCTGCCAGCTACGTCCTCATCTGATACGTCAACGACAGGCACATGGGGGTCGCATGGACATGAACTTACGCCTGGAACAGGTATAGTGAGGCTAAAGATGCTGGATTTAACGCAAACTAAATTCTGTCGACGAGTTTGCAAAGGGATCGTCAACGACTGACTCGCGCGATGCATGTGACATGCGTGCGGCTTGCATATGCAGTCTCCAAGTCATGCAGGTCGAGCATCGGCAAGGACTGGCCGTTGGACCTTCCGGTGTCGTGCCGAAGGATGGTGCATCTGGATGTACGGGATGTGTGTGGGCTGTGCCGAAGCGGGATCGTGAAGTACTTGGTTTTGTAGCTGGGCTATCGACTGGGGCCTCATGACTAACGCATCTTGTCATCTCGCCGTTACTTCGTCACCTCTCATCTCATCGTCTCATCGTGCTATCTTCGTTACTCTGGCGACTCGTAGTGCCTCGGTCCTCATCCCTCGTGGCCCGGGTTCACCTTGCGTGGAGCTTAGACTGGGCAGGTCTGTGACAATAGTCAGCATGATGGCACCTTCCTGCCGTGGTCTGTTATCAATCTTACAGTGCCGCAAGAGCCGCATGTCTTGCCAGAGGCGGTGGCACCGCACTTAGGACCTGTGTCAACGATATCAGCCTCTATCTCAAAGCTCGGGTCGATCGCTAGGCTTACAGGTTGGATGCATGGTGCTGGGAGTGATAAGCTTTTGTGGAGAGCACTTTGATGGTCTTTTGGTGGATTTGGATCGAATTTGTTCAGAGGGTGTTTGAGAGCAAGAGGAAGATGTTGCTCGTAAGCTCGGTGATTACCTAGAAGGTGGGGCAGAAACAGCGCACGTGAAGCTCGAAATCGCGCTAGGCTGGAGTAAGAAGTAGTGAAGTGAAAACAGCCTCGGCAGCAACGGCCCATGGCCAACGGCTCCTGCTACACTTCATCTCTTCACCTCCTACACAGCCCATGGAGACCGCTGCTACACTTGAGGTATCGCAACGAGATCTCACAATCTCACGACTCATGCCTCTTCCTCTTCCAGCAGTCTAAACGATTCCATCAACCCCTGCACGAGAGCTACGGACCGCACCTTCTTCCGTGCCGAGCAATTCCACAAAACACAACATCTCGAACCTCATTCGTTCCCTGTTCTGAAATACATCCGCACTACCTCCCTCAAACACCCAGGCCAAGACCGAACCACCCATCGCCGCCATCCAGTACCTTGCTCAAGCATCGCATTGCAAGGTGACAGGCGCCGCCCGAAACATGGGGTACGACTCGTACCTTCCTATGTTGGCAACATTGGCGGTTATGCATCCTCCTGATGTGTGTCCGGCGTGTCTGGAGACGGTTCTCAGTGAGCACTTCGTTGTCGGCCAGTCACGCCAGTGATGTGGCAGGTCGGCACGCGGAATGCACTCCTGCCATTCTGCCAGAACGATTGACTTGGTGATTTCAGGAGCCACAATAGCAGCATCGCGGCTAGGATCGTGGTATAGATGCCCCGCGCGTTGACAGTACTTTAGTGCCACGAGGGACCGCAGTCGATCATTCTTCAGGTACAGTCCAGATCTTTTGCGATCGGCGGTTGACATTTGTTTTCATTCGTTCTTTACTTTATGCTCTGTACAATGTCTCCACTCGTTGTTCTGATTCTACTGTTCTCTGTACAGACCACGATCGCTAGCCCAATTGTTGAAAGACGGGCTCCGACCTTTGTCTTCGATGGGGACGCGCCTTTCTCGGTCAGCGCCAATGACTTGGCAGCATCGCTTACCTGTCCATATGGCAATCCATCAGCTGCGTCGCCACCTGTACTGCTCATTCACGGCACCGCAACAACAGGACAAGAATCATGGGGCGATGGCTATGTTCCAGCTTTGAAGGCCAACGGCTTCACAGCATGCTACATCACAATCCGTAAGACCGGTCGACATACACATGTCATCGATCACCTCTGACATTCTCCAGCCAACCGCGCCATGGGCGACATGCAAGTCAACGCCGAATACGTCGCCTACAACATCCACGCCATCTCCTCCCTCTCCGGCAACATTCCCACAGCCGTCATAACCCACTCCCAAGGCGGTCCCGTAACGCAGTGGGCCCTCCAATTCTGGCCGAGCACACGATCAGTCACCCGCGCCTTCGTCGCCCTTTCACCGGATTTCCACGGCGTTGAGCTACTGAACAGCGACAGTCTCTTGTCCAACATCTGCTCCAGCGGGATCTGCCAGGCGTCACTGTGGCAGCAAAGTGCTGGAAGCCACTGGTACGATACGTTGCATGCACACGAATTCTCCGCGCAAGTTCCCACCACTAGCATCTGGACGCAATTCGATGGTGTTGTTACGCCGGCGGGAGGGAATGCACAGGTACGTGTCCGGGGGGAAGAGGGTTTGCCACAGGCTCCCGGACGAGTATAGCTAACAGTTCCTTCTTCGGTAGCTTCCCGGCGCGAACGTCGTGTCGGTGCAAAGCTTATGTCCACTTCGACCGGATAGTCATGTTACAATGACGATCTCAAGCGCTGCTTATGCGTTGGCGCTTGACGCTTTGAGAAACAATGGTGTTGCCAGCATGGCAAGGGTAAGGAGGAAGGCTCTAAATATCTGCTTGAGATTTGCAGCACCCGGGATGAATGTGAACATCGCCAAGGACATCGGATCTTTGCTGGAGAACTTGGTCGATGGAGTACTTCTCGGTGGTCCGAAGCTGAAGGCGGAACCTGCTATTGCTGCTCATGCCCAATAGAAGTATCTCATGCCTGCGAATGTACATCGATACTTACAGACCAGGGTTGGAAATAGTATACCCCACAGAGGGTCACCTCCGCTATTGATAGGAAGGTCACGGACGGCAGAAAAGACAATCATAACAGCCCAGCGATCGTACGATAAATAGCCGGCACGACAATCATCTTCGAAACGTGGCATATCATCACCAGCACCTCGCATCTGACAGTACAAAACACATCAATAGCATACCACTGAGCCATCGAGCCCGTCTCTGATGCACCGCAGCATTCTCCCTCATATGTACCTGCGGCAATGCTCCTCACAATACCATCTTCTGTAGCAAACAGCAATCCAAAGCCTCTGTGTGGCATCATCTTCACTCAGTGCAGCACCGAGCCCCATGCCATATCACGCAGCCCAAAAAAAAGACGAAGCACGACACCCCACCACTGCGCAGTCCCGAAGACCAACGTCTCCGAGGGGGGCAGTGGCAGATGCTGCCTCATACCACTAAGCCATCGCACTCCGTCTCTGGAGGTCAAGTCCCTCGTGCTGTAGATATACCATCATTCATGCAGTGGCTGAACCGCACACGAAGTCATCGTGCTGGAGGCTATAGCGAGGTCGTGGTGAAAGACATTCGCCAGACTTATACAGCTTGTTCAAAATGGCTATTCAACGGTTGTTGAACGTTGGTTCAATATTGAAGACTGCTGCCACAGGTTATGGTCCGTTGTGCCGGCGTCGGCGTCTGTCCATCTTCTTACACACCTGATGTACTTCAATGGATTGCATGCCTACAGCGTCGACTTAGTTTCTGCTGTGAATTTTGGCGTGGGAACTTGTCCGCTAAAGTGAACACAGAAGCTCTTTCATATTCATCTATCTATAAACATCGCAAACGTCAACGCGCTGCCTCATGCAATGGTCATCCCTTTTTCAATAGTGCTTCATTGATTCGTCATCACCATCAACACCAATACATCCACGTTACGCCGGCTGCGCCGATCCTCTATCACTGATCATGCTCGATTTTGCGGCCAGACTGGCCCTCATGATGGTGGTCCGTCATGCCTCTCTAAGCCTCCTCGACCTCAGCAGGTTGGTCGGCATCCTTCATCTCCTCGTCCGGCTTCTGCGGGGCAGCATCAGAGCCATCGTTCATAATCTTTGCAGCCTCCTCAGCTTTCCGCTTCTCCTCGGCGGCCTTCTTTGCTGCCTCCTCTTCTGCGCGCTTCTTGGCTGCGGCCTCTTCGGCGATCCTTCTTCGTGCGTCTTCCTCTTCTTGTCGCTTGTCGTTGAAGCGCTGGATAACTGGGCCAGCAGATGCGCGGAGTTCGTCAAGCTTGGCGACGTATTGTGCCTTCTTGGCATCTTCGCCGTCGTCGTAAAGCCAGTCCTGAGGACAATCGTCAGTATACAGTCGATCATGTTATGCCGAGTCAGTAGACTTACCTCGAGCTCTTCGCACTTCGCCCGAATCTTCTCCTTCTCCTCATCACTGGCAAAGTCTGAGTATCCGTTACTCTCGTATGGCTCCTCGATCTTCGCACGCATGGCGTAGATCTCCGACTCGAGCTCGTTCTTCTTGTCTTCGGTCTCCGCGACAAGCTTGTCCTCTGACACCATCTGGCCTTCCTTCTCCATGTAGTTGTCCTTGGCAGCCTGGTCGAGCGAGGCGGTGCCGGCGGACAGAGGGAGGTCGCCCTTGCGGACTTGCTTCTTGACCTTGCGCGTCTTGACGGGTGCTTTGGCCTCGCCGTTGGCCTTATCATCGGTGTCCATTGCCTGTCGGTTTGTCAGCAATGGTTCGTTCGGCTTCGATCGCTTTGCCGCTCGATCTTGCTCCGGAGAGCTGCGCAGGTTCCGCAAGTCGGTTGCTGTGCACTCGAGCGATCTTTCCTCCTCTTCGCTCGAAATAAAAGCAGGTCGCACAGAATTCAAATGCTGGATAGTACTCACATCACCGTCCTTCTTCTCCTCTGTAATAGGCTCTTCAATCTCCTGCTCCTCTACGTAGTATCCTTGCTCGACGTTGAGCACACCGTGCAGGTTCAGGCGAGCCTTGAGCTTGCAGATCATGAAATCCTCCTTGCCCTCTGCCTTGACGCCCTTCACGCTGAATCGACCAATCCATGGGTTGATCTTACCGGGAAGCTGCTCAGGCTTGGCGTACTTGGCCTCGAGCTCGAATGGCTGTTTGCGGTAAAATGTGAGGATCTTGGTCGATGGCATCGCGTTGCCTCGGTTGAAGACGGTGAGGTTGGTGTCTTCGTCTGGAATGTCCGGCGACTTTTCCCAGGCGAACTCGATTGGGTAGTTGACCACGTCCTGCACGCTGAAGTCGCGGACACGGAAAACTGGCGAAAGGATGGCACAGCTGAAAGCGCAGCCTCTGGCGATGGCCTCGTCGGCGTTCATGGTGTAGTTGAGTGGCTTGCCGAAGAAGTTCTGGATAGCGGCCTTGAGTGCTGGTACACGAGTGCAACCACCAACAAGCTCAACGAAGTCGATGTCTTCCGCCTTGAGCTTGGCATCTGCGAGAGCCTGCTCGAGGGGCACGGTTGCACGCTGCAGGAGGGCCTTGACACCTGGGAGTTCTTCCATTTCCTCACGCTTAAGCATGCCTCGTACGTCCACATCGTTCATGAGGGACTCGATGTTGATTGGTGCCATTGCGTTGGCAGATAGGACCTTCTTCAGCTTCTCGACTGCCGCTGCGACACGCACACGCGCCTTGGGGTTCTCGTAGATGTCTAGAAATGGAGATAGATTAGTTGGGCTGCTCTGCGACGATGTCGAGATGAGCTTGAGAAAGGAAATGACAATCTTACTCACCAATCCTGTTTCTTTCCTTGAATTCGTCCCTGAAGTGGTCGACAATGGCCTTGTCGAAGTTGCGACCACCGAAATGCCTGTCGTAGGCGGTAGAGATGATCTTGAGCTCACCCTTGCGGAACTCTGCGATTGTCGCGGTGTAATTGCTAGCACCAATGTCGATGAATGCGGTTCGTCGTGGCTTCTCCTCTGCGGTCGGTAGGTCGAGCTTTGTGATACCGTAGCCAAGAGCGGTCGCGGTTGTCTCGTTGATCAATCGGAGCACCTTCAAGCCGGCCACCTCTGCTGCGTCCAACAAGCCTCTACGCTGTGCGTCGGTATACCATGCTGGAACGGAGATGACCATGTCGTTCACGGGTAGTCTCAGCTCTTTCGATGCGGTGTCACGGATCTTGGTGAGGAACATGGCAATCAGCTGGGTAGCTGAGAACTTCTGCTTCTCGCCCATGTATGTGACCTCGGCGCCGACCTGGCCATTGACCTCGCACAGCGGCGCCGAGACAAACTCTTGCTCGATCTGTACATCGGGATCTTGTAATGAGCGGCCGGCGAGTCGTGTGAGGGAGCCGACGGTGTTCTTGAGGTTCGAGACTTCCTGCGTCTTTGCGGACTCGCCCAAGTATCGTGCCTTAGGACCAAAGCCTACGAGGGAGGGAGTCGCACGGTTCGAGACTTCGTTGGTGATGACATCGACACCCTTATTCCGCGCAACAGCCTGTGATGTGTGTGTTAGCCATATCTTGTGCTGATCTGTTCGGGGGACGTGTTTGCCTTACAATGACACTGTTTTGCGTCCCGAGGTCGAGACCGACGACCGACATCTTTGCTGGTGTTCGTTTCGCTGTGGTAGAGATTTGCTATGCGATGCCGCGAGAGTGTCTATTGTGTTGGGAGAATGTTGGTGGTGTGTTTCGAGTGTTTGGTGTGGGATGTAGTGAGAAGTTCAAAAGATTTGCTGGTGTGACGAACGTGGGGCTGAGGCTCAAGGCAAATCAACGGGCAACGACGACGAGGATGATGTTGAACAACACATCCACACACCAGACACACCACACGACGGTCCAAGCGTTTCAGCGCCAGCAACTTTTCGAAGCTGATACGAAAATGCCAGAACCTACTTTTCACAAGCCACAGTGGCACGGTAGCCACACTACGGACGGCTATAGAAGCTTTTGTGACAATCACGTGAAAGAGACGGCGACGACAGGGTCCACGAACTCAAGCTTCTGCCGTGTCAACGACAACAGACGAGCACGAGTTGGCACCTGCCATGCACCAGCCCATCCGATGCAGCATACAGACGTGTTGTGTTGTGGTTGATCACATGGGCTTGACCCGCGTCGTGCTGCTTCACAGACATGACTCTCCGACCGGAGTCGTGCTTAGAAGCAGCGAGCAGGCTCCCGGTTGCCACAGCATCATGGATAACCTCAGCTTCAGCATGAGATCTTAGCATGTCCTTCACTTACACATGGCTTCCGCAGTACGACAACGCTCCGCCGACATTGCTGTCCTGGATTCAACGTCTTCAGGACAGCACAACGGCCTTTGGTCTGCCACGGCGTTCACTAACGCAACAGGAAGGCCACTCGCCTCGCTGTTCACCAGCGAATGTGCATGGATGGTCGATTCTCACAGGCCAAACGCTTCTCACATGCCGCTCCGGGCCACGCTCGATGATCTAGGGCCTCGGTTGGGGCACCCCAATACTGCAGAACGCAAACTGTTCAGATCCTTCTTAATTTCTTGGCAGTCTGAACATGGGCTCATCCTCGAGGGTTATGTCTGTGGGCAGGCAAGGATGCCGACATGGGGCCGATGCATCTCGTTGCCAACCCGCAACGCGTCGCGATCACGCGACTCGATTGCTCACGACCTGAAACCCGTCGTACTTGACTACTGACTTGACCACCGGATACCATGGCCTCGGATGCTCTGCTGAATATCATCCTCTATACGGTATACCAAGGAAATGTCGATACATCTATCGCCGAAGCTCTACTTTATGAGAATCGTTTACACTCAGTCGTGGACAGTTGGCATGGCGACAAAGCTGGCGTGGTCGTTCGAGAGGGCATGTGCTTCGCGAGCAAGTCTCCCGGCGGTGCCAAAATAACGGTCGAGCATAATGTCGGCTGGTACAGGGATGGCATCATATTGTCCGATTCGGCATCGGATACAAGATTATATTGGATCGACCCCTTCAAAGCATGGGACTCGCCGCCGACTTTCTGGGGGGATCTTGGCTGGCTTTGCATAACGATGTGGTCATGTAGTGATCCCGAGGAGATTGTGGGACGACATGTTTTTCACTTCCGTAGTGCAGGTGAGGCTCAGCAAAGGGAAGCCATAGGGAGGCACACTGAACTCGATAGAATCACGAGCAGGAAGCCCGCGAAAGGCAGAAGATTGAAGCATTTTTTCATGAACGCGCGGAACTTCGTAGAATCAACGGCAATACGTGGGCACCTGATGTGCGGTTCGAGAACTCCAACGGCGCCAGATTCAAAGACACCTTTTGGAGATACAGGCCGACCGAACCATCGCAGCCGAGCTCCACGGCAAGTACAGCTCAGTTGGAGAGGAAGAGGCGTTTTGTGACACTTGAATTGGAGAAAGCAGAGGTGGAAAGACAACTACTCGAGAATGAGAAGAAGAAGATCAAGCTGCGAAACGACCTGCTCCAGATCGAAGCGGACATTGAGCAAGCGGAAGCTTCATGAGCGCTGATCGCGGGATTATGTCGAGCATACCATCAGCGTCTGCCCATATCTCATACGGCATCTTACCGCAGGACGATGATGTGGTACATGTATCGGAACAGATGCTGCTGTGAAGTATGACTTTCCTCGCGAATATCACGGCCCTAAGAAGCGAATCCTAGTTCCCACGATTTCCGGGCAAGTGCACCTTTCAACATAGCACATGGCTGATCGCTTTCCTTTGTACCGCATGTGCTGATCTGCTCTCGCTTATAGGTATTGCGTAGCGAACGTGAGACTCTTTCACATGAAGTTGTTGGCCATCAGGTTGCTGTCCCCATGCACTCCATACGTGGCCCACCCGAAAGTGTTCTGCTGGCCACAAGTGATGTCTGACTCTCGTGTATGCGCGTTCGATTCTGCACCTCGCCTGAAGATGTAGAGTCGTCTGAGGAGCGTTCGCTACGAAGTCTTTCGTCCGTGTCTGTACAGCTCTGCATCGACAGAGCAGGATGGTTCATGGTGTGGTCGTCGAAGTCAAGTGCGTATGCTCCTGCTTTCGTAGACTGTTGATGTTGGGTGTTCTGTGTCGAAGGATCTTTCGAAGAATCTTCCTTTCCAGAGCTTATGGAGTTTGGCACCAGGAAGCGGGTGTCAATCGCTCAGCGTCTGCCATGCTTCGACAACGGACACAACTTTCGTACGCTGCAGCGGCGATGTAAGAGCTCAGCCTGCCCCAGATCTATGCCCTCCGAGGCTGGCCAAGTCAGCGGAAAAACTCTTCGTTCCTCGAATCGAAGCTAGGAACTTTAGGCGTGGCTCATTCGGGCACATTTTTCTGATCACAAGTCGGTTCCCGATCACGAAATAGTGGCTACGCGTCGTGCAATGCCTGCCATTTCGACACCATGCACGGCTTTTGGACGTCGCAGGAGCAATGCAGGAGCTCAGCCTGCCTCGAAGCTTGAAATTTCTCGGTCATGAACTGAGCACGAAGTAGCGGTTGCGCGTCATGCAGTGCCTGCCATTTCGATACCATCCACGGCTTTTGGACGTTACGGGAGCGATGCAGGAGCTCAGCCTGCCTTGAAACGTAACATCCGCATCGTCGTGAATCCCCGTTGCACTTCACCTGCCGCAGGCACTGATGATCGCTTTGCATGCGCCGTGCCTCCCTCGAACATTACTGAACGATCGAAATCGTCAGGACCCTTGCCCGAAATAGCTCGTCGAGCCAGTGGACTGGAAATTCGGAATCGCATGGCTGGCACGTGCCGAAAGCTTGGCTTCCACCACCGGCGTTGATTCAGCCTTGCGCTTCATGCATTCGCGCGCGACAATACAATATATCTGGCCGCTGCTCACTACTGCTATGGCTGTACCACCAAGCGCGCACTCATGGCCGCTCGGCAGACCGTTTCGACATGGAAATACACCGCGCACCAATATTCAGGCGTGCGCTTGGCGACTTCTCCAAGGCTGTGGTTGAGAGCTAAAAGTCCAAAGAGCTTGTCACGATGCAAGATACTATAACATTCGCTGGTATACTCCAAAACATCTCCCATCATTCGCCGAACAACATAGCTATGCTATGAGTCGCAGGAGGACCCGCCGAAGCCATACTGCTGGGTGCACAGCGAGAATCACCTTCAGCTGCGCTCCCTCTTCCTCTTTCCTTCCTTTCCTCATCTGCGGATAACATTGGCGATTTTACGAACGGCTTGCAACTGCAATTCAGAAATCACTTTATCACACATTCTAACCGCTTCAGTAAGACGCTCACCTTCGCATCTCGCAAGGCAGACCAAGGTCCTTCAGAGAACTCTTACCGTCGCATAGTCTGTGCGGACAAAGCTTTCACCGACGGTAAATTCAAAGAAACAATCTTCTTTTCCCTTATCGTGCTTGCACTTTAAGGTTCTGCATCACCACTATGCCTCGCATTCCTGGTGATACAGAGGAGGCCAAGAAGCAGAGGCGGATCGAATACGAGAAGCCGAAGCCTTGGACTCCCGCTCGTGAGGATAGAGCGATTGAATGGCACGACCGCCTACTGCCGTTCGTCTCGGGCGAACAAATGAGCAGAGAAATAGGTCATCCCCTCGATGAGAGGTGGATTAAGAAGGTCAGTCCATTCCCATGGGCTGAACTTCGAAAGCTGAGGGATCAGAAGCTTCGGCGACTGCTTTCCGAGGCTTTGAGTGGCTCCGTGCCGCCAGAGCTCACTCTATGTATCATAGATGAGCTCGTTAAATTACCAGGTGCTTTGGCCCTGGAAGTCGTCGATGAGCGGGGCGCGAACAGCATCGTTGAGGAGGCGTTGCCAATGCTTATGCAGAGGCTTTCGCTGGGAGGATCCAAGTGATCCCCCTCCTCACGTTGCGCGAGATTGCAGATTGGACCTGGCTGGTCTGCAGTTGTTGAACATCAACCAGGACCCTGATAAGGCTGCCCTACCAGCAGTCGAAGCCGTCCAGTGTGGCGCACATACCGCTTCTGCAAGGACTTGGTCCGAGGAAGTTGGGTTGAGACCAGAGCATTTGCTTGGTGATGTTGATCATCTGGTCGCCGATGTCCTACCTTGAAGTCGTCCCTTGCTTGGGCGCACCATACCACCGAACGCAGGACACTTGGTCTGACCATTGCTGTCCGCGGGAAGTGGGTCCTGAGATCGAAGCACTGTTTGGGGTGCTTCTGATCGACGACGTCTTACCATTCAGCCGTCTGTTACTCGACGCACCACACCACCGAAGCAAGACACCTGGCCTAGCCACCCAGCGTGTTCGTTGAAGTGGGGAGAGATCAGAGCATTGGTTTGGGATGCACTTCTGATTGTCGACCGTCCAACCACTCAGCCGTCTGTTACTTGACGCACCACACCACTGAAGCAAGACACTTCGAAGCAAAATCGTCGTTGTCCGTGAACGTGGGTCCTGAGGTCGCAGCATTGTTTGGGATGTTGCTGATCGACGACCGCCCTACCATTCAGCCGTCTGTTACTCGACGCACCACACCACGCCTTCACAAGACACTTGGCCTAGCCACCCAAGCTGTCCGTGAACGTGGGTCCTGAGGTCGCAGCATCGTTTGGGATGTTGCTGATCGACGACCGTCCTACCATTCAGCCGTCTGTTACTCGACGCACCAGACCACTCAGCAAGACACTTCGAATTAGCAACTCGTCGCTGTCCGCTGACGTGGGTGAGACCTCCGAAACTTCGCATCCGAGCGTCGTCCAGGTTGTTGAAGTCAATCCTCCTCCTCTTCCCCCCTTCTCCCAAATCCGCAAAACTTCTTCTTTTCCACCTTGTGTGGCTCCGCTTCTTTTCACCTCGGGTCGTCCTCCCTGGGGTCCTCTTCTCTCTCTGCTCATGTCCTCCCACGGACCGCTGAGTATGGGATTGAGGGGTGCTGGACTGGAAAGTGTAAGCCGCGTACGCGCAACTGGAAGGTTCGGTAGATGTCGGTCGATGGCAGACACCTTCTCGTGGTGACCGGCGTGAGTACTCCTTCGGGACGAAACCAAGAGTCGATGATTCCCTTTGGGATGAGACTATTCGCTGCCAAACAGATAAGTACATACTTGCAAGCAATTAATCGTCTTTCGTTCATGCATTTGCCATGGCTGTCATTGCCTCACGTCAGGAGTCGTCTGCTGTGAAACGCTCGTCCTGTGGTCTATCTACAATGTCTGCTCACTTGCTTCATGTGTCATCGTCCGCTGTCATTCATAGTGCGTCAATCGCCACATACCTCCCTATCGCTCCATCATTACAAACATCTAATCGACCTCCAAGTCCTCACTGCCTGCGATGCTATCCATCCAGCGACGAAGGAAGAATGGCAATGGGCGGTAAGCTGTGAAAGTTTTGAGCAAGCCTCCGATGGAGAAGGACTCGTTGGCGTATGGAACAGCTTGAGTGTTCTGAACCTCCGACTGGTGCTCTTCAACACCTTGGATGTCTCGATAAGCTTGTCCCGCGTCATCGGGATGCTCTGGTGGTTCAGAGATCTCTGCTGGGTTGTGGCCTGTAGTAGCGTGGCAGTCAGTCTCGGCCACGGCGTCGTCCTTGATCTCTGGCTCCTTCTTGACCACCTCTGACCACAGCTTAGCGACCGTGTCAATCTCAGGAGCAGTCGTCTCCGAAGGCAAAACTGACGAAGCCTGCTCATCAGCCGCGGCAGGTTGAACAACGACGTCTTCGAAAGTCGATACTGAACTCTCGGCAAGATCCTCTCGTTTCTCTTCGATCGTTTCGCGATGATCGCCAGCGATGTTGTCCAACTTCTGCTCTGCGTGGATCCACTCTGGGTTCAGCACGGCGAGAGCCTGTGGTCCCTTGCTGAAGCCAAAGATGTACTTAGCTTTCTCTTCCCACACCTCGACATCCTCGTTCTCGAACGGACGCTCTTGGATAGCGACCTTCTCCTGGACGTAATCGATGCCCAGCTCGTGAGCACCTTCGTGGTAGTCGTGGCAGCCACTCCGATTGCTCTCGATGCGCTGCTCCGGGGCATACTTCTTGATGTACTGCTGAAGCTGACCGATACGACGAGTCTTCTCAGTCGCGAATCGCTCCTTGCGTTCCTGATCGTGTAGAGAGAGGTTGGTAATTCGACCCTTAGTAAGCTGGTGGTCGTAGTTGGCACTGACGTGACTGCTGGAAGTTCCCAGAGTGATGTCGGCCTTCTCATTGCTGTCCGGTAGCCTGTCCCCACTACGCTGCTTTCTGTCGGCAAGGCGTTCCTGTTTGTGGTGATCCCTGGCGGCGTCTTGCTTTGCGATCTTCTTGATCCGTCCCTGCCGAGGAGTGGGACGTGAAGTACAGTCGGTGATCGCTTTGGACTTCTTCGCACCGTAGAAGTCGAGTTTGCGGAGCTTGTCGGGAGGATTGAAGGGGAGTAAGGGATGCTTCTTGACAAATTCCTCACGCTTCTGATATGAGATTCTTCGAAGCTCGTCTGTCTTCTCTCGCTTCTCGTACGTGTCATCTGTATCCGCTAGTATGCGTGCCTCCCGCAAAGCAGTGTAGTGCTCGAGTGTGTCCAGAGCCTCGAGATGCTGTCTTGGATTTGCTCCGTATCTGCTTGCAGCCTTCCTTGCTTGCAGCAGCGCTACCTTCTTCTTCCTCAACTCTGCCTTGGCTGCAGCAACATCGTTCTTGTAAGCGTACAGCTCTCTCAAGCGAGCCTGCTTCACTTCACGTCTGAGGTGGTACTCGGCCACAGCCGCTTTCTGTGCTTGTAGTGCCGCCACTTGTGCCTCTCGTCTCCTTCTTAATCTCTCCTTGAAAGGCAGATCGGCGACCTTCGGCACCTGAACCTTGGCATCCTCTCCAGTAGCAACACTCGGATCCTTGTTGTCGACCGATGTGGCCGACATAATGAGCTCGTAGGCATCTTTGACTCGCTGGAAGAGTCGAGTGTGTAGCTCTTTCGTACCTGCGTTCTGGCATTTGTCCGGATGGAGACAAAGTGCCAGTGCGCGGTAGGCGGCCTTGGCCTCAGCTACTGTTGATGGTACTGACCCATCCGAGAGCCCGAGTATGTCGCGCGGGTCTTGTTGCTCAACCTGGAAGTAGAGTGCTACTAAGGATTTGGTAAAGATGTGGTCTGCCGACATGTTGGTCGCGTCGGAGCCGGGAGAGAAGGGGCGGTGGTGAGTGTATGTGCGTGTTGTGGTACTGTGAGATGTGGAGGTGGTGGTCAACTGCAGTTGTAAGGTGGTGCAGGTGGTGCAGGTGGTGATGTTTTGTTGATGTTTGTCACAAATGAGAGCGAGATCAAGAAAGGCAAGGGAACTTACCAGAATCGTGTCTTTGCGCGAGTCCAAATTCTGTTCTCGTTTATCTTTGTCCATTCACTTTCATCATGTGAAATCCTCTCAATCACATCAATATTAGAACTCTGCGTCCCATTCACTTGGGACTTCCTCGTCTCGATCAGAGGTCGCCTCTTCGCGACAAAAAGCACTTCACCCAGTTGCAAAGGAGGTTGGACGAATGTTTCGCCTGTCGATCAGAACTGTCGGCAGCATGCCTCGACAGTCGCAGCGGAATAATCAGCTAGCTTCGTCACGTCAAGAAGAAAGAGAGGTTTGACGATGAAAATCGGGGCATGAGATTAGTGATTAGCATTATCTTCAAACTCTGGTTCACACTTCATCTTCTCGTCAAACATTCCTCAATGAGTAGCCAGCGTTCCTCAACGTACACAGACTGATCGTCACCATTGCTTGGCTGTCAGACGTGCGGTAAAGCTGACTTCAAGCTCAAGCAAGATACCCAACAGTAAGCGCGACAAACCCAAGCGTCAAAGCCACCGCAGATGCCATCGAAAGCTGTCGTCCCGAAGCCTGCGAAGTCGAAGTTGCCGAAGCAGCCGAAGCACTACTCGAACTCGCCCCAGCAGCCCTGCTAGTAGTCTGCGACCTCGACGTCGTCGGTGCTGCATCCGATCCTGTGATCGGGGTAAATGCAGGTACAGTGCTGCCGCTAACCGTGCTGATGCCGTTCATGGCGCTTCCATCCGTGGCAAGGTATCCTCCAGGTATGGATCCAGAGGAAACGTAGTAAGTGTTGCCGTCTGCGAGAGTAGTTTCTTGTGCGTTCGCGGCGGATGCTGTGAGGAGGTACTCTGCACTTCCATCATTGTAGCCGACGAAATTGGTTGCGCCGTTGTTCAGGACTTGGCCGACGACCGCGACGGCTGTGGTGCTGCTGTCGTCGAGGACGAATGTTGCGGTGTAGGGGACCATGGCTCCTCCTGGGTATGAGCCTGCGGCCATGGCAGTGGTTGAAGACATGTTTGGTGGTGATTTTGATGAGTGCTGTATGTTGGCGTGATGATGTCTTTGTTGATGGTGATGAAGTCGTTCCAGACGCGAGGTGAGGTGAAGCGCGCCTTGATGTATTCTGTTCCTGGCGCGCTATTCGATCCTTCCGCGGCACAGCGAAGCTTTGTGGCTGCCTCGACCCAATCTCCACCGCTCGTCGCAAGCGGCTTGCCGCACAGCCGAGGAATGTGGGTCTATACCACAACCTTCCATGCCGGACTATGCGACAGAGAGGTATCGCGCAGATCTCTCCTGCACCGACGCATTCGAAAGAGCTTTGCGATCGATTTTCCCATGCGCTGTGCGTGGTATGCCGTCACAGAAGGTGACTCCACCGGTCGGCGCCTTCCACGCAGAAACCCGCGACGCCACGAAATCGACCACGTCCTGAGCCGACAATGTATCGTCCTTGGATACGACATAGGCCATGACTTCAAGATCGCCGACCTTCCGTCGTCCGTCTGTCGAGGTCACGGTTGTATCTGTCAATGCAGGGTGCTTCAACAGCTCTGCTTCGACTTCAGCAGGCGCTACCTCCTCGGAGCCAACCTTGAAGATCTCCTTGTAGCGGCCAGTGATCCTCAGCTGTTGATGCACCGACGAAAAGACACCTTTATCTCCCGTGCGGAACCACACGCCGTCTTTCCTTGTCACAAAAGTCGTCTTGGTCGCTTCAGGATTATTTGCATACCCACTGAAAACTGTCGGACCGCGGGCACAGATCTCCCCTTCCTTATTAACACCCACTTCTTCCAGCGTCTCAGGGTCAACAACGATGACCTCGATATCCGGCATCTGACCACCAACATGGTCTGCAACATAAGTCATTCTCGGCACAAGGCTCGCCAAAGTCCACGCTTCCGTCGATCCATACGAGATCGTAACATGTGCATCGTCCCGCAACACTGCTTTGAGAGCCTTGACAGTGCTGTCCCGGCACAGACTCCCTCCAATCCTGGCTCCTCGAAACGACCTCAGCGCCTGCTTGTCCCGAGCGCCACTCTGAACAACTTCCGCCAAGTCCTCTGCCAGTCGGGGATGTAGAATCATGTCTGTTATGCCGTACTTCTCGACATAGTCGATGGTCGTCGCCGCATCCGGCTTTGCGGTTATGTACGCTACCACACGCCCTGTCACGGCTCTTACGTGGGTGAGCACACCAGTGGCATGGTACATGGCGATGACCTGGAGTTGCCGAACGTCGCCGCCAGGTATGACCTTGGACGATTGCTGAATCCGAGCTATGGAACACGCGTGCGAGATCTCGGCGGCCTTTGGAGTTCCAGTGCTGCCGCTGGTCAAGAATCTGAAGCATGTCTGCTCTCCTCCGATTGAGGCATCGAATTGCTCCTTTGTCGAGGGCTCCTCAGTCCGAAGCAACGCACTGAAGGAGTCCTCAACACCGCTGTACAGTTCTGCGGCATCGAATGCGAGCACATGTGATTCTAGGAGGCCCACAGCGGCGAAAGCAGCATGAGCCTGCTCAAGCAATCGAGGCTCGGCGAATATCCACTTCACATCTGCAGCTTTCAGATGTCCCTCAAGCTCAGCAACCTTGCTCTCGAACGGCAAGCCGATGAAAATGCCACCGGCGAGGACGACTGCGTCCGCAAAGATGTAGTAGCAGACATCATTGCGGCTCATAAGTGCCACACACTCCGACTTTTTGAGACCTAGGTGCCGAAGTCCGGCAGCCAGTCTTTGTACCATCGAGTAATACTGCCGCCATGTCACTGTCCGGTCCGGGTTCTCGGCATCGATGAAGATCTGGCACTGTTAGCATTCCTATCCCTAAGTTGCAACGCAGATGCTCTCTTACAATTGCTTCCGGATCCGCTGGACGCTGCTCATGCAGAAACCTGATGTAGTTCATGATGTCGAATCACTGCTGCTGCGAAGATGTCTACTGGGCTCTAGTTAGCGAGGTGAGGGAAGAACACTACGGATATTCCGCGAATGACCTGCTGACGTCTGACAAAAACTACTCACGCTCGCCAGGAATCGACCGTCCTGACACCGCCGGGCACGTCAACCATTCTTTATGCTTAAAGCAGTCAATGCTCGGTTGTCGGTCAGCTGGTATGACAATCGCACGCCGATTACCCGCGCTGCCGGTCATCATGACACGATAGGCCTGCAGGCGTGACCTGACTTGTGAACGCCGTTCGTTTGGTGCCAACTCACAGCATCGGTAACATCCACGGATAGCATGGTTGTTTGGCAAAGTTTGAGCTTGCCAGGCCGGAGAGCCGATGACGGATGTCACGTGTGGCAGAAATTGACTCAAGGTGAGGTGATGTATGTCGATTCAGCTGGGGTAGGGCAGTCCGGAGCCTCTGTGGTATACTGTGATCAGGGCCTATGTGTGAATTACGATGTCGAACAACCCAGGGTGCTCTGCTTCATGCGCAGTTGCTACGGTGCGGTGTTGCTTTCGGGGCCTTCAAAAGAAGAATCTCTTGTAGGAGCACTGCTAGGAATCAATCATACCCTCGTAAGCTATTGCAACTGCAAGAACTGGTTCACACCCTGCCAGCTGTCCGTCAGCACTTTCTCGAATCCCTCCCGCCTGATCGTGTCTTCCACAATGTAAGTCTTGCCATCCTTCGTAACCCATTTCGGTGCTTTCGCCCACTTTGGATCGATCTGTGCACCGGGCGTGTCTTTGCCAGCCTCGAGATAGTCCCAATTGGCGAGAGCCTGCGGTCGATACTTTCCCTCTCCAACCTTCTGGTCCGCACTCCTGGCCAAGCTAGTGCCATTTTCAATGCGATACCGGACGCTTGGATGGATGAACTCGCAAGTGTTCAGAAGCTTCTCTGGTAGCTGGTTGCCAGTTTTGGGGTCAGTGAGGTGGTACTCTCCCGGTGTACGGGTGGCGGTGCCTTGCAGCATATTCAGGAAGCCAGTACTATTGTCCTGAATCAAGCCTAGGCCCCAGCCTTGACCGGCTAGTGGTGTGCCTTTCTCCTGGTAGAACTTCTGGTTCTGTGTGACCTGCCAGGCCAAGTATGGTCTGTCGAAGTCGAGGTGCTTCGAGAGCTGCTCCATCATCCAAGCTAGTGTGATATCTGAGATGGAGGTGTCCTTGTAGCCGCCGCCAACGTTAGTGTGGACGCCTGCGAACTGAAAGGTAAGGTATGTTAGCCTCAGTGTCTCAAAAATTGGGCGACAGAAGCCATGAGCGCATAAGGGTTTCAGGAGTCTCATCAAGGCTTCTGTACCTGACCTTACTCACCCAATTTTGCTGCAAGAAAAAGAGTGTTAGCTACAGGTCAAGAGTACGTGGCAATGTTATGGAGCATGATATGGGCAGTCAGCTGAAGCGCGTCGGGCAGTATGTTTTGATCAAATCGCGACGCCTGTACCGCTTTAGGTGCATGCTCAGCTCGTGGCAGTCGCGTGTCTCTGTGCGTGGCTTGCAGCAACGCTGGCCAGAGCGACGCCGTGCGTACGGGGAGACCGCATGGTTCCAAGGAGTGGCTTAGTCACTTCGATAGAGCCGTGTAGGGCACCGGGCCGCGCAAGGGAGGCGCAATGTGGAGATGTTTCTGTCCGGAGATCTAGCTCAGGCCGGCACGCCTTGGCGACATGAAGAGCCTAGAGTTAAAAGGGTCTGAGCCTCTCTTCTCAACCCAGCAGTCTTCCCTCCAAGCATCAGACTCCATATCTTGTCTTGAATCGCGCGCTCAACAAGGTTGGCCTACAACGACTCGAGACCCTCCAGGGTCTTGATAGGGAAGTGCTCCGGTACTGGCAGTCGTTGAAGCGTCGTAGCGGTCCACAACGGTCACTGGGCTGTGTCGCCGGAATTGAAGCATTATATATCTCGGCCTTGGTGATCCCCACCTCGGTGGTTCAATCAAACGTCTACTGATCCGCAGTGGTTCTAGTGTTCGACTGTCCGTTGGTCTTGCATCTTGAGCGCTAGTTTGTTCCATATCTTTGGGCGCTGATTCACTTGGCTGCCTGGTATGGAACGACTGCCCCATGTGGGACATTCAGGGCTGCTGATCAGCGCGGCTCTTTAGACTGGAGACGAAGCCAACATGCACATTCATTTCGTTCTCAATGGATACATTTGTGACGAATGCATGATGCAGCAAGGCATGCTCGTATCAATCAAGAAGTCGCTTCACTTTGATCTCACCCCTCAGCGACGGTAAGATCAACCCTCCGCACCACAGGCTTGTAGCTCGTTTCTCCGGATGCTCGACATCGTAGTGTAGTAAAATGTACGCTAAGACCATCTTGAACATGCAGCTGACCAAGAACCGACCGGGACTGCAGGAACATCGTCAGTACAGCAATCACCACATTATAGGGACGGTATCAACGTACCAAGCATGTCTCCCCGTGCTGAATACGAGGTACAAATCACTGCCCGCGACAGTCATACTAAGCTTCTTAAGCTGAAGTGCATCCCCGCCGTCCCTCAACATCTGTTCGCGCATCCGGTAAAATCTCAATGCATCGTACTCCATCGGTTCCTCATAAATATCAGTATCATGATGGCGGCTCCAGATGTCCCAGCCCAGAGTAGTCCCGCACGGAAATACATCCCCCGTCTCGGGATCCAGTAGTCCCTCCCGAGCTCTCACCTTCCGCCATGTTCCATGCGCAGTGATGGTGGAGAAGCGGAGACTCTCTTTGATGGCGGAGTCCATGCGATATAGCTCCCTGAGACACTTTTGCGACCATGTCCCGTTGTACTTGTTGATGTACATCTCCTGTAGCTCGGCTCGGAGGATTTGCACGACGTCCTGGTCAGGAGGTGAACTAAAGATGTCGAAGAGGAGATTTGCTAGGGCGTGGTGGGTATTGGCACCGGCGGATAGTTCCAGAGAAAGTAATGTCAGTGACATGAACTCGGGTTCGAGAGCCTTCGGGTCGTTCTGGGCGGTGGCATGTCGAATGTGCCAGGTCAGGTAGTCGTCAGGCAGCTGGGCCAGCTTTTCAGTATCTTGCTTCGCTGCGGCCACCTCTGAGAGTCGGCTGTGAATGCGAGGAAGCAATTGGCTACGGGTGAACAGGTAATGCCATTTCGCCGGAAGTGTCAGGATTGTCCATCCAAGAATCGGCTTGAGAAGTCCTGGAATCAGGGGCTCAATCGCGACACAGGACCAGACGTGATCTGCAAAGGCGCGGAGACGATATCGCAATGCCTCGTTCCTGCAGAATGGTAGACCTAGTGTCATACGGCTGATCAGCGCGTTCGTAACTCTGGATGAGCTCTTATACACGTTGATCGCCCTCCACTTGATGCCATCCGTGCCGCAAAGCTGGTCGACAGTATCCTGGACTTCATCCCACGCCTCGGGAACGAAGGTGGGCAACTTCTTCGGCAGACGTTTGTGAACGTAGGGGGTGTGATGGAATGGCTAAGGCATATTGTGCACTGGGAAACTGTAATCGCAAACCGCGGCATCGTACAGACTATCGTCGATGTTGGTAGGATCTCCGGGCCGATCGTTGAACCAGTCCAGACGATACTTGCTGTAGGGTACAATGACATACTGTCTGAAGTAATCGGCCATGATGTAGCTTCGGTTTTGTTTGGTATACTGCAGCCGTTAGTCTGACGTTCTACCAACTTGTCTCATGACTTCGGGCTGACCTTCTTGTTGCCGAGTTCAAGCCATTGCTGAACCTTAGTCGCGCGGCTGACCTTTGTCCACGGGCGTGTCTTTTTCCCTACCCTATGATGCAAGTCAGAGCTCGCCCATCTGGAGGATAGTCCTCGTCGATACCTTGGAAAGTGTGCAGTAGTCGTAGAGGCAGTAGGAAGAAGATGAAAATTGCAAAGAGTCCAAGGGACAGGGCAGAACGGACTGGTCCATGATCGAGAAAGATGAGAAGCTCCATGCCTAACAATTGTGCGTGGGCTGTGCCAAAAACTCGGTGCAATGGAACTGTCAGCCGTACTTATATCTCTCGCGGTTCTGGCGGCGTTCACAGATCCCACTCTTGTAGATGTTTGCCTATTGCAGGCTCGAGACCACAACTGGTAGTGAGACACCATCTGGCTTCAAGCTGCTTGCGAGTCACAAAAAGCATTGGACGCCTTCTGTGAGATCGTGCAGAAGTATACGCCACTCGATTCTCGTCACTTCCAACCGCTCAAGCCAAATGGAAGTCCGGTGTAGATCGTAGGGAATGCGCCTTCTCGAGATGCAAGCAACTCTGGCATGGACCGAGCTTCTCCAGCTTTCGCGGCGTCCACAGCTTGCATTACGACTCCATCATCGTACGCTACGATGTTACAGATTAGCGCCGAGATTTCGTTGCAGATGCCCAGATCGAGCAGGAAGCAAGTGCCCTCCTCACACTACTCACACCGCTACAATGTCTGCCTGAATCCTTGCTGGCCCTCCAGTATAATCTCTCCCCTCTCCGCCTTCCGGCTCTTCCTACTGTAAACCCAAAAGTTCTTCAGCACATGCAAGATACTAACAACCTGCGTCGCAATCACCGTCGCCATAGCCGGCGTATACCTCGGCGCATCCTGCTGTCTGAAGATATTACTCGCCACGATACCCCCAATAGCTCCGCCACCAATTATGAGTGCACTGGCGACACTCCTCTTCATCTGGCCCACAATGTTGTTGTGCATATACGACAGTATCGTTGGAACGTTGCTGTTAGCTCCGCAGACACCGAGAAAGACGCCAGCATATCGAGCAGCTGGGGAGGAGGTAGCGAAGCCCATTATTGCCACGCCAACTACCGCAGCAGCGCAATTGAAGATCAGTATCGCGCCGCGGATTCGGTAATGGTCTGCTACCCACGCCGTGAAGAACATCCACGGCGCAGCAGCGACATACGGTGGGAAGGACAGAACCTGCGACATCGTGGTACTGTAGCCCATGTCCCCTCTTAGAATGATCGGCAAGAAGAATCCGAAGGAATAGGTAACGGTGTTGTTGAGGAGGTAGAGCCATGCGTATTCCCAAAGTTTCCAGTCTGCGAGATAGTGCAGGACTTTCTTTGCTGTGAGCGAGTCCACTACGGCGTCGCCACGGTCGTGGTTGATGCGCGCGAGGACGATGGTGGCTTCGGACTGGGTGAGGAAGGGTTTCTTGAGGATTAGTCGAGGGCGGGTGGACTTGTCGGGGAAGTCGACGATGAAGAGGTAGCCGAGGAAGCCGAGGACGCAGGTTATGATTCCTTCCATGATGAATCTGGTAAGTGGTCAGCGAAACTCGATGCTTGTTGTGCTTTTGTGCCTACATCCAGCGCCACCCGTTCAGACCGCCTACTCCCTCCATCTGGGAGAGACCATACGCCAGGATATTGGAGAAGCCAGACGACAGCAGAGCCAGGAGATAGAACGCCGAGAAGCGTTTCTGCACCTCATACCGCAGGTACCAGCAGCTGAGCAGAAAGATGCAGCCAGGATAGTAGCCAGCCTCCAAAATACCCAGCAGAACACGACACCCCATAGTCTCAGTCCAATTGTTATTGAACCCGATCCCTATACACACGATGCCCCAAGCAACAACCAAGCTCGACAGCCACAGGCAAGCTCCGAGCTTCCGGATCACGATGTTTGCTGGGAACTGAAAGATCACATATGGAACGAAAAAGATCATAGTGATGAGGGTGTAGCGGTTGCCGATTGAGAGGCCGAGGTCTTCGTCCATGCCTGCGATGCGGGCGTTGGGGAGGTTGACGCGATCGATGAGGGCGAAGGAGTAGATTGTTGCGAGAACTGGGAGGAGGCGCATATCAATTTTGCGGACGATGCGCTTTTCTTCTCTGGTATCCCATGATGGCTGGGTGTCTGGGTCGACTATGGCGGCGCCGTTCAGACCGTTGTCTTTGCCGCCTTTTTCGAGGCTCTCGATATGATTCTGGCAGCGACAAGTTAGCGAAGCGCAATCTTGATGTACGCTAGTTTTGCTGCACCCACAGTCTCATCACGACTCGATGTGCTCTTCTCGGACGACATATCTGCTGTGCAAGGTCAATAACGCAACAACAGCAGCAGCATCTTGAGAGATGGCGACCAGCATTCTATGTATGCACACCATTTCCAAGCCGACAAGCTTTCGGCTTCATTGCGAGGAATACGTCGCTTCCTGTCGCTTGGCGAGCAACGTCCTGCTGTCGTGTCAGTGAGGTCCTTGCGATTTGCTTGGACCATGCTGTCGATCTGTTGCCGAAAGTGGTTGTGCATATTATACCAAGCTTTTAAGCAAGCGCGTGGAGGTCGTGTGGCAAGGAGGGGTAGGATATGCTTAGCCGGCAGTCGCGATAACAGCATCACTGCAGGCTGCAGTCCTTTGAACGCGAGGTGAACAGCTCAAAAGGCCTGCTGAGAGGGAGGGGAACTGTTGCCAACGTACACCTGCCACAGTCCTGTCGTCATAGCCTCGCAATCTCCTTCCCACCCATCCAATCCAACGCCCAATAAATCATAATCATCGTCTTCCTCCTCCAACTCCTTGTCCAAAGCAAATTCTTACTCCTCCAAGCCGTCCACGCCCTCGCTCCATTCCAATCCGGCCTCCCTGCCACAACACCATCATGACCCCCAATATACGCCACCAGCGCCTTCTGCTTGTATTCAAAGACCCTCCTCCCATCCGCCCCTCGATTCAACACGCTCGCAAGGTACTCCGCTTTTTGCACCGCAACCTCGGCAGTAGTAGGAAGAAAGTATTTCTTGATATCGGCAGCGTCGCCAAGAGCGTAGACATCCGGGAGGGGGGTCTTGTCCTGTTCGTAGGAACCTGAGGGACGCAAGACGTGGAGGTGCTGATCGGTGAGGATGCGGGGAAGTTTGTCTGTTTTGCAGACGTCGAGGGCGTCGACCAGGGGACATTGTTTGTTACCTGCGGTCCAGAGGACCATACCACAGCCTATGCGGCCGTCAGCTTCGGTTGTGATGCTGTCGGCTTCGACCTTTTTGATCTTGGAATCTGGTTTGACGGTCACGCCGCGTTTCGAGAAAGACGAAATGGCGTGTTCGCGGAGAGCGTTTTCGAAGGCGCCGAGGATGAAAGGGGCGGCATCGTGGATCGTGATAGTCATCTTCCCATTGAGGTGAGGGTAGAGTCTAGACATGTCATCGTTGAAGAGGTCTGACATTTCGGCGGAGATCTCGACGCCCGTGGGTCCGCCGCCCACGACGATTATGTGCAGCAGCTCGCGCTGTTTCTCTTCGGTGGTGTCTGGGAGAGAGGCGAGTTCGAGCAGTTGCTTGAGGCGGAATTGGACGCGTTTGGCGTCATTGACGTTCTTGACGAAGAATGCATGCTCGTCTGCTCCCGGGGTGTGGAAGGTGTTGGTAACACATCTCATCATGGTCAGTATCCGTTGTGAGGAGCTCTTGATCCCGACTCACCCTGGTGCCAACACTAGCTTGTCATATGCTACGTTGAAGTGCCTCTTCTCCGTCACGCCATCAATATCGCAAGTCGAGAGACATCTGCTGAACTTCTTGTCGAAGTCGACGGCCTCAACAATGCCCTTGTAGTATGTGATGTTCTTGCTCTTATGTCGTATTGGCTCTTCTGCGAGGGAGAAGTCGAACAGTCCACAAGCGGCGCTTGCCTAGACCTCTATCAGCACAATCTCTTGGTGCTTTGCTTGATCTTCCTCACCAGAAGAGGGGTGTACGGGCTCGTGTCCTCGGGCGAGATGACAGTGATGTTGAACTTCTTGTCGCTCAGATTCTGTGAGACGTTGTATCCTGCCCATCCAGTGCCAATGATCACGATATGCTCCCTATCGTCTGGGTAGATGTGCTTCGTGACGCCGTTGTCCTGTGTTAACATGATGAGTAGTGGTTGCTTGGAGCTGCAAATGGGACACTAAGAGATGAGCGATAGATATACTTGCACAGAGCTACCATCACGCCTCGGCAAGGCCGGATAAGGCGCTTCTATAACGGCACTGCTCTCCCACATCACACATGGCTGTTCTGAGCCAGCTTTACAGTGAGGTCCTGGCAGAGAAGAACGCTGTCGAATGACGCATTGTTCCTGGCACACCGCGGAACCGGATGCCAGACTCAACCAAGAGCTGAACGTCCGTCCTCTTGGTATGAAGGATGCGTGCATATCAGCCAGTGGAGTGTGAGAAGGTGAAACTCATGGCTGCGAGCACGAGCAAGACGCGACCTGGACCGCGGATGTAGGAAGACTCTCGCACCGAACCGACTTCATGTGGTTTAGGTTTAGGGTGTTGCAGTCGACAACGAAGCAAGTCAGAAGCCGATCGTCGCCGACACCCGGCATGATGGCATCTCGATCGAGCACGTGTCAGCTGCCAACAGACTTCACGCTATCTCCCGGACTACATAGTCTACATCATGGTCACGATCTGCCGTCGAAGAGGAAGCTGTCGCTGCAGCAGTAGTCATGTGCCATGTGGGATAGCAGCAACACGATAGGTCACAGGCGACACTACTCCTTTCTTTATCTCTACTCCCCTCCTGCCCATTGACAGCTCTTGCCCGACAGCCACCCATTGCCGACACTACCACCCAGTCCGCAGTCCGTCATCTGTGCATATCACCCTGATGTCCATAACCTAAGACACATCTCGCCTATTTCAGCTTCTCCTATCTATCATTGCTTCTTCCTACCGCAGCCCCTACCTCTCGTACTCCTCAACTACCACTCAAATGTCTTCAACAGGCGTCCAACCAGCCTCCCTTCTCTCGATCCCCTGCGAACTCCGCAATACCATCTACGCCTACATCTTCGAACCAGAATCGACGGACGCGATCAATAGCATACCCGCGAAACCAGATGAGTTCGCAGTCGCGTTGCAGCTCCAAGACCCAGCGCGATAC
Organism: Fulvia fulva; assembly: GCF_020509005.1. Lineage (NCBI taxonomy): Eukaryota > Fungi > Ascomycota > Dothideomycetes > Mycosphaerellales > Mycosphaerellaceae > Fulvia > Fulvia fulva. The sequence continues at coordinate 1,597,617 of NC_063013.1, forward strand.
GCAGCAGCATACAGATCCACACATCGCGCGTGCCAGCAACTACGCGTCCTCCAGACATGCAGAAAGATCTACCATGAGGCGCATTTACTCGCGCTCTCTTGCACACCATGTAAGAGCCTGCCCAAGAGCATAGTCGGTAGTGAAGAGCATGGGGCATCCTTAGCGGCTGCATGCCAACATGAAGACTAACACCCCGTTCCCAGTCCTCGTAGACGGCGAACTCGCTTACCCAGACGTCTTCGACCTCCGCTCCCGCCCCCTAACACCCGCAAAGATAGGCGCAATCCGCCACATCACCATCTCAGCCCGCACCTCCAAACTCAGAGCATTGAACGAAGCATGGTGTGGACTGCCATTCGGACACCCTAGCCTTCGGCTAGAAACGTTGACGATCGTCCCCAACCGCGCAGAATGCCACATTCGGAGCATGGGCGAAATCGCGGATCTCTCGCAATCGCATACGTTGGCCTACAGCCTCTCGGAAACAATGAAGAGTCTGAGGAACGTGAAATGTATCATTGTGCGGAATGATGGATGCTTCAATGAAGTAGTTTGGAGGCTGTTTTATCGCAGTTTTGTGTATAGACTCTGGAGGTGGGGAGGGGCGATTTGTGGGATTAGGTTTGAGTCTGGGGAGCGGGGGGCTGGTGGGAGTGGGAAGGCGGAGAATCAGTGGTTTAGGGTGTATATGGAGGACGGGGCTGAGGGGAGGGGCGTGGAGTGTGGACAGGAGGTTGGTCGATTAGTTGGACAGACTGGAGAGGTGCCGGATATAAATCCTGCGGGCGTTGGGCCCTAGTAGCAGGGGAGGCAGGAGGGTGATGATATGATAGCGAGAAGTTCTTGTATGATCCAATGCGTTTGACGAACAAAGTAGTACTGCCCACAATCCCATCTATCGCTTCATAGCTGGTGCTTGAAGCACCTAGTACTTTTGATAATGAAGTGCTACTGTAATGAGGTCGTCTATCGCTTCATAGCTGCTGCCTTCGTATGCCGATATGTCAGCATTGTGGTGCACCTGAGTCCTGCAACACTAACGCCCAACGCCTCGCTTGACCTGTGAACCCACTAGTCGTTGGCATGAACCACACCTTCGTCACTCTCGCTCTCATCCTCGTCGCCAGACACTTCCATGTTCTCACGCTCCTTCTTGTCCATGAGTGCCTGCAACTCTGCATCGTCGTTCTCTGTGACTGCCTTGGGCGCCATCTTGATCGTACAGCTTCCACCTGCGGCGCGAATGCTGACATCAATCTCCTTGATCGCTTCTGTCAGAACCTCGATGCCGTTGTTCTTGTCGATCGTCTGGCTGGTCAGGACATAAAGTGGTGGGGACACCAGCTTGACCTTGACTTGTGTGTCAGGTGTGTTCTTCTCCTCGGCCTTTCGCAGCGCAGTCTTGACAGCGTCGATACCTTCGTACCCGAAGCAGGTGACTTCCACGTCGGCTCGGACCTTTGTTGGCTGTGGTGTGAGACGCTTGCCGATGTAGCTCTGCAGCTCATCCTTGATCACATCGCTCTTGAAGGTGACCTCATTCCACACATCTGGGTTGGTGATGCTGAGCTTGAACGCGTCCACTGCGTGTCCGTACTTCTTGTTCAGCGGCCAGCCAATGTCCTGGTACAGCTCCTCAATGGGTGTGTTGGTCTTCTCTGCGACGTGTCTCATGATGCTGTGGACCATCTTGCTCTTGTTGTATCGCTCCTCGCACTTGACGATATCCTCAGGCGAGACTCGTCGCTTGGACAAATCGATGTAACCCTTTTCTTTGTCGACACGGAGCACCACCACGACTTCATTGCGGCCGACTCGGATGAGCTTCTGGATGGATCGAATACGCCTTCGTGAAAGTTCGGAAAGCAGGATCATGCCGTCGATGTTGTCGTATTCGAGGAGCTTGACGTATGCGCCCATTTCTGCGATTTGCTTTACGTTGACCATGACAAACGAGTCGATTTCGGGGTATTTCTCCTCGTAGAAGCGGCAGTTGGTGAGCGACATGGCAGGTGTTTGTTCGGTGGCTATCGTTGAGAGAGTAGTGTGGCTTCGTTGCCTCGGGTTACAGCGCTTCGGGTGTGGATGAGCAGTTGGATGGTGGTTGTGTGCTTGAATTGTTGTGAGGTCGAACTTCCTGAATGACTCTTTTCGTGGCGCACGGCGGACGTGGGGCAGACAGATTGTGGCGTTTTGGAATCAATAGGATCTGTGCGCGCCACAATGGTAAGTATCCCGCAGGTTGATCCTTCTCGTCTCTCCTTCTGACAACTTACACTCTCAGCGCATACAACACGAAACGCCTGCCGAGTCAATGTTCTATCCAGACTCCATAGACCGAGACTGACGGGTCTGATCTTCGCTCTTGTGGTATACTCACGTGCACAGCATCTAACAGCTGCATACAACGGCAGTCACGGGTCAAGACGCCCACGACCATGGATTGCCATTTCAGGAATCCAAACAGCGGTGCCGAATGTCCACGTCCACTGGAGCGATCTGTATACCTACCGAACAGACGATGCTGACCAGAGGCCAAGGCACGCCATGCTGCGTCGTCGATCCTGCGAAATGTGGCCAATCGCATTCTGATCACATGGCACACCTCCCAGCATCCTGGCTATGATAGGAACATGTCGAGGACCGGGAGCACATTGTAGCTTCTTGATTTTCAACTTCATCTTCGCAGCTGTGATTACATTCCATCTCTCTGACAGCAAGCGCCATCTCCCAACACATCACCATGGCTGATATCAAAGCGAGCGAGAATGTCGTTGCACAAGGAGGTACGAGAGTACATGTGCTTACAGATGACCGGGATACTTTGGTTATACTGATGGTTGCCAGGCACACCAGGTTCCGTCGATGCTTCTATCGCTCAGCCATCCGTGGGCGAAGCAACCGCTCAGCCTGCAGGTATTTCTGATTTCCACACTCTGTTGAAGCGGTATAGACTTACCAGCTTTGCAGACGGCGTGACCACCAGCGAGCCCGCCAAGTTGGAGACCAAGACAGAGGCCAACAAGATCACCAAGCCAGCAGCAAAGACCGGCGACCAAAAGAAAGGCACGGCTAGCAACCTGCTCAACGAGCTCATGTTCTGGAAGAAGGACAAGAAGGCTCAGGCCTAGTCCTTTCTCGAAGACGTCGTTTCCATTCCATGATACCCTTTGATGCGAGTGCAGAGTTTGATGATTCCACGACTTGATGTTACTGCTTTGATGGTGTACCTACGTGCACGACCACTCCTTACGATAGACAGAGGTCGAAGCATCGACGGGCTTCTATGACATGCCCATAATGAACAAGTTTCTTGGTTGCAATCAATCTAGATGTTTGCTGGCGACGTATCGGTTACTTAAAGCCTCCGACACGTCCCAATCCTTGTTATCAAGGGATCTCAACGTCTTCTCTGACGCCGATCTGACCATGTCGCAGGAACAGAAGAATGCCATATGATCATCAACAAATTCCCAGCCACCTGTCATCGTGGTCTTGAGATGTCACGATGCATACCAGGACCACCGCGGGGAGGAAAAATGTGCAGCGATCGACCTAGATTCAACATACGAGCAACTCCAAGAGCACGTGAAGGCCGCTGCAGCAGAGATGCGTCGCCGTGCCAACAACGTCCTGTTGATGCTCAAGGAGAAAGGCTATGGAGTCACTATGCGGGCGAACCAGACCTTCGGCGCTGGTAACACGAGGACTTTACACATGCAGAGCTTTCCCCGTCGCTTCGCCAGTGTCAGGGACATGTTTACCACTGAGGGAATCGCCGATGCTATCAAGCACAGTCATGATATGGTACTGACCATCGACATGGAGATATGGCAAAGCAATCTCGAGGGAGCGATGAGTTCTTTGAGCACTAAGGAGACTGAGATTCCCTGGCTGGCTGTACCATCGCATTGGCACGGTTCCCATTCCCATTCCTGGAGAGCCTCGCGAGCCGAAAGGTACGTACGCAGTCTTATACCGGATCGATCCAGACCAGATGCTGCTCAGAAAACTACTATGTGCCCCCGAGAGAAAGCACAACGGCATCGCCATCGGTAACGTCGATCGACCAGCTCTCATTGATCCGCTTCCATTAAAGGAAGAACAGCACTCGGAGCTCTATCGTGGAATGAGCAAAGCCAACAGAGACCAAGCTCTACTTGACCATCTTGAGAGCCTGGTGAAAACACGCCACCAAGAAGACGACATACCTCGACTACTCTTCATGACCTACAACCAATTCGAGCCAACAGCAGCTGCCAAAGCTATCTCCACGGACGATCCAATCACACTCGACGTCCGCTTGTATAACAAGCTCCATAGCACCGCCGGCGGGCAAATGGCACTGCCAGATCTGATCCTGGTGGAAGAATATGCGGAGAAAGGTGCAACGAGCAGCATCGTCAAGGACATTGCAAAGACGATCTACCGCAACGTCGAAGCTCTCGACAAGGATAAGGTGGCCGATGATGAGTCTAGAACAGCTCTGCTGTTTGGTCCAAAGCTTGAGGGTAAACGGGCGATCCAGTTTTGGATCATGCCACAGAGTATTCAGATGGAGAAGATGTACATGTATCACGAGGAGAGCTTGGCGTGGTTTTTGGATCCGGATCTTGCGAGTGAGGGGGAGAGGTTGTTGTATGTTGAGGCGCATCTTGTGCCTAAGTAGACACGTTGTGTATACTGAGAAGTATTTGCGATTTGTTCGGGTTCGATTCTGGCTGAGTTCGACGTCGGCGTGAATAACGGATTGAAATGCTGTCAAGCACCTACTATTATGATGCGAAGAGGGCTAAAGCCAAGCAGAGAATCCCGGCATATGCCTATCGTAATGGTCGCTCGGTGGACCATCATGTTGGCTCGGTGCACCTCGAATGCTAGTGCCGGGCTGACCTCGGTGGAGGTCGGTCACCCATCCGAAGTGAATGCTTCCACTGCCAATTCACTTCGGATGGGTCACCGACCTTCACCAACTCCAGCGTCTATGGTGCACCGAGCCGTTTCCACAGGCATGTGCCGGGCTGCTGGGCTTCGCCCTCTTCGCACAGCCGCTGCACAGGTGCTCGTCGCGACATGGCTTCTACTGTTTCTGATATATGACTTACCAATTCTTCATCCGTGCGGGCTTCGCTTGCAAGTGTTGGACATTGACTCTGATATTACTAGAGCACCTGTTTTTCGGTATCTGCGTGCGGACGCGATTATAGATATCTGCTGTTGTCGCTTCCATGGCCATAACAACACGATACAAGAACAGGTGGTGCACCATAGATAAGCCCGGTGCACCATAGATAACGGGGTGCACCCTTGGCAACATGATGCTAGCAAAAAGCATTCACCTCGGATGTTTCACCGAGCTAAAATAATGGTGCACCGAGCTGGAATGAGGGTGCACCGAGCTGTTTCCACCCCGTGGCATCGCACACTCCATTCACCAATAAGACCAAATAATTGTAGCTTGTAAGAAGGAGGATGCAACTCAGGAATGTGGTGTACCCTAGCATTCACCTCGGATGGGACACCGAGCTAAAATGAGGGTGCGGCGACCTGTAGAGTGGTCTTCTGTCGTCGGGGCGATCTTGACAATCGCGTCTCCTGAACGTCGGTCGTTCCATTGTCTCCAATGTTATCAACATCGCATTCTGATACATCAGAGCTATGTGGTTGTCAGGTTCATGTTTTCTGCACTTCGCTGTAAAAGAATGCACATATCCTTCGGCAGGTCGGATTGGACATGTGCCTGATTCTGTTCACATTCTGGAATGCTCACCTTGGGAATCTCATGGCTGCGTTCGATCAGAGTGCCCTTCCTATCGACTAGGTCAACCATGTCTCGAATGATTTACAGAGAATGCGAATACTTACATGCCAGAAACGAGTTACTCCACTCTAAAGACGTGGAAAATCGTTGCCGCCGTCTCCGCCGTCTTCCACCGCAAAGAGAGCCCGCCACCGGTAAGAAGTCCGTGCAAATATCCCATGGGTGTGTCTTGTGATCCTTCGCAGTGGTAACGATGGGTCAACGCTGATCGTCAAGGCTGACACGGCCGTGAAGCCATGGAGCGGCGAGGTCGACTGGAACCAGCGATCCGACGATACACAGCAGCATAGTGAGCACTTTCCTGTGCCATCTCTGCGTCTGTGATCGAGAACGCTCGATGGTGTGAGTATCGACTTCGCACTGCATGATCTCGATACTTCGTCTGCAAAAAGCGAAGTGTAGCAAACGGCAGATGCTTAGAGCAGAGTGTAATGGTGGTCGTTGTTGCCAGATGGCTGACGGTGTCCATGCTGTTCTTTTCGGTGAAGTCAACGACTCACTATCGCCGGCGTGGGTTACTGCGTTAGTTGTTTCCGCATTTCAGTTTGAGTCCGGGCACTGGTGACATTCTATAGGGTTTAGATGAGCGTAGACTTTCTGATCGGCTGTTGCGAGTTGTCGCAGCAAGCTCCAAGGTGAAACGTGTGACTGTGGATCTGCGACAACATACATAATCTTCCTCCCTGCTCATAGGAAAGACAATATTGCAAGGATCCAAGGGCTGCGACCTTACACAGTCAGCTTGACGGACGTTTGAAACTTCAGATGGGCGTTGGATGATGTTGTCGGTGTTATTGCTGAAGCGAATGAGCGGTAGCGCTAAGTGTTACGATCGATCGGGTCGCTGCGATGGAGCGCTCTCTGATACGAAGCTTGGCGCGTGGCCGCGACACTTGCACAGACCATGGAATCAGCGCATAGTGCAACGAACTCGAAGCGCAACTTCCAGAAGTCCATCCCTGTGCCTCAAAGGCGGCTGACAACACACAAAATACCATTCTCAGGTTCTGCTGTCACCACAATCCCAACGCCTCGCTCGGAATGTACAATTTTCTACATCCCTCATCAATTCCCACCATCCGCCTCCCCATACGTACTATCCCCAATCCTGCTCTGACTCTGCTCGGGCCCCAGCGTCAGTTCTCTGAGCATCTCCTTCAACTCCTTCATCTGCTCCCTCAACTCCCTAACCTCCAATAACGTAGCATCAGTAACAACATTCGGGCTCGTCTCCTTCACTCTCTTACTCCACCCACTACCCTCGACATCCATCTCGCCCTCAAGCTGCTCCCATTCCTCGATCGTATCATCGTCAGACTCGTGCCGCGAGCGGTTGAACTTGATTTTACGTGCAGTGCGAGTTTCTAGTAATGCTGTGACGCAGAGAAGTGGGCTGAAGATCACACCCATGACGAGGTCGTTGAGTTGTTCGTATCGATGTCGAGGGAGCCACCATTCGAATGGTATGATCAGGCCAAAAATTTCGATCAGGTTGAACGGTGCGATATAGACGTTCTCATCTGGGGCTCGGACGAACTGGAGAGTCTTTTGGGCGAATAGGGCGAGGTATTCGTCGATGGCGTTCTCATAGATGTCCTCGTACGCTGAGTTGTACAGCGCGATCAGGACGTTGAGGAGGATGACGATGATGACGAAGTTGTAAATGTAGTAGAGAATCAGGCCGAAGGGAGGTTGGAAGTTGTCCCAGTTGTCGAACTCCGGACTACCCATGATTGCGTTCAGCATGGCTTTTGTGATGAATTGTGTCGCATCGATGTTTTCGTCGACTTGGTCCATACCTATGAACCCTTGGAAGAAGCCAACAAGGACGATGATGAGAAGTGCGAAGAAGATGATTGACTCTTTCATCATGACCTTGAGCACCACCAGCATGGCACCGAAGAAGCGGAAGCCATCGAGGTAGAGCAGCATGCGCATCCAGAACATCGGCGCGCTGAAGGCGAGGAAGTTGTAGCTCTGAGTGTTGTAGTAGAAGCGGGTGTCTGATTTCCACGGATGTGCGAGTGCGATCGTTCGGAGGACAAAGGACACAGCCAGCAGGATGTAGAGAGTCGAGTTGAACATATTCCAGAAGCCAAAGTAGTAGCGCCCAATCTTGAAGAACTTGGTGGCCTCGTCGCAGATAAAGCCGAGGGTAAAGATGTAGAGCATTCCTTCCACGACGTCCAACTCACCGCCGGGATTAATGGTATTGATGGCGCCAGTATAGAGGCCGAGAAAGATCAAGCTAAGGATAACTTGCAGGGCGTTCTGATACTGTGGAACGCGCATCCGATCTGGCTCAAAGTGATCCCAGTAATTGGTCGATGCCTTGAGCTTGTAGTCGACGAAGCGGCTTGGGTCGTTGTCATCCTGTACGAGCCATCCTCGCCACAGATAGCTGATACACTTCTGATATCCCGAGCTCCCTATCACTCTCACGGCGTGCAAGTCGACAGCCTTCTCGATGGCATTGGCAGGCTTAGTGTCTTCGCCGTCGACGACGATGCTGTAGCGCTTGAGCAGCACCTCCTGCATGAGGTGGTTGTTGTCCTCCTCATCCTCAATGATGTGCTTAGCCAAGACCTCGCATGCGGTGGCACGAAGCACATGCAGGTCGGCATCCCATAGTTCGAACAGAGACTGCTTCTGAAACCACGACTTGACGATGAGTAGGCAGTAGATCACACAGGCGCCATGGTCTTCGTTCGAGCCTGAGACTTTGCCAGCCGACTTGGTGGTCTCGATGACGGCAGGGGTGATGACATGGCTGTGTGGTGCCGTGATGCGATCTTCGGGCAGTTCGCAAGGAATAACTTGTTCGAGCTGGTACTTGATGCGCAGAGCTGTGAGGGTTACGTCCTTCGCAGGGATCGCCGAGACGAGGTTATCTTCGCGATGGCGGGGCAGTAGGTGGGAGAGCTCACCGTGAAGGCCGCGGCGGTCGTTGTCGTCGGGGTTGAAGATCCTGAGGCACATTGACATCAAGATATGGATCATGTGCTGTCAGCATGGGCTGTGCTCGCGTACCTGCTGATCACGTCGACCATCCTTGCGCCAGCTCGTCCGAGCTGCACAAAGACGATTGGAGGTGTTGGTCGGGTTCTTATCGCGATTGACTTTCCGATGAGTAGGCGAGAGAAGACTGATTATCACAGGTATTGTCACAGGTATGCCGTATAGGAGAGTGTTTCCTCCCACATCGTGCCGAAATCCCCACTCTGAAAGCTTGGCCTGTGACGAGTCACGACGATGGTCGCGTGGCTGCACGGTGCAACGCGTCAAGCTCCTTGCTGCGAACATGAACTTTTGCCGACCGGGCCTTCATGTGACACAACATTACTGTACAGCCATTGCATCAGAGGCAGCGTGCATGGCGAGCAGGAGAATACCATTGGAGAAAGATCGCAAGTGGTTTGCTCGTCTCCAAGCCAAGTCCGGCGCCAACGACCAGCCATCTGCAAGCGAAGACACCACGAAGATGCCTCCTCGGAAGAAGGCGCGAGTGTCGCAAGCAACATCGCCAGATCCCGAACCACCGCAGAAGACACCGACGCCCGGTCTGGTGTCCCCCGGCAAGGGCGATGAAGCTGGGTTGAACGATGCATGGACGGATGATGAGGAGATCGGCTTGTTTAAGGGTCTAATGCGGTGGAAGCCGACAGGTGTGCTCGAGAAGCATTGCAGGTGATCCTGTCGCTGATGACTGACCAGACTACAGGTATCCACAAGCACTTTCGCCTGATGGCCTTACATTCATGGCTACTTGACAACAACTACATCCACCCGCGGAGCCAACACACCAAGCCTGCCGGCATCTGGGCCAAGCTTAACACCCTCTACGACCTCCCCGCCCTCGATGCCCGCGAAGATGCAAGGCAACTGTCCCCACTCACGACATCACCCGAACAAGAAGAGAAACTCGACAAAGACTCCGACGACGAATCCGACGGTTACAGCCTCGCAGCCAACAAGATCGACTCCGAAGACTTCGCCCTACCTCCAGAACACGACTTTGAGAACATGATGTGGAAAGCACGCTTCGCCGAACACAACGAAGACAGCGAGCTTGAGATACCCGAAGTGAACATGGCAGAGGAGCCGCCTGTGCGGTTCACGCCAAGCTTCAGTATTGAGCCCAGTGAAGCAGCGACTACACCACAGTCGAAGCGGGGGAAGAAGGGGAAAGGAAGAGGTGCGGCTGCTGCACCACAGCCGAGAAGATCGAGTAGGATGACGGAGAGTGTGAAAGACGCTGAAGAGGAGAATGAGGGAGAGGCTGAGAAGAGTGCAGAGGAAGAGGCAGAAGATGAGGACGAAGAGGAAGAGGAAAGTGCTGATGAGGCTGAAAGTCAGGCGAGTACACCAGGACCCAGACGAGCGCGGTCCACGAAGCCAACGCGAGGGAAGGCTGGCCGTGGGCGAGGCAGAGGGCGGGGGCGTGGGAAATAGCACCTGTGCATTTGAGACATGCTCAGCCATTTGTGCAACTCGAGAGGTGTGTGTGGCGCAGCAGCTGAACTTGCAACCATCGCGCTCTTCGGCTACATTTTTGCAGCCTTCTCCTTCCCACAGAGAGGACCTGGTATGTCGCAGTGTCTTCTCTTCGATCATTTTCGAGCTGACTATCTGCAGTGCCCTTCGCATACTCGGACAAAGTGTTCCCACTTTCGAAGAGGATTCGGCACACTACACACATCTGCAGCACCCTTCGCATAGTCGTCTGAAGTCTCACCGCTTTTCCACAGCTGAGTACATCTGCTGACAAATCCAAGCTTCCATTGACGATAGATATGGCGACGATGTTCTCGTACCAGGCATTAGATACCAATGCATCCCAAGTCAGGTTGCTAGACATCAGTGCTCCAACGTCACACACTGGCTTGATTAGTTGCGTCCTTCGCCACGTTTCGCTGGACACGGACCCGGTACCTGTCTTCGAGGCCATATCCTACTATTGGGGTGGTGCATCCGAACGCAGAGATATTCTACTCAATGGCGAGATAGTCAGTGTACCAGTCAACACGGAACTTGCGTTACGATGCATGGCCAATGGTCACCGGGACCGCACTGTCTGGATCGATGCTCTGTGTATCAATCAGACAGACAACGCCGAGCGGCAACAGCAAGTTGAGTTGATGGGCAGAATATACTCATCTGCTCAGAGGACCCTGGTGTATCTGGGAGAAAGAGGTATGTTCAGTGCCTTGATAGTTGACAAAAATGACGGTCATTGCTGCGCAGATGACCTGATCGATCGAGCAATTGACAACATTTCAATGCTGCATAAAGAAATTCAGAGTCTCCTCCATGAAGGGCAGAATTTCACCAATCTAGTAGCGCCAGGGGTTACATTTGCTCGCGGCAGTTCCCCTTCGCGGACCGCACTGGACGAGGCCGCATTGCTGCATTTCTATGGTCGGCCATGGTTTAGGTCCGTGTGCGTTCTCAGGATTGATGATCCACTGTGACTCATAGACAGTCGCGTCTGGATCGTTCAGGAGGTAGTCCTTGCAAAGGGGACCTTATGCCACTTTGGACATGCCAGCTTCGGTCTCCGTGCAGTGATAGAAACAGCCACCTGGCTGGTCAGCTACCACTTCAACCACATTCCTAATAAGCTACCGTCGTGTAAAGGCCTGGATGATGCTGCTGGTATATGGATCATGGCCGATCTACGAAAGAACGTCGAATTTACTCGCCCGGACTCGGGGTCTGCAAGCTACCGATCAGCGAGACAAGATTTTTGGCATTTTGGCTTTGCACGGCGACCGTGATGAGAATCTTTATAGTCTCCTTGCCCCAGACTACAACAAAGCTTTGAGCTCGGTGATGAGAGATGCAGTGAGATACTGCGTGATGGAGGCGAAACCTGACACGCTTTACCTGCTTGGCTTGATCACACATCGCGATGAGAGCTACCTTCAATACACAGGACTCCCGTCCTGGGTCCCGCGCTTTGATCGCAAAACGAACCGCCTCGTACGTATCACATACATGAAACACTTCTCCCGGTGCTGTTACGATTGGTGACTAGTCAATGGCGATGGAGCCAAGTGCACATAGCTCGATTCCGATCGTCTCCCCTGTCATGTACCGGAGGATGGGCCTACCTACGTCGACAGGTGCTTGATCATGTCTGACAACCATCCTGACCACTTACTACTAGGCGGCATTGTCCTAGGTGACATCATCGAAGTCACTGCCGTCTACCGCTTCGACGCCAGCGAAGCCGATACAAGCGCATGGTTCACAGCAGCGGAAGATCTTATCACTCGGCACAATGTCGCATCCGACCAATTCGCGCGCACGCTTCTCGCTGATACGACATACCTAGATCAGCGCAGCTCCGAAGACGATTGGGCGTTACGAAAAGACTTTTTACGCCTTCTTGAAGCAGAGCGACTCCCTAGCAGATTTAGATGAGCAGTCGAGAGCTGGAAGGTTCTGGCAGGCAATCCAAGATCCCATCTGCCACAGGCGTCTATTGGTGACGGATCATGGCACTCGAGGTACGTGCGGCTCGCTCCGGGAGATTTGCCTTACACACGCTGTTCAGTGAATTCTCTCTTGTAGATCGTCTGTTCATGCTCCTCATCAATACTGATAAGCTTCAGGCCTCGCCCCACAACTCGCCCAGACAGGCGATATCATTGCACTGCTGGATGGCGGCAGGTTCCCTTACGCTCTACGTCCAGAAAACGATCATTTTCTATTCCTTGGCCAATGCTACGTAGATGGTGCGATGCGATGGCAAGAAGGCTACACAACACTCAAGGAGAAATTGTCGCAAGACGGCAGGCGAACGTTCTGTCTGCACTGAAGACGCGGCTCTGCCACGAGATCTGTGCTGACATTACCGAAACAATTTATATTTCAAGAAAGCGTTGAGACCGCATCAGCATTACTTCCTTGAACCTCACGATCGCCACATGATTTCTTTCCGTGCGGAAGTTGGGACGCGAATGTGACTCACTGCTGTTGTCGAAACAGCTGCGATTTTGTGGCCACACATTTTTGTCCTCAATCCTCACCCATCAACCATATATATATATATATATATATAGATAGATAGATGATTCATTTACCCGTTGTGGTGCCCTCCGGCCCATGCGGGTTTATGTCTATATATGTTACTGCATAAGGTAGGAAACCTATTCCTAGGTAAAAACCTCCTCTCCTTCTCTAATAGCTTCCTTGCCATGAGTTCTCAGTTTTCCTTCCATTAGGGTGCACTAGTGTCATGGTGGTTAGCCTCTGACTACCTTGTCTGCAACCCTAGAGTTGTCCCCCTCTTCCTGCTCTCCTCCTCCTTCTTTCTCTCCTCAATCCATCTCTCTGTTTCCCTAGTAAGAGAGAACTGCTCCAAAAATCCTTGGTGGATGATCCACCTTGTAATTCTCTGGAGGTCTCCCTTATTGCTGATCATGGCTTGGAAGTTTCTGTTCCTTGCCCTTGCCCTCCATTCACCTCTCCCTGTACTCCATTCTTTGCAAACCAGAAGTCTATGTTCGACATTCTGGGACAGGTAGCCGCATGGGCAACTCTTGTCTTCGATACCTGGGACTTTTCTCTGATGCAGGTATGCCCTGACTCCGATGTGTTCAGAGCGGATTTGTATTGCTATGCTTGCTTCTGACCTGGTCAGGTCTGAGTACAGTAGGTAGTTGTGGCTACCAAACTGTTGGAGTGCCTTTGGGGTTCCTGGCCTCTGTGGGGTTCTTGTCCATTCAGTCTTCCAGAGGAGTCCTGCCATCCTTTCAGCTAGAGACTGTTGCTTCTTCCCTTGGCTGGCTGCTGATCCTCTCCCTTGAGCCCTTCTGTCCTGTTCCTGCTGGGCTAGGTGCAGCTGTTCTGTTAGTTCTTTGAACTTCTGCAGGTCCTGCTGCTTCTGTGGGGCTGGATTGGGTCTTGCTTGTCTGTGCCTTCTTGTGCACTGGCTCCTGATTTTGTTGACTGCCTTCTGGATTACTAGCTGGGCTGGGTATGCAGACGTCTTTCCTGCATACTGGTATCTCAACCCTTGAAGGTAGAGCTTGGCTGGTGGGGAGCCAGACTCCATTTCGACCACCCTTGTTGGAGTTGACTTGTATGCTCCAAGCACCTTTTTCAGACAGGAGGCTTGGGCTCTGCTGATGGGATCTGCAATTCTCTTTGGGATCTTGTCTTGGGCTGACCAGATCTGGGCTCCATATAGCATGGCTGGCTTCACAATGGCCTTGTACATAACCTTTGCTTTCGCAAATGTGGCTCCCCATGTGGAGGCTGTAAGCCTGTCAATTGATTGCCTGTTGTTGTCTGCTCTTGCCTGTGCTTTCTTGACCTGTGGTCCCCAGCTGAGCTTTGGATCCATCCATATTCCTAGCACCCTTAATTCACTTGAGGGTTCTGTTGTGTGTCCCTGAATAGTGATTGGGGCTTGCATATTGTGTCTGTTTCTGGCTCTACTGAAGTGGACGAGTTGATACTTCTCTGGGGCAAATCTGGCTCCATGTTTCCTGGCCCATTCCTCACATTCCTTGTGTTTCTTCTGCAAGATTCTGCAGTTCTCTTCTGTGCTGTCTGACCAGGCTAGGATGTTTGTGTCATCTACAAACCCTGAGGCTGATGTGTTTCTGGAGTTTAGCTTTGCTGGCAGGTCTGCCATAAAGAGGAGAAACAGGATTGGAGACATTGTTGATCCCTGTGGGATTCCTGTCTCTGTAGGCATGCTGTCAGATTTGTATCTGCCCAGTCTTAGTCTTGTGGTTCTGCCTCTAAGGAAGGACTGGATGAACTGGACTGTCCAGTTAGGGATAGCCTTCTGTTTTAGGATGTGGATCAGCCTCTGGTGTGAGACATTGTCAAAGGCTCCTGATATGTCTAGTGAGAGGAGTGTGGCTGCTTTGTTGTTCCCAAAGTGCCATAGGGTCTTGATCTGCTCTGTGATAAGTTCCACAGCTGTTAGTGTTGATCTTTGTTTCCTGCCTCCCATCTGTTCTTCAGGGAGGATTCCATGTTCTTCAGCTAGGTTTGTCAGCCTTTCTGCTATGATCTTTTCCAGGAGTTTGCCTAGTGTGTTGAGCAAGGCAATAGGTCTGTATGCCTTTAGCTTTGTGTAGTCCTCTTTCTGTGGTTTTCTCAAGACCACAGTCAGTGACTCCTTGAAGTGTTTAGGGCAGTGTCCTTGGGCCATGCACTGTGAAAAGATGTTTGACAGTGCAGGGGAGATCTGGTCCTTGCATGTCTTAATGAACAAGTTTGGAATCCCATCTGGTCCTGGGGCCTTGTTTCCTGAGAGTGTCTTAATGATGCTCTTGATCTCTCCCTCTCCCACTGTGCAGGATTGCTCTAGTGGTGTTGGATACACACTGCCCTCCAGATCCTGCAGGTCAGCTTCTACCTGTGTGCCAAAGAAATGTTTCCCCAATGCCTGTGCCTTTCCTGGGAGAGTGTGTTGGATTACTCCTTCCTGGTCTTCAATGTTTGGAAACTGGGGCAGCATGTTTCTGTCCTGTGTGGGTTGTCTTGCCCACTTTGCTAGTTTCCACATCTTCTCAGGATTCTGGGTAATGGATCCAACTGTTGACCTCCACTCCAGCATCTTGTCCCTCTTGATCTGGGCCTTCTTGTCTCTGGTTGCCTGGTTGTATCTGTCCTATGCTTCCTGGGAGTGACTCTGGGTAAGGGCTCTCCTGGCCTGCCTGGCTGCCTTGACCTTCTCTGAGCATTCCTTTGTCCAGAATGGCTTCTGGTACAGTGACTGTTTCTTTTCTCTGGTGTAGGCTGCTGCAGTTTCCTGCATTGTTCTAACCAGTTCTGCCACTGCTTGGTCTATGTCTGAGGCTGTTTCCAGTCTCCTGGTCTCTAGTCTAGCTAGCTTCTGTTCCAGGTCTTGTCTAATCTGTTCCCAGTTGGCTGCCTTCCAGGCCAGCTGAGGTTCTAGGTCTCCTTCCTGCTGTGTCTGTGTTTCAAACTCCACCTGAATTGGGAGGTGATCTGATGAGGACTCCAAGTCCTGGTTAACCCAGCATCTGGTGACCTTCTGCTGCAGGTCATGTGATGCAAAGCACAGGTCAATGGTGCTTGAGCTTGCTCTCTATGACCAGGTAGTTAGGCCCTTTGGGGTAACTAGGTGCATGTTGTTGCTTTGGGTAGTGGAGAGGAGTCTGTTAGCTAGGAAGTGATGGGCAGGTGCAAAGTCTGATCCCTATGTAGGATGGTGCAAGTTGAAGTCTCCCAGCACGATGTGTTGGGAGTCACTCTGCAAGATGTCTGGCAGCTGTTGTAGTGTGCCCAGCTAGGTGCTGCTTCTGGAGCTGGGGGGTGGGTTGTATACACTGTGGATGTGGATGCTGCCTTGGTTGATGTTGAGTCTAACTGAGGTGATGTCTCCCCCTTCCTATTGGATTTGTTCCCAGCTGTCTGTTGCTATCTCTTTGCTGATGTACATGCATGTTCTAGGAGTGCCTTGTTTGGCTAGGAGTATGTGATACCTTAGGTCGTTAGCAGTAGATGGTCTGTTAGATTTGCTGTTGATCTAAGGTTCCTAGACTGCAATGACTAGGTGTTTCTTTGGGTCCAGTGCTTAGAGAAAGCTTCTCTGGACCTTGTGCTGGCTTTTGTTGACATTGTACTGGATAGTGGTAAGATTGGGCGTCTCAATCATAACTCATCTATGCTGGTCTCCTGCTGGTCTTCTCGTGCTTCCTGCTGCTAGCTGCTATTTGGGATTGTGGTAAGGTTAAGCCTGCTTTGTGACGGGTCTCTTCCTGCAACCACAATTGATTTTGGTCTACCTATGGCAGGGTGGCCTTGGGCCTGTGTGGTCTCTTCTGTTCTGCCTCTTTTCAGAGGGTTGTAGACAGTCCTTAGGGGTTCTTGGGTGATTGTCCCTGTCTGGAATCTGATAGGGGTGTTGATCCTGGCTTCTCTTGCCCTCCTCTTTGCCTCAATCCTAGCTGTACAGTCTTGGGACCAGGAAGGGTGTTTCTTTCCACAGCATGCACATCTGGCTTCGCTCTTTGGGGCTGTGCAATTCTGTACTTTGTGGCTACTAGCACAGTGGGAACAAGTGTCCTTTTGGCTTGGGCATCTAGTAGAGATATGACCATACTGTTGGCACTTGAAACATTGCAGTAGTCTATAGGTGCTTCTATAGATTTCTGTGTCCATTCTTTCACATTCCTAGTAGATGCCCTTATCAAGCACGGTGTTTGCCTGTTCTACAGTGCCTATCCAGAGCACTAGAGAAGACTCTCTCTTTGTGTCCTTTGTCTTTCTGTTGACCCATGCTGCTTTTGTGATCTGTAGCCCTGGGCATACAGCCTGGTTCTGGTCCTGCAGCCTCTTAAGGTCTCCTTCAATGTCAAACTTTGTGGTCATCCTATGGGCAATAACCATATTTTGTTGGTGTGAGACCTTAGCCGTCTTGCCTAGTTTGACTGTCCACTCCTTCTGTGTCTCTAGCCTCTTCCTGTCTTGCTCCTGTGCTGTGAACAGCTTAAGGACACCTCCCTTCTCTTTCCTGGCTCCAATGATGCCTTGTATCCCAATCTTCTGTATGATCTCCTTGCCTGACAGGCCCTCAATCTCTTTCTGCTCTTGCTGGTCGGAAATGTAGACCTTGATAGCTGTTTTCTGGGGGGGAGGGTTTTGGGATGCAACTGCTGCCCAGGTTGGTTGGCTTAGTTTCTGGCCTTCCTGTGTCCTCTTCTTTGCTGCTGCTGCTACTGTCCTGTTAATGATCTGTCCTGTTTGGCTCCTTAGTGCCTTTAGCCCTCCAAGGAGCTCCAAAATCATCCCCTTAAGTGCTCTTTCTGGGTGCTCGCCATCTCCTGCCATTGCCATTGTTTCTGCCTTCCTGCAGACCTCCTTCCACTCGTTACTCTCCTGCTCCTGGTCGTTTCCTGCGATCGCTATCATCGTGTCTCTCTGAACCTTGGAACGTAATTATATATATATATATACATATGTTCCTTCGATGGACGAATACTTTCACGCCATCACAAAAAGAAAGGAGCACTGGCCAATACACACCATCGACCCACAGAAATTGTCAACTTCTTGGCTACACGGTCCCAGCCTTGAACTTCGGTGTGATAACATCATGCCCACCACCGGCCACAGTCCAGAGGCATCACACCCTGTCATGACCCGATCTAAGCATAAGATACTGGCCTCCAAAGTACGCCTTATTGTGGACGAATTAGACGAAGCTATGTTCTCCAAGCTCGAGAGAGACTGCGCAACGAATCCCACTGCACCTCTTGGCCCAGCTGCATGTGCACAAGACATCTGTAGCATCTGCTTCGATGACTTCCAAGAAGTCACGTACTCGATATGCGGTCGACACATATTCTGCCAACACTGCCTTACAACATGGCTTCAAGACCACCCAACATGTCCAACGTGCAGGTGCGATGCAGTCCAGCTTTTCCAGCGGATTAAAGCGACATGTAGCGCGGAAATCATCACGACCCGCGAGCGGATCTGCGAAGTGATTGCGACCGTGGAAACTGCCCTCCAAGTAGGACGCGATCCTAATCATGTGACAGCGGAGCGTATTGATAAAATGTTTGAGGACTGGGAAGAATACTACGAAGACGGCTATGAGTACTGTCTGCGACATTTGGCAAGTAGACCTTTGGGTCGGCGCTGGGCTTCGGATGCTATGCGCTACATGATTGATGAAAATCGGGTGGACAGGCTAAAATAAGCTGTTGGCAACCGAAGGAAGAGCCCGGGTGGTGCAGTGTGATCGCAGAGAGCACTGAACCTTCACAGTGGAGCAAGATCGGAGCGCCTTTTTCAACGGAGACGTACTCTTCCAACAAGTGTAAATGGTGGTACCGCTACATCGCTTTCCGGTGCTTTTTGAAAGTGATTCTGCAGCACTGGACTAAAAAGTGGAACGTTGTTGTACATGATATCAACAAAACATGCCCATGGGGTACCATTATCCTGTTGCGCACCTCAACTCCTCTTGATCGCCCTATTCCTAACTCAGAAAATATCACTATCATCCAGCGGATCAACATCCACCTTTTTCTTCTTCTCCCTAAACGTATCCTCCAACGGCCCGCCACTGATCGTATCCTCCTCCGCCTCTGCCTCGAGATCCACCATCTCCGTGAACGAAGGTGCCGTTTTAGGCGGTAATGGCTTTCGACCTGAGAGTACCTCGAAAAGAGAATCTTCACTTCCACCCTCTTCAAATGGCACGTCCCGTGTGATGGCCGTAGCGCGTGGAGTACCTGCCACCATTTCGTCCTGACCTTCGGGATAGATGAGTTGGAAGTTGTGCATTTCTGTAGCCATGACCATGGACTTAGCCTCTGCCGTGGTGTTAACCCAGCTCAGCTTCGCTTTCGGTCTCGCGCCAGTGGGAAGTGCGAGCGGTGGTGAGACAGATGATACATCGTATACATGTGCAAAGCCCTCGGCGCAGTCGATCAGCAGAATGTCAGGCCGGGTAGGGTGCCATGACAAGCTCCGAACATTAGCGTGCTGGATCACTACTGCATGTGCAGACAATGTGGCCATGTTCCAGAGCCAGATCGTATTAAGCATGCGACAGTCGCGGGTGACCAGGTGATTACTGTCACTGCTGAAGGACAGCTCTGCTACGCCGAGATCGCTTGGTTCGGAAGTTGGTTTGGCTGTGGAGAGGGGTGGTAAGACTGGGTGCGACTGTAATGAGTAAGAATGCGTATTCGACGCGGAGAGTATTTCGAGCCAGACGGGCGCTTGATCGGATTGTGGGAGCGAGGACTGATCGATGGTGGTGTTGTGTTCGAGGATGGCGAGGGGTGAGAAAGTTTTGGTGTTGAGGAGCTCAACTTTGCCATCGTGTTTTGACAATGCCAGATATCGACCATCTGCTGACCAGGCCATATTTTTGGTGCTCAAGCCGTCGTCAGCATCTTTGTTTGTAGGGTATGATCGAAAGAGGTGGCCATCGGGTGTGTAGATGTGCAGGTTCGGGCTGGCAGTCGGTACATCCAAAATTGCAAGCCATCTTCCATCCGGCGACCATGACAGCAATTGTGCATCAACAGTGGGCAGCTTAATAGGCGCCGTGGCCGATGTCAAAGATGGAAAGTGCAGTGCCAAATTATCGTCAGCTCCATTCCTGGTAAGCAGAGCGAAAAGCCCCGACGAAGCCTTCCCTGGCCGCAGTCCCCAAGCTTGCCCATCACAAGTTGTCTTGACATTCGGTAGATCGAGAGCCTTCGCACTATTCATATGCCAGAGCTTCGACTTCCCAAACTCCGAGATCACGAGGAGGTAATCGGTCCCGATAAAGTCTGCTGTGGCGACTCGTCCAAGTCCTCCCGTGCCATTTTTCAGCCAGACGCGTTCTTCCAGTACCTCGCTGTCGATGACATGTACACCGTGGTCGTAGGCGACTAGCAGTTGCTTCGAGTCCGCGGACCATTTGAGGGAAGTGAACTTTGTTGCTGGGGAGAATCTGCAGCGGCCTTTTTCGAGGTATCCATTTTGTGCGAGGTCGCGTTTGAAGATGTTTCCACTTTGGACGTATGCGATAGAGCGGCCATCAGGAGACGCTACGGGGACCTGTATTGCATCGCTGACAGCCATGATGTGGTAATGTGCCGGGTGTAAACAGAAGTAAATAGAGAAGCTGAAGTCGGCAGTTTAGCCGAGAGTGAATGCTTCAAGCTTCCACTAGCGTCATGCAGGTGACAGCCAATGAACAGACGACCTGTCCTGGGTGACTTCACTTGCTACAGTATGTAGATACAACATCGTTCCTTCTTTTGATCTCATTGCGCCGAAGGCGCGTTATAATATGGCGAGGCTGCACCGAGCAAGCGAAGCGTTGATTGGACGAGCGTTAGCGAGCCTTAAGCAACGCTAGCTTGCTAGTGCAGCGAGCCATTGTGCGCAGTCTCCACCTACACGGGTGTAGCCACACCGCGCAGCACTATAGCGACGTGTGAGCCTGCGAACACTCGAGCGGAGGTCGCTAAGCCTAGCGGAGCGACACTCAACACCTCGCGCTAGCGCTGCAGGCAGAAGGGGGGTCCAGGGGGTCTCCCCCGGAAACAAGGGGACGGATCTTAACTACAGCGATATTGGATCTAAACTAGAGCGATGTTAGATCTAAACCACAGCGATGTTAAACCTAAGCAATAGCGATGCTAGTGCTAGCAACAGGAAACAGATTGCGCCCGAGCCGGATAGTAGACGAGCACAACCTCTAGCAGTAGAAAAGAGCTTCGGCGCTTTACGAGGACTGGCTCTGCCGCCTCGCAACACATTTTTTGTATTGCTTGCTCTACCATGGCTGGCCATGTCGAGACTGAAAACTTACTGAGGCACCCACAAGAGCTCCGAGACTTCATCTACACCTTCGCCATAGAATCACACTGGATCCCCTCACCTCCCCCTCCCACCACCAGACCACCGCAAACACCTCCCCTACTACGCCGCAGAACACGCAAAATGGCAGGGCCTCGCTCTCCTCAGCACAAATAAGCAGCTTCGCGCAGGTCTCCAAGACTTTATTGGCCCAAAACCGCAAGCAAAGCGGTCTCCAAGCAGACCTCAACATTACCATAAAAAATCACGCTCCCACCCCA
Organism: Fulvia fulva; assembly: GCF_020509005.1. Classification (NCBI taxonomy): domain Eukaryota; kingdom Fungi; phylum Ascomycota; class Dothideomycetes; order Mycosphaerellales; family Mycosphaerellaceae; genus Fulvia; species Fulvia fulva. The sequence goes on from NC_063013.1 coordinate 1,619,025, forward strand.
ATCTGGACATACCTCAGCTACACCCTTCATCCCCACGACAGCCTCGACACTCTGCACGTCAATCTTCACATCCACAGCTCGGAATCCTTCGTCCGCGACGAGAGCTGGCCCCGACCACCCAGTCAAATCTTCCACGACCTGATCGATCTCCTAAGCCGCTTTGTCTTCCTAGATACCAAGCTGTCTTGACCCTTCGCCTGCTCTTCAATTTCCAGATCCTCATTTCATTGAACTGCTGTCTATTAGGATCCTTTTTCATAATGACCACACACCAGACACATGGCCATGCACAACACATGAGATTTTCCGGAACTTCAAGACGCTTTCGATGCTGAATACTGCCTACCGATACCTAGGAGCAGTACGCGCGAGTGCCGCGAATAGCCGTGGTGGCGAGGAGATACATCGTACTGCGGAGTGGGAACTCAGGCCTGGAGGGCAGTCACGCTACCCCGGTGGAAGTCGGTTTCGAGAGGCGGGTTGGGCTGTAATGAGTTTCCGATTTGTGGAGTCTTGGATGGGTTGTTACGAGGAGTGTCAATCTGCGGAGATCGAAGGGGTCTGAATGAAAGTAGTCAACATAGGTGTAAGTGTGGTTTCATTCGTTTCGTAATGCCTCGAGCCAAATATATGCACTCTCCCTCTACCTCGACCATGCTGATGCTAGTAATCGCTCAAATCTGCCAGCCAGTTTCGCTTCAGAACGTTGCGCCATGGTATCGTGTTCCTCTTGTACGCCGCCCATTGCTTTAGTTGCATGTGCCGATTGCGGCAAGCCCTGTATCGACTTCCACCGGATCTCCCTACCCGATCTTGCTACTCGTCTCCTCATGGTGCACCGTGCAGAGCATCCTCAACGCCGCGGTGTCCGACCGTCCCATCTCCTGAGCTGATCTATCATTGCCCATTTCCCCCACACAGCGAAGTGTTCTTGAATGGCTTGCCCCTGCGTTCTATGCTCGATTTCTGGAGCAGATTAACGACCACAGCGGCCAGAAGTGCACCATTTTTTCGATCATGCTCCCAGCATGGGCTCACCATGCCTAGCACTTCATCTGATAGGAGCTACATGTCGGTTCATTCCCCATGTGTTGATCATCGTTGTTGGCTTCGTCTTTCCCGCCATCGCTTCCACTGCTGAGCGATGTGGAGCTGCTCCCAGCTTCGATGATGTATCCGTCTGTCCTATCCACGAGAGAAGCATAATATTCTTCAAGCACCTCTGGCTTCGGGACTATCCTGTAGTTCACTCTCTGCAAAAGGTCCAGCTCCAGTGTCGCGAGTTCTGATACTGGGATACCACCAATTCGAGCGTATGTAGGGTTCGTCCAGAAGCTGTCGCTGAGGCCTTTTGCTGCTACGGTCGCTGCGGTGATGAGGAACCGATGCACTGTCAAGCTGTTAATTGTGAACGCCGGATACAGTGTGCAGAGTCGATCGATGTAGTAGACCATGCTGAGCAGGATGGGCGGTGGCAGAGTGGCATGCTGTATTAGGCGTTGTAGGTAGTCAGACACGCTGATTCCGGGTGGTGCGCGAGAGTGAAACCTGGTCAGACGTCCATCACGCAAGGGAATCTGGTCGTTGATGCGAATCAGCTCCATTAGCATATGCGACATGAGAGCGCCCAAGTCCTTGGGATTGCAAGTCTCGTATTTTGATGGCATCACTTTCACGGTGCCCTCTGCCCTGGCTTTCTTGGGTGCATTCGAATATCCATGTGTCGAACGTGCCTCTTGCGGCTCGTTGCTGGAGGAAGATGCTGCTGTATTTATGCTCCCAGCAGCGCGGTCAGGATCTGATCGAAGCTGCGGCTCGGCAGGAGCTGGTGGTCGAGCCGCGGAGCGGTGGGTGTTGGTCCCACTCATCGGCTCGGGAGAGGACTCGTCGCTGGAAGACTGCGCGTCCTTTCGCTTGCGCACGCTGCTCGCACTCCTGCCCGGAGGCCGTCCCTTCCCGGCGGCGATGGCCACGTTGCGACCAGCGGTGGGAGGAAAGCCGTCCGGGCTGTACTGCGTGCTCGCATCCACGTACCCCGCGAAACTCGCTGCTACCAGGCCGCTCTCGACAAAATGCTGCTTCGGCTGCTGTGGACCCAGTGCTGTGGTCGGCGCATTGAATGCGCGGCGTGGCGAGCTGGCGGTGTTGTAGGCAGCAGAAGCGCTACTGCTGGCGGGAAACCTCGGTGATGCGCGTGAGGCGGCGGGGCTTCGCTGGGGAGGCGCGAAAGAGGCTCGCGGTGAGGAAACGTGGAAGGAGGATCGTGGAGAATTGGCGGGTGAGGAGGAGGAGCTTATGGTGGTAGACATGAGGCAGATCGCCGGCGCCCCTGGTAGAAAGCGTGGCCGATGTAGGTTGAAGACAGGAATAGTGCGCTGCTGGCTTGGATAGCGGAGTCGTGAAGCATTGTATCAGGACCGCCGACTCGCTGATTGGCCGGAATATACGCAGTCAGGGCCGGGACTGCACATCAGTCAATCAAACGAGCGAGTCGAGCGACGGTGGGTTGACGGGTGGCAGAAAAGCGCAGGAAAAAGCTGTTTGTGGCATGTCCAAGTGACGAGCGGGATCGGCTGAAGATGAACGCCACCCTACTATATTCTCACGTGGGCTGCTTCACCCGGCTTCTGGAGGCAAACTAGTGCTACGGATCGTCTTCCGATGAATGCTGCCGATTCGTGATCAGCCCAAGCTTTGCTTCCTTGGTGCCTCCATTGCAGTGTCGAGACCAAGGGGACTGATGGAAGTGGCCGCAGTGCTGCATGGAGCAATCGAGGTCTAAAGGCTGGCCATGGATACAGCAGTAGCACTTGATATGCCAAGCCAATCAATATTTCATGTCTCTTCTCCATCAATGTACCCCTCATGACGCATTAGGTACTGTACTGCAAACAAAATCGACCAGGGTCATCCATAGCTTGCTTGACTTTCCATACATGTAGCATTGACCTTTCACATCTCTGCTACCTTCAACCACCATCCTCACACTCCTTGAACAGCAGCATAGAACCTCACATTACGCTCCAAGGCCACCAAGTGCAATCATGTCTCAAGCCATCCCCACCAGCACCTCCGTCACTGAGTCGGCCGTCATCAATGCGCCGCTCGCGCACGTGTGGCATCGTAAGTCAGATCCCTCTCAAGGTATCAGGGCAGTCAGGCACGGATCAGTAGCGTCTCGTTGGGCTGCTACTTTCAAGTCTTGCTGAGAGCCACGCTACAACTTCTTCAGCGGCGACTGCGCTTCCAGTTCGTAAGGACAAACACTAATACATTTCGTTTGCAGACATCAAGCTCCAGGACTTCGCCAACTTCTGGGCTGCCATCACCAAGAGCGAGTTCGTCAAGGGTGCCAGCGAGGAGACCGACATCGTCAAGTGGACCTTCAAGGATGGAACCGTCTTGGAGGTGAAGCAGGAAGAGCACAGCGTATGTCGAGACACACCATAAGTGAGGGCACGCGACACCATAAACTGATGAATGTGCAGTCTATCAACCACTTCATCACCTACTCAGTCATCACAGCTGAGCCCAAGCTCGACTACAGCAGTGTCGTGAGCACAATCAAGTGCTACCCAGTCACTAGCGGCGAGAACGAGGGTTCCACATTCGTTGAGTGGACAGGCAACTTCTCCAGCGATGCTGGTGCCGGTGAGTACAACACCATCCATAGCACGACGCGTCGTTGCTTCGCGCAAACAACGAGCATCTATGCTGCCGATCGGCCCACGCGCGTTGCCAAGACGGGGAATTGCCACGATACTGACATCTTTCTCAGACATCATCCAAGATGCGAAGTACAAGCGTCGTGAGGCTCTCGCAGACCTCGCAAAGGCCGCGGCCAAGAAGTAAGAGCACTGTGGCAGGCACGCTCAACGAGCAATACATTTAAGAATGATCCAGGAGGGCTTCAGTGGCATGGTCCAGCATAGACTCCGCGAAGGACAACGACTGTGTGATACCCAAAAGTTCAATGAGATATATGAACACCACGAGAATTTGGTTGGTAGCTCAGCCAAGCTGATATGGGTGGAGATCACCCGCCCTATACCATGGCAACCTGCCCTGTTCCTTCGCTCAGGTCTTGGGATCAGAACGCCTCAGCTGATACAACTATTTTGATTAGCCGTGTTCGATGGAGCTCGATATAAGTCCCGCAGTCTTGACCACAACGCGAACGCCTTCCCCTCTGTCTCTAAATCTCGTCTACGCCTGGCTTCAGTCTCCAGATATATTACTCTTGCTGTACCATTGGGTGCACCTCACTGATAACATGAAGGCAGTCATAGTAGAGAGCAAAGGTGGGCCCGCCATGATTGTCAATGACCGTCCCGAGCCGCGACTTCGTTCTCGTGGCTACCTTCTGGTCCGCACCAAGGTACGACGTATTCGATTCTACAGCAGACCAAGTCGACCGCGTGGCACATCTACGCTTATCGTGGGCTTCTGTGCCGCTGCGATATACTTCAGTGGCATGTGACTAACACCGTTCCTCGAACAGGCAGTCGCCCTCAACCCAGCCGACGTAGCAGTTCTCGACTACGCCATGGCTCCCGAAGGATGCCTTCTAGGCTTCGACTATGCCGGCATTGTCGAAAAAGTCGGTCCTGGAGTCATCAGAGACTTCAAAGTCGGCGATCGTGTCTGCGGTCCTTCTAGAGCTGGAGACCCGTTTGACAAGGAAGCTGGCACATTCGCCGAGGCGATCTGTGTGAAGGCTGATCTCGCTATCAAGATCCCGAAGGGCATGACGTTTGAGGAGGCCTGCACGACGGGTGTGATTGTTGTGACCACGGGAAGGTGTTTGGTGAGTACAGCATGTGTCAGACTTTGTGAGGGTAGGATGAGCTGGGCTGATTGAAGTGGCGTGATAGTATCAGAAGTTCAACCTTCCATGGCCGATTGGCGACAAAGTAAAGCCGAAGCCCCAGGGAAAGATTCTGATATATGGCGGTAGCTCTTCTATGGGCACTGTCCTCATCCAACTCGCCAAACTCTCCGGCTACGAAGTCATCACCACCTGCTCACCAGCCGACTTCTCCCTCGTCAGATCCTCCGGCGCAGACCACGTCTTCGACTATAATGACCCAGCGTGTACACAAGAGATCAACAACATCACCGGCGGCAATCTCAAACTCTGCGTCGACTGTATCTCCACCGATGCAGCCGCCACTCTTTGCGCAGAGGCGCTGAGCCCAGGAGCAAAGTGCTCGAACATCCTCCTGGCGAAGTGTCCCAGAGATGATGTGGAGAGTCTCACCACACTGGATTATTCGTCTTTGGGTGAGGAGTGGGAGCAGTTCGGGATCGTGAACTCTGCGAGTAAGGAAGATTTCGAGCACTCGAAGAGCTTCGCAGAGCTGGCAGAGGAGCTGCTGAATGATGCCAAGATCCGACCACATCCCATCGAGAAGCGTGAGGGCGGTCTAGACGCCATCCTGCAAGGCCCCCAAGACCTCCGAGCAAAGCGAGTCAGCGGGAAGGAACTCGTCTTCACCCTGTGAATTGCACCCCTCACGCCAGCTCAAAAGACAACCTCTACATACATTTCTATTTTTCGCTTACCTTATCGACACCCAACACAAGCCAATCACACAGCAATGGGGTGGTTACACGTCGCTCTCGCAGCGCCGTCCCCGCAATTCCAGCGAATACTTGATGCGTCTAGTGAATCAAACCGGTCACTTCGGTGATTATGAGCTTACGCAAACACTCATCAATGTTCAGAATCAATGCCTTGTCGACGCTATGTGAGGAAGCTTGAGGTTGGGTGTCAATCAGTAGGTCTTCCCCTTCTAAGGGTGGTTGTCCTTAAAGTAGCCTCCTTGTGAGGTTAACTTTTTGGCGAGATTTGGTGTGTTGGAGGTTGCGAGCTCAATTCTCTTTTGATACACATGCATATTCAAATTTTATCGCTGAGAACTAGTGACGTTGCATTGTTTTGTGATCAGCGTAGATCAGAGTCTTGGCGCTCACATGCGTCAACAGCGGGACACATGGGCGCCCCAGAGCTTAACCAGCACAACAAGAGGAGCCATGAAACATCTATGGTAAGTAATTCATATGATGTGATTCGTGTTTCACGGGTATCAAGTGCACTTCCTATCCTTCATAAGTCATTCCCTCGTCATCTCAAGCTGTCCCGTCTCGGCAATCCAAACCGCTGATTCAGCATCTTGCTCGGATCAGTCCCTGACCTGTCTCCATCAGCGACCATAACGATCTGTTCTTTCGTCTCGATCCTGCCTAGTCGGTCCTCCTCCATCGTCCTCGGTCTCTCCAGCAGAGCCTGAACATCGCTCTCTTTCTTCGCTTGCTCTTCCAGCCTCTGCAACTCTGCACTAATCTTCTTGCTACCATGGTTCCAGCCAGCTTGCGTCCAAGGGGCAGCAGCCTCCTCGAATCTCTTTCGTACCTCGAGATCCTGCTCAAGAGTCTGGAAAGTCTCCACATCTGTAGGAAAGAATGCTGCTTTCAATGCTCGAATCCCGATCTCAAGGAGACAACAAGCTACCACAATGATGATGAGTGTCAACCACCACAGTCCACTCTCACCCCATCGTTCGAGGAGACCGCCTTTCACGTTGTATTGGTTGTTCTTGCCGTATAGCGCAGCGAGAATGATATTCCACAAAGCCCAACCGCCTACACTCAAGACTACCGCCACAGCGGCCATGACAGACTTGTACCGCTGCTCGATGATCTGCAGCTTGATCGCGATGATGATTACGCAAGCTGTGAACGTCATGTTTCCGAGAGGAAAGAGCGTATTCTCCGATTTAAATAGAGCATGACCATACAGTTCCCAGCAGGTGAACCATACTATCATCGCTTCGCAGACTGCTGTGAACATCCAACCGAGATAGACTTTGAGGTTGAAGCCATCGGAGCGTTGTCCTTTAGTGTACAGCTCCGGCACTGCGATCAAAGTGGAGGCGCGCAAATCATGCTCAAAGATGCCGAGGAAGATGATGGTCAAGCTGGTGAAGAGCGTGTTGAACATACTAAGACTCCAGCTTTCGTAAAGACTTGTGCCGCTGTAGCCATTGTAGCGCTGGTAGATCGCTTGGGTCAGATAGAAGAGCATTTCCTTCCAGAATGTCCCGACGGTGTACTTGCAAGTCTTGATATAGTTCCATCGAACATGAACCAATAAGAGCTTGGTCAGGAAGCGGAACTGGGCGATCGCATAGTCGGAAGTTCTAGCTGCTTGAAGACCTTCTTTCCCTGTAATACCTGTGCCAACGTGGGCTTCCTGAATCATAGCGATATCATTAGCGCCATCGCCAATAGCCAGAGTGACACTGCGCTTGATTCTCGTTCGGATAGCGTTCACAAGGCTGGCTTTCTGCGAGGGTGAGGCTCGGCAGCAGATCACAGAGTCTGTCAATATGGCTAGGTCCAGGAACAAGGTGTGTAGTGCGTCGTCGGTCTGGATGCTGGCCAATGTCTGACCATCGATGACTACCACAGCATGCGCAACGCCTCCACGATTGATATCGATGATCGACTTGGCGATATTCTGTTCCACATCACCTGCTTCATAATCGAGAATGGAGTCTGCACCCTTGCAAATTGTGGCAACCCGACCATCCGGCATACGGACGATGACCGACATCCTCTTGCGTTTGCTCGAGAAGTCAATCACATCCATGATCTGGTAGTCCCCGAACATAGGCTCGCCGGCGCTGCCGTGTGGATGTAGCTTCAAGGTCAGTGTTGATGTGTCCCGCTCGTATGCAATGAAGTCAAGCTCTTTCGCCGCCTCAACAAGGGCCAGTTCGTCAGGCGATGACGCCTGATAGCTGATGTGTTCGTCTTCATCGCCAGTCTTCTCCGGCAGGCATGTGTGACACAACGCAATGGACAGGATCATCATCTTCGCACGGTTCGAAAATACAGTCTGCGGGTTCCGTTGAATGTAGGCGATCAATTGGCTAGTGCTGTGCTCAGTCTGTGCCATGGCTGGTGCAGCTGTGGATGTCCATTGTGATGTTGACTTTCGTGGGAGATCGGGTCTCGTAGCGGAAGGACTCCGCTCACCGTTGGTGTCTACAGGCTCAGACGTAGGAATGTCGTTCGTGGTAGACTTCCGTGGCTTCCACGCAGGTCGTTTGCCTTTGCTCGGTTGTCGCTTTTTGTGCATGAGCAATTTGTCATCCGGAGTTGCATGCTGCAAGTCCACATCATGTAGCCATGCAATTCCAGCAACCGAAAGCTTGCGGAACCGCATCACGTTCTCAGTAAGCGTGCCGGTCTTGTCAGAGAATATGTAGCCAACTTGTCCTAGCTCTTCGTTGATTGTCGATGTCCTCGCTTCGAAAGGCGTGTTGCTCTCGGCGTCGTACATGTCAATATCGTTGAGCAACACCATTTGTGCTACCTTGATGACCTCCAGGCTGACGTAAAGCGACAGTGGAATGAGTGTGTTGAACATGATGATGAAGGATGTAAACAACGGGCCAAACGATACCGGCGCGTCGCTGATGTACCATGCTTTCTTCTCGGTGGTGTCCTGCCAGAGCTGATATGCGATGCTGTTGAATAACGACAGCGCTATAACGAATAGCACTATAGCGAAGACAATCCTGTTGACGACAGCTTGGAGAGAGGGGGCTTTGATTCTTGGGTTCTTGTTTGCGTTCATGCGGATCTTGCACTCCTCTCCACTGTATACAACTAAGCCATATGCCTCCGGTGTGTTGCGTACGACACTGCCTCGATATATGATCTCATTGTTAGTCAATGGAGAGGTCTTGCCGGCAACAGTGAGCTTCCCTTCGAAGTTGTACAAGTCCAGGTTGGGGTCCTCCACCACGAAATGCATTTCTGCTTGCAACAAAGACTCTGGGCTGTCGGCGGCCTGCACAGTGTCTGGCTTGGGCTGCTTTGGCTTAAGGTTGGTCTCGCCATCGAGTGCCATGGTCTCTACGTAAGCTGTGTTGTTTGATCCTCTGCTACCGGGCAACACAATATCCGCGGGAACAGCTTCATCGCGTTGGAGCTTGATCACGTCTCCTACCTGCAACGCTTGCCACTTGACAGGTACCCATGAATCCTGGCTGTCTGTAGAAGTCGAGGCCTTGGGTATTCCTTTGGCTTTGGAGGCAGAGGCAGAAGCGGAAGCGCAAGAGCTTAGAACGTGGCAGATCTTGTTATTCTCCGCCTTATCGAGCCTGTGTCTTCGTAGACTCTCACAGCCTTCTTTGCCCATGGACAGGGACACGAAGAACATCAGAGGAACAATCGTTGTGTATGTGCCAGTCGTACTCAAGCCAGGGATCATCTGCAGTATCGATACGCACAAGAAGTAAAAGTTGGCCAGCTTCGAGAACTGTGCGACCAGCTGCCGAGGCAGGAAGTTGTATGCATTGTATTTGGAGGACCGGATCAAGTTGCAGACGTACGGCTTGCCTGTCCTTTCATCGAGCAACGGTGCACTCCGCGATGGGCCAATAGGGATATGTCGTCCATCGACTGAGGGTGAAATAAATAAATAAATAAATACATTCATAATGCCTATCTAGCTCCTAAAAGGTCTACGAGGCCGGGGGCTATCAAGGAAGAGAGAGGGGAAAACCGTCGTACGGGGAAAATCCCTCTTCAGGTGTCAGTAAGTTCTCTCTATTGCTTGTCGGTCAATCTGTCGTACTAGAAGCGGTGAGCACTAGGTGGTCAGCCGCCCCGGAGTGCCAATCTGCCCGGTGCCTAGGAACGAGTGTTAGTAGCTAGCCGACTATCGAGCAGACGACAGGTCGACTATTAGTAGAGGCGGGTCGCCTATCGAGTAGGAGATAGGTCGGCCGTCGAGCGGAGAACGAGCTGGCCGTCGAGTAGACGACGAGTCGACCCTTCCGGGCTCCTACACTCTGTCAGTGCCCCTGTCGCTATTCCTCCTATGCTCGGGGTCGCTGTGGGCCACGGTCCACCCGTATGCGTAGTCGTCGGTGCCGCCGGAGTCCTACTACGTCTGTAGGCAGGGCGCCTTCGAAGGCTTCCTAGAGCTCTCCCTCCTAGGCTGCCTCCCCTATTCTTGCTACCATCTCACCCGCTATCTGGAACTGCTATAGTAGGCCGGTCCGCATCACCATTCGTGCCGCTACTCGCATCCTACGCGCTATGCCTATCATATGTTAGAAGTCTGTAGCCCTAGTCTCGAGGCGCATTGCCTGTCGGGCTTCTACAAAGCGTAGGCAGAACAGCACGACGTGTTTCGGCGTCTAGACACGTCCACATTCGCATAGGCTACTATCTACTCCCGGTACCTTTCGGCGGTATAGATAGTCCTTAAACCTAATGTGTTCCGAGCGGAGTAGCATCGCGACTATTGCCTTTAGGCGGGTAAGGGCTCGGAAGAGCATTACCCTATCTCGGCTAATAGGTCCTGTCTTCGCCGCTGCCTCGTCTTCTCGTCGGTGTGCTCGTCGCCGTAGTGGTTGCCCGTTCGGGTGCCGTTCGCCTTTCTCCTAGCGCTCGTTCTAGATTCCCTATATATATCCACGGACCGCGTTCGCTATAGCCTTCCGTTCTTCGCGTCCCTGTCCCACTCCTACTGCTAGTATGCCACTAGCTAGGGCCTATACTCGGAGCTTTACTATCGGGGTTTGTTGCGTATCTGGCTGCCGCTAGGCCTATGATCCTGTCTTCTTTTTAGGCGCTATAGATCGAAGGCGTGTCGTGATCGCCTAGCACGCCGCGCGGATATCGCTCCCTGCCTTGCTATTCGCCGTCTGGAGCGCATGGCCTATAGCGAGCTGTTAGAGGTAGAGGTCTAGTGGCGTGATCTACGTGTCTACTTCTAGGACCTGCGTCGGTATAGTACGGTATGCCCCGGTCACCCTACGTAAACATTCGTTCTACACGTTTTGAATCTGCTTTATCTAGCTAGTCGCGTAGGTTAGATACTAGACTAGTGCCCTAAAGGTGATCGCCGGTCGGACGATAGAGCTATATAGCTAGCGTGCCTTTACGAAGGCTACGCCCTATATAGAGGCCGCGAGGCGCATAACTAAGGCTTTGTTCTAGTCTCCCCGTTGCCGGAGCTACTTTAGGTAGGCGTACTACCGGAGTTGCGTGTCTACTTAGAATCCTAGGACCCGGATAGATAGCTGTGGAGTAATCTAGCTTACGCCGGTCCCGGCCTCGATCGTGGCTTAGAGGTTGTGCTTCTTCGGGGTCCTCGTAAGGTGGATTATCTAGTACTTCTTAGGTACGAAGACTGCCCCGTGTCGCGCTGCCTATTCGTTATATACCTCGAGCGCCGCTTCGAGTTAGCGGTAGTTAGTCTCGGTTAAGTCGCTATATGTTAGGATGTTCGTGTTATCGACAAAGCCTATATAGGAGTTAGCACCGTCGGCGCTTCCCCTAAGTAGCGGGAGGAGCGTAGAGGCGAAGAAAAGGAAGAGGATTAGAGAGAGCGATAAGCCCTACGGGATCCCCGTTTCCGTAGGCCGTATCTAAGGTTCACGCCACTCCCCTAGGACGAGCTACGTAGACCGGTTACTAAGGAAGGACTTGACGAACGCGACGAGCTAGCTAGGCAGACCTTTCGCCCGGAGGTTGTGGAGTAGTCGGGCGTAGGAAACTTTGTCGAACGCCCCCGAGATATCGAGGGATAGTAGGGTAGCGACCTGTTGTCGGCGTGTTACCTAGATTATATAAACCTGTTCCGTGACGAGTTCTAGGGCGGTCGTCGTAGACCGCCCTAGTCGGGCTCCTATCTGCTCGGCTAGGAGGAGCTAGTGCTCCTCGGCTAGCTTAGAGATACGATCGGCTACGATGCGCTCTAGCGCCTTACCGATCGTGCTAAGTAGGGCTATCGGGCGGTAGGCCTTCCTAACGTCGTATCTGGCCCTACCCTCCTTACGGAGGACGACTGTACTCGAGCACCGGAAGGGGGTCGGTACGTATAACTACTAGAGGCATACCGTGAACAGCCTCGCGAGGTACGGGGCGAGCGTCTAGCGGTAGTACTTAGGGAATCGGTTAGGGATCTTGTCTAGTCCTAGGGCCTTGTCTAGTAGCGCCGCTTTTAGCACTATTAGTACCTCCGCCTCCGTTACTTCTTAGCTAGTCTCGAGCTCCGTTAGGTATACGAAGCCTTCGATATCGTCGAGTCGGGTAGTAACCGGAGGAGGGAAGAACGCCTCTACTAGCGCGTCGGCTCTACCTTACTAGGCTTCCTAGAGGACCCCTTACCTATTACGGCAAGGAAGGAATCGTATTTAGCAAGCTAGCTACGAGATAAGGTGACAAGTCTTAGCCGCGCTTTCCTACTTATCTAGCACTACCGTATAGCTACGTTTCGAGAGGTTAGCCCGGAGCAAAAGCTTCCCTCTACGCCCTCCCTCCCTGTTTGCTCCTTAAGCCAATATCTACCTCTATAGGCCTAAGCCCTTTAGTGCTCTCTATTGACCGACATGCGCATCCGTCCTCTCGGGCTGTACAGATAGTGTTAGCCGTCGCTACTAGTGTACACTACGCCCTAGGTTTTGACGCCCTTCGCGTTACCGTAGCCTATCTCTAGAAAGCGGCCGTCCATGCCTCGTAGGTTTGCTCGGGGCACACACCACGCCGGGTAGCGTACTCCTTACGTTTCCACCTACTAACCAATATGAAGTTCCTTATTACCCTGCCCTCGATCCTCCCCGATTACAGAATTAATCCACTTGCATTGTACGTCTTTTCCCCGTCCCAACAGCCGTCTTTTCCTTGCTCAGGCTATCGTCTTTTCCTCGTCGCAATCTACCATGTCAGACTGGGTGCGTTGTGTAGCGGGACAGACAGTGCCTCAGGCAAAACCCTCGTTCCCATACCGGGTGCTCAACAGGCCCTTACAGGCTTCGTCGCGTGTCCACCTACCCACCGCATTGCCCGCTGGCAAACACCAGATTGTTTCGTAGTCCGCTCGACGCCGTCGCATAGTCCGCTCAGTTGTTGTTCTGTAGTCCGCTCGTCTAATGTTCGTCGCTCAGCCCGCTCGGTTTGCGGTCTCCGGAGGTGAAAATTCTGCACTCACACCAGAGGTGTCCTGTCGAGCGTATAGGCCAAGGTTCCGCGCCCTTCTTACAAAAGAAGAGGGACTCGCTCCCGACACGAGTACACGCTCGTCGGATGGTTTTCATACCCGTTTTGCTGGTAGTCCTCTGTTCGCCGCGGCTTCGCCTGCGTTGCGCGCCCGTCGCGCCCACGACGCTCCAGCGTGAGAATACTTGGCTCTCTCGTAGCAAGACGAGAGGTTCGTAGCCGACACCACGTACAGGTGATTCTCGTCGTCGACCCTGAGGGTGAAATAGAATGATCTTACGTGCCCGCTCCAGTACGGCTTGAAGCCGCTTGAGGGGAAGATGTCTTCTGGCATGATTTGCGGCCCACGCCTGATAGTTGGGAAGACTTGATGTACCCTTGACACGCTCGCTCAGCTTGGTCAAAGGGACTGCGCTTGAGAATGTATCCTCGATCGGAGTGATCGTCACTGAGGTTCCGGAATGTTTCTTGGCTGTTTGAGGTCTTGCGCTACCAGGCCGACTCCCACTCGATGGGCCGACATCCTGCAGCTCGATCCCATTCGATGCTCTGTGATTCATATTCCTCTGGAATAACGAAGATCGTAGCGACAGCCCACGACTCCTTGCTGACCTTGGAGAACCAAGCTCATACTGTGGTGACCTGGGCGAAGCTGTACTAGGTGATGTGACATTCGGCCCATCTTGACCAGCCACAGTGTTCACTGACAAGTTCCTCACTTTCGCGCGCTCATCTGTGTCCCGTGGCTCCACAACTTCGTCGCTCTTGCGCTTCTTGAGCTTCGCATTGCGCTCCACATCCTGAGACCATCGTACTCGGTGCTCTTGCTCTTGCTCTTGCTCGACTGGCGCCTGTGTCGAAGTCGCATCAACGCTCCAAGATCCAGTCTGGACACCATCGTGGTCGGCATCGATTTCGCCATCGCTGTCCTCGTACTGTCCGGACTTTCTCCTGCGCACGCCTCCCTCGCCCGAAGGCTCGGCGCCTACCATCGCATTGATCCTCGTCTTCTAGCCTGGAATCATGGTCTGTCGTGCTGTCGAACACTCGAGTAATGATTGCGACTTCATAGCTAGAGCCGCAGAGCTGGAGATTAATGTTTGCTTAAGACTGCGCCGCGTGGTCTCAGAGCCTCAAGAGTGACCGCTGGCTTAGCCTTGTACGGCGTCTCATGCTTGCACAGCCTCCTTCACTTCGCACGCGTAATGCAAGCCAATGCTCGTCATGCAAGGTGGCATGCAGTGTACCTGCATGCCCCGCGGCGGAAGATAAATATGTTGGCGTCAATAGCCGATGACCCGATAAATCTGTTTTCGAAGCAGTATATAGGTCGTCTGGACAAAATGCTGTCGTGTATGCTGTCCCTCTCTCTTATGCAAATCCAATCGACCGTTTCCCATGACGCCGCGCTTGCTAATCAGCTCCCTTGACAGTTACCGTCTTCCTCGAAGCACCACGACGCACTACCCTCGCCTCCTATGCGAGCCTGGCCAACGGGCTTTGATTCCCCTTCGAATCAAGAAGTCCCGGATATTGTCCCACAGCATTGTCGCAAAGACGATCGTCATGAATGCCACCAAAGCAGGAATGGCAACAAACCAGAAGAAGTGGAAAGAATGGTCCAGCCCCTTGCCACCAGCAAAGTTCATACCAAAGTAACCTGATATGAACGTTAACGGCGCGAAGAATACCGTAACGATGGCCAGAATCATCATGAAGTTGTTCGTCTTCGCGCCGACTGTGTTGAAAATGAGCGTCGAGATGTTATTAGCACTCGCGTCCATCTGCTCCAGGGCGGAGATCATGGTAATGCAGTGATCGAGGACGTCGCCAAAGTAGATGTGTGCCAATGGAGTGATGACCACATTGCTGGTGGGATCGGTCCTCTTCATGGCGATCTTCCTAAAATCGGAAAATTGTCTCGTTGCGATAGGTGCACCCTCGCGGTCGCGTTTGACTTTGCAGGCCGTGGAAGGGGCCGGGATGGCTTGTGGGTATGTTGGCGCCGGTGCCTCTCCAGGGGTTCCGGCGGCCGGAGGCGATGGCGGTGTTTCGGCATGGTGGTCTCGTAGCGAATTAACCAGATGCACGATCGGCTTGAATAGGTTCTGTAGCATGTCGATCTCCTCGCCAAAAATATGCAGCGAACGCGAGGTTTGGATGTTTGGTTTCGTCATAGCATCAATCTGCAGCTCCTTACGGGCCTTGTTGTAGGCATCCTTGACCGGTAGGGCCAGATCCACAATAGCATCGATTATTGCTTGAGTCAGCAGGGAAGCGTCGTTACTCCGCCGCAGTATCGTTTCCTTGCTGTTCAGCCGCTTCAAGATAGGCCTCTCCACATCCTCAGCGGAGTGCTCGAAAAAGCTGATAACGCAGTTGTCTGCCAACAAGAAAATGGCCACTTGCTCAACACTGACCGCGAAGTTCTCCTGAGAAAGTGCGCTATGCTTTTCCATGAACGCGGTGTGCTCTGGTATCATCGCGCTCTCGTATCGATGCAGAGTCCGTATTGGTTTAATAGGGGTCTCCTCGGACGTTCCAGAATGTGCATTCACGTATTGGTCGATCTTCCCGTCGCCATCCCGATCCAGATATCGAGGAAGCACATCAGGCTGCTTTTGGCCGGTGAAGTAGCTCCATCTACTCTTGGGCCTTCGCCGCCTATTGAAGTCAAGCTTCTCATCGATCTGTTCACTATCCGAATCGCTGTTACAGCTGCAATTCTTGTCGTTCCGGCCGTTGTGCTGATGTAGTCGTACCAGCTTTTGTAATGTAAGGATGATACAAGCGTGGTTTGCATACCAATCGACCTTTGTGCGGGTCTTTGTATGAATCAAGTCCTCCACGGATAGCCTGTGTAGGTGGTATTTCCTTCCAAGTTGTTTGATGACGTCCCAGCTGAGTCCATTGACCGAAATCCAGCGGCAAGGGAGTTCTTCCACGCGTGGCTTACGAAGCGCTCCTGCAAGACTACGACGCGCGCACAGTCAACTTTGGGCCGCACTCTTCACCCATACAATACATACATACCTCTCATTGTCCGCCCTAACATGCTCCACACCGGCATCCGAGAAGTCGATAATATTGATCTCACACCTCGCTTTCAACCTCGTCAAATGCTCCGGGTCATCCTCGGCATTGGTATCGACACCAGGCTCCGCGCCAGGTTCGTAGTTCTCCCCGATCGGCGCTTCATGGTAAGTTGTCACGGTATTTGATCTGGAGAACTTCCTGTGTCGAAGGGTCCCTGTTGTCCCAGTAGACACGTTGCTCGTCGTGCGGCGGAGTTCCTGTGGCGATTCTGGTGGAACGGGTGATTTCGGTTCCGACGAGCCAAAGTCGCGCATCGCGACGTCGTGGGTCGTTGTCATATTGGCGGTTGAGGTGTGTGGCCATCAGGGTCGGTAGTTGTCAAGGCGTTCGAGACGCTCGAAGTATACACTGTCCTCAGCTGTGGAAGCCGGAGTGGCACCTGTATCTTCGGTCCATGAATTAAACCGCTCACGGTATGCCGAAGGACTCGGCGCACAGGAACGATCTGGTACAAGAGGCAAGAAGAGTTCGACAGGAGGAGTCGGCACGCGAGATGTCGTGCAGGGGACCCGATCGCTAAAAAGCTTGTCGGTAACTCTAAATCCGCCATCCCACGTTGCCGAACTTCTAGGCTCAAACATCCCGTGGATGCAGTCTTTAAACCAGCAAACGAGCTACCACACAGCTGACGCGGCCTTTGGGGCATCACTTGTGTGGCTATACTACTATAGTCTGCCGAGGGCTCGACGTTGCATCTCCTTTAAGAGCCTCGTATGCACACTATGTACAGCTACGTGTCAACTAATCATTGGGGCGATGGAGACTCAGGGAACTGGCTCGCGTGCCATCGTCGGCGCATAGCGCGAGCGAGCCTCCTCTACGCGGCGAGATGTCCACCGCGTTTCCCCTCGCACCCAGGCATTACCAACGTATCTCGGCGCTTCTCCCACCAGAGCACTCTTCTTCTCCTCGTAGCGTTCCTTGTTCAAGCCCGATGCCAGCATTTCCTCTTCCGTTCGAATCTCTATCTCGACGCGTCCCGTTGGAGTCTTGTAGCGTACTTTCGTCGGTGCCCATGCTCGCCAACGCCAGAGTAATTTGGGAAGCTTCCGTGCAAACAACGAACCATCCGCATCTTTGCCTCGTCCACTCCAGTCAGCTGTAGAGCCGAGCAGCAATCGCAGCCAGCGCTTCACCCAGAACACATCTCTCTGTCGGATCAGGTCTGCATGTTCCCAATCTGCACGCAGAGTTTCTACCGAATCGTGCGGAAAGCCATTTGCTCGATTCTCAAGCTGTGCCTTGAGACTGCGCCGCAACATGTATGCCCTCCTTCTGTGCCGTCTGAATATTTCGTATCCATGTTGCATGTGGTCAATGATTAGCGGTGTGCATTGCCGCTTGAACAGGTTCTTGATGAGATAGTTGTACATGCCCATGGTCGGCTCGATACGATACGGCTCGCCTGTCATGGTCTGCCAAAGGCGTAGAACGCTTTGGGCTGGCAACTGGCCGACATTGCTGCTGTCTCTTTTAGCCGTGCCATAGCGTGGGATGGCGAGAACAAAAGTCCACTCAAAAAGCTGGCTCCACACTTTGAGGCTGATCGAGAGGTTGTAATGGCGCGCAACAAAGTCGACAGTACGCAGAGCCGTTGGGATGTCGTTGTTTATGCCGAAAGCATGTGCGATCGTCCACAGTAGGCTCGTTGTGGGCATCAAAGGCGAGTGCTCGGGCAGCTGTTTTGGCGCCATTGTCTCCTCGTTCGTGCCCGCAAGAATGCCATCGATATCTATCCCCCACACCTTTTTCAACACGGATTTGACTGTATTGACGTCGCCTTCTCGCGCGGCTGCTGTCATAAGAATTCGAAAACTCTCTTCGTCGGCGATAGCTCCATTTGCAAGCATCTCGTTGAAGATTCGCATGGCCTTCTCGCGCATGCCGCCGGGCCCAACACGGTAGTTCCCATATCTCGATGCTGAGCGCGGTTTCCTTCTGGCCAGCATGTGGAAAGGAATGACTCTGACTCTCTGTCGTGACCCGGCCGAGTGGACTCCATTCCAGACGACAGCTGACATGTAGTAGTTGTAGCACTGTGTGTCGGGTGTGTGTCCATCACTCAGCAACGCGTTCCACATAACAAAGCCCATCTTCTGATTGCCCAGATCTCTAGCACTCCGCATGAGAACGATGTAATCGCGCAATGTCAGTTTGATGCCTCCAGATCTGCGTATTCCCACTGCTTGACGAAGTACTGAACTGTACTCGTATGCAACCTGACGCATTGGTGCTATCCGCATCATCTTGACCATGGCAGCACTGAGCTCAATATGAGCGCTACCCAGCTTCGCAACAAAGTTGCTGGGCTCGAGGACTTGTATGATCTCGGAGAACGTGGTCGTAGGGATGTCCCGTATCCAGTCCAGATCTTGGGCCTGGCTCGCAGCAAAGAGGCAGCGCGTCACCATGTCTGCTTCGCCTTGCAGTAGAGCTTTTGACAGCTCCTCCTTGTAGTCGATATCGAGCATCGTGCTCTCTTGTACAGATGTGATCTCATCTTTCACGGTCTCAGCACCAGCAAGAACTCCATAATCTTCGTGATCCTCTGCAGCCTCGAACTGTTCCCACAATCGCTGATGTTGCTGTTCCGCAGATACTGCTGAAGTACCACCTTCCTGTGCCAGATCTGGTCGTCGTCGGTCGAAGAACGTCTTATCAACATTCCGTTTGGATCGACTGCCGCTCGGTAGCTCGTCTCCAGCCTCGTTACGATGTGCTCGCGTGCCCAATCCCCATCCTCCTGGCTGTCTTCGTGGCTCTGCAGTATCCTCGCTCCCCTCTACCTCTTCAAGCATCCCTCCCATGCCATTGAGCCTCAGCGCATCATCGCTGTATCCCCTCCCCTGTACCTTCACCCACCTCCTGGCTCTGCACTCGGCACAAACCCAATCCCCCCTCTTCCTCTTCCCGGAACTCCATAACGTCGTGACCACTCGTCTTGTATCGAATTGCCCAAGGCGGGCAAGAACTGAGGTCATCAACGAGTCCGTGCAGGCCTCCCATCGGGGTCCAGTCCAGGTCGAATCCGGTGGTTTTGCGGCGTTGATGAAAGTTCACGACCCGGCGAAGACGGAGATCCACTAATACCGTGAGCAACCCTGCAGCCCTAGGTATCGGCCATACCCGCGCTGCCGCAGCATGGGCCAAGCATATTCAAGCAACTTCAACCTCGCTCCTAGCGACTTGCGACAAACTACACATCGTCCACCATATCACCGCACTCACGTCAATGACCAATGGCCGAGCCAGAGGATGCAGGAGCCAACCCGGTGAATGAGCCACTCGACCTAGTGCGCCTATCACTCAACGAGATTGTGTTTGTGAAGCTCAGAGGAGACAGAGAGTTGCAGGGCAGGCTACACGTCAGTGGAAGAGCACAGCGCATACCGCGCAACACCTACTGATATGTTAGTAGGCGTACGACAGTCACTGCAACTTGGTCCTTGGCGATGTTTCGGAGACGGTATACGTGGTAGACGAGGAGGATGAGCAAGAGAACGTGAGGACGGTGAAGAAACAGTCGGAGATGCTGTTTGTGAGAGGTGAGGATACGCTGGCAGGGGAGAAGGAGATGGACGGTACTAACACAATTCTAGGCGACAGCGTCGTCCTGATATCGCCACAGCAATAGCCTCAATGAGGGCGAGGAAAGAAGCACAAACAGCATGAAAAGCCTGCATCGCCATTGATACGCTGGGGAAGGACGGCCATCGCTCAGGCAGCGCAAACCATCGGTTTTCGAGGGCCGATCATGACTCAAGGACACACAAGTGGATATGATGGGAGAGTAGCGCAAGCTACAAAGGTTTCATAACAACTTCATAAGTATTACTGCATTAGGAAGTGTATCACGGAAACGCTTCAATGGTATGCAAAGAATCTGCCTGCCGCATCGTGATCACCAGCCTCCGTCTCATGGGACGGCAACACACCTCACCATTTTCTTAGGTTGTCTCTAGGGTATCATAAATCATCAGGCAGTCTCCCACTTACAAACACCGCCAAATGCCAAGGCAACCCTGCCTCTGCTCCGCTTGTATTCATCAACAGTAACCCCTCGGCCGTCGCGATTGTTCCACTTGGTAATAATAAAGATCTCGCACTTCAGCCCAGGACGATTCCCAAGCTCTCGCAGTGGCACATCGCACCACCAGACGTCTCCGTTCGTCTCGAACGGTATGTAATTGCGATCCAGGCCAGCATCCTTAAGGTTCTCCAGGCACAATACATAGATATAGTACGGCCCTTTGCCACAACGGATCGGATCCCAATGCGGGCACACTTTCTGGAAAGCAAAGCGGACCGTTGGGCCCTGCTGCGCGAGAACAATCTTCTTCTCGACTGGCTGGAAAGTTGTCTTCGCGAGGCCTTCTTCTGCAACGAAGCCGGAGAAGAAGTCTGCTCCACATCCACTTTTATTGCCCGTGATATACTTTTCCCATGTGACGATCCGGCCATCCGTGCGAAATTGCTTGCTATCGTCACCAGGGAAGTGGTCCAGGCCAAAGTCGTTGTTGGTCTGCGTGAACTTATCGGGGGAGAAACTCTTGTTATATGCCTGGTTTGCGCCCAAATGGCCAGCGCCCCAGCAGCAGTCAATAAGCTTCCACTCTCCATTATCGATCTTCACGGCGTTCCAGGCATGCCCAGCATTGTATCGTGGAAGAGGATCACCCGGCTTCAATTCAGTGTGTCCGAATCCTTTGCCATGGCCACTTACCACGACAGCTTCAAGACCAACCTTCAGCGCCAGGGCCGCGAACAGACCAGCATAGCCTTCACACACTGCAAGACCGGACTGCAGCGTTCCTTGTGGCGTACTAGGCTTCACATTGTTACCAAAGAAAGCCACGGTATCGTAGGCAACGTTGTGATGCAGCCAGGTGAAGATGGCTCTTGCCTTATCTGTGAGTGACGGGAACGGAGACGTGAGCTGATGCGCAAGCCATCCTATGTCTGTTGACGGAATAGACTGCCGTGGAAATCTCGCCGCATGATTGTCTGGACCAGAAAAGTCTCGACAGTGCAAGCAAGAGTTCGATGCCGTGTATGCGCTAGGTGCGCTCACAGCAGCGGCAGGAGCTGATGCTGGCGCGGAATGTGCAATCTCATCGAGCTTGTTTCGAATCGGCCATTCATTCCCTCCGGTGATCCTCTCCACCTCTCTTTGCTGGTCGAATACGATGAGCGTTGGCCAAGCCTGGATCTCGTACTTTTGCAATAGATCTTTGTTTTCATCTGTGTTTATCTTGATGAACATGACCTGACCTGGTCGTGACAACTCGCGGGTCATCTCAGTGTAGGCTGGTGCAAAGGCTCGACAAGGTCCGCACCATGGTGCCCAGAAGTCGGCCACGACTGCACGAGATGATGCTAGACATTGATCAAATTGCGATGCCGAGGTAATGTCGATTGGTCCTGATGTGGAGCTCGGTGCGTTGGACGGTGCTGGAATGCCATTTGGCTTGGGTTTCGAAGCCTGTAATGCCTTGAGATCTGGTTTCGAAGAAGCGGGAATCGGTGGAGGAGCGCCGTAACCCTGAGAAGAGTCTGGCCGGACTCCAGGTACAGGTGTTGGTGCCGTGGCACCTTTGTTCATACCCCAATCCAGAGCAGAACGCTTAGGTCTGGGTGGCATGGCAGGTTCTGCACGGGGTGGCGGCGGTGGCAGAGGTTCAGCACGTTGCCTCGGCGCCGGCTCAATCGCAAGTCGTTCTTCACGTGGCTCATCTCTACTATCGAACCTAGGCACGACTGCAGGCTGAATTACAGGCTGCCTCACTAGAGGTGGTGGAGTCGTCCCATTCTTCCCAACTTGCTCTACCTTCGGCGTTGACTTTGTCTGTCTGAGAGGTCTCATACCAGCATACTTCCGATCAGCAGCTTCTCGCTCTTCCTTTGTTCGTTTCGGGGGTAGAGGAGGAAGCTTGGAAGCGTCAAAGTCTGGCGCCCGAGTTTTGTAGCGCTCGCCTTGTGATGTGAGCGAGGTGGCGTTCGATACTCCCGAGACAGATGACCTTGTCGTCGCAATAGAACTCATGGATTCATTCGATCCTCTCCGGCTTCGGTCGAAATCTGAGGGCGCCTCCGAGGGTCGTCGTGGTGGCAGAGCTGGCGATGGATTTCCCGACGGTCTCCTGGGTGGCAAAGCAGGTCCGGCGGACAACTGTGACGATTGCGTTGTAGTCCTCGCGGGTAGAGGAGGTCGTGCAGCTCCATTACTGCCATTCACGATATGGCCATTCGTTGCTCCTGCATCAGGTAAATTCCCCATCGAGCGATTCGCAGATGGTGCATGAGCCTGAGTGAGAGGCACATTTGCGCTTTGAGGTCGATCAGGTCTCGCAGGTAAATGTGGCCTGGCAGGCGGCGGTGGTGGTGGTTGTCGCCTTTGCGCTGGTGGGGGCACTGTCCCACTTGCCGTGCGATGACTTTGTGGCGTCGTTCTAGGCTGTGGTTGGCCAACTTGACTCAGCTTCAGCGCGGCCATACGCTCCTTGATGGTCATTGGGGCTGGCTCGTCGTCCGCCATGTTGTGAATTATACTGTGGTTGTACCGTGGCTCAAAAGAATGTGGTTGTAGCAAGGACGACTCGAAACACTACGGACCGGTGAACAGCATGGCTAGTAGGTCGGAGGATGGAAGCTGATGGTTTGCTTCGAGTGCACAGCCGCTCTGCCAAATAGTGTGAGTCTGGATGCTGTGCCGCGGAGCTAAGGTTTTCCATGCGATCCTTCAGAGGCAGAAGTGACAGTTTTGGGCCCTACACAAAAGAGAAAGGACAGAGGGTTGCAGCTGCCGCCTCTAAAGGCGACCACTGAGCACGATCTGTTGCCGCGTGGAGTGAAGTCAAATGTGGGGCGACCTCGTTTGGGGTTTGGCGCTAGAGCGATCTGTCATACCACGAAGCAGGACGACTGTCGTAGCACGGCGTATACATGTACACAAGACCTAGAGGGGTGGTAAATGATAGCATGATATGATCACTCACAGGAGTAGCGAAGCGTTTTGCATTCACGGTTCCTACTATGCAGAGAAACGACTGAGTCATCTGGTGCTCTTAGGGTACATGCTAAATAAAGTCATGGGATAAGGTCCACTCCACCACGACTGGCTCAATCATGGAAGGCTGTTGTCGTAGTAGCCTGCTGTAACTTGCTCGGTAATCCAGATACGTTTCAGGACTTGTCGCGCTCAAAAACAGCAGCCACAGCCAGTCTCGCTCTGCATGAGGACATTTCATGTCTGATATTGCCAGCGCAGCTGTCGTTATCAGCTCAAAGTCTCGATCGGACAGCACACAATTAGCACACGGTGTAATTAAGTGCCCAGCACACGTATCGTCATTACGGTGTCGCAGAATCTGCATAGATACCGGAAGGTTGACACAGCATTGCTTGCAGTCACATCTATTGCTTATACGGTACGTCTTATGCACTCTACCCAGCCGATCGTCAGCCTGCGGTAACGTCCATCGCTTTTCTTGCACCATCATCCGATAGTCATGCCATGCCATGCAGAACAGATCCAAGTGATTATGTGATAAGAGCGCCATCATCCTTTCTTCCCCCCGACAACGCAATTCCGAAGCACGCGCGCTTGAAAAAGGGAGTGTGTGTCGAGACTTTGCAATCAACAAACGAAACTCATATCTTCATCATAGACATCCTCCTAATTCGAGATCACAGCGCCGAGCTTGAAAGCAAACTTTCGCAATCCAGAGAAATGAGCACGGTCTATGTCCTTCTTTTGGTGCTGGACGGTGATGGTCTTGACGTGTATAGGCGCACGGCGAGGTTGAATGCGTGGCGTAGGAGAGCAGCGCATGGCTGGCTGATGTGTTGCAATCGACGGCCGACATTGATCATCGCTTGCGCTTCTTGTTCTTGTCTGGCAGGGCAGGAGCCAGGAAGAGACCACCAGCAGGGATCCCATGAGGCGCCTGCGGTGGTGGAGAGTCATCACCATATTCTTCTTCGTCAGCCTTCTTGAGAGTGATGCCCATGTGTCGACCATAACGACCCTTGCGTCCGTTGCCCTCGTCTTCACTGACGCAGCCATCGATACCGATGCCGGCATCCTTGCAACGACCACAAGGGCGCTGTCGGTCACAGCCCTTCTTGCTCTTGCGACAACGCTGGCAGCGCGGCTTCGAGGATAGATCTTCCTCGTCCACGCCAAGCTGGTGCTGGAAGTTGATCGTGGACGCGATGGATGCCTTCCGAGATTGAGAAGGCAGGGATGCCGGCGACATGGGTACCTTTGGGTTGCTGTGTCCGATGGAAGCCTTCTTATGCTTGGAAATAGAGAGCGCTCGTGGCTTTGCAGGCTTCAGTCCGTTTGGACCATTGATCTTGCCCGACTTGACCTTCGGCTTGAAAGCTTTGCGTTGTCCATCATCACCGTTGACCTCGTCACTGCCAAAGTTGCCATCGCGATGGTCTTCATATTCCTCTCCGCTTGTGCCATCGCTGGGCAGCTCATTCATGGTGCGCTGTTTCTTCCTCTGTGGACCAAGGTCATCCTTCGAGAAGCGTGGTACAGCAGGAGGCCCGGCTGGCCCTTCATCTTGCTCTTCATCCTCCTCTTCCTCCTCATCAGACGAGGCGGCATCTGCCTTGCCGCTGAGTGCATCGTCGACAGTCGACGTCGAGGTACGTCCATGAGAGAACGCAGACGGGTCCCCAAGGCGCATCAGTTGAAGCGCGACATCCTCATCGGAGATGACACTGCCGATGGTTGGATCAGGTGTCGGCAGGATACCACCACTGGAGTTTCTGTTTGAGCCATAGCTTGCACCGCTAATCCGGCTGCCTCGCGCTGGCCTGTTAGGATGTGGGAAGCCACTTTGGTAAGGGTTGGATGGGAATGGAGGCTGCATGTAGCCACTGCCATGACCGTAGCTCTGCGGCGAAGGGAGTGCCTGCGAGTATGAGAAGGTCTGCTGGTTGGATAACGCATAGGGCGAGCCAGCAGGTCCACTGCGGCGCTGAGGAGAGATCGACGATATCGACGCACTCATTGGCACCTGAGGTGGAACGAACAGTGGCAGTTCCTGGTCGGCTTGTGTTAGTCATGTTGCGACAGAGGGAGTCAGTCATGCTTACAGAACTCTCAAATGCCCTCTTTCTTCGACCACCTTCTACAATGTTGTCAACCGTGATCTCTGCCTTGATCTCCTCGGCCTTGGATCGGCGAGAACTAGTCACTGAAGCGTTGTCGCCGCTGCTATAGCCATCGCCGTTCATCATGGTTACGTCCTTGCTTGTGGTTCTCTGCGATCGGGGTCTACCACCCGGCGCAGCAGACGCACTACGACGACCAGTCTCGGACTGAGGAGACATGCTACGAACTCCTGCAGATCGAATGGCTGACCTCGACGGTGAGTGGTTGGCGCTGTGAGATGACGGTCGCATTTCGAACGGTGCGCCGAGGGCATGCTTCTTTGGCGACACGGAGTCTCTGATCCGCTCTTCGAAGGAGGCAGTAGGTGGTGCCACGGTCCTGACGTAGACGACCATGTCGTTCTCGAAGTTGTCGAATGATGCGATGATGCTGAAGCCGTCTCTGGTTTCGAAACTGACGCCATACTCATACAAGCCATAGAAGTTCTTGACGGTAGTGATGATGGACTCTGTCGTATCGTTTGGCGAGATCATGACCCGCATTGGTAGCCGAGCCTGTATGCGCGGGTCCTTGGGATCTATAAGCTGGAAGACAACATGTCTCTGATCTTTCTTGGCGGGCGACCCTCGAGCATATCCAGATGTCGCAGCAGCACCATTGCTGCCTCGCAAGGCGCGTTGAGCATTGCCCATGTATGGCTTGTTATCAGGCGTCTCCTCTTGTCCCATACTGCCATGACGTGTCGGATACTGGTGGTTCTGTCTCTTTGCATCGGCCACGCTAGCAGCGTTCTGGGCCCCGTTGGACAACATGCTCGAAACGTCCATATCTTGATATACTGCCACCCCTATCGGTCTGATAGGGTAGGCAGGTGTATTTTGAAAGTGTTCGGCGCGAGTTGTGGGTAGACGGCCGATATGTGCTACCCACGCTGTCGTCGGCGCAAAGGCAAGGGTGGCCACGGGGCGGTGACAACGACGACGGGAGACCTCGAACCTGCGGTGATCTGGGTCAGCGATTCGCCGGGGAGTATGATCGCGGGGTGTATCGAGTACGATAGCCAGCAACAGCAGGTCAGATGGGCGCTTGGGAAAGGGATGGGCGGCTTGTCTGGCAGCTGACCGGGGGATCGAGGACCGGGACGTTGAGGTCTTGATATTGGGATGTTTTCGTGCATTCTGGAGGTGATTGAGGACTTACCAAGGGTCGCGGTGGCCCGGCGAGGGTGGACGATGGGACGATGGTTGTTTGATGGGTTCTGGTGCAGTCTGGCATTCACCTCACCGTCGCCCGGCGCCGAGGCGGACTCCCAGGAAGGCGGTGCGAGCGGTAGGCGAGGGGAGATGATATCTCTGCAAAGGTAGCCGACAGTAACGATTGCCCAAGATATGATGACCACCGAGCCTCTCGCAACGGATTTGGCCAAGAGAGTCACTGTTGTGGTGAGGAGGAAGAATGGACAGCGAAGTTGGTGGAGACAGCCTGTGCTCTGTCCCGCACTGGCCTTCGGGATTACGGTACCTACATGCTTCACCTCTCTTTGCAACGCACGCGCATAATAAGATAGTCTTGAGAAATGGCACAGTGTTTCTACTACTACGATATCTACTGTCTACACATGGGCTGTACTGAGTGCGATTCGCCAGTATTCTGGTCATCCGCTGCAGTAGCCGCCATCCATCCGCTGAAACAAAGAACCTGTGACGGACTTCCAAGTAAGTCACTCACGACATTGCCTTGAGAGTGAACCGACAGGACCTCAATAAAGGGTACGAATTGAGAGCGTCAGTTCGAGAGCGCAAGACAAGTTGCCCCGAAAGCAACACACACAAAGCTGTCAGTCGGGCCAGTGTACAGAACTCGGGCCATGATGAGGTTGCGCACCGCGCTCCAATCAAAGCTCCCCTAGCCCACTGTAGGCAAGCAGATCAGCCGCCAACGTACGCACCGTCTTGCTGATGATAAGTGTATCGTGCGGCGTCGTGAGCAGTCGCCCGAATGACTTTGATGGGCGAGTGCGCAAAGGTAATAGAGTCCCAAGTGGGAGGCCGACTTGTCGCCATGGGTGCACAGGCGTGCATGGTGCGACACCAGCAAAAGATCGCGAACACTTGCGCAAGCGATCTAAGGTCAGTAGAAGCGAAGCATTCATATTATCGCATTGGCGCGATCCATATAATGGTGATATTTGGTCAGCAGATGCGCACATTCTTCCAGTGGACCATAACGGTGGCTTTAGTGAAGTGCTTGTCAGTGGTAGCACAAAGACCCGCTGCATATCTTTGCATATTACCCATGCGCGCATGAGCAGGAATGGCGCGGAGTCAATGGAGTGATCATGCCTGGCGCTTCGATTACCTCCTAGCACGCCGAGGACGGAACGGGCACTTTGAAAGTGAAGAGCTCTCTCGGGCGAGAGCTGTAGTTGGTTTTGCCGCTCGTGGTGATTGACAAACGTGTTGGATCGCAATGAATAAGCGCAGGTTGGGTCACCGCGATCCTTGTGAAAGCGTCATCGCGATACGCCAGTTGCCTTCGACATTCACCTGTCATAGCTTGTATGTCGCATGCTTCGAATTGCTCGTGTAGGCTTGCGCCCGCCACCTAGTTTGCAGGGTGGGAATCTAGCATGCATGAGATGTCCTTTCTGTCCCGAGGGGTCTCGATCGCTGACTCCACATCGGCAGACGACTGGTCGCAGCGCACGGCGAAGCTATTCCAATGATAGGTTGGCGGTGCACGATCCCGGCAGTGCAGTTGGAGACGGCCAGCACATACAGGATTGGACCACCCCCACACCGCCGGGTAGTCAGAGCAACACATAAGAGAAGCTCTGCGAAGCAGATGTTTGGTCGGTGGTGGTGTGTTTTGCGGTCAGCATCACGCTTCAGCGCGTGAAATTCGCGCATCCATTTGTTTTGCTCTCGGACGAGAAGCGCGTCTGAACCCGTCTAGACTGAGCCCTGGCAACAGCCACTGCAATACGGTCGCAAAGGTGGCATACCGACAAGGGGCCATTGTTAAGGATTAGGGTATCGTATGACCGTACCTTCGCGCCGGTCCGGGCAGTATGGAGGGAGATGTAGTGAAATGTGCATGTTTTGGACAGGCAGAGAAGACGCGACAGGAGTGACGTCGGCCTCACTTTCGACTTAGCGTCGTTTCTCTGCAGATCCAGGTTCCTGCTTCACGCGGCTCGATCCGCAGCTGGGTGTTTATCCTCATAACAACAACGACTGGCACCCTTCCTTAGTACTTTCTTAGCGGACAGCATCCAACATCAGCAGCGATACTCTGCGCGGTCTGCCACCACCGCGAGCAGGCGACAACATCGACGACCAGATTGAGCCGCGCCGACTTGCGCATGCTGAGTCCGTAAACATCGCGCCGCCGCCGCGTGCATCTGCACAGAAAGATCGCCGACGAGCACGACTACCGGCATACCGCGACAGATCACGCACTCGACTCAGAGCACAAGCGACAGTCACACAGAGAGACATCAGCAGCAGCGTAACGCGATCAGCAGACAACAGCAACACAGAATGGACGCGAAGGTAAGTCACTGTCGCTGAGATGCAAACAATCTGGTTGCTCCGCCAGAGCTGCCAACTTCCCAGAAGAAGCCATGGCCATCCATCTGCCTTGGGACACTCACATTCACAACACTGTCACCCAAACAACAAAATTTTCACACACGGCCGTATCATTCCTTCCTTACCCATATGCACACATCACTTGACGCTGTCATAAGACAACACTGCGCCGTCGTCAACAGCACAACAGCAGCAACATCGTCCTCATGACCAAGACACTGACACTGCATTCCCACCAGCCGCAACGACCGCTCGCGCGTGCGATACGCGTACACGACGAGAACATGCCGCCGCCAACAAATGGACCCATAGGAAAGACACTGCACCAGAGGACGAAGTCGACATCGGCATTAGGAGGCGTCGCACTCAACCAGAAGAAGGTACTCGGCGAGACCAATGCAAACCTCAGAGTGATACCCAAAGACGATTCGGAGATAGGCAAGGCGTCACCCGGCAAGATCAAGATCCACGCGGAGCCAGCTGCACCGGCGCAGACATTCCAGCGTCAAGCAGTCCGACCGCTTGCTACGAAGAGCTCCAGTATGCAGATTGCAGGTGCAGTCGCTGCCACCAGACAAGCTGCTGCGGCAGCACCCGAAGTCCAGCAACCCAAGAAGGTAGTGCCGAAGAAGAGCAAAGTGTTGAGAGACCCCGTGCCTGCAGCAGTACAGCTAGAGGCGCCTGCCAAGGTCAACAACGTCCCGGTGCAACCATCAGATATCGTCAACATCACCGCACATCCTCAGCCGGCGCTGGCAACAGAACAAAGCACAAATAATTTCATCCTCCAGCGTGATGAAGTCCGCCGCACAGAAAGCGTCCCACTTCGAGACGAAGCTGGCCCAAAGCTGCCGGTCCAGCCCGTTGGTGCAGTGTCCTCGATACCAGCAGTTGTCTCCGCCGCACCTCAAGAACACGCCCATCAGCAACCGATCGACGTCCTTCCCGCTCACAATGGCCCAGCGTTCCAGGTTGCAACACCACCCGAAGAGTTCATCGAAGAAGATTTCGACGATCAGGACCAAGATTATATGACTGCACAGTCTTTCGACATGCGAGATGCCACCGAGACGACCATCTTCAACCCTGCTCAGACAAAGAAGAACAAGCAGGAGATCGCGGAAGCCAGGGAATGGGTGGAGGCGAACCGAACGCCCGACGACATCGAGGATGAGCAGTGGGACACATCGATGGTGGCTGAGTATGGCGAAGAGATTTTCGACTACATGCGGGAGATGGAGAGTCGAATGGCGCCAAACCCATACTACATGGACCAGCAAACTGAGATCCAGTGGTCGATGCGAGGCGTCCTGATGGACTGGGTCGTGCAGGTACACCAGCGCTTTAACCTCTTGCCGGAAACCCTCTTTCTCACCGTCAACTACATCGACCGGTTCTTGTCCTGCAAGATTGTATCCCTGGGCAAGCTGCAATTGGTTGGTGCCACAGCCATCTTTGTTGCCGCCAAGTACGAGGAAGTCAACTGCCCCACCATCAACGAGATCATCTACATGGTCGACAATGGCTACACCGCAGAAGAGCTTCTCAAGGCAGAGCGCTTCATGCTCAGCATGCTGCAGTTCGAGCTGGGCTGGCCGGGTCCAATGAGCTTCCTTCGACGCATCAGCAAGGCAGACGATTACGACCTGGAGACCCGTACTCTCGCCAAGTACTTCCTCGAGGTCACCATCATGGACGAGCGCTTCGTGGGCTGCAAACCAAGCTTCCTCGCTGCAGGTGCCCATTGCATGGCACGATTGATGCTGCGAAAGGGCGACTGGACCAAGGCTCACGTCTTTTACTCCGACTACACTTTCCGTCAACTACATCGCCTACTGGGTGCCATATACGAGTGCTGCTCGAATCCACAGAAGCATCACGCTGCTGTCTTCGAGAAGTACTCCGACAAGCGGTACAAGCGAGCATCCACTTTCGTCGGTGGCGAGGTCATGAGAGGCTTTCAGCTGCCTTTCAGCTACCGCTCCAGTATGGGCGTACAGAATACTACCGGCACCTGGATCCCTCAGTGATCGCTGTTGCGTACGGCATCTCGTATGGTGTGTACCACAACAAGCAGACTGCGTGAGCTCGGCTGACATCTCATGCCAGTGCTTCTGTTCTTGACAATACGCTCGCTACAGGATCAGATTATCTTGCAGCTTGACGGTTCTTTTGGGCGTTTGGCGGCCTTTTGCTTCAGACCTGGCGCCTTGGTGCGCTTCCAATGACTGCGACGACGAACGACGACTGAACGAAATCGACTTTAATATCGGCATGTCCGACCACCCCAATCGGCTTGAAAGCCAGCTTTCTTTGTGCTATGTCTTTTTGAGCCTCTTTCCTTATCTGCATTGGACGGCAGCAACAGCAGTAGCAGCAGTGAGCATTCCTTTTTAAGATGGCACAGCGGTTCGTTGATGCCGGCGGAGGGCAGATAACGGAGATCGAGCGGTGGTGTTTTGTTACCAAAGCTTGAGCGAGGAGTTCTTCCGGGACCACAGAAAGGTCCTGATGATGGATAGAAAGGCGTTAATGGGCATGCTACTCGTGTGGTCTCTACTCACAGTAGGGTTGGGTAGCAGAGAATTTGAGCGCTTTCATGATCATGGACTGTGTCCTACCATATTCCGCGTCTTCGACGTGACCTGTACCGATGCACGACATACATGTGTCGTCGCCCCCACTGGCCGAGGCCATGGAAAGTTGGACCCCGCCGAGCGTGTCGGCCGGCTCACTTCGAGCGGAAGCTGTCGCTGAATCACCACCGCATTGCAGAGCTCGCGACGACGCTCCTGGTTGGATCTCTCGAGCGCTCTGAACAGTTTAGTGACCATGTTGATGGAACAGCCGTTACTTCATGTTCGTCAGGCAAGCACTTCTCGGACCCTGAAGATCTAACTTTAGCAAGTCCGGAAAGGTGGGCCGCGGTTTTCTGGCTCGCTCTTTGGACGGCACCGAGCTGCATATCGGATGTGCTGGTTCCTGCAGCAACGAACCATGACCTTCTCATTCTCCGACGCGGTGCCCTTTTTCCTGCCATGCGATAATGCTGTCCAAGCCACAGTTATGGACTTTCTGGCGCAGCACCATAGAAACGCATACAGCTGTGGGGATCCGATGAAGGTTTCATGGACAGTGCCGGTATACATGATGTGGTTAAGTGCAGGACTGAAAGACGTTCCTTTCTGTTTCAATTCCTCGTTATATCCTGCTGCTATCTTCTTCTCAACAGGTCCCTCGCGTCTTTGAATTGAGAGCCGTCCGGAAGATCACAGTTCATCAAGAGGAAACCCATTGACAGTCCTCCACCAAGCCCTTCAGCCCAAACCACAATGGCCCAACAACCCGTCCTCGTCCAAACCGCCTCCCTCCACGGCAAGGTCGCCCTCATCACTGGCGCCGGCCGCGGAATCGGCAGAGGCTGCGCCATCGAGCTTGGCAAGCGCGGTGCCAGCGTCGTCGTCAACTACGCCTCCAGCAAATCCGCCGCCGACGAAGTCTGCAAGATCATCGAAGAATGCGGTACCGGTGCCAAAGCCATCAGCATCCAAGCCGACGTCTCCAAGAAATCCGAAATCGAGCGCCTCTTCCAGGAGACCAAGGACCACTTTGGCAAAATTGACATTGTCATGTCCAACAGCGGAACCGAGTCCTGGGATAAGACGGAAGAGATCACAGAGGAGAAGTATGATCACGTCTTCAACCTCAACGCACGAGCGCAGTTCTTCGTAGGCCAGGCGGCGTGGAAGTACCTCGAGAACAACGGCCGCCTGATCCTGATGAGCTCGATCGCGGCGGGATTGCTCGGCGTGCACGATCACGTCCTCTACAATGCATCGAAAATGGCAGTGATTGGAATGATCAAGGCGTTCGCTACGGATTTCGGTGTGAGGGGTATTACGGTTAATGGTGTGGCGCCTGGTGGGATTAAGAGTGATATGTTCACGCAGAATGCGTGGCATTACATTCCTGGTGGCACGCCGGACTGGCCGGCGGATAAGATTGAGAACCTTATGGCCGAGCATTGTCCGTTGAAGAGGTGTGCTACGCCGGAGGATGTGGCGAGGGTTGTTGGGTTCTTGGCGAGTGAGGATGGTGGGTGGGTCAATGGTGAGTTCTTCGATCGATCTGATGTTCAAGTGTCAGTGCTAACATTCTTCCCTCTTCAGGCCAAGTCATCACCATCTCTGGTGGTTCTTCGCAATAAATGCATTGCAACATCGGTGCTGGGGTACAGGAGTCATGTGTATGATGGATTATGAGCTGGGTCATGAGCTGAAACATGTGGTACGAACAGAGGCTTAAAAGCTCGATGAGTGTTCGACGGCAGAGAGGATAGTGTCGTAGGATTTGCAGGTAGTCGGTATCGATGCATCCTTGGAAGCACTCATGCCGGAAAAGACGGTCCCCCAATGCGAGTCGTCGTAAGCAATGATAACCTAGAAAGACATCACTGTTCCGCCTTGGTTGCCGCAGGCATGCGTGTTCGCTATTTGGTGTCCAGGTTGCATAACATTCGCCGCTTTGCCGATTCGTGAGAACGCCGTGCGCTTCATACCAACTACAGTCTCCATGGATCTCTGTCGCCTGGTCTGGATCAGCTCCTCCATCTGTGGCGCATTGAATTGGCCGTGTTGGATGCAAGGAGTGATCTCATTCCCAACTTTACTCTACCGAGCGCTGCCCAGTCCAGTGATCACCACGATCCTATTCATGCTACATGTTCCATTGATAGCTGTGGCGGCGAGATGGAGGGCGCAGCAAGAAAGTTGCCAGCCGGCAGAGCAGCGGAAGGCTGGCGTATCACCGGAACAATGATGAGTGCGTAAGAGTGAAGCGGTAGCTATACGCACACAGCTAACCTGAGGATAGAATGTCTGAGACCTGGATTGTCAGAAGTCAGTATGTGCGGTAACGGATGGTCGAACGTGATGGGACCGCTCTCGTAGCATATGCCCTGAGCTCTGCTAGGAAGCACTCCAATGTAGCGGCAGAAGAGCGGGTACTCCAGCATGTTCGGGGCCATATTCGCTGCAGTGAAATCGATCGTTTTGCGACCACAATGAAGTGATTGGGCTCATGGAATCCATCAGCGTCTGCTTGGTCGTCGCGGCGAGCCGGGGTTGGGAGGGAATGGTGAGGACCACAGGACTATCACATGCGTATAGCCCGGTTGTCCTGCCGCCCACACTTCTGTAGGCTTGCCTGAATCACCAAACACAGGCTCTGCTTGTCCCCACCCACTGGTTCGCATGTCTTCGGATTTGGGGGAGAATCATAGGAGACTGCCGCCTATGTTGGCTTCCAGACTTGAGCTCGACACCTTTGACAGACATCTGCTGCTCGACAGGTTCCATTCAAATCGATCGTCCCAGTTGGACATTGTGATGCCGTGAAGCAAAAGAACAGGAAAGGGCGAGGAGCGGACTTTCTCGTTGGCGTATGTAATCTCGGTCCGATCGCAGCCGAGATCGGGAATGGGCGACCAGGGTATGGCAAGATCTATTTTGTAGAGCACATGTAGTCGACAACAACTTCATCACAGATTGGACAGCATTGCTCTAGCTGCTCAGACTTACTGCAGACACACGAAGCTGATATCAGTAACGTGGACCGACTTCGATTGATTCAAAGCTAAGAGCGAACCAGCACGTCATGCATATTCTTGTAAAGCTCAAACATACATGCTTCGGTCACATCTATCTCTATACTGATGCGATTTGCAGGTCACCAACGACGATGGGCCTCCTTCATCCACCTCGTCACCTTACATCCTGCCCTTCGTGAACTACTTGGAGAAAGCAGACCATACCGTCTCCGTCATAATCCCTGACAGCCAACGCTCCTGGATTGGGAAAGCCCATATGGTCGGCCAAGATGTACGAACAGAGTTCTACTGGCCTCCCAGCACAGCTCCCGAAGAGCACTCCTCCACCACCTCAGTCGGCGACGACGGTCGATACCCGTGGGTCCTCTGCAACTCCACCCCAGCGGGCTGCTCCCAACTCGGCATCTCTCACTTTTTCAAAGACCGCGGTCCAATCGACCTCGTCGTCTCCGGCCCCAACTACGGCCGCAACACCACCGCCGTCTTCGCCCTCTCCTCAGGCACACTTGGCGCAGCTCTCGAGGCTAGCGTCTGCGGACACCGTGCAATTGCTTTATCATTCGCGTTCTTCGTAAGTTGGAAGGACAAATGGCTCCCCCATCCATCGACAGCTAATGAGAATCCTCCCCAGGATCGCAAGAACGATCCCGACATCGTGGCGGAGAGTTGTCAGCAAGGAGTGAAAGTCTGCGAGTATCTCGCGAAACATGGTAGCTGGGAGCCTGCGCAGCTGTACAGTGTGAATGTTCCAGTGAAGAAGGGAGTCCTGAACTCGAGGGTATCGTGGACGCAGATGCTGCAGAACCAGTGGCAGCATGGTGCTTGCTTCCAGGAGTTGCCGGACGGCAGTGGCGTGGATGATCCTGCGTCAGAAGAGGCCAAGCTTAGACAGCAGGAAAGTCGGCAGGATGGTGGCGAGGAAAATCAGGGTGCAACTCCGGAGAACAAATGGCGACACAGACATTTCAAGTGGGCGCCGAGGTTTACGGACGTGTACGAGAGTGTGCAGAAGCATGGTCCTGGTTCGGATGGGTGGGCTGTGGAGGAAGGAGAGACGAGTATCACGGCGCTGCGGGCGAACTTCATGCATGCTCCAGGCTTCGAGGGTGAGGTGAAGCTTTGAGTCGTGATATAGTCAGCACTGCCGCGAACGAGATCATGAACGATGGCGAGGTCCTCATTGAGGCGACATGGTTGCGAACGTTAAATCGGCCTGACTACTGTCTAGAAACCCAATAGAGATGACCACATCCTGCTTCTGTGCTACTGATCTATGAAGTTCAATCAAAAGCACTGAGGCATGTCCAGTACTCATGAAAGATCAGGCACGACCCACTCAGATCGCGCTAATAATGATAGCGCCGGCTGTGGCGTTTGACCATCTCTATTCTTGGCTCCCTGGGAGGCAACAACTTCATCCTTCGAAAGCTCTTCTTTGTAAACTCCTTCCCGCTCTTTTGAGGTGTTCGAGCGAAGGTAGCATGCAACATGCTGTCCCGTTTCGTGTTGCTGGTCTGTCTGGCCCTGCAGGCTTACGCAACGAGTCCTGTTGTGCATATAACATACGACACGTTCAAGGACTTCATCGCAGGGCATGATACTGTATTGGTCAACTGTAAGTACTCATAGAAGAAGTTCCAGGCTCCACTGACGAGTAAAGTCTGCACGCAGTCTAGTAGGCACTGCAAAAAGCTCGAGCCCACCTTTGAGCAAGCAGCTGAGTTCCTAACGCACCAAGAACCCGACATCGCATTGGCCAGAGTCGTGCAGTGACGGTGACGGCCTTTGTATAGGGTTGAATGCGTATCCTACCCTAGGTCTGTTCCACAGGAAGACGAACGGCGACGACTTCGTCAAGTACAATGGCGATCGATCTGCGGCAAAGTGAGACAGTACTGGCTTCTTGATGAGTGCATTTGCTGACATTCATAGCCTCGTGTCATTTGCATCTAATGGCACTATCAGCATGCCTACTCCGCCAGAAGAAGCAACATCAACGAACAAACACTACGCCCGACCGACAAAAACTCCATCACCGAATCCGTCTCCCGATTCGACAGCGAATAACGCCGTGCTGTTGCTCAACGAAGGCAGAGAAGCCCTTGTCAAGCTCGAGCTAGCCGGACTTCCTTGGTTGACGGCGAAGAATAATGGCAATAGTCCATCAAGCTGCGCGCTCCTCGACTTGGTCATCACTGGCGAAGGGAAACACCTATCTCTAGGCCGCCAAAAGCTCGCCCTGACAGTCCCGGATCCTTCCATCCCCGTGTCGCCGTATGTTGGCCAGGTCGACTGCGACTATGATTTGAGCTTCATTGACCAGAAAAGACCGCTCTGCGAACAGATATCCCGATACATCAACAACGAGACAGAGATGGGCCTGGACTATGCCATTGACGCGAGGAATCGAGACGATCCGAACATCCGGTACTACAACTATCATCCGCAGATCTATCTAGACATCGTCGGCGCAAAGAACATGCTATTGGATGCGCCGGCTCAGAAGACTCTGGAGATCAAGCTGTATGACAAAAGCAAGACGGGCTCGACCGATCCTAGGCGCGAATTCCGCATCGAGAAGATCCTGTTCCATGACCGGCCGAAGGACTATCGTGTACCAGGATCATTCGAGAAGCCGTGCAGTCTTTGGAGTTACAGATGTGCTGACATTGCGGATCCACCTTGGTACAAATATGTCTGGAGGTCCAACTTCGATGAGTATGGTCGTATTGGGTGTCTGAGGCGAGAGCTCGCCATCAGGTGGAGAGCGCTGATGTGGTATGTGTCGTCGGTCTGGTATCTACTACCTTGGCCAGCCTGGCTGTTGGTGTTTGTAGCTGTGGTGTGTGGACACGTGCAGCGGGTCAAGAGGAGGAGCGCGGAGGCCAAGGGCGGCGTGCTTCCCCTGTGGTCGAAGCGGAGCAAGGCTTGAATTTGACAGCTTCCCACCGCCATCCCAAAACACGGCTCACTGCACCGGTCCATGTGCAGCTACTCCAGCCTCATCAAGAGCTCATCACACGACACATTCTGTTCGCGAGTAGTGAGAACCACGCCGCAAATGGGGTATAACTCTTTCGAAATGTTGCCATGCCGGCTTGGTAACATTCAACAGAATACTACTACTCCATACTGCTGAAAGGTCACAGTAGCGCAGCTACCGCGATATCGTCGTCGAAGGATTTACCAGAGATCGAGCCGCCACCACCATGGACCCGGTAACAACGAGCGAGCAGCAGACACTACTTGCAGAAAACATCCACTTCATGTCGATGTCGGCCACAGAATGCTCGTATGCAGGCACCACGGTGCTTGATATCCAAGAACTACTAGAGGAGGTCCTTCAGTACTTGCCACCAGGCGCCTTACTCCGACTGCAGCGTGTCTGCAAGAACTGGCAATACACCATCGGGAAATATGCGCACTTCAAAAGATCGCTGTTCCTGGTCCCGATTGAGGGCACTGAGGTATGGGATATAAACAGGAGAGCTGCGCATGGGCGCCTTCATAGGGGCAGAGAGCAGGTTGTCCTGGGAAGAAGAAGGGGCAAGGACCTAGCACCACCTCGCAAGCTCCCGGTACCTTGCAAGACCTGCGGTATGAGAGGCATACCAAGGCCCATGAAACACACCGAATCTGTGCTTGTTCCGATCCAGTTCAACCCACTCTTCTGCGATCAAAGGCCGGAGGACAAAGCGGACAGTCTGGACGAGCGGGCTTCACGCCCCGCTTGCGCGGACCTCTATCTACGAGAATGGGATCTCAGGTATGAAGAGAGCCAATCCCGACCTCGAGCAGATCTAACGTCTTCGTGTGTTGCAGGGAGGAGAAGCCTCAGCCTTGGCATAACATGTTCCTCACACAGCCAGCATGTCGCCGAGTTCGAGTACAGGTCTCCGGCGACCACGAAGGAAGCCTTGGTGGTTTCTCAGCAGCAATTGATGACTTCGTGGTCACGGATCCATCTGGCGTGCGCCTTGGGCAGGTCGTGGCGAACATGAAGAAGCGTTTTCGACACTACCTCGAGTTTGGGGAGATCTACATCAACGATGTAAAGATCTTCGTGCCGAACGCAATCGAGGTCATGGCAGGCGACGAGAAAGAGGTCGAATTTCGCACCGCGGCTCGTGATCAGGAGTCGTAGTCCAGTGCTGCATGGATCCTACACCAATGGAAGGCAGATGTCGTTTTCCTCGACTTAATTCTTGTCGCTTCAATCTCCAAGTCTTAACGTCAGCACCAGGAGGGTGACATAGGCAGCAATGCTGAGACTGGTGAGGACTACAACGACATTACCACTAGTCCTGAAGCTGCAACACAGTTAGCACATGGACATCACCAAAAGCATATTAATTACATACCGTTTCCTGCTCGTCCCATCATCGCCCATCTCCGTGAAGAATTGCCTGTTAGACTGCATACGCCGGAAAGCGCTCACTCCAAGCACGCCCGCGCCATAGACAGCAAACAGCGCGCCTATACTATAGAACTCGCTGGTGAAGATCTTGAGCACGACCAAGGCGAAGCTGAACTGACTCAGACTCGTTCGGATGTAAGCTCCTTCGAAGGTTCGTTGTGCTGCCCGGATCTCGACCAGTTCCTGAGGTGTGAGGATCACAGACCTTGCCCGATGGAGTCGTAGATGGTAGCGATTCTGGGCGTGGCGCGTCTGTTCGCGGTTAGGTGGATACATAGGATAATGCTACTGTATGGGAGTGCTCGGAAGGCGACGGTGAGGTGTAGCTCCAGGGTGGCAGGGATATACCCGCCGGTCTGGGGCAGTGTACCAAGGATGGTGTGAGAGGGAGGGGAGCTGTACATACCTCGAACATGGTCGCTAGCTTTGTGTGTGCATACCGACGTACCCGCGATGGTGGGCAGCCAGGTGGTGATGAAGTCGTGGAGGTCGTCGAGATTGCGAGGTGGTGGCTGCAACGCTAGAGCGGAAAGAGCTACCCACCCACACACGTCCTTTACCAACGCCTGCGCCTGTACCCTCCCCTACACCCGCGCCGGGATGATGTGTGGCAGAGCGGAGATGGATGAAAAAACCCGTGGCGGTGGGGTGCGGGTAGTGCATCTCCCACCAGCAGCAGTGCTCGCCGCTCTTTCCACACCTCCTCTCTTCCCTCACAACTGTGCTTTAGCCACGTCCTTACTTCCTCGGCCTCCACGCTGCGTCAACAACTCCACCGCCCTGCCCGTGGGCTATTGGCAGTCTGGCTAGCATTCACATCAGCTTTACCTTCACGTGCAAGGCCACCTCTAGCTCTTTCTAAATGTCCAGCTAGGACCTCCAAAAGGCTCGCACCTTTGTTCTGTCTTAGCAATTTCGCATTAATCAAGCGCGCCCCCGGACTACTTCCAACAGACATGGTACTAATGGCAGACAATATGAGCTCCAATGGCTTCACCGCTGTGAACCCGACACCTGCCTCCTCGATAGGACCAGCATCCGCACCCGCGTCCTCCACAGCTGGCACCAAGAGGAAGCGCGAATCCAAAGCTGCGCTCAAGTTCTACGCAGTCCGTGTCGGCAAGTCACCAGGCATCTACCACTCCTGGGCAGAATGTCTCGACCAGGTCCGCGGCTTCCCTAAGGCCATGTTCAAGTCCTTCACATCACTCACCGATGCCGAGAACTTCGTCAACAACACTGGTGGCAGCTCCGAAGCGAAGGTGACCAAGTACTATGGTGTGCAGAACGGCCGCAACCCAGGCGTCTATACGAGCTGGTCAGACGTACTCGAGCAGATCACTGGCTGGAAGGGACCGAAGCACAAAGGCTTCAAGACGAGGACAGAGGCGGAGCAGTATGTCGCAGAAGGTCAGCGGCCAGCATGTGATGCAGACGTGCCCGTGGGAAGCATCGAACCTGCGGAACCGCCGACGAAGAAGATCAAGAGCAAGTTAAAGAAAGGCGGAGTCAAAGATGAGAGTAGTCCAGCCCCGATTATGGAGCAGGGAGAGTACGAGCCGGGTGAAGCACCACTAGGAGAGGACGCAGAAGATGGCTTTGACGACTCGATTGTCCTAGACCACACTACCAATGGAGCACGCTACAAGACACGGGAAGAGCGAGAGTCATTCACATACCAAGCAGTCCGCCCTGTCAAAGACGCACCCATACGAATCTATACAGACGGCAGCTCTCTCGGCAACGGCAAGCTCAGCGCATGGGGAGGTGTGGGAGTCTACTTTGGTCCAGGCGACAGACGAAACATCAGCGAACCACTTTCAGGCACGAAGCAGACCAACAATCGAGCAGAGCTCACAGCCATCATACGAGCACTTGAGGTCGCGCCGAAGGACAGACGAATCGTCATCGTCAGCGACAGCAAGTACGCCATCGACTGCGTGACAGACTGGTTCGCCAACTGGCAGCGCAACGGCTGGGTCAACTCTGCTCGCAAACCCGTAGAGAACAAGGACCTCGTACAAAAGATCCTCGATATGCTGGAGGAGCGATTCCGATTGAATGAACATCGTGTGGGAGACGAAAGCCCTATCGACCCAGCGGACAAGCGAGCTCACTGGGATCGCGGTCCAGGAGGCGTGAGGTTTGAGTGGGTGAAGGGTCATGACAAGGATGCTGGTAACACCGCTGCGGACAAGCTGGCCGTCGATGGTGCTCGTAGTGCTCAAGAGCTGAGCCAGGACACGAGCTTGCAGGACTAGAGGTCGCCACCCGTCGTGATAGTCCAGAAGCTCATGCGCTCCCAGAGAGGCGAAACAAGATGGGTCACCAAGTCATGCCAGCGGTACGCTGAGAAGGCTGCCTGAACGGATCATGAGTACATAATAGGCCTTGGCAGCTGCCAGATAGTACCATGCGCATAAGTCTTCGTACACGAGGATTTCGCATACGAAGCCATGACACCGGCGCATTGCATCGCTCATACGCCGACCATAGAATGTACACGTATATTGTACAAGAAACCGCTACCTCATTGCTCATGGCCACTAAGGCTATAGGCACTTATAGGCAGACCTTTACTGGTTCCCCAACACTTTATCCGCAGCCTTCTGCACGGCATCATGGAACTCCGAGTTCGACTTCGCGGATTGAGACGTCGATGTCGCGTCAGACTGGCCACTGACCGAGTCCGTGCCTGACGCAGCTCCAGCATTGAAAGCTGCATTGGAGCCTGTAGTAGAGGATTCTTTGGCTGCGCCGAACTGTTTAGGTATCAATCAGCCTTTATCGGTCTCCTGTTGCTCCTTTCGTGCACTTACACGAGCAGCATCAGTCTTCGCATCTTCGTAAATACCATCCGTCAAGTCCTGATTCTTCAAAGCTCTGTCGGGGAGATGATCGAATCAGCTCAGCTGTGCTGACAGGGCATGATCTCGCCACTTTTACATGTGTCGCAAAACTCACGCAGAAGCACCTCTATCCATTGCTCGTTCTTCCGCCATTGTTGGTGGAATGTGCTTTTCGTCACTATGGAATCGATCGAAAGTACAGAGCAAGGACACGAAAGTCTGCTATACTGTGAAGGATATCGTCAGCTCAAGGTCACGTACCTTTCCTGTCACACAAAGTGGATACCTCCCCATGTGGGTTCCTTGTTAGAAATGTGGCATCACCATGCGTCAGTTGCCGCACACGAGCCGAAAGCTACAATCGAGGGGCACGGCATACTGTTGCACGATCACGTGACAATCTGTCTCGAATGTAGAAGGGGACCTGCTCGTCTGAAGTGAGGGGTGACAGGGATGCTATAAGTCATGCATGCGGACACAGCTCATGTTGAGGGTATGGTTGCACTACATTCCTGTGTATGTAAATGCGAGTGTACTGTTACAGCCGTAAGTCGTTATGGCCCGTGAGGGCCGGGGTAATCTCCATCGGTGCAGTGTATCTGTTGCCCTGCAACCATTGATGCCACGCCTCAAAACATGCTACTTTCATCGTAGAAAGAACTTCCACCTCTTCTAACTCTTCGTGGTCCTCGAGATGTAGTCGGACGTTCTGCGGGTTGCGAAAAGGCCGGATTCCTCATTGATGATTCCAAATGATCCGGGATCGTTTTCGAGTCCACTGTGGTCCGGCTTGCAGCCTTCGCCCAGTCTTCCGAGCCCATTCTCCGACGGTCGATATGGTAGTGATCCCTCCGGCTACTTCTACGCATAGGTGCCGGATGTGACATTTGGCTGACGATATGAGGGATGGGGTGCGAGATGGGCTGCTCTCGTACGCTGGGCTGGCGTGCGAGCGGCGGATTCTTGCTCGTCGTCGTACCGCTCCCACCTCTACGTAACTGCTTGCTTTTTGATCTCAAAAGTCGAGACGTGCTGCCCTTTGTGCTTGTGCTAGGTGCCGCGCTGTCGGGTGTGCCATTATCGACCATTGGGCTAGTCATTGCGCTTCGCCCAGATATCTCCCCGGGTGAGATTCCCATCTTGCTCATGACGCGAGAGTTGTTGTAGACTGGCGTCAGGCTGAAGTAACTCCTCTTGCTGGCCCTCTCGAGATCGTCCATTGGATGATCTTGCCGCTGGACCGGCTTCCAGTCTCCCAACAGAGCATCTGAGTGCCTGGTCTTGTGCATGGTGTCTATCGCCCTGCTTCCAAAGCTCATACTCTTCGCAGCAGTGTTGGTCTTGTCCAGCAATGACCGGAACAGAGGGCGAAGAGTTGCTGCTGCTGCGGCCGATATGCCAAGACCACACTCAATCGTAGACAGTATGCAAATGTCAAGGGCAGTGTTGAAGAAGTTCGGTCCTGCTCGGAGACCATGAATATAAGGAATCCTGATGAGCGAGACGATGCTGCCACCACAAGCCAGGCAGAGAATCAAACCTGCGCTAATCTTAGCAGCCAGAGGCATCGAGGCCTTCGCCAGGACAAAGATTGGCAGAATGGCAAAGATCCAATCCGTGATGGCATTGATGATAGTGCCCGTCACCTGAATTCCGTAAAGTGTGTCTTATTGCATGCATACATTTCGAAGCTCGTTCTCGAGGTACTTTGATGGATCTCCGCAATTGAATATGGCCACGAAGAAGAGAAGCGTCCCGTAGAAGGTGTTGATGTAAATCGTTGCATGAACGATGTACCGCTGCCATGCTCTGATGACGAGCCGGAGGTAGAAGATACCCATAGAGATCTTGAAGAACACCATGCTTCCAATGTAGAGTCCGAAGCTCGAAACGACCATCTGGAAATGCTTTAGTATTGTGTCGAACAGGGAGCTGGGGAAGACCTCACGCCAACGAGACGAGCGAGCTGCGGAAAGTCTAGCTCATTAGGTCGGTGTCCACCACCAATAGTCTCGATCAGGATCACGACGGTACAGAAGCCCGTAAAAGTGATCTAGGACACTAATTAGCTTCTGTTCCAAACGCAATACGAGCTACTCCCCTCAGCCACGAGTAAAATAGCATCGTCCCAGCCAAAACTTCGAACCATTACAATTCGTACCCAAAGTCGCAAGCTCATCGTGATCCAAGCACTAAGAAGAAAGATGGCGACGGTCACAAAGACGCCAATGCGAGCAGTGGTGCTCTCGGGAGCATTGAAGTACGCCATGCTGATGGCATGCTATCCAAGTTGTACCACAAATGATCATCGAAGTAGCGAGTGAGAGCGATACATGGTATGCGGTAGAGATGCGTTTGGTATGAAGAGAGCGTAGAGTCCTTCAGAGTGTGGCGAGTGGTTTCGTCGCTGCCAGGTGTGAGAGACTGTGCCTGTAGAGTCAAAACATTATCGATCCAGCGGATGTGTGCCGACGCATAGCAAGTGCATGTCTGCATGCATTGTGAAGTTTATGCTCGTCAAGGTCAAACTGGTTCGTAAGTCCATCGGACATCACATACTGAACTTGGTCTTAACATCAGGTTGCATACCTCGTTAGCAGCAAGCAATGCATGTGATCCATGACCAACGGCCATCATTGGCTGAGCAGGACTTCACGCTGACAGCGAAGCGGAAGACGAGAAGCGGCTGGCGAGTCAGATGTGGTTGTCCGATCAGAAGTCTAACAAGCGCATGCGTAAGGCACACACTCGCAGGCGCGGGATCCAAACATAGCCAGCGGCAAAGTGTGCAGATCCAGACTCAACTGCCGGACATGATGTCGCAAGTCTCGATCAGAAAGCCAGAGGGTCCTGCAGATCAGCAGTAGATGCATTCTATGACAATGCGATCGAGGACACGACCACGTGACGACCAGCTATGGCATTCCAGGATGTCTCCCTGATAGCTGGTCTGGCTGGTACTATTGCTCGAATTTTTACTCGTTCGTATCTCTCGTTCTGGTCGTATTATGAGGCATTGTTACAGAGCTTCAAGCTGACGGAGGCTTCCATTCCGCGCCCTTCGTTCAGTGGACCTTTCTGGCGTACGTAGAGGACCCTTGCGGTGCACATATAGCCATACCACCGGCCCGCACCTGAACGATATGAACGGTGTTGTATGGACGGCAGGCGATCGTCATGTTGTTCCTCCTGTGCCACACATCTTACTGTGACATG
This sequence comes from Fulvia fulva, assembly GCF_020509005.1. NCBI lineage: Eukaryota > Fungi > Ascomycota > Dothideomycetes > Mycosphaerellales > Mycosphaerellaceae > Fulvia > Fulvia fulva. Next base: position 1,663,960 of record NC_063013.1, read on the forward strand.
GTGAGACCAGGGGCTCCGTGGCGGTGAATGTGGCAATGTGGCTGACTGCAGGCGGAGGATCGATCAATAATGGCATGACTTGCCGCCGATTCGAAGAGTGTGGCGTTCAGGCATGGGATACGAGTCGTAGATGTGGTGTATAAGGTTGGCAAAGTGGCAACCGCGACGAGAAGATGAAGAGAGAAAGAGCATCATCCCTGCTGTCGCGAGCCTGACGCGCTAGCGGATCCGGCCCGAGCGCACGCGACAGCACTTTCCCAATCAACGTCTTAACAAAACACTTCTATTGACTTCAGCGACAAGGCTGTCTTCACCTCGAAGCTGGATGTGCTACTCGGCGACAACACGATGAATCATGCCAATGTCAACACGGCGCCAAGCACAGCGTGCCGAACGCGACAACACCACAGTCGTTGAAGTTGCCGACCTCGACCAGAGCAGCGAAGGGCTTCCATCTGGCGTGGCCCACGATGTCGCCGAGTCCGAGGAGATAGAAGTCGAGGGCGACGAGGAGGAAGTGCAAGGTGCGTTATCAGAGATCAGTGATCTGCGATCCTTCGAGATCCTGCATCCAGTTTCTAACCATCTCACTTCAGAAGTCGAAGTAGACGAGACTCCCTTCCCGCCACCAGGTCTGAAGGAGATATCATCATTGGCCTCATGGACAGTCAGCACTGCGAAACCTGGCAACGGAGTGGCGGCGCTGAGATCGCCGGACACGAACCATTTCTGGCAGTCGGATGGTCCGCAGCCACATCTCCTCAGCATTCACTTCTTCAAGCTCGTATCCATCGTACATATCAGGATCTATCTGGACTTTGCCGCGGACGAATCATACACCCCAACGAAGATTCAATTTCTGGGTACGTAACCCTGCATGACAACCACTCATCTATGTCGTCGATCAATGCTCATGCCACTCAACCTAACAGCCGGCATGGGAATCCACGACATCCAAGAATTCGCCGAAATGTCCTTCGAACAACCCACCGGCTGGATCGACGTCGACTTCTCCAACGTCGGCCCCATCGAAGAAGAAGAAGGAGAACCCGATACCCCCAGAGAAATCGACTGGTCCAAACGCCCCGTCCTCCGCGCCTTTCTAGTCCAAGTCCGGATCCTTGAGAACCACCAAAACGGCAAAGACACCCATCTGCGCGCCGTGCAACTTTTCGCCCGGGATGAAACGCAGCAGACGCGGCCCCCGGTGCCGCTCGCGGAGACGAATAGTAACGCGGGTCAGAACCTCCGGAAGCGTCTGCCGAGCTTGCATTCGAAACATGCCTTTCGTAGGATGCAGAAGGAGGCGAATAATATCAAGCTTGCTTCCTGGATGATGGATCCCGATATGAGGTGATCGTCTTTTGATCTGCCAACACGGCGAGGCAGGTTCACTCAGAGCCCGTTTTGAGATGCTGCTGATGAGTAGCGACGCATGAAAAGGAGCACTTGCTGTAACGGGGATCGCTAGCATGTTACATATCATTACCCTACCCTTTGTAAGTATGTAATATGCGAAAGCGCGTCGTGCCTGACATCAGCTCCTAGCAGCGCAAGTATTCAAGACTGCTGATTCAATTCTCCTGGGTATCTTTGAACTCGCTAAAGAACAAGCAAATAGCCAACGATAGCTCAATCACACTTGACCCAGCTATTCCAGCCATGCCACGATCCTGCTCACCGTATCCTAAGTGGCAGCATCATCTTCTACGTATTTCAGATCCACCGTCTCCTAAGCGGCAGCATCATCATCGACGTACTTCAGATCAACCGTCCAAGACCCGCCAAACGCCACCGCCTCTTCGCTCTTGAGCGCAATATTGATCCCAATGTCTGCAAGACTGATATCCCACCTCTCACCACCCTCACAAGCTTTTAGAAGACCTTGCATAGGCGCACCAAGAGCCAGAACTTTGTCGGGCCGAACCGCAAGCGGCTCGCCCTCCACGATTGTTGAGTGTCCATCAATACCGGACACACCAGTAGGACACGCGATGGAGAGCACAGGTGCACGACTCCGATTCGCCCAGTCGATCATCTCCCTCGTCTCCTTCTGCGCGCTTGTGCTGTGCGCAGCATTCGAGCTGAGCAGCGAGTCGTAGGACGACCCCGCGAGTAATGCATCGATGATGACAGCCGGCGGTCCAGATAGGTTCTTGATGTGGGCCGATGCTTTTCGCCATAGACCGCGCTTGATCTTGGCACCACCTCGAGCCATTCTGCGAAGCATTGCGATCTGAGCTTTCGCTTGCGGGTCCTGAGTGTCTGCGTTCTCGTAAAGGCTCTCGGCGGCGATGATCTTAACGTTCCTGCCCAGAAGCTGTCTTGCAGCTGCCATTGCTATTGCGCCGAGTTCGTGGTTGCCTGCAAGCACTACCACCGCTGTAAGCTCGTTTGGATTGGTCAAGGTCGTACTGGCAGTCATACTGCCTCGCAAGGTATTGGTCCGAGATGGCCTTCGAATGCCGCCATGCAGTTCTGAGAGGTGCAATGCTGCCTCCGCCACAGCACGAGCTGCATTCTCGGTAATCGCATCGTACGACAAGCCGTATGTGGACACTGTGGCGGCTTCCAGGTTCTCCAAAGCTTTCGGCAACAATGTTGGACAGGCGGTGCCTTGTGGTTGTATGGCAAAGTATGGCGCATCCATCGGGGGCTCGGGAACGGCGTTTGCTGGTCGGGTCTTGGACACTGCCGACAGAGGCGAGTTCGCACGCTCACCATCTGGACGAGGCGATGAGGCAGCCAAGGACGTCGCTTTGGCTCTGTTGGTGAGCGAGGTAGCCGATCGATTTAAATTTCTGCAAACGAAATTATGTCAGTCATGATCAAACATCGTGTCCGATTGCCTTGAGAGACCACGAAGCGTACGTCTTGAAGGCTCCGACACTGACTGGGTCACTGTTCCATGCCTGCGACCTTTCGTACATACCTGTCCGATGACATAGATGCCGTGAGTGGGTGTGGTCTCGCGTGATTGACGTCGACCTGGCCGCTGTTTTGACGGCTCGGCTTCGTCTTCGAAAAGACGTTCCGCGAGACTGAGTGCTTCGATGACGATCGTCCGTTTGCTAGCTGTAGTTCGGTATCGGCATCACTCGAACTTTCCAGCTCATTGCTGTTATAGACTGGCTGCACCTTAGGAGACAAGACGTTCTCCGTGGGATGCAGATTCTTGCCGCCGTAAGTCCCTGGTCGGTGTACTCTGTTATGGCTGACCAGCCGGTCCTCATCGGCAGTCGTATCGCCTTGTCGAATCTCGTCAAACACCTGCTTCTTGTCGAACTTTCTAAGCTCGCCTTCGAAGTCGAAGTCGCCCATGTCTTCAATGCCTGTCGTGTCTCCAAGCACTTCCATCTCTTCCTTTTGTCGTCGCCTGCTCTTCTTGGGGTTGGTCTGATCCGAAGGGCTTGCAGTAGCTTGAGTCTGCTGCAGGAGTGGAGTACTACGCCATCCTTTGCCTCGTCTCACTGCTCCACTCATATTATTTCCATTTCTCGAGACCTCAGAGTTCATGACTGGAGGCGGGTCTGCGGCCTCACCAGGAGTGGCAGGCTGCTTCTTAGACTTCTGACCACGTCTGATCTTCTTCTTCCCGTTGAGCTCAGGTTGTGATGCATCTTGTGCAGTGCTTGTAGGCAGCATGTTCTCCACTGGCTTGCTGGCGATGGGGACGGCAGGTGGCTGAGGAGAAGCTCCGGATTGCTTTCTGCCCGCAGCTGCTAGCTTTTGTGCAACATTTGCCTTGGTGATGTCGCCGATGAAAGGTGAGCCTGGACTTGGAAGGTTCTGGGCGGCTCTTGCTAGCATTGACTTGACTGGGGTGTGCATCTCTTCTGACCTAGACGCGGCTCTTTTCTGCACTGGCGAGGCATTGCCGTAGCTGAGAATTGCTGGGTCGACAAATGTCGCAGATGATCGTGTCGGCGTGGGTGGTCTCGCTGATGGTAGCTCAGTGGGAGCCGGAGGTTGTCGCCCTCCGCCATTGACCTCCGCCATGATCTGCTGTATGGGCGCGGGGGCAGACTGCGGAGCGAACGGCGGCTGAGGCAGTTGCTGCTGGTGCATTGCTGGAGAGCCAAAGCCCGGTGGGGGAGGATAGGGAGAGTGGTGGTTGTTGGAGCTCGGAGGGTACGGAAGTGAAGGGGACTGGATGGGTATGTGTGCTGGCGGAGGGTGCGGTACTAGCAATTGGCGTCAGTAGGCTCTCACTGGAGAATGGTAGGACGATGTCAATGAACGAGTGCTGCGTCTTACGAGACAACTCGCGCTTCTCGAGTCGCACTCACCTGCTTCTGGCTGAACAACCTGGAGGTCACTTATGGCGGAAGCCTGCACCGTCCAGTGGTCGAACCGCGTGCTCGAGCCAGGGAAGACGACATTGTGCAGTGTTAAGTGACTGTTGGGAACGATCTCGTGCACCACTCCGTAGACGATGTTGTTGGTGGCTTGCTGGAGCTTGACGCAGACTGTCAGCCCGACTGGATTGGCCATTCTTGCGCGTCGCTCTCGAAGTGATGGTGATGATGTCTGCTCCCATAAACTGCTTGCGAAGTAATGTGACGTGATGTGTGTGTCGGTGTCACGAGCGTCACGCGAGGTCGTGAAGGCAGATTCAAAATAGCTGTACGCTGTCTGTCTCCAAACTATATAGACTACTTTGGGACCGCGACTCGACTCCACCTTCCCGTGCAGCTTCTCCTTTCAAGCATCTGCCTTCTCTTGATCCGTCACTCTCCACTACATCCGCACTGCCATGTTCATGTGCAGACAGCCGTGACAGTACAGCCAGCGGCTCCCGACAGCACGCAGCATATGTTATTATGCAGCCCATCTCAGCCACACTCAGCTCTAGCTTCCACCAGCAGATGATGAGACGCAGACTGTCGCAGGCCGCAGGCCATGAATCATCCACACCACTGCGAGACCGGCTACATCACGTCAGCCGCTGCAATCGTAAACTATGCCAGCGGTCACGATAGACAGAACAGTTGCGGCATTCGCCGAGCCAGATCTTCCTGTAGCTAACCACAACTTCCTCCACACCCATTTCGTTTATCATCACCACCACAACTTGAGCAACCATGGCACCAACTAACAAAGTCACCGACCTCTTCCGCGTCGACGGCCTCGTCGCCGTAATCACCGGCGGAGGTAGTGGTCTAGGTCTACACGCTGCGAGGGCGCTTGACCAGAATGGAGCCAAGGCCGTCTACATTGTAGGGCGACGCGAGGAGACTCTCAAGGAAGCTGCCAAGACTGGCGTCAATGGGACCATCAAATACATTGTCGGTGATGTCACAGATAAAGCGTCCCTGAAGAAGGTAGCGGACCAAGTCAAGCAAGAACAAGGCTTCATCAACCTCCTCTTCGCCAACTCTGGCGTTTCCGGTCCGAATCATGGCAGAGCCGCCTTCCCCGATGATGGTAGCAAGCCAAGCGTCAAGCAGTTCGCCGATGCCCTGCTGAAGAACTCCGCCGAAGATTACACCCAGGTCCAGCACGTCAACAATACCGGCGTCTTCCTGACAGCCTTGACGTTCCTGGAACTTCTGGACGCCGGCAATAAGAAGCGCAACGTACCTCAAGACTCCCAGATCCTGGTCACATCCTCCATAGCAGGCTTCTCACGACAGCTAGCACACAGCTTCGCATACTCTAGTTCCAAAGCAGCCGTGACGCATCTGGTGAAGATGCTGGCCACGATTTTCTCTCAGTTGGGTTACAAAATTAGGGCGAACGTGATCGCTCCTGGCCTCTATCCTTCGGAGATGACGCAAGCGGGTGTCAGCAAGCTTGACAAGTTCGGTGGTGTCCAGGGTCATCAAGCGTTCGAAGACGCGCACGTCATGCCGAAGGAACGATCCCCGGCAGAGAGGACAGGTAGCGAGGAGGACTTTGCTGCGACTGTGTTGTTCTATGCCAGTAGAGCTGGAGCTTATTTGAACGGAGAGGCGATGATTACGGTATATTGTATCAAGCTCGATGTATAACGATACTGACATATGTACAGGACGGAGGCAGACTGTCGCAGCTGCCGGCGACCTATTAGATCTGTGTGTGCACACTGGCATGTGGCTAAGCTTAGTCGTTGGCAACAGCGCTCCTACCCGCGCCAGCATTGCATTGCCCACGGTCGGTCCTGAACAACAGCGGCGATGGTGGCGATGACAAGGAGCGCTGCGATATCTCAGTCTCTTTCCCTGATATGTTCTTGTCGCGAATACTCGGCAACCCTTGGAGACGGCCTTAACAAAGCCTTTGCTGACCGAGATCTTTCATGTCTTCAGGAGTACTTGATTGACACATGCTATACAAAGATGCACATGATATCCTGGCGTCTCGCTACTCGAGTAGTGACCACGTGGAGACACTGAGAACAGACTCGATGTATTCACCGGTTGGCATAGACTTCTCGAGGTCCTACTAAAGTAACAGCCTGTGCCCTGTTCTAGTACCACTAACAACCACAGAACAACCACTGCGCGAGGTCAATCTTTCGATACAACCACTAGGTGCTGGCCGTGCTCTTCCAGAATCCCCTCGATACCTACTCCAAGACTAGCACGAAGGCTAACAACTTTCTTTGAGCGCGCCTACGCTTCGCCGTCTCTAAACGGCGAGCAAACCACCTGGTGGCCTACATTAAAGCGTGGACCCACAGAGCAATTCGAGTCAAGCAACGCTACGCTTCACGCGCAATATACGAAGTCGCGCTGAGCGCGCTCGCAGCCCTGGTTCCGCAGCAGCTTCTACGCCACCTATATATACGCCCGTACACGGCAGAACCGATAAGAGGAATTGAAAGGCATGGCGCTGTTACTCAGCCACTTTGGGAAGCTCCCTCAATGGCTCATCACGAAGATCTGGAAGAAGGTGAAAGCCGTCTCCTACAAGCTCTGGAAAAGCCGGGACTGGTTGAACTACGAGGACGTCCACCTGCTATGGATCCTCTTCTGGTCAGCACTCAACACCATCGCTTTTGCAGCTCCAGGCAACATGAGTTTCGACAAAGCTATGGTATTTGGCGTCTCCACAGCCACAGTCACAGGCCTCAACCCGCAGGACATGTCCACACTCTTCCTGGGCCAGCAGATCTGGACCTACATCGCCGTTCGGGCCACTTCTACCCCTGGTATCGCTGTGTTTACCCACTTGAAGAGAGTGCGGGACTTGAGGAAGTACAAGAAGGAGTATTTTGAACTGAAGGAGAAGATCGAGAGGGAGAGCAGGAGTAGCAGTGGTAGCGGCACACCGCCTGATAATCCCGCCGCTCCAGCTGTGGCTCAGGGATTGGAGAGTCCGCCAGCTCAAGATGCTGAGGATCTCGCGCTCGGAGAGGCCCCAGGCGCGATACCTCTCACACCCATACCGACTTCTCCGCCCGTAGTGCAGACGCCCATCAATGTTCTGACTTTCCGCGACGCGCGATATCTCAAGCAACGCATCGAGGCCAAGGAATTCGGAGACGAAGGTCAGCTCGCCAGCAACGGCCAATTCGAAGGTCTGAACCCACTAGGACGTCTCTACGTCCTGCTCCTCGAATACCTCTCGCAAAAGTTCAACGTCGGCTTGATCATGATATACACCCTAACCATCGAGGTGATCGGCATCATCGCCTACATCATCCTTATACGACAAATGACATTCTCCGAAGCTCTCGACAACGGCACGAACATATCCTGGGCCGGGGCATACCACTCAGCCTCCGCAACGTTCAACTTCGGCCTCGTTCTGCTCGACACTGGGATGCCTGCGTTTCGCCGCATCATCCCTTTCCTCATTATCTCGACTTTCCAACAACTCGCGGGGAACATGATGTTCGGTCCCTTCCTCCGGTGGATAACTCGACTGTGTTAGTACTGCACTCGAGCCCTCCGCCGCGCGATCTGGATCCGCAACCTCCACCACGCCTTCGGCGTTCCCCAAGCGCTCCTCCACCGTATCCACGAGAAAGTCGTCGAGGCAGAAGAAGTCCTGGACTTCGTCCTCGAATAACCCCGCCGCTGTTCTATACACCTCTTCCCCAGGCAGCACACATGGTACCTCGCCCTCATCGTCATCATCATGATCACCATCGACACCGCCTGCGTCGAGCTCTCGCGCTCCGGGAATGCGGAGTTCTCCTCCCTACCACAGCCAATACGATACATAGCGGGAATCAACTCCGGTGTCTCGGTCCGCAACGCAGGCTTCGCGGCAGTGCCGGTCGATATGCTCCACCCGCCTTTCGTGTTCATCCAAATGGCGATGATGTTCATCCAGGCGTATCCCGTTGTGATCATTATGCGGAATACAAACCTTTACCTGGAGCGACAGCTTGGGGTGTACAAAGAAGACATGACACATACAGATCTTTTGCGGAAAGACACACATCCAAGTTGGACGCGGTTGCTAGCGAGACATTTCAAGTGCGAGCTGGGATACGTTTTTCTGCGGGCGCAGCTGAGGCAGTTGGTCGCCCGGGACGGCGCACTGGTCTTCTGTGCTACGCTGCTGATCTGTATTTTGGAGCTGTATTTCCGCAAGGATCCGGAACGGCCGGTCGACATGCTGGAGTGTGTCAAGATCACGTTCGAGGTCGTGTCGGCTTATGGGAACGTCGGGTTGTCGTATGGATTGGTGGGGACGGTTGCTAGGTAAAGTCTTCTCTTCATGCCGATGCAACAATGACAGATGCTAACGACAAACAGTCTATGCGCAGGCTGGCACCCGTCGAGTTCACTGATCCTATGCATTGTCATGATCAGAGGCAAGCAGCGAGGCCTGCTCGTCGCGCTCGATCATGCTCAACCTGACCCTATAGGTGATGTTGTGCAATCGGCCGAGGGACATTTCGAAGAAGTTGAAGCAATGGAGAGGGAAAGACGGCAGTCGCATGCAAACGTTATGAATGCGGAGGCAGAGGGCGAGACAGCTTAGTCGTGACCTTCAATCGTTGCTTTTTCGTCATCAGCTATGTAGAAGCCGCTTTCCCCTGTCGTAGCTTTTCTTTCGAGGTGCATCGCGTGAGTAATGCTCCATCGCTTCCAATGCTTTCTCTTCATCTATGCACCCATTCATGCCGCGTGAACGCTTGAACGCACCATTCAATTCGAGCTCTATCGCCTCTGCTGTCTGGCGGCCCGTGTCCTCTCGCGATACGCCTCCCATCCCTGTTTGCGATACTCGAGAGCAGCTGCCTTGCGATCCGCTGCAGCAATAATGCCGCGTCCCACGATGATAATATCACTACCCGCTTCACCAATGACTTTCTGGGGAGTGTTGTACTGTTGGCCTAGGCCGTCGCCACCAGCTTGAAGTTGTACGCCTGGTGTCATGGTAATGAAGTTGTCTTCCGGCTTCTCGTTCATGCCTTTTTGGGCGATGAAGCCCATGACAAACTCGAAGTTCTCGCGTGCGTGCTTCAAGCAGGCGGCTGTGTACTCTGGTGTGAAGAAGTTGTTGGCGGACGACATCTGAGCCAGAATGAGTAGGGATCGATAGTAAGGCGGTGGACCGAGTGCTGCCAGAGCTGCTGGATCGTCAATCTCGCCGTCATCCGAGGTCACTCTCGAAATCGAAGGCCTCGATCCTGGTGCTGGGCTGAGTGCTTCACTCTTCATGCTGATGGTCGTGCTGACAGATACCACAGACTGCTTTCTGATGTTGTGGTCGTAATCGCTGTCCTCCTCGTCCTCGCTCTCTTCTTCGCTGCTCTCTTCTTCTTCTGCTCCGTCTGCTACTGACGTTGCCGGAGACGCTCGAATTTCCGTAGAGACTGATGTGTTGTATGACGCGATGGCCTTCTGTGCTGCTTGTGAAAGAGCTGTGATTACGGCTGGACCTGGGAAGATGTGGCAATTGACGATTGGTGCCCTGGAAGTACAAAGTGTTAGCCATACTTCTGACCATTTCGCGACGCGCTGCTTCGAATATTCAAGCACCGTTCAAGCTACCAGGGAGCCGCTGCGGCTCTCTTAACACGCAATAGCCCTCTTCGCACCGCGCCCCTTCCCTGCTGACGGAAATCATTCACTCACCACCTCACGATCTGCAACGGTCCTCCCACATACTGCTGCTGCACCGTATTCCCAATATCCCCAAACTTCCTATCCTCAAACACGACAAAATGCTTCCTCCGGGCCACATCATTCAGGCCCCTGATCGTCCTCTCTCCAAAATCCGTGATAATATCCGCATGTGTCTTCAAGATGCATATGTGATCTCCCACCTCCTCTGCAATCTTCAAGAGCTCGCTGGTCGTCGTGACATCGGCGGAGACGCAGAGGTTGGTGCGTTTTGTGTGGATCAGTTGGAGCAGGTAGGCGGCGAGGGGCGTGAGGTTGCCTTGTTCGGAGCGCTCGCCGTAGGATTGGGTTAGGGTGATGTGGCGGGCCATATCGTCTGCCAGATCGGTTTCGAGGTTGGCGGGGTCGAATTGGCTGCTCGGATAGTCGTTGTGGGGGAGATGAGGTGGTAGCGACGCGCACTGTCGCGAATGGAAACGAATGTGGTGTGCAGTAGAGACAGGCCCAGTATGACTAGCTCATGTAAAAAGTGAGAGACGGGGACCAGATCAGAAGAAAGAAGAAGCTACAGCTCAAATACTCTGAAGATATATCCCCAAGCTCCATGCACATCTACGGCGCAGCAATAGTCTTCCCACTTCCCTACATTTACCCGCAGCGACCACTCCACCACTCCACCAACTCTCCCTTCCCGCCATTGGCTCCACCCTCCTCGTCGACGCGCCGAGACGCTGTAACCATCACATCTTGTGGAGCGTCAACAAGATCGCTCGGGATCTCAAAATTGCTACTGTCTCATCGACTTTCTCCGCCAGAGCCCGCCCCCAAAACTCAATTTGATCCCACGTTCGGCTCAGTGGCATCGGGCCGTCAGATCTGATCGCTTTGATTCGATGCTGGGCTCGCTTACCCTGACCATGTCGAACGGATCCGAGTCGTCAGTGGCATGCCGAGACAATGGCGCAATGTTGTGCAGCGACGGCTACCGAGATCACATGCGAGATCAAACATCTCAGGCAAGGAGTGGGTGTGGGATCTTCTCCTTGTATGCATTGGGTCTTGGACTGAAGAGTAGTTGTACATCTGTAGACGAGGTCATCGACAAGTCACTCTTCATCAACCCTCCTTGCGGAGAGTTCCGACACATTGGTAGAAGAAGGGGTCCATCAACTCCCTGTGCACATCACATCAATCCAAGACGTACGGTATACGCTGCAGCCACGAAGCTTTCGAGATCTTCATGCACTGCAGAGATCTGTAAAACGTTCCAGTGCAGCGGACAGGTACCGCGGAAAGATCGCCCCGAGAGCGAGGGAGAACGCGAAGACGGAACAGTGCAAAATACAGTTACACGAGCAGTATGATCTACGGCATGTGACATGTCGTCAAACGCCCAAACAACGCCTCCGGGGTTCCAGACATGTTTGCAATAGAAAGGGTCATAATGCATCACATCGTCGAACTCGCGGCCGCACTCGAGTCTATCATGTCGTGGAACCACATGCGTTGGCGACGAATCTTCGAGTCTGTGCCATTTCTGCAGCAGAGAGCGGAGCAGCTCCGTACCTGTTTCAGGATGTTAATTGAGAGATGTGATGGGTGATTAGGTGGATGCAACGTACCATGCAATGACTGCCATTCCGAGGAAAGCTGCAATGCAGCTGAAGACGAGCGCGACAATGCCTTTTGCGGTGAAGCCTGAGGGTAGCGGCGCTTTGCTCAATGCCTGTCCGTCAAGGTCTAGAGCGTCGACTGTGTTTGCGGCGGCATTGCCGGCAGTAGGTGTGGCGGCAGCGGCGCAGACGTCGTAATGTTGTTGAGGTACGGTGATGCTCTTCTGGATTTCGAGTGGCGCTTCGACCATTGTCGCGATCAGACCGCTAGCCAAGTGCCATTCTACGAAATGTTAGCATCTGGTGTACGGACGAAGACCTTGGAGGACTTACCAAGATGGCAATGGAACAGCCAGATACCAGGGTTGTCAGCTCGGAATCTGATCACGAAGTTTCCATTTGGCCTGACCCATACAGTGTCTCGACGCATGGGCTTTTCTGGGAAATCAGTGTGATTGTTGGCATCGTAGTTGCCCCATTCATCGGGACTGCGGTAGACGACCTGGAAGTTGTGGCCGTGGAGATGGAACGGGTGCTTGCCTGGGTCGTTGTTGTTGAGCACAATCTCGATGATCTGATTGTGCTGGAGTACGAAAGAGTTGGTGTCCCGACCGTAGACTGTCGCATTGTCCGCGAAAGTGCCGGTCGTAAGTGCGGAGTACAGCGTGGGTACCTTTGGCCTTACGTAGGTGATGTCGTTGAACCAGGCATAGTTAGCCCCGTCGCCGAGGTTGTTCATGGACAGATTGAGGTTGAAGGAATAGTCAACATGACCGAGGACTTCCATGCCATCCTGCGGTACCAAGTCGACATCGTCATATTGCGCATCCCAGCTATCGAGCAGAGCTGGCTCGGGAAGAGGCTTCTGCTCGTCGTACACAAGCCAGCCGGTGACATTGTACTGCAAGTCGGGTGAGAATGCATCGAACAGATCAGTGTCCATGCTGCCGACCATGGCAAAATTCGCAGACGCGTCATTCTTCGCCGTGACGATGAATCCGTAACGTTGGGCGGCTGTTATGTATATCATCTCAGCTTCAGCAGGCTCGGTATAAACGCCGTCGACTTCGATAATGGTCAGGCTGTGCCCTTCGATCCAGAAGTATTGACCAGCAAATGCCGCTACGTTCGTCATACGGAAGAAGTATCGCATGCCGGGCTCGACCGCCAGCTTGAAGTTCTGTGTCTCGTTCATCAAGGCAGAGTTTGGTACAGGTTCTGCGCCGGTTGGGTTCTCCACGCTCATGAACTTCTTGATGAGGCCGGGCATTTCATCGTGATACCAGTCCGAAAGTGTTATTGAGAGTTCCTTGTCGTACATATCCGTATAGGGACTGTCTGGGTCGTACACTACGAATTGGCCTCGGAGACCGTCTGGATACTGGCCACGGCTATGTGAGTGATACCAGTAGGTGCCTGGCTGGTCAACCTACGAGCCGTCAGTATGTCGCCGTTTCGAGAGGAGTCGGCCTAGCTTACTGTGAAGTTGTACGTGAAGGTGGATCCGGAAGGCACATCACATTGTGTTACGCCGACAGGACCATCCATCTCGTTCGTGCCGTTCTGGAAGAGTCCGTGGAAGTGCAAGCTCGTGCTTTGGTTGCCAAGCTGAACAGCAGGAGTCAGCAACGCAAATGTATGGTATGGAGCTGGCACGCACCTGGTTGTTCATGTTGATAACTACATTGTCGCCTTTCGTGAAGTTCAGCACTGGTATCGGCCATTCGCCATTGATACCGATGACAGGTCTCTCCATTTGGCCATCTGGATTACGATTCACCCAAGTGATGTTGAAGTCGTGTGTGACAGTTGCCGACGTAGCGAGACCTGCCAGCGCGGCCATGGCTGCCACCGTTCGAGCCATGGTGCTGCTGGTGTACTGCACCGCCAGCTCGTGGATGTAATGTAGGTGAATGAACCGCGAAACGAATCTGATAAGACTGTTCCCGTCTGTTTGACAAGAATGCGAGAGAGATTGATTAGATGGGATCCGCGGCCGAGCCTGCCGCCACGAGAGCCCAAGCTCGTGCCCGTGAGACTCTGCGCCGAGCACCGGAGGCCAGTGTCAAAGCAGGGTTGCAACTTGCAAAAGGATCTGATAAAGCGCCACGTTAGGTGGTCCAAACAAGCGAGGCCTTCTGTTCAACGAGCGAAGACTGCGGATCGGTGGAGCGATAGACTGGCCTAGCTTACTTCCACGTGGGTGGAACGATGCCAAGTGGGAGTGACTGCTGGCCTTGTTGGTGCTTTGCTCTGGGGTGCATCAATCCTTGTCTTCAACATCAAGGTCTGTTTGCGCTTGTCTCGGCATTCGAAGGGCCAGTCTCACTCTTGATTTCTGCACAAATTCGACGTCTTCGAGGACGGAAAAGCCCTTCGATCTTCGCGCCTTCGCACCTTCGTAGCAGCGCGCCGCACATCCCTAGCACGCACACGAGCGCTTGTTGAGTACCGCACTTGCCGTTGTCGTGAAAAAGTTTATCTTATCAGATGCTGGTCTGGATCGCTCCTTCACACGAGACAGCCAATGGCAAGATTCTGTGGCGCCAATCAGATCAAGCTACTTAAGCTTTGGCTGGCATTTGTACCACCTCAGGACCCCACTCGACTTTGGACGCAGTGGCATGACCGCCAGCAGCAAGAGCGTGACTCGCCTCGGTAGAGCACCCTGCAAGAGAATGTAAGATCTGCAACAACAGCTCTCAAGTGCGAGGGCACAACCATCGACCAAATTGAAGCGCGCAACGGAAAACATCTGAGCAGTACAGTACTTGCCTTGTTGTCACGGCCACATCCACGAGATATCACAGGTCAAGGGATTCCAGAGGCGCGCTGCCAAAACACTGCAGGCCACGGCAGCACTACGGCGTCAGGTCGTGTGAGCCTGGATCACCAATCGCTTTATGCCGCCCTCGCTTCACAACAGATTCGAGCACCGTTTCATCGCAGCCGAAATCGGGCGGATTGTGTGACTGCTTCAAGGCCTTCCGGGCAGCAGCTGCGACTCGAAGAGATACTGGACCGTGCCGCCAGCTAGCCAGCGCCTTCTTCTCACGAACTTCGAGATAATCTGATCTTATCTTGATCATCTCGGCACAACCATAGTGCAGCATCAGACAGTCGACAGAGCTCAGATCACTGCTTCAGCAGTATCACCGCCGCCAATATGGTGCAGAACGTCTTCGCCGTTCCCGGTAGGTGCCTTCCTTGCTGATAGTTTCAAGATTCGCGGCTGACTTCGAGACCAGTTTTCTTCATCGTGTTCCGAGAATGCCTCGAGTGCACAATCATCATATCGATTCTGCTGGCATTCCTCAAGCAGAGCATCGGTGGTCCCAACAGCGACCGCACAGTGTACAAGCGACTTCTCAGGCAGATTTGGTGGGGCATCGGCTCAGGCCTGTTCATCTGTCTGGCCATCGGCGGCGGATTCATCGGTGCCTTTTATGGCCTCAAAAAAGACTTCTTCAGAAAGTCCGAGGACATCTGGGAAGGTGTCTTCGGCCTGATCGCGTCCATCATCATCACCGTCATGGGCATCGGTCTGCTGCGCGTCGCCAAGCTCCAGGACAAGTGGAGGGTCAAGATTGCGCAAGCCCTTGAGAAGCACCATACCGGCGAAGGACTAGGCATGAAGTCGCGCTTCAAGATTTGGTGCCAGAAGTACGCCATGTTCTTGCTCCCCTTCATCACGGTGCTGCGTGAGGGGTTGGAAGCCGTCGTCTTCATTGGAGGAGTCGGACTCAGCTTGCCAGCTGCGTCGTTCCCTCTTGCTGTCATTTGCGGTTTGTTGGCAGGATGTGCCATCGGCTACCTCATCTATCGGTATGTTGTCCTCACAACAGTGGATTGATCAGATGCTGACCTCGTCACAGTGGTGGCAACACCGCCAAGTTGCAGATCTTCTTGATCGTCTCCACGTGCTTCCTGTATCTCGTTGCTGCCGGGCTCTTCTCCAAAGCAGTTTGGAACTTCGAGATGAATGCATGGAGCAAGATTACCGGTGGCGATGCGGCCGAGACTGGATCTGGTCCGGGCTCCTACGACATCCGCAAGAGTGTCTGGCACGTCAACTGCTGCAATCCGGAGACCAACGGCGGCGGAGGCTGGGGAGTATTCAATTCTCTCTTCGGCTGGACCAATTCTGCGACATACGGCTCGGTCCTCGCGTACAATTTGTACTGGCTTGCCGTCATCGTTGCTTTCGGGTCTCTCGGATTCTACGAGAAGCGTGGCCACTTCCCGCTCATGAAGCGCAAGGCGTCGACCAGGGACGATGAGACTATGGATAGTGACCAGACCAGCCAGGATCGTGTCGAGGACGAGAAGAAGGCTGCCAGTGTTGCAGTTACGCACTCCAGCAATGTGCCTGCTTGAGGTGCTTCATTGGCCACATCCTTCGAAGGACGGTATAATGAGAATCAAATTCCATGGCTTGTAGTTGTAGATTCAAGTAGAGACCCATCAAGGTTCGTAGATCGTACGAGCACTCTTTCAATGAGCACGATTGAGGCCATATGAGATTGTGCACGCGACATGTTCGCCGCCGTCTCTTCGATTTGCGTCAGAGTGTGGGTGTTCCCGATTGGCCTCCTTCCATCGGGTGTGGGCCTGCCTCGAGGCCGCCATCGCTGTTTCTCAAGTGAAAGTTGACAACTACCTTTCATACATCCACGCTCCTGTCCTTCATATCGTCAAAGATGTTCTGGCCATATCCCTGAGACGAGGGCCTTGGAGCCTTGCATAAAGGCGAGACATTACAACATCACTATACAGCCTTGCTGCGAGATATGATAGCGAAGCCAGCTTTAGGAGGCCACGATGGCAAGACTCCTGAGACGCCCACGTCGCCGGTGGACAGTCATGCCGAGAGCGTTCGTGACGGGACAGTCATCATCTCGGAGGATGGCGACATAGTTCTACACATCCAGCACGAAAGCGCAGCCTCAACCAGGACAGCCCTCTTCAAAGTCCGCTCATCAGTACTGAAACAGCATTCGCGATACTTTACAGGTCTCTTGGAAGGTCGATTCGGCGAGGCCGAGCGTATTGCCAAAGAACTGAGCCAGTTGCGATTACGCTACAGGTCACCGACCGATGCGCCTTCGAACGAACTTCCCACCATCAGCATCAGCGACGTAGGACGCATATCATCCGTGAAATCCATCGAACCACTGTGTACCGACTTCTTCGCCATTCTGCATGGAAATGACACACAAGGCCTACCACCCGTCGCCAACCTTGCCAATCTTGCCATTGTCGCAGATCGTTTCGATGCACTGGATTGCGTGGCAGCCTACGTACGGCGTAGGAGGCTCATCCGAGCTATCGATGGCAAGATGAACCCGAAGACAGACGGCGCTTTGTCGGAAGAGAAAGTCAGACAGCGAGTCTTGGTCGGAGCTCTGCTGGATCACGGCGCGTGGCTGGAGAGGTACAGCATGCGCATGATTTACAAAGGCTGGGTTGGTAGAGACGACATTGAAGAGACTGCGGCAATGTGGTGGAGTCTGCCTCTGCGACTTGAAGATGAGATTGCAATACGGCGTGACTACATAATGGAGACCATGCAGTCACTGCAAGCACACTTCGTGGGCCTGTACACTTCCCGAGAGCGCCAGTGCAAGCTCGGATATGACTCCTCGGCGCAGTGCGACTCGTTCCAGCTGGGCGAGATGATACGCTTTCTATCGCGTATTGGAACGTTACAGGTCCAAGGTCTTGTCTTTGACAGCGCTGATCCACCTGCTCCGTTCGCTGGTGATCTACATGTCCTGCTCGACTCCCTGAGACAGGTGCCTGAATACCAGATCGACAGGAATCACTCGCACTGCGGCATCAGAACCAGACTGATACCTTTGCTGGATCTCATAGCAGATAGCCTGCAACATGTGGGTATCTGCTCGGAATGCTGGTCTCAGGATCGTGTTAACTACTCGTGGATCGACGCGAAGCGACCTCTACTGTGGAAGAGAGAAACGCATCAACACCGGGGTCGAGGTCACAAAGACGCACATGCTGTGGTTAGAGAACTGTTCACGGCATCTGAGAGGCATTGGAGCTCGTAGGCCATCGATGTCTCGCAACCCATACGCTGTGGCTGTTACAGTGCTACAGTCCGTTCTGCAACTCTTTTGTGGCCGGCTCCTGGATTTTGACTGCGCCCGAGAGTATAGGCCTGATCACCTCGCCTCTCGCTTCTCTTACACGAGGTACCTTGTTGTGGTGAGTAGCACTCTTTCGGCCTCCTTGTTGTGGGCTCAGCAACGAGGCACATGACATTGTGGGGTCGCTAATTCCTTTGGTGGCGTGCTGCGCCCCCTGCTGCGCGTGCACCGCCGCCAAGCAGTGCAACCTCACTTACTCCATGGTTCGGTGCACCACGGCCTGAGACATCTGTATCTGAGCCAGCACATTGGGAACCTGAGGCTATGTATTATGATATGGGCCGGCCGTGTACCAGAGGCTGAGCGGCGTAAATGCTGACCAGAGTGTATATGAGAGAGCCACCGTCGCTTGATTGTTTTCTGTATCGTAAGCCAAGTCAAAGCTACCATCATTCCTCCTTCTGTGGCAACTATCATAAGCTTGTGTGCTGGGAAGCCGCAGTAACCCGACCAAAGACAAACAGCAGGATCCCATGGCAGACGTTCTTTCTTCACCTCTTCACCTAACACACCGCCGCACAAACTCTTCACTACATCAACAACCCAGCATGCTCTCCTCACTAAAGCACAAGCTCAGTCGCAAGAACACCAATGGCATCACACGAACCGGCAGTATGAAGGACGACTCGAGCTCGACTCCTCATCCGCAGCAGAATCAAGCTCCTGCGACACGACGACCTGCTCAAGCGGCAAGGAATCCTCAAAGAGATCCAGGAGACGCGCCTCCAGCCTACTCTCCAGCTCCAAACGCGGCGCCAATACCCTCAGTGACCGTGTCTGCGCCTGCCAACCAAGGTGCTGATGATCCATACGCCTTCCTCACCAGCTTCGACACCATCTTCCTAATTGATGACTCGGGCTCGATGGCTGGCGGCCGATGGCGCGAGACCGGCGAAGCGCTCGAGACCATCACGCCAATCTGCACCGCCCACGATGCTGACGGCATCGACATCTTCTTTCTCAACCACAAGGACTCGGACTACGACCACAATGTCACCAGCTCAAGCACAGTTCGCGAGATTTTCCAGACCGTACGGCCAGGCGGAGGCACACCCACGGGTCAGCGATTGAACGCAATCCTCAAGCCGTACCTGCGCCGCCTGGAAGCAAACCCCGACGGCACGAAACCCATCAACATCATCTGCATCACGGACGGCGAGCCCAGCGACGATGTCGAGAGTCCTCTCATCGCAGCTGCCAAAAAGCTCGACAAGCTTGATGCCCCAGCATGGCAGATTGGCATCCAGTTCTTCCAGGTGGGGCGCGACGAGGAGGCCAAGAAGCATCTCAAGCAGCTAGATGATGAGCTCGCGGAGATTTCCGGTGATGATGATCTGCGGGACATCGTCGATACGGTGCCGTTCACAGGCGCGGAAGGAACGCATCTGACTGGCGATGGTATTCTCAAAGTCGTACTTGGTGCTGTCAATAGACGTCTGGATCGCAAGAAGAGTAAGGATCTTCACAGATAGTAGAAAGGAGGGCTTTGGGATGGCGTTCAAGGCGTGTGGTAGATACCCTTGCTTTGGTGGCGGCTACGGTATCGAGAGGTGAGCCTGCACGAAGCAGCAGCGAAGAAACCTACGTAGGCTTTTCTGTGAAAGCGGCAGCTCGTTCTACCGGACAGGCCCTCTCTATAGCGGACATTGCATAGTGCAGAACCTCACATCCCCCTGGGTCCACATCTCATCATTTCAATAGTACACTCATGCTTGAAGAACGCTTCATGATCACATGTTAGCAGCGCATAATCTTCATTGACCAGAAAGCTCATGCTCCTTCCTCACTCTTCCGACCTCACGCTCACAACCACCAAACCAGCATCCACCACCTCCACTCAACCACATACCTCCACCAGACGGCCGCCATGCGTATTTATCAGCTCACACTCACGCTCGTCACGTTGTACCTACTCAAATGCCTGTTCGAAGGTACCTCAATATGCCTTTACCGACCAGACGGCGCGTGCTGGTGTCTCAGCTTAACGTATACTGCTGGAAATGATACTCGGGATGCTGTGGGGTTACGAGGGTGAGCATACATCTTTCGGGCTAAGGCTTCTACGAAGGAGGGGGAGGCGAGGGAAGGTATGAAGCAGGTGGTATGTCGTTCTGGCCGGTAGGAAGAGGGCGGTGCTGACATGAAGTGGCCAGGAGAATGAGAACATTGTGTTCTGAGGCTGATGGTCCACGTCAGTCGAAGTTCGATCGCCGCAATCACAAGTCCACATCTGCTCATACAAAAAGGCTATCGCCAAGGGTAAGTAGCTCTAAGCCTTCGCTGCTTCTACTATGAAGTTATGGGTATCAATATAGGTCATCAATCATCAAAAGCTCGCTCCAGACCGTCATAACTCCGTACGTCCCAAATGTTTGGCTTTCATCAGTAATACTCTACATCCTCAAGTCCGTCATCGTGGCCAGCGTCGTCATCAAAGTCATCCGCGTTACTGGCAGCCTTCCTCATTTTCCTCGGCTTCAGAACAAGATACTGCGACAGGAGCATCGATCGAGTATCTTCGTCCAGCTCGTTGAGTTTCAGGTGACATAGCTCCCTCCCTGCAATGGAGAATATGAATGAGCCTGCCTTCTCGCCACCATAAAACTCTGGCCAGCGCGCAAGACAGGAAGCCTTTAGCTTCTCCCACGTAGTGTAGCCTTTGCCCTGTCGTCTCAGCCACTCAACAGCGAACACACTCTGTGGGTCGAGAGGCTGTATGCTGTCATACACAGCTCGTGTCCTGGCAACGGCCTCTGGGAATGGACCAGCTGCGTTTGCTGCGCCCCATTCCTGTTTCACCCGCAACAAGTTGTCCTTGAGCTTCAACAGTTCTTGTAGCATGTCAGACCCTTTGGTGGATGCCTCTATGGTCTGCTTGTAGAACTTGCTGAGGTCGTCGTCGTAGGCACCAGCTGGTTCGAGGATGTGACTGGCACGGATCATGCCATCCTTGACGATTGGGTCGACCACCTGGAAATAGACGAAGTCTATAATGTTGTTGGTAACCTTTGTCTTGTTGACACGATAATGGGCAGGATTTTTGACCTTCGTCTCATCTTCGGGCCTCGTGTACTCCCAATAGGCAGGCTTCGGCATATCTGACGACAGGTTCCGTGACTTCTGGAAAGCATCGAAGTCTGCCGGCGTATAGTCGTAGCCCTGCTTATCGGCATCAACAAGGTAATCGTGGAGGAACACGAGTTCGTTTGCTGCAACTTCGTCAATCGTGCCCCGTGCATATATGAAGCGCTCGTAGAACAGTGTCACTATGCCAAGCATCTTAGCTGACATCCTCGTACAGCACATCGACCCAAGGAAGCTGCACCATTGGCTCTCTGAGCGCGAATCTCGAACAAGATCTTCCAGCAAACGTTTGTCCTTGCGAATTCCAAAGTTCTCTGGAGGAGGGGGTGTCCATGGTGCGGGCGCATTCTTAAACGGGCTCACCAGCTTGGAGTCCCAGGTGAACCAGAATGCATCTCCGTCGTAGTCACCTCCTTGGAGCATGCTGGCAAGAGGTCGCATTCCCTTCGAGGAGAAGATGATGAAGTTCTTGAATCTTGCCAAACGCGGATTAAACACCACCCTGACGCGTTGTATGTCCCAAGGTGCCAGAGCTGGGTTTCGACACACCAAAACCTCGATCTTATCTAGATACCACCAAGACTCTCCAGTCGACGGGTCGGTGAAGGGCGAGCCGAAGATAACGCATACTTCACCAGGCTCGAGGCATCCATACGGATCGGCCATGCCTTTGAGCGTGGTAGACTTGTTGAGCACCACCTTGAACTTTGTTTTCTTCAGGTCGAAGTATGAGTTGGCCATGACTTGGATCTGGCGGGCCAGGTACTTGCAGCTCTTGGGATCAAAGCCGTTCTCCAGCATTGCGATAATTCGCTCCTCGAAAGACTCTGGGAACCCGCTGGCAAAGTTTTTGATACCAGTCTCGCGTGTTCGTGCCTCAAAGAACTCGTTGTGCGAGGCGAGCCATCGCCGAATCGGCATTGGGCCTGGGGCCTCCAGTGCAGTCAAGAACTCGTTCACTTCGGTTTGCACTTGTGTCTGAACGACCTCGCGGATCGCCTCCTTGGGCACACCTCTGTCACACAAGATTGGGAGAAAAGCTTGATGTAGGATCGAAGGTCGTGCACCAGAATTTGGATTGACGACACAGACCGACAACACCTCGTCATCGCACTCCTCGAGGCTATCCCTAAAGACTTTGAGCTGACTTTGCGACAGTTTGATGAGCGGTCCCGCGGGCTTCGTGCCATAACCAGTGTACTCTTCATCGTCGAGATACCAAAGGCCTTTCGCTCCCGCAGTCCGCATCTGTAGTCCAGCTGGCACACTCTCCAGACCCGCTTTCCTCATGTACTGGTGCGCGATCCACGGATGCAGTCCAGAACATCCATCATTCATGACCATTTTCGGGTCGTACCTCTCACAGAACTGACGTGCTAACTTTGGATCCTCGAACGTCCGATCTGCCTTGTGGCGGGTCGGGCCTTGATCTGGAACGCCATAAGCAAAGTCCGATGGCTTGAGCACGACTGCTACAATCGTCCTCGATAGCAGTAGTTCCAATCGCATGAATGCTTTACGCGCAGCTTGTTGACAGTTCGTGCGGAAAGGCAGAGCCCATTCCATCAGATCGCCGATTGACATGCCGTCCTTTGGACAGACCATGATCAGACGGTTCATACTTGCTGAAGCTCGACCTTCGAAGGCCGACTTCTTTTTGTTCGGCTGCAGGAAGAAGGGATACCATGTTCTCCCGAGGAACTCATGAGGCTTGTCGAGCCAGTCTCTGAAACGAGCCTGTATGTCAACTCCCGGCACATGATGAGGCGGTCTGGCCAGATCTGGCAGCTCCACATACAGCACCCTGTCCGCGCCGAGGTACCTCTGGAGACTGCAAGCAGTATCTCGTCGTTCAATCTGAACCGTGATCTTAAGAGCCGGCAGCGTTCTTGCGCCAACCCATTCAAGCCTCGCGTTCCTTGTCAGAACCTCGTAGTCCTTGAGGCCTGTTTGCTGTTCCGGCTTTGTGAAGTGTATCTCACGTCCTATCAGAAACTCGTACAGCGATGCCAGACTGTGGTGCACCCATTCGCTTTCTAAGGTTTCTATTGCGATCTTGCTGGGTTGCAGAAGCCGCTGCAGCTCCCACTGAAGTTCGAATGGCAGAAACCGAAAGTGACAAGGAAATCGTATGTCGACCAGTTCCACATCAGCTGAGCTGGACGAATCATGCGAAGTGGGTTGCGTGGTTTCTTGCTGGCGATGTGCTGCAAGCTTCTCGTTATGAATACGCTTCTGCTCTCCTGAACGGCCAAGCGTGACTTGCTTGGTGGGAGTAATGCGCCTCACTGGCTCAGGAGACGGAATAGTCTCACTGAACGCATCAGACATGTCAAGATCTTGCATCTTTGTGTCTTCGGCAGAGGCTTCACAGTTTGCTTCGGCATCCCGTAACTTCTGGAGTGCCAGATCCACGGTGTGGGGGTCCAACGAGCCATACCAAGTCGATTGCGACTCACGAGGCGAGCGGGGTGTATCAGAAGTAAGATCGACGACTGTTCTCGCACCTCGGACGGTGCTGCTGGAGTTCTGCGGCGATTCAGCCCTCTGCGCCATGGCCATCAGCTCTGCAGCATCAGTTGAGCACATCGAGGAAAGATAGTTGGACTCTCGTCCTCGTTTTGTCGGTTCATAGTCGCTAGCGAAAGAAGTTGTTGCTGTGTCTGGAGTTCCTGACGAGCCTGCATTGGACCAGAACGAGCTTTTGGCGAAGGAAGTGTTGGCAGCTGTGGAGGCGAAAGACGTCACTGGGTTGACGATTGGGGGAGGTGGCTTAATTGGACTGGAAGCTGACTTGTCGTCCGTCTTCTTGGCTGACTTAGTGATGGCGAAGTGTTGTTTTATGGACCTTGTAGCTGGCGTGGGCGAAGATGGTGCACTGTAGGGTTGTGTAGGGTCTGGGACATTCGTGGTCTTCAGGACCTTGCGAGGAGTCGCACACATCCTCTTCGTGGCATCCACTGGACCTTGGAGGGTATCGCGTAGAAGCTGCAGTCTTGTCTGTCGTGTCGAGACCTGAAGCACAGGAAAGGTCCGGAAGAATGTGGTGATAGCAGACTCCAGCGCAGCTTGGTCCTTCCACCATAGCAAGTGATACTGTTTGAACACATAAGTTCCCAGATCCTCAGAAGACTTTGCTGGAGAAGATGCCTCATTGTGAGGAATGTCTATCGCCGCCCTGCGGCAAAGATTACTGAGGTCCTCCTTCAAGTGACGAGGATTCGCATTGGGGATACCGGACGCCGGAGGCTCCATCTCAGTTGACTTGCGCTTCCTCGCCATTGCAATGGCTCCGCGCGGGACGGCGTGGCCTTCTATATGTATTTCGTGGTGAGATAAGGAGCCATTGGACCAGCGTCAATGGCTGTTCGTGTAAACACTCAAACAAAAGGTGAGTTTGAAGCTAGAGCATTGGGCCGTCTGCAGAGGATCGGAACGTTGGCGAACGGGTCATCTGCCGATCGGAGCGGGTCGCGGCTGCCTCCCACGCGTCTCAGTTCGACCACGAATGTGACGCGGTGCACGTGTAGAGTGACTGCACGTGATATGCTTACGGCCTGCGTTCGTGAGCAATACAATCTGTATCTTGAGAGGCAGTAACTGAGCGTTGTTCGTGGACACGTCGGCTGATTCGATGCTGAGCAGGTGACGGTTGACATCCATGGCTGAGATCGGCATGACAATGTCGGTTTTGTGCAGTAGCGTACGAAGGTCAGCAGCAGACTGGGATGAGCAACGTGGGTCTGATCATATTGATGGGAAGCTTTGGAAGGTGCACTGGTACAACAAATCCAGCAGGATGTCTTTGATACACGACCTCGTCAAAACAGTAGGAGGCCTCCATAGCCCGACCACAAGATCAATCGAAAGACGCTCCACTGGCGTTGCGTCCTGGCCTCGAGCGTGTAACTCTGAGTATGCATTGTGTATGATCTCGGCCTGAAACTGTAACAGCTAACCATCCAAGTATTGTGGTTGCCGACGAACAAGATAGGGCGTGAGGTGAGAACGGAACGAAAGGGCAATAATAGCAGATGGGCGCCGTAAATCATGTCTAGCATTACCTTCACCTAAGATGCCGGAATGCCATCGGCGGATGAACGTTAAGTTCCTCCTGTGGTGGGTATGCAAATCTTGGTGTTTTTTCGCCTTTTTCTCCCCCCCCCCATGCTGGGAGTTGCTTACACCTTCATCTCGGTGAGGCCGTGCTTCCAGACTGTGACGTATGGGGTAATACCGTCCTCGCGGTAGTTGAGAAGAACAACCCTGCAAAACCGGTCAGTATATGTGGCCTCTCGTTGTTTTCCACGACATCACTCACATTCCATCTGGGTCCATGGACTCGCCGATCAGGAACTCGTAGTCCTTGAAGTTGGCGATAATCTTCTTGGCGTATGAGGAAGCACCCTTTTCGAACTCGGTGACTGTCTCGTCGCTTGCGCCATTTGCCTTCAGTCCCTCCTTGACCTTCTTCATGTAGCCCTTGAGATGGCTGAGGTAGCTCTTCTTGTCGAAGCTGGTCTCGTTGAGACGGAAAGAGTGGACAATGTCAATGACCTGCTCTGCGGCGTCCTCGGCACCTTCATCGTCGCCGCCCTCAGCAGACGCATTCGCGCCGATGTCGATGTCGCCAACACCGACGGAGATCTTCTTGCAGTCGGCCTCGTAAACGACGCCGTCGATTTCCTTGAGGTCGTAGGAGTCGGAGAGGAGCTCGTCCGAGGTGATCAGATCCTGCGCATATGCTGTCAGTCGAGTCCGAAGGTCTGGAATGGGGAGGCCAGCTTCTCGAGATCGAGTGCCCCACCACAATGGCAGTACGGTGTACTGTGGCTTGTGAGCTGGCTATATACCTTGAAAATAATCATATTCGCGGGTGTGGTTGGAGTGGTGTGAGGGTTGCTGTGGAGGGTGTGTCGGTGGTCTTGAGCGAGCAAGGAGGGACGTTGGTGTGGTTGGTACTTGTACTGGAAGTAAATGCGAAGAAAAATGGAGACGCTTGGTGGGGTTCTACAGAAGCGAGGCGTGAGCACATTTGGGAGCAGCTCAGACACATGTGTGTTGTGGACATTTTGCCGGAGAAGAGCTGTGATTCTGCTCGTGGCTAACGTGGCCAAGTTAGATCCAAGCGCAAGGGTCTGATGGCCCAAGCTTGCCAAGTCCACGCGAAATATCGGCCTGGTCCCGTTTCTTCACCTTCGCTCGGATGATTCTCTCTGGCCAACAGCTCAAGTCAACATCACAAAGCTCGCCGCTGACATTGAGGTATGTCGCGATACTCAGAAGACGTGCCCTTCAGGTAGCCAAGGCCTGCGCTCATTGCTCACCACAATGACACCGCTGCGCCTCTGTCGACCGAGCATGAAGAACCCTTCACGGTGGTCCGCACCGAAGGGCACTCTTTGCGCTCAGGATGGCTCTTGAAGGCTAACAACCACACTGCAGACACCTCAGACCGCAATCCGCGCACTGAGAATCTCACACTACCGCCGACATGGTCAAGACTTCCGTCCTCAACGATGCGCTTAATGCCATCAACAACGCCGAGAAGACTGGAAAGCGCCAGGTCCTCATCCGCCCAAGCTCCAAGGTCATCGTCAAGTTCCTCCAGGTCATGCAGCGTCACGGTAAGCCCACGCTTTGGATACGTGCCCCTACAGGTTCAGCGCAAGAGGAGGGTCGCGGTAGTTAGGGACGACACCGGGTTGATAACTAGGCAATGGTCTCACAATGTTCCACGACCAACGCCCTTTAAGTGCTCGGAAGATTGAGAGTTTGGCGAGGATCTTACATGTGTTCGGAATCATCGGGTGAAGAGGCACTTTTAAATTCTCGCGACAACCGCTGACACGGTGTTCTACAGGCTACATCGGCGAGTTCGAGGAGGTCGATGACCACCGCAACGGCAAGATCGTCATTCAGTTGAACGGCCGGTAAGTCGAAAGTGACATCTCGTTGCATTGCCATATCCTCTAACACATCTTCAGCCTCAACAAGACCGGCGTCATCAGCCCACGCTACAACGTCCAGCTCAACGACCTCGAGAAGTGGGTTGTCAAGCTCCTGCCATCGCGTCAATTCGGCTACATCGTCCTCACCACCTCTGCTGGCATCATGGACCACGAGGAGGCCAGGAGAAAGCACGTCGCCGGCAAGATCATCGGTTTCTTCTACTAGATGTATCTGAGCTGGGCGCATTGTCGGCTTACGAATGGGTGGCATGAGCTTAGCGCAGCCTAAACGGCTTCAGCTGCCTGAAATCAAAAGTCTTCATCGCTTCATATATGCCGTTCCTTCATAATTCTCGTCTGTGCGTGCCTGTGCCGCCTACGTTAGTGCAAAGCTGGCGGTGACAGTCATTCAGTGCCACTTGACTCAACACAGCTCTAACTTCAACATACAACCTGCAACCCAACTCACGCAAGAACAACACACAGGCTCTCACGCCGTACTACAAAGCTGCAGCAGCCATGCCTCGCAAAGCACGCGCCGCCAATCCCACTCAAACACTCATCATCCAAGGCAACGAGGACGTACCATCGGCTCTCGAGAACAAGGTCACCAACGAGTCACTAGCAAAATGCAACATGCAGTCGCAGTCACCATTGTTCGGCGTACTCCCACCGGAGCTTCGAAACGACATCTTTGAGCTTGCAACGCAGCCGTACGACGACGAGCGACACGTCTACAAACCAAATGCCTACTTCTATCGACCTGGCCACCATGCCAAGCAAAAAGTCGATACAGCGTCCATGCTGACTTGCCGGCGGGTGTGGTTGGAGGCAAATTATTTGCCGATGAGGCAGTTTGAGGTGTGTTACAGAAGGCCGTGGCTTGGCGTCAGAAGCCTTCAATCAAGTCCGTCGACACCAAGCTGACATCTTCCTTTTCCAGCCCACATTTTGGTTCAAAGGTGAAGAACGACGCCCCGACTGGACTCATCAGGCAAAGTCGCCTAGGAGCAAGTACAATCTTCGCCACAGCAGGCCGTCGGTCAATACCACCGAAGAGAATCGTTATAAGACATTCGTAGTGTCCCTGACTGCGGCCAACGTCGACAATCTTCAGACCCTACACTTTCTCGGACAACTCTACTGGCTTGAATCCGATTGTCTTCACCTACTGTTGACGGGCGGCAGCATCCCGACAGTGCCACACGTGAAAGTCACAGTACGGCACACTGACTGGTGGTGGTGGGAGTCAGATGAAGAGCTCCGCCTGGACTATGACTGGATTGTTACACTACTCGCGCAGACTTTTGCCGCGACTTCCACCTCGACGTTCGAGTTGCAGCTCGAGACGCTATCTGGCAAGGTCCCTCAGCTGGAAGCAATCATCGAAGACATCAAGGAGGGACATTCTATGATCACGGAGAGAGATGGCGATCGCTACTGGAAGCTGCAGGACGAGTCTGGAAAGGAGGTTCTAGCTTGGGATGGACCAGCAGATGTTGGTGGCATCAGATGGCGCATGGCACACTCTGCAGATGGCGAGAAGCTAGAGTATCGCGTCCACAGCTTGGTGTGGAAGCGCAATGGCGCATAAGATTGACCATAGCTTGGAATCTGGCATGCAGATGGGAATCTTGATGGCGGCCTGTAGCGGAAGACAACTTCTCCAGACCCCCCTTAGCCTTTCTTATGCACATCCTCGCGCCACTCCACCACAAGCCTCCGCCCAGGCCCCAAAGAAAATCTCTCCACCGTGCGTTCCTCATCCACCCCATTCCCATTCTCCACCGGCGTATCAGCCCTCCCATCCACCTTACTATCCTTCCGCTCCAACTCCCTCTCGGCCCATACCTCTGTCCTCAGCCGTCCCTTCAACTCCCTCAGCACACCCAACCTCACTCCATTATCCAAACTCTCCTGCATCAAGACTTTCCTCTTCGCAGGATCGACCTCAGCCTTCGCCACAGCCGCGCTATCAACCCTCCACTCCTCCCTCTCAAATTCCTCCCACGTCTTGCCACTTGCATACGCGCGCTTCGCTCGACTCACGAAGGTCGAGGCGATGGCGTAGAGAAGGGAGGTAGGGCTGCCGTAATATGCGGAGTTAACTGCGAAGGCGTGCCAGTCATCCACGTTTGCGTCCGGGTCGGGTTCGATTGCTGTTATTGAAAATACATGTGGGCCGAAGAGGGAGGATTGGACGTCGAAGTAGGTGGAGTGGGTTTGGTGCGCGAAATGGCGCGGATGTGCCATATTGAGATAAGGCAATAGGTCGTCGTACTGAGGGTCGCGCGGTTTCGATGCTTGAGGCAGTGAATTGGTATTGTGATTTCCGATCTATTGATGCGCGATCACGCGTCACGGACTTGCAACGTCTGGATGATCAGTGGCTTGTTGTTCTCGTCGGAAGCTTCCGCATCGTGTGTGATTTATGAGTCCTTCGATTGGTGTGAAGCTGAGTAGCTGATTTAAGCTTTCGATCACAGGTAAAGTCTAAAAGTTTACCTGAGGTGAATACTGACCTCAGTCCTGTCTCGATGAACATCGTGCATTTTCCCAATGCCTCGCGCCTCCCAGGCCGCTCTCATGTTACGATCATGTTCTTAAGCACTCCCGATCGCAAGTGCTGCTACACCGTCGTGTGTGGACGAGAGCAGTCGCAGGTTGCGCCTACACATAGTCACCACGACCATCACGACTACCATCCATTCCTCACATTCCTCATCCCAATCCATCAGATTGTCCCGCCTTACGCACAATAATACTTGCCACCATCCTTACACCAATCAGTCACCTTGAACGTTTCCCAATGGATGCCGCGCCAGATCTCGAATTCACCGCTCTGAATCGTCGAGCACTGCGACAAGAGCGTATCAGTATGGCTTCTATCCATTATACTTCATTGACAATCTTACGCAGTACGTGTTGAGCTGTTGCGCCTCACAATCTCCAAGTCCCGCGATTCCGTGATCGCACCACAACTTCCAGAGTGTTTGGATCCGCGGCGACGATAGTGGCGAGAGCCACAGTCAGGATCGAAAGAGGGAACTTAATGGTTATAATGGTGTGAGTAGAGGTCTAGTGATTTGTTGCTTGATTGAGACGAAGGGTTGGGTAGGAGGCATCACATCTGTCGTCGGTTCTGATGTCTTGTAGTCGACACCTTCCATGTGGTCGGGAATAAGGGTCCATACAGCCGTGAGACATGCGAGCGTTAAGACTTCGGTCAAAGAGACCTAGCGTGGCGTCGGTGACAATCCGGGGGCGTGGAGCCCGTACGAGAGCTTATGATAACAGAACACCCGCTGCAACTCCAAACGCAGTAGTGATCATGACCTGCATGCGGTGGTTTAGCCCGAACTCAGACACAGAACATGTCATCGAAGCGACGTGTCTACTCTACAAGCAACCATCAAGCGGCGATATTGCTCTCGCCACGATCGAAGAACGATCTCATTCTCGCACAGGCGCCCACTCCTTCTGCCGGGAACCCTTAGTGCAACGCTGGGGGTGGTCATTCAGTCTGTTACTCAGGTCTGGACCGCCCTCAGAAGGCGCGTGCTGCTGAACAGAGAAGCTGTGACGGGAAGACATGCCCATTCCTATCCGGAGAGGATACGTTGCCGATGGGATGGTCGATGTCTTTCAAGATAAGCGCAGCTACCAGTAGCTGACTCAAGCAGGACCCTTGACACTAGTCCTTCGTATGTGTTGCCAAGCGGTCCGAACTGCTGCGTGGTGCTTCAATCGTGAGGCTCTTCGGCGAAAGTCGCTCGTTCAGGCAAATGCTCACATTCGCTCGAGACGGAATGTTAAGTAGGCAGGCGAAGAGTTTGCCATGCCATACAAGCATTTTTGACTAACGCCCGGACGCCTCGCTAAACCCACGCCGATCGCTCATAATCAATGCCTCGTCTTTAGACCCTACTCTCCTGGTCCCGTCCTCATCTCAACCACCTCAGCACGAAGTAGCAGAACAGGATGAACACAATCACACCTCCCCAGAAGATGAACTTGTCCTGCTTCGCCCTCCTATTCACCATCTTGATCGTGTCCCCGCTAATGCCCAGCGTTGCACCAATATCGTACAGCTTTCTCTGCGTCCCCTTCAGCATCTCCCTCTGATCTCCCAAATTCGATAGCACATCCCTTCCTCGCTCTAGATACTCATCCAGAACCTGATTCGATGAGCTGAAGAAGTTGTTTTCGCGGAGCGCATGGCTTTCTCGTGCTTGGTCTGCTCCTAGACCGTAGGGTGATTGGTAGGACGAATATGAGTTTGGACCAATCTGGCCAGGCTGGAAGTTGGGGTTTGTGGTGCGGAAGAGAGGATTCACGTTGTGGCCCGTGCCGCTGCTTGAGGTTATGGCGGCGTCTGCATAAGGGTTCTCGGGTGTTTGGGTGGCGTGCGGGCGTCGTTCGAAGAGGTCGTTGCGATTCTGGGCTACTTGTGCCTGTTCGCGTTCGTGCTTGAGTTCGGCGAATCTGGAGCGAAATTCGAGAAGTTCGGAGCGGAAGTGCGTGATGCGGTCTTTGCCCTTCGTGGCTCTCTCGGGGACAAGCTCATCGTTAACACTGCGTTGGTAGTCGTCGAGAGTGCGGGAGAAGGATGTTATTGATGTTGTGATCTGGCCTTGAAGTGCTGTTGTGTTTGGCGGAGAGCCGCTGGCGAGGGTTTCGAGGTCGGCGCGAATTGCTTTGGACTGGCGCAAGGCGGAGTTGTAGAGGGCCGACATGGTGGTGGTCGTTGTATGGCGTTATCGTATCCGAGGTTGCATGTCGTGGGGAACGTGTTAGATGTCAATTCCACATTGATTCACGTGCGGCGGATAGCAACGTGTCGAGTACTGGCGCGTCTCATGCAGAGTGACGTGCATCCTCCACGCTGCATGTGGCCACCGCAGGGCATCGGGTTGTGATGCGATGAACAGGATGCGGCCGCCGGCATGCGACATGCCAGTCTGCTGATATTGGCAAAGCTTGATACATCTACATCACGAAGAGCATAAACACATAAGGAGTGCTGCGGGCGATGCTGGCGATATGAAGAGCGCGGCGGATTGCTGAAACGTGCTTTCCCTTCGTCATTAGATCAAAACACTCGACCAATACAACAATGGACCTACTCCGCCAAATCGTCGCATCGCCACGAGCACGACATCCCGAGGCAGGACTGGACTTGTGCTATGTCACAGACACCATCGTCGCAACGTCGGGACCTTCAGGCACCTACCCACAACTCGCCTACCGTAACCCACTGAAAGATCTTGTCAAGTTCCTGGACAAGAACCATGGCGAAGAGTGGGCTGTATGGGAATTCCGCGCAGAAGGGACAGGATACCCCGATGAAGAGGTGTACGGCAGAGTGCGGCATTACCCATGGCCAGACCACCATCCGCCGCCCTTCAATCTGGTCCCACTCATTATGGGCAGCATGAGAAATTGGCTCAAAGGCAAAGAAGCAGAAGGGAAGAAGCGAGTGGCTGTTGTGCACTGTAAGGCTGGGAAAGGCAGGAGCGGGACAGTCAGCTGCTCGTACTTGATCAGTGAGGAAGGATGGACGGCGGAGGATGCCATGAAACGATTCACAGAACGACGCATGAGGCCTGGCTTTGGCAATGGCATCAGCATACCAAGTCAGTTGCGCTGGGTCGGATACGTTGACAAATGGACGAAGGGCGGCAAGATCTACATCGAAAGACCCGTCGAGATTGTGGAGCTGCAAATCTGGGGCTTGAGGAATGGTTGCAAGATTGGAATAGAAGGATACGTGGACGAAGGCAAGGTCATCAAGACATTTCACACCTTCCAGAAGAGCGAAAGAGAGATCGTAAGAGGAGCGATCAAGAAAGAGAACGGCTTTGCAGATGTGGCCTTGGAAGCCATGGGAAAGAAGAAGGCCGCAGATAAAGGCGATGCAGGCGAACAGATCAAGGAAGCAGAGAAGGCGCAAAAGGAGGCAGAGAATTCAGACAGCGATGGGGTAGTCAATGGCGGCGGGGACGTGGTCTTCAGACCGTCAACCCGAGTTGTTCTACCAACAAGCGACATCAACATTGACTTCGAACGACGTAACAAGTCCAAGTACGGCGGCTTCACCATGGTCACATCCGTCGCCCACGTCTGGTTCAACGCATTCTTCGAAGGCAAAGGACCAGAAAAAGACGGCAACCCCGATGAGTCCGGCGTCTTCGAAATCGACTTCGACGCAATGGACGGCATCAAGGGCAGCAGTCGCAAAGGCACGAAATGTTTCGACAAGATGTCAGTGGTATGGAAAGTATTAGAGACAGAAAGACAGCCCAGTGTGGTGATTACAGAACCTGACGACGGCGCCGAGATTCCTCAGGCAAGACCGGCAGATTGGAAGGGAGGCGATCAGAAGAGTGAAGACACAGAGAAGAAGCTGGGACTCAGAACGGCTACGACAGAGAGTGCAAGTGTCAGTCGCGCAAGCAGTATGCGGGAAGATAAAGATAGCCCCGTGGATAGCCCTAAGGACGAGCTTGACACTGTTCGGGCTGTTGGTCCTGATGGAAGGGATTTGGGTGGAGGAACGCAGGCCTCGGGCGAGAGCTCGGGCTTGAAACAGGAGCAGAGCATATCGGACACAACACCAGTGCTGGAGCAGCTGAAGTCGGAGGGAAGCGTTTCACAACCTGGTGCGCCGGTCACGGGCATGACTGACACTGCTCATGGGCATATTTCGTCATCTACATCAGCACTACCGGGTGGCAAAGCTGAGGAGAAGCTGAAGGATGCTAAGGAACATGCTATTGGTAGCGTGGGGATGTTCAAGAAGGATCATAGCAGCTCATGAATCTCACAAGCTTTGACGTAATACCACAGCGATAGCAATGATGCCTATTACGACATACGTCACCCATGCACACGATTCTGTCAACCAAAGAACAAGCAAACATCTAGCAGCATAAAAGCTTGCGCTTGATATCCATGATCGCTTGTTTCCATTGAAAATGTACACCAGGCGTCGTCGGTATATACAAGGTTGCACACATTTGGCTGACCCAGAAGGCCGGCTGCTGGAGGTGAATCAATCGGGTCCCTGGTCAGGCTTCAGTCAGCATGTGACTCGGGTGCAGTGAATCGCATCCGCAACGCCGGCCCGCAGAACGGCTGGTCAATGCGCCTCGAGTCTATCTATATAACACAATGCCCGCCACTTCGGCTTGCTTCCTTGCACAGTTCTTCCTCAACACAGCTGCCACTCACCAAGAGTCTCGCTAACACGCAGAAAACCACACTCGAAGGCGCCCGATATGGCACCTTCGAAGCGAGCTCGAGCAGCCGACTCGAGTGATGGCGGTTCTCAGCCTACGAAGTTTCGGAAAAGCGCAGCTGCTGCGAGACGCGACATGCTCGAGGGAGGAGGGTTGCTGCAGTCAAGCAAGCGAGTGGTGGCAAAGGATGTGCTGTCCCATACCAAAGTCCCCAACAAGTCACGCCAAATCTACACGAGGAATGAGACACAGTCGAGATTGTTGAAGCTGCCATCCGAAGTCCGCAACCAGATCTGGGATCTCGTCATCGGCAGCAACACGGTTCATGTATGGAGCCAGAGCACGGAAGTCAACAGCCTGAAGACTGACAGAAGTCTCTGTCGCTCCGTATGCCAGCGCGAGGAGAGTGAGAAAGAGGAGGCCAAGAACATCAAGACAGCTCATGATACTCAGAAGCAAGCCGGCTATCATGAGCGCCACGACTCCTGCAAGCACGCCAATCAACTACGTGCCTACAACACGAAAGACCAACTTACCACTACGTCGATGAACCTCGCCCTGCTACAAGTTTGCCGTCAGATCCACAACGACATATCACAACAACACCTTCTCTTTTGAGTGGATCATCGATGTGGAGGCCTTCATCTCGCACCTCGTTCCCACCCAGGTCCAAGCAGTACAGAACATCAATTTTGTGATGCATCACTTCGAGTCCGACGAGAATTTCGAGAAGATGCTTCAGAAGCAGCTGTCAGGTCTCAAGTCCCTGGTCATCTTCGTGCAATTCGTGGGTGGCGAGCCCCACGCCCCCGATGTTGGTGTGTCGGACAGCTACTACGGAGATGATGAGTATTATCGGCAGCGTGTCTTGACAGATGTGTTGAAGCTACAGCGCTTACCGGCGGAAGATGTCACGGTGGCTGCTTACAACTCCCCGGGTCGCTTTGTGTACCGCGGGGAGAGAAGCGCCGTGTACTCATCGATGAAGGATTTCGAGAAGCCAGTTGAGAAGAGCTTGATGAAAAAGTGGTGAAAGCGAGATGTGGCGGAACGTGGCATGGTTGGAGAGGAGCAGAGAGACGTGCTAGGTGGTAGCTTGGGACGGGCGTTCTGGATGTTGGGTACGGGGTCCTCGATCTGAACCTGAGAAGCTTGAGTTCTTGCTAGCATAAACACTTGCCTTCAGGTCTCTAAGGATAAGTGCAGACCAAGATCGCAGTGCGGTCCATAACTCATCAGGGATGCCCATCGTTTCTGTTCATTAGTGAGAACCGGTCAACTCGCAATACCGCAATGCTCCAAAGCTCCCACATACGAGCGCGCAGCTGAGAAGCATGATGTTCCTGTGGCGTTGGCCAGCCTCTTCTCTGCTACCTCTGACTTTCGAACAGGCTGTGTGGTTGAAATATCAAGCCAATGAAGCTACGGCGGGCGGTGACCATGTCAGCCGAATTTCACTCGAGGAGGAGCTTCACGGTATTTCTTTAGCTTCCCATTTCGCATTTTATATTCATTCATTAGGCTGTTCCAATCTTTCGCTCCCTACCAAGAGAATGAGACTTCTCCTCCTGCTACTCACGGCGATATGGTGCGTTCACGCTTGCCGCATAGAACAACGGACTGGAGATTGGAAATTCGGAGTTTTCCTAACGCTTTGCGACACCGACGACTGCGGCACCGATCGAAAGTGTAGCAGGTTTAGCAGACGTCAAGATCAAGTCAGAACACTGCTTTTTGATCCCAGAGCGCCTTTCTTTCCGAGCAGTACGTTATCAGTGGGCCAGTCACATGCACTATGGTGCCCTTTATGGGGAGAAAGCAAAGTGCTACGGTAGCTGTAGCTTCCAATTCTAAACTGAAAGCGATTGTGGAGGAACCATTGTCGGAACATTCGAGGAGGTGAGTAAGTATAAAGAAGGCCTCTATGAACATTGCCAATATGCTATAGAATCACTCCTGCAATCAGCAAAGGCAGTCGACCACTTACTCAGGTGGTATGCCACTGCAAATGGTCGTCCTGTTGATATCGAGTACTGACAACTGGTGCGAAGGCCAACGAGGAAAAATACTTCGGGAAATGTATTGTATTACCCCCAGATAACAACATTCCGCCATCTCGGAGTATGGGGTTATATTGCAAGAAGAGACGTACGTGCTATCCCGACTCCAGGTAGCAGCCTCGACAGGTTTACAGTGATGAGATGCGTGCGCGGCGAAGCGCTGCCAGGAATACCCCTTTGCTAGCTGAGTTGCATCCAGTTGCGATGACTGATAGCTAACATACTTATGATCGACAGATCGCAAGAACATGCAAAGCGAAGCGCTCAATTCGAAAGTACGCATTACCGACTGAGACGATTCTCCTTCCTGGGCTCAGTTAATACGATTGTCATCGGGACGCTCTTCTGTCGTGGTGAGGAGAGACATGTGACCACATACCTTGAAGAAGAAAGGCAGGCTCCAGAAGGCATCGCGACAATGATGGACAAGTCTATTGCAGCACAAGGTACCAGCAAACTGCTCTGCAACATAAAGATGCTGCCATCCAGGACACATACATCTCAGTCACACTATACACGTTTAAGCCACAGTCTAGTCGAGCTCGATTGCTGAAACTTGCTGTCTGCATTGCAAGCATCGGTGAAGGCGACACAGCAAGTGATTGGTCGCTGGACTCTGCGTTGCATGTGATCAAGTGAATATGCAATCGGCGCTAAGAGCCATCCCTGTCAGCCGATCAACACCGGCCGAGAATTCCCAAAACTCCGTCTGCTCTTTGCATTCTTCCTTCTTGTCGTCAACATTCTCCCCCAACATCTTGTCTACATACTTCACCAACAGGAAGACTACACAGGATGGCTCGCACGATCGCACGCCGACCGTCGCAGGACGACGACGAATACCCACAGCAAGCCGCAAGGAACCAGACTCGCACACTACTCAAGCCACCTGTAAAGTTTCGCATGAAGAAAAACGCAGCTGCAGCAGAACGCAAGCGACTCGACGCTGCGTTTGGCCTGGGACCTCGACCGAAGACGAAGCGTGTTGCGAAGGACATTCTTTCAACCCCGACAGTCTTCACAGACCTCCAAGCAGTCTATGAGAAGAACAGCACCCAATCCCGCCTCCTCAAGCTCCCTTCCGAGATTCGCAACCATATCTTCCAACTCGTGTTCGGCTCTAACACCATCCACGTCTACAGCAAGAACAAGTCATCACTGAAACTCTCTTCCTCCCGTCAACTCATTCGTGCAATTTGCGCCAACGAGTCAACCGAGGACGAAGATGCCGAAGCGATCGGATCCTCGCACGAGACCCAGGAACAACTCGGATATCACGAGCGCCACTCAAAGTGCAAGCACTACATGCACGCTACCGGCTGCAAATCCAAAAACACCATGAACCTCCAGCTCCTCGGCGTCTGTCGCCAAATCCACGAGGAAGTTGCCCTTATGCCCTATGAGCAGTCTACCTTCTCTTTCGCCTGGATTCTGGATCTCGAGGCGTTCCTGGAACACCTTATCCCTACCCAACTCTCCGCAGTCCAGAAGCTCACCTTCATTTAGCACACCTTCAATTCGGACAAACACTTCGAGCGTCGCCTTGCCGAACAGCTCAAGTCTTTGAGTGTCCTCACGATCTTCGTTCAAGTCCAAACGGGCCTAGGCAAGATGCGTACTGGTATCCAGGCTAGCGATTTCCAGGATGCGGCTGGGATGGAGAGGTTGTCAGAAGGGGTCTTGAGATTCCAGAGATTCCCTGTCGCGAAGGCTAGGGTGGTGGCATACAATGCGCCTACGCAGTATGGGAGTGAGAAGTTTGAGAGAGGAAGTGCACCGGCGGGAATGCTGAATGTGTGGAGCAAGCAGGTTGAGGCGAAGCTGTTGGAGACCTGGAAGGGTGAAGACGAAGAGGGAGAAATGGATGAGGAGATGGATGTGGATGAGTGGTAGAGGTGCTGGGCCATCACTGGTGTGTCGGCGAGATTTGCTTGCGGATAGAACATGATGTGACGTGAACGAATCACGTAATGGATGGAGCAGCACGACTGGAGGCTACGAGTGGAATGGTCAGCTTTTGTTACAACTTCAATGTTCGTGTGCTCCAAGACAGCAAGCTTGACTACGAACGTCTATGGCTCACTTCCCAGGCTCAAGCTCTATAGCATATGAAGGCCAAGTAATTAGTCTCTGCAGGTCTCACCGGTTGATGGACTGCACTCGGCCTGCTAGTCTCAATCCTCGATCTTGATAAACTCCTCGTCCTTGATCTTCTTACTCGCCTGTAGACGCCTCTGCGTGTACTTGAGCTGCCTCTCGAGCTCTGCCTTCTTGCGCTCCAGTAGCACCTCTCGCAGCTCCAGATTGACAGCTTTCTGGTCGGCTTCGATGTCTTGATTGTCTTCCTGCTGAATAGCAAAATCATGAAGACCGCCACCGCGGACGCTGACATCCTCCTTCTTAATCTCGACCAGGTCGTCATTGTCATCGACTGTGAGATCAATGTCGACACGCCTCTTCTTGGTGTGGCGCTCATCAGAAATGCTATCGGCCGAGCGCTTACGCTCGAGACTCGAGGTGTCTGCTGAGGACTGCTTCGCCGCATTAGCGGCTTGGACCCGTGCCATCTGGATTTGGGAGACTCGCTGCACTTTGCTCTGCCAAGCTTCGGTGTAGTGTGCATCGCTATGCGAGGCTTCTTGATCCCACTCAATTTTCGCATGAGTCTCCCACAGGGCCAAAGCGGCCCGATACTGAGCTGCATTGGCAACAGCTTCGGTAGCAGTGTCTCTGGCAGTCTGAGGCATCTCCACTGAGTTCGCCTCAATGTGCTGCTCTTCTTCTGGAGTACCGGCCGTGCTAGCATGGGCAGTAAGAGCTGGTTCTGTCTTTGCAGGCTCTTCATCGTCATCGTCGTTCTCTATGTCATTGTTGTCGCGATACCATTTCTTCAGAAACACTGGTCGTCTGGAACGAGCTACCTTCAGCTTCTTGCCAGCTCCGCAGACGGGCGCTTCAGGTACTGTCTCATCGTCATCAGCGCTCTCAGAGTCCCTATCGGTAGTATCGTCCTCAGTGGCAGACGATGGCTTCCGAACGCGTGGTAGACAGAGTCGTGGTCGTACGGTCGTTGTACGCTTTGCTGTCTCAGTATGTTTATGACTCTTGTCGCCACAGTCACAGAATTTTCTTCTTTGACTTAGACGCTGATGCTTTGTCGAAAGTCTTATGACCTGTAGCCGCAATGGCGGCTTATTGTCGCTTGTATGCTGCAGAGATCTTCGCTCTTTCAACATTGTCCTCTTCCCGAATGGGCACAAAATCAAG
The DNA here is from genome assembly GCF_020509005.1 of Fulvia fulva. Lineage (NCBI taxonomy): Eukaryota > Fungi > Ascomycota > Dothideomycetes > Mycosphaerellales > Mycosphaerellaceae > Fulvia > Fulvia fulva. Next base: position 1,703,353 of record NC_063013.1, read on the forward strand.
ATCCGGAATTAAGGCTATGTCCTGGACATCAAGACTTGAAAGTACGTTGGATGAGGCACTGTTGGTAGCGTGCGCGCGACGTATGAAGTCTTCTCGAGCAAAGTCAGTGTTGCTATCGTACCAGAGTTCGCGTCCAGTGGTGTATAGACTTACCATCCGATCGGTATTGGAACTCGAACCGACAAGGTCTGCCGTTCTGGCTGGCGAGAGGCTTGCCGGATCCGTTGAGGTAAAGTCGCCAGTCTGTGGGGTCGCCCGGGCCATACTTACTGGTATCATCGTCAGCTCGATCATCAGAATATTCCGGAGGACCCAACCTTTTGCTTGCGTCAAGTCCCGTAGTACCGCTGTCTTTCCACGCGGCTGTTACTCGTGTGATAGTGACTACCACGGAGTCACTGGCAGGCTCATTCGTCAATGGCGTTGACCTTGTGTCGTCGAAATAGCCAGTCAGAGCTGTAGATAGCGTCAGCCCGTCACCTGTACGTATGTTCTCTATTGCATACCCTGTGCTGCCAAGACCATCGAATAGGGCCTTTTGGGACGCGCGAGAAGACTCGTCACTTCATTGATACGTCTGGGCACATGTAGAGGTCTGTATCTGCTTGCTTCAGTGCTTCGTTGCTCGTACGCCTTGGAGCGCTGGACGATGTAGGAGCATAGAAATCCCGGAAGGTCATCGCCGACATCCGTGTGGACGGTAAGTCTGATGCCGCGATCAACCGAAATCTGGTCGGCATCTGACCACAACTCGAAAATTTCCCAATCGCGCGTGGACTACGCAGCGACTGTTCCTCTCTTCGAGAGCGTACTTAGACCGATCGAATTCCGTGACTGGGAACTCTGCGAACTTGAAGTTTTCCTCCCCGGCAGGCTTGAGATAAACCTCAATACCATCGTCGTGATACATCTTGAGATGTGCCGAGTCGCTTCAGCACCGGCGCGACTGATGCTGTGTCAGGAGTGGGCTGTGCACGAAGTGCACTCTTGTGTTGGCGTTGACTGTTTTTAGCAAGAAGAATAGGTTAGAAGTCGCTGATGGAAGGCTCTTATAGCTAGCTACACCTGCAGCTGTCATCTACCCCTGTTCTAGCATGTGATGACAGAACGGCAAGTGAAGCACAAGTGAAGAGCCGTGGATGTCTGTGTCACAGAAATGAAAGCATGGGCGGCGCAATTTACCGGGCAAAAAATCTGAGGCCTCTCGGTTGGGTTTCGCAGTGACGCGCAATGCACTTTGCGCGCATCGCAGCTCTCCATGCCACGCAGTTGCGCCCCCGGGGGCTCGGGCGATTGCCGGCGCTTCAATATGAGCTGAAGCGCTCCTTCGCGTAGCCGATGTCCTGTATATCTAGTTCTTACCGTCCGTCCAGTCAAACTGTTGAGAAAGTTTGGTCCAAGCTGCCCAACGTATTTCGTGACTGTGTTGCATCGGCTTGGGATGTGCGTGTCGTCTCGACGAAAGTGCCTATGGCCAGAATATCGAGTGTCATCTTGTCGCCTTGAAGGCTGCCCGTATCTCGAAATCTAAAGGTGAGTGCTCATTAAGCAGAGGCCAGGAAGGAGTGAGGTTGAGGGTGAGATCTCCGCGCTCCCGGAGGGGGAGCCTCGGGATCCCCGGCAGTTCCAGTGGTTCAGTCCTCAATTTCTATCTTCCGGAACTTTCCATGGCAACGGAAAGTCCTCAAGTTGGTAAGGCATAGCAACTACCTCCGGGTCGACTCTTATTGACCGAGTGTTTGAGAGCTCTCACGTGGGTCATGCTTTTCCCAAGCACAGCCTTGAACTTTACTGCGTGGGTCTTGGCGTCAAGCTGGTCAGGCCGACTGCTCGTGATTGGCACCATACTGCTGGACAGGAAAGGTCTGTCGCCTGTGAGAGCTCAGCATCCTCTCAGACCCCATGACAGCGAAAAGGTAGCTTGGAATTTGCTGTCCAGCTGGAAGTATAGTAGCGCAGGCCTGGCTTCGATCAAGCTCTCTCGTGGCTGGTGAGATGGGAGTATTTGGCCCATGCCACGCAGGCTAAGCTCTTGTCGTAATCGAGGATTCCAACGGCCATCTGGCTATGCCGGAGATCCTCGAAGGCGGCCATCAGCCATAATGTCCAATTTTGGTGGTCCTGCTGGGCCAGTTGTTTGGAGAGCTTCGAGCTCACCCAAACAACTCACCAATCACAAAATTCGACATGGAAGATGTCTTTTTTTCGTGAGGACTGAGGAAATCAGCACAGAATCTGATGGCTCTGACCATATCCTATGATAGTCCGTCTCTTTTGCATCTTCTTCCCAGCATCACCAAGATTCAAGACACGACAACTTGAGCAAATCTACCACAAGATCAGCTCATACAACCTCCAGCATTAAGAACCTCGTCTAATACCACAACTCACAGACCTCTACCAATCAACCAAAAATAAAAATGTCAGCCCGCCCACCCATGATGGGCCCCTTCTTCGCCTTCGGCTCCCTCCCATTTATGGACATGCACGACTGGGCCAGATCCACCTCCTACGAGTCCAGACAAAGAGAGCAAGCCAGAATTGCCCGCAAGTTCAACGAGCGACGCTACAGAGCCGAGAAAGCAGCGGCTGAAGCAAGGGCCCGGCAGCGCGAAGCCCTCCTCCAGCAAGCCAAGCTCGAGCAACGCGACTTCATCGTCGCCTCCAAGATGCCTGAGCTCGTCGAGAACCTCCGCATCGCAGCCGACGACAGACTCGAGAAGTATCTCCTCAAGCTCCGCCAGCGTGACCATCTGGAACTCGCGTCGAGGGATATGTGGCTGATCAATCCATCGGTCTTCGACTACCAGCCCTGCGAACTCTGCCCAGATGAGATGGCCTACCCAAAGACATTGCCGTGCCGAGGCAAGCACCAGTTCTGCGAGAAGTGCATCATCAAGCGCTTCGAGGAGTCGAGCGAGAAGGTCTTGAAGTGCCCGACGTGCCGCGAGGACGTGGATCAGTGGTATATGGACCGAAAGACGAAGATTTGCAGCAAGCAGGTGAAGGCGTTCCAGAAGGCGATTAAGAAGGTGATCGTGGCGGCGGAGAAGCAGGTGGGGATCGAGAGAAAGTGGTGGTGGAGTGGACCGACGGCGGAGGAGATCGAAGCTTGGCAATTCAGAGAGTGGTGAAGGTCGTCTTACAGGAGGCGTGGGGTGCTGTGCGTATGAAGGTCGAGTGTGATGGCGAGGATGATCGGTGGAGGAAGGAGCGAGAGTGTCCGCGTTAGATTAGAGATTGTCGAAGGGGATGGGAATGTAGGAAGCTTGAATTTAGGCCGGTCGTGAGAGTCTCCGAGAGAAAGCATCGGCTGTGCGCTTGGAGGCGGAGTGTGACGCTCAGGATCGACTGTTGACGGAGAGCCGAGAGTGTCAGTGTCATACTTGAGGAGTTAGTAGCACCATGCAGATACACAGACTGTCAGACCTTTCGACCCTATGTCAACAAGCGTGCTGTACATACCAAGTCTTACTGACAAATTCGCGCAAGCGTTGCGAAATCGCGTCGTTGCTTCCACAGGACCCTACCCTCCACGGTGCGCAGCGTGCTACCCGGCTTTCAAGAACGTCCCGTCGCCTTGAAGACAAGCCACTGCACGAAGTGCCCCTTCTCCCAATGTTCAGTACTTCAGCTTCTGCTTCTGTATGTACGCCGCCTCTTTCAGGACCTCCGACAAGTCCCTTCCTTGGCAGTCCTTCTTACGTAATCCAGTAATAGCCATGAGCGCTTCTTCCTCCACGGTGTCGTCGGGAGTGACTGCCGTGATATTCACACTGAGGTCTTCAGAACTCTCACCAGCTTGGAAAGCCCGTCTCGCGTCACTTCTTGCTAGATGTCCGTTCCATCGCCTTTGTTCCATGCTCACGAGCTTCCATAGAGCCAAAGCTGCTTTGTCTGTCTCGCTCAGTGTGGCTCCTGGCACAATGTGGGCGTGTAGTTCCTGAAACCGAGTCGGTGGGTGGCGCCACTTCCCGTTTGAATCTGTCGAGCCAAGGGAGCCTGGTGAGTCTGGTAGATCTTTGAGATCCTGCTCCACGCGGGAGACAGAACGCTTGGGTGTGCAGACAGGCGGTGGCGGATCGATCTCATCGTCGGAGAACGCGTGCATGGACTGCATGAGGCTGGACTGCTTTAGATCAAGGCGATGCAGCTCGTCATACAACTTTGGCGCCTCGACATTGACGACAGGCGACTGATGCTCTGGAGTGCTCTGAAGTCCGTTGACCCGTTGAGTTGCTTCGAAGTAGATGTCAGAGACTCCATCCAGCTGCGGTATCTCAACGTTAACTGCAGAGTCGCGACGACTGTGCGCCTTTGGCGTTCCAAATCTGTCAGGGAGACCGCCAGTGCATTTGCCTTCCCACAACATCTCGAAACAGTGCAAACAGAAGCAGGTATCCTCACCCATACAAAGGTAGTAGACATTGGCCGCCAGTGCTTTCTCGCAACCTGGCCGCTGGCAGATGACGCTCTCGCCTTCCACGACAAAGCTAGTGCGCTGGAGCTGAAGCGACTTGCCATGGTGAATGTATTCATTAGCGAGATGGAACAGCTCTTTCGAGCGAGCCAGTCTCTGTGGTCTGGCCCACTGTTCCTCTAGCTTAGCGATCTTTTCAAGAGCTCGTATGTCGATATGATCAGGGTCGTCGTTGGCGAGCGTCCCCGAATATGCGGCGCCGGGCTATAGTAACGTGGAGTCAGCCAAAGCAATGATTCCTGTGTGAGCACATGCGAGAGTTACCTGATGACCGATGTGATACATCCGCCCATCTGCCTTGTCAACCTGCCAGTCCTGGTTCAGGCGCAGCACAGTTGTTCGGTTCTCGAGAAGCTCTTCCTCCGCCTCGATCTCATTCATGTCGATGTCGAAATCAGGTATGACGCGTTGGTAGTTCGCCTGGAAGATGGTGCTGTTGGTGGGTGTCTTTGGATATTGCACTGGCATGGGGCTCGGTCTGTCCAGAAGGCGCAGCGCGGCTCGAGCAGCGATCTCTGCTGGTGAGCTGCCATTGATGGGTGTCCAGGCAGGGCGTACTGGCGGTGGTTCTTTGAACAAATTCTGCGGGTTGATGAAGTTCTGGACAGATCTCGGTGTTGGTAGCTTGCGCTGAGCGTTGGTGGGTGTTGTTGATAGGACAGGCTCGTATGGATGGGTGGAGAGGCCATTAGGCGCAGATAGCGTGGACCTCATTGACGATTTTGACTGAAGGATCTGCGACGGATACCATGGTGGCGTAGAAGTGGTGGTGGTGGTGTTGTTTGCGCGTGGAGAACAAGGGTCGTAGTCGCCATTGGGCAGGAGCGGCGCCATTGTGATGCTGTTTGCGCTTCGAGCAACGAGGGCCGCGCGTTTACAAGAGGTATTGAGGCGTGTTGTTGCGTGGGTGATGAGCAAATCTGAACGCGTTGTTGAAGCGGCGGGCTCGGCGAAGAAGTCGGAGGAAGTCCACACAGCTGAACTTTTGGTCTGACTCTGTGCTCGCAGACCTGATCTGACTCTAAGCTGATAACCCAAGCATGATCGCTCAGAGATCAGTACTGAGAGATTAGTACACATATCTTCTTCCCAACAGATGTTGTAAGCTGAACAGCCATAGCCACACGCTACTGCAGCGCGAACTTCGAATGCGCCCAAGCGCCTCCACCAACCCATACTCCGGTCTCATTCTCATCATGATGCTCGTCCAATCTTCTCGTGACCCTCATGCCCTCCTCAATTCCCACCCCGGGGAGCGAAGTTCTTCCCTTTGACCGACTACGTGTAGCTGCCAGTGGGAAAGGCAATGTGGAAAGCCTACTCAATGTCCATGCGCAAGATGGCAGGGTGGTCAGTAGTCACAGTGGCAGCTCTCTGCCATCTAGAGTAGATGACGAGGGAGAGATGTTACCAGACCGCCCTCGTGTCTGATCCGTTGAAGAAGAGCACGTTGCCTTTGCATTTCGCTTGCTACGGTGTCATCCCGATCCCGCTGTAGCGCCGTCACTGCGCACTGAAGGACAGCGTGGAGCCTCCATCCTCGCATAGACTATCATGTCTCCGCTGCGCAGCTACACTAGAACCTGTTCGATCAAAGCCTTTGCTCCGATGACGAGGATATGAGCTCGGCGGCCACGAAAAATCATCGGAAGCCCTTGGAGATCATGGGAGACGCTGAGTTGTGATCAAATCCCATCCCGAGACCATGTCCCCAGAAATGCTTTGCCTACCGGCGAATGCAAGTGGATAACACTGTGAAAGGAGAAGGTGAAGTGCTCGCGGAACGGCGGGAGTGGTCGCGGCTTCCCGCCAAGACGGAGATCTAGACTACAAGGGTGTTCGGAACGCGCCTTCTTCGCGCAAACTACGCGTTTGCCATCAAGATTACAGTAGATGAATGGACTGGACGACCTCGTCTAATGCTTTGGGCGCTTATCTTTGTCTGGCGACGATTTTGGGACTCTGCTGGATGCTTATAGTACGAGGTGCGGGACAGGCTGCGTCGCGACTGCCCACTCCTCGCTCCTTGACCAGGGTGCACATTCCCACCTTCGCGACCTCGAACACACAACAACTCCACTCTCTTGCGGCCACGCGACCGGAAACCACGATATCGACAATGCTTCGTCGCGCAGCCAACGAGCACGATCGCAAGACTGAGCAGCGCCTATCACAAACGAGTTTCGGATCGAGTCAACCACAACCAAAGGCAGCATCTCAGGCAGTAAACCCAGGATATCGAAATCCGCTGAGGCCGACCTCAGAATCTACACTCAATGGCCTGAACGGATACGGGGCACTGCGAACGGGTGGCATCAAGAGGACAGCAAGTGGTCTGGCAAAGTCGCTGGACGGCTCTTTCGAGGATGACACAGGCAGTCAATATCGGCCGATCACAGTGGGTGGCCGGTCACCGAGCAAGAGCAATGTCGCGCAGGTCACGCAGACAGATCTATTCGACGAGAATGACTTCGACAGCGACATTGAGCTGGAGATCGAGGAGCCCTTGCCGCAAACCAGCATAAGCTACCCCAAGCTGCCAGCACAGCCGACGGAGCGAGCAAAGGTCAATGATGCTCCCATATCTTATCCTACTCTGCCAAAGCAACAACCTCAGATCAGTCCCAGCCGGAATCTGAACACAAACGCTGGAGCGCCGGCGTCGCAGCAAGCACCGGATAGTAGTGCTCCGTTGCCTTGGTCTTCGTCGCCTGTCGAACACTTCAGCTCTGCAGCGCCGCGGGTCGGTCTGCAGCATTTTGCTTTTGATCCACGCAACTCTCATATTTTGAAACCACCAGATGGCGCGCAACCAAAGCCTGCGAAGAGGAGGACCCTGCCGTGGCTTAAGGAAGGTGCAGAGGAATCAACACAGACAAAGCCAACACCTTTCATGAGCTCGACCACCAAGTCGAGCAACGGTATCACGAGCACATTCACACCTGCCGCGAAAGACAAGAAGGACAAGTCGCAATTCCCGTGGAACACTACCGCAAGCGCTATCAAGGATCAGCAGAAGAAGCATCGAGAGGAAGTGAGAGCGGCGAAGAAGGTTGCTGGAACAGAAGACTCGTTGAGGACAGCAAAGAGCACTCAGAAGCGACCTGCCCGCGTCTTTCTGAGTGATGAGCAACAGCATGTGCTGGAGCTGGTCATTGAAAAGAAGAAGAGCGTCTTCTTCACTGGTTCTGCTGGTACCGGAAAGTCTGTGCTAATGCGAGAGATCATCGCATCATTACGAAATAAGTACAAGAAGGAACCAGACCGAGTCGCCGTCACAGCATCGACTGGCCTTGCTGCCTGCAACGTTGGCGGTGTCACACTGCACAGCTTTGCGGGTATTGGCCTTGGCAAGGAAGACGTCCCTGAGCTTGTCCGCAAGATTAGGAGGAACCAAAAGGCGAAACACCGATGGATGCGGACGAAGGTGCTGGTTGTTGACGAAGTTTCAATGGTGGACGGAGATATGTTTGACAAGCTCGAGTCCATCGCGCGCCAAATCAGGAACAACCCTAGGCCATTTGGTGGCATCCAGCTTGTGATCACGGGTGATTTCTTCCAACTGCCGCCCGTGCCTGAAGCAAATCGCGGTGCCAAGTTCGCATTCGATGCCGCAACCTGGCCCACGGTTATTGAGCACACCATCGGCCTGCATCACGTGTTCCGTCAAAAGGATCCCAGTAAGTCGCAGCAACCAATCCTCTCTCGTAATTCGCTAACACCTCAACAGTCTTCGCTGGTATGTTGAACGAGATGCGAGAGGGTCGTCTCACCCAGTCGTCTATCAATGCATTCAGAAGTTTGTCTCGAGATCTGAGGTTTGAAGACATGCTTGACGCGACCGAGCTCTTCCCGACCCGCAACGAAGTCGAGAGGGCGAATCAAGAGAGACTAGTCAACCTACAAGGCCAGACCTTCCCTTTCCCAGCGAGAGACGGTGGTTCAATAACGGACAAGGCTCAACGCGACAAGCTTCTTGCCAACTGCATGGCCCCAGAGATGATTACGCTCAAGAAGGGCGCCCAGGTCATGCTGATCAAGAACATCGACGAGACCTTGGTCAACGGCTCTATAGGTCGTGTCATTGGTTTCATGGATGAACGCCAGTTCGACAGCTATAATACTAACGAAGGTGCCTTCCTGCAGTCACCGGGAGGCACTATCCTTGGCAGCGGCGACAATGATGCACCCGATCGACCAAGCATGATGCAAGGCATTACCACCTCACGCAAGTGGCCGCTAGTCCGCTTTGCGATCGCTGATGGTACATGGCGAGATCTGCTCTGCGAGCCGGAAACTTGGAAGGTTGAGCTGCCGAACGGTGAGGTGCAAGCATCCCGTGCGCAGGTCCCTCTGATCCTTGCGTGGGCGCTTTCCATCCACAAAGCGCAAGGACAAACCCTTGAACGTGTCAAGGTCGATCTCGGGAAAGTCTTCGAGAAGGGCCAGGCATACGTTGCGCTCAGTCGTGCAACGAGCATGGCTGGCTTACAAGTGTTGAGATTTGATCCAAGGAAGGTCAATGCACATGAGCGGGTCAGAGCATTCTATACGAAGCTTGCACGGGTCGAGCTGGCGGATAAAAACAAGGAGAGGATGGAGAAGATCAACATGCCGAGCACAACCAATGCTGGCGATTACGAGAAGAACTTTGTTGAAGGCGACTTTGCTTGGGATGAGTGATAGTGAAAGTGTATCAAGCTATTGCTGTGAGGGTTGAAGCGATCATGGAAGCGCAATGTACGTATCTGTACAGATGACAGACCACATCGCCTATGTGGCATTTCTAGCACCACCTGAAACTTCTTCACCCACCTGGAATACTCCAGGTATCAACTGTGATTCCTTGACCGAACACAAGTCACACTGTGTGGGGCTGAGGATGCTAAAACGAGATCCAGCTGCGCCATGTAGCTATTGCATCGTATGAGGGATTGCAGAAGCGAGCGTATGATCATGGATGTCGCTTCAGCCTCGAACAGGTCGCCTTTCAAATTAAGAATGCTGAGGTGCTATGCTACAAGAAGACAATGCTGCGCCACCGGGATATCCAAACATCATGCATTTCTATGCTGACCCATGAGTTCATGCGAGTCGTGCAAGATTCGCACGTATATCCAAGGCCTTCCCCAAACGCCTCGTCCCAAATCAATGCATTCGATGGCCTCCCTGCATCTCCTCATTTCGCCATCACGTCTACATACCTTTGAGCTTTCTTCTTACCCTTGACCGTGCCGCCAGCTTTCCGCTGAGCTGGCTGACCGAGCAAATCGTCAAGACTACTGGCGTTGCTCATACTAGTCGACGGACGACTGGGCGGTGCTGAAGGAGGTCGTGCTTCACTCCCGTTCAGAGCAGCGACGGCCGCAGGCATGGGAACACCGTGTTCGGATGCTGGCGTGCCAATTCGTGAAGGCGGCCCGGAGGCTGGACCGAGCGACGGTGATCCTCCGATGGAACCTGACATCGAAGGCGGACCTCGTGAGCCGAGCGAACCGACGAGACCAGCACCGCTTGCGACTCGTGAGGGTGGGCCGGAAGGAGGACCCATTATTGCCTGCGCGGCGCTGACGGCTCGACTTGGAGGTCCTCCTCGGGGAGGAGGTGGTGTTGCGGCCGCAGGGGTGGCTGCTTCTGCGCCGCCCTTTTTGTTGACCCACTTGTTGAGGTCTTTGTCGAAGTAGAAGGAGTTCTCTTCGCCCAGCTTCGCTTTGTGAACGGTTGGCATGTCTTGCGACTCTTTCTTGCCGCCGAAGAGCCCGCCTATGCCGCCGAACCAACCTTTCTTGTCGCCAGCGCCGCCCTTCGACTTGTCGCGAGCAGCGTCAGCTTCTGCAGCTTTTCTGAACGCCTCGTCTGCCTGTCGGTCTGCCTCGGCTTTTCTCGCGGCATCAGTAGCTTTTAGCATGGCATCGTCTTCATCGTCGTCCATCATGTTCCTTCTCTTCGGCTTGGTCGAGACATCATCCTCTGCCTCTTCATCTGGCTGGTAAGGCTGATATGAGGGTGGCTCGTATCCGCCGCTGCCGCTTGGAGGTTCGTAGCCACCTGAAGATGGCTCGTAGCTTGACGTGTGGGACTGGTAAACACCGCCTTCAGAGTCATTATGTGACTCGATGCCATTTGGCTTGGCGAATGGATCACTCGCTTCAGCATCGTGCGCTGGCTGCTGCTGGACGTCCGGCTGATAGCCATATGATGGGGTCTCCTCGGCCAGCAGTGGTCTTGGTTCGTAGCTGCTCTGAGAGCCAGGGAATTGCGCCGATCCTCTTCTTGAGTCTGACGAGTATGCAACGCTGTAGTCCGAAGCCGCTCTACCCGTTTCTGGTCGCGGAACACTCAATGCTTGGACCGCTGGATTGGGTGCGTAGTATGACTTTGAAGAGTATGAGGAAGAAGGCCGCTCCATCGAGGATCGCGATTGTGGTGATGCAGCTCGGTGAGGAGCGACGCCAAAGCTGCTAGCTGATCCAGAGGACCCCGGTGCGTATCTATTCCCTGCTGCAGCTGGGGCGTACTTGCTGGGCGCGGAAGTGGGCGCAAACTGCTGTTGCGGTGGCGTCGCGGCTGCAAACGGCACGCCACCTCCCATCATCATCGGGTTGTACAAATCTTGCCCTGACCCACTTCTACTGTTGTCAGACAAGTCGCCATTGACAGCACCAAACGGACCACTGATCATATCTTGGCTTCCCGCACCGGGTGCAGAACCCGCAGGCGTCTGATCGTCATCGCCTGATACGAATTTGGTGAACCAGCTGGACGCGCCAGACGAGACCTTGTTCATAGCACCCTTCGATAGCAGACCACTCTTGCCAGTCTGTGGTGCTTGTGACAGGAAGGCGCTGAGGTCGCTGACAGCTGTCGTGAATGTGGGGTGGTAATATGGTGAAGGCCGTGTCGTGGAAGTGTACGCCGAAGTGATGTGGTCGCAGTAGGCTTGCGCTTTGCTCTTCAATCCGTACGCGGCAAGCTCTTGCGCATGGATGAGCTTGAATGATTGCAAATGGGGTACGTACTGCGCGGAAGCACTTGGCGCCGAAAGTGAAGATGTCCATTCGTAGATCTCGGTGAGGATGATGGCGTCCAGGTCGTTGGCAAAGCTGTCAGCTGTGCTTTGGGTATTGGCACCCAGAATGACAAAGCTCGCCTCTGGATCGTCGGCGCCGGTGTGTTTGACTAGATGTCGAGCGAAAAGGAAGCAGGTATGAGCGGCTTCTGCTCTGCCATAGCTACTTAGAAGCCTGCCTAAAGCCATGAGCGATGGTGCATCGTTCGCCGTTCGGTTGCCGGCCACAAGACCAAGGGTGTCCCGCCACTGATCTAAACCCTCAAGAGGGTTGCCAGAAAACGAGCCGTCTGTCTTGGAGACCATCTGGAAGCCTGCACGTGCCGAGGGTGGAACCAGTTCGTCTACACACTCGTCCGCATTGCCTGCAAAGACTTGGTACAGTGCTGCTAGGCTTCTTGCATCGCTGCCGACAGTCTTGACTTGCGATCTCACGAACGATTGAATAATTTGTTTCCAGACTTCGGGACCCATGGTAGATGCAATGAGCATTGCATGTCCCCACAGCTTCTTCTCCTCGGCCAGCCACACGGCACGCTCGCGGTCACCTTCAAGAAGCGCTTGTCGAAGCTGAAAAACGACAGTCCTGTCAACGATATCGGCCTGGATGCCCTGCGTGCCTGACACCGGACTCTGCAATTCCATCACTTGATTCTGTTGGGCAAGATTTGGCAGAAGTACTGCGCGGATCTCGGTTTCAATCTGCTTGCTGCCTTCGACGTGGCTGTCGTGCTCAACGAATATCTTGACAATCTTCCACAGTACCAGCTTCTCCTCGGTCCGTTTCTTGAGATCAGGATCCATCTGGAAGTCCATTCTCACCTGTTCGGCCTTCCTTTCGAGGTCTTCAATCTTGCCAGTCATCCAAGCCACAACCTCCTTTTTCTTACCCTTCGCACGAGCAGGTAAAGGTCCGGGAAATTTCGCGTTTCGGTCATCCATGGCCATGAAGCTGGATGCCTCCTGTGTGCTGACTGTACCCGGTGTGCACTTGACGCTAGGGATGCCGTGACCTGCCGCGTAGAAGGGTGTCTGGCGCGGAAAGCTGCTCACAATAACGCCGGATTCTCCCCATCTGAAGATCGGGTGACCTTTCCATCGCTCAAGCGGATCATGTGCGCGCTCGTCCTGCGGTGTTGCAAAGCTCAGATCCCTCGAAAACTGCCTGCGATGATGCAAGCGATTCAAGGGTGCAATGGTGTTCGCAAGGGCAGGTTGCATTGGGGCAGCTAAAGGTGCATGTGCAGATCCAGATGCTGAGGCAGGCCTTTCCAGCGGCTGCACGGATGCGTACTGCGATGTCTTCATGACAGCAGGGGGAGACTGTGTCATGGGTCTTTGAGGCGGACTAGAGAGGTTGGATCCAGATGGCAAGCGCTGTTCAACGGGCGAGTAGCTGATGCTGGCAGCACGTTCTGGACTCATGGTGCCAGAAGAGCGTGTGCCGTTTTGCTTGGGCGGAGAAGCTGACATGGATGCGCCGCCACGTGACAGCTCTTGCGGCGGCATGGGATGAGGCTTCTCAGTGTGAAACGCCAGTGGGCTGCTTGTCCTAGGCAAGAACTGGTGAGCACTCTGGACGCCTGGCGGTGTGGGCACGGTCGAAGTTGCTGGGCCATACTTTTTCGACGTAGGAGCCTGTGAAGTTGGAGCTGGAGAGTATCGAGAACCGGTCGGTGGTACTTGGCTAGATGGCGGCGCTGGTGAGAAGCGGTTTTGTGATTGTGTTGGAGCTGGAAGAGTGCTGGGCGAGTATGGCTGATTTTGGGGTGGTGCGACTAGCGCATGGGATGGGGCGGAAGCTGTCGCTTGATCAGGAAGCAGAGGCAATCTTTCCGGCTGCGCTAATGCAGCATATGACGGCCGCTGCAATATTGTTGGAGGTGGTACAGATTGTTGGGACGGCATAGACGGTGCCATTGGAGGGCGACTGAGTTGCTGTGGCATCTGTGATGGAGGAGGCGTAGGCGCAACCTGTGGTTGAGGCGTGTATGCTCCGGACGGTCGAGCACGAGGCTTCGGGCCAGAGACTGGAAGGTCAGCGAAGAATCCACTATCCGACTTTGGTGTACCTCTAGCTGAAGGCACGCCATTTGCAGCTGTTAGTGGAGGTGGAGCTGGAACAGATCCTGCGCTTGAGGGCGGAGTACTGCCCATGAGCGGCTGTGTCTGAAGCGATTGCCCTGGTTGCGATGACATACTGCTGCTTCTCGGTGGGGGCGTCGCGGTGGTTTGAGAGGTTATGGGTGCTGGCCGTGGCCTTTGCTTGGGCCTCACGACTTCCATTGGCAGATCATATGGTGATTGGTATCCCCCTTTCGCTTTGTCAACGAAACTCTGTGCAGATGAAATTCCGGGTCTCTGCGGCTGTGCTTGCTGCTGTGTAGGACCGCCATGCCCGTAGACGTCGTAAAGACCAGTAGAGGGAGTGCCTGCTGATCTGCCATGACTGGTAAAGGCCTGTGCACTCGTTGCAGCATATGGATTCGCTGGGGCGCTCGGCTGGCTCGGTAGGTAAGAGCTGATCGTTCTCTGCGTCTGCACTGGAGCTTGTGGCTTCACTACAGGCGCGGGCGCAGCTTCAGCCGGCGTCAACAACTCGTCATCCAGGAAGCCAGGATCATCGTCTCCAAAGAAGCTGGACGGGTCCAGGTCGTTCGATTCGTCTAATAGATCATCGTCATCAAGCGCGGATGCCCACATGGCTGCCAGATCTTCATCCCTGACCGTTTCCGTTGCATCGACCGACGCGTCTTGAATCGCATCCTCCATGGTCTGTGTCGTAAATTCCGGTTCTAGCCCACTCATGCTGTCGTTGCCCAACAGCTCCCCAAACGCATCATCGTCTGCCGTCGATCCCCACCCGTCGTCAGTCTGCTGCAACTCGTCGCTCGGCTGCTTCGTCTGTTCGTTTCCGAGGCGTTCTCCAAATGTCTTATCATCTCCCGCAGAGGGCCACCCCTCGCTGACAGGTGCAGCTTCCTGTCGTCCTTCATCTCCTTGAGCTTCCACCGGTGTTTCCAGCTCGGTGAAATTCGTCGTAAAGCTCCGATCGAGATGCCCAGGTTGGGCGTGAGCGTTCGGAAGTGGCTGTCCTGAGCTCGCGGACCCGTCAAAGTCCAGCATCGAAGCTTGACTCACTGCGCGCACTGGTGGTGCAGGTGCTTGTGGCTGCATTGTCTCCACTGTGGGAGGTTCTTCCGGATCTTCCAACAGTGGTGCACTTGGAGCTTCCTCCACTGCCTCCTCCATCTCCAATGTTTCGCCCTCATGCTCGGAACCAGACCCCGGTCGCTCTGTCTCGGGCTCATCGTCAAACTGGGCATCTGTCGCTGTCGGTATGCTGGGAATTCCTGCAAGCTGCTCATCGTGATCTGGCATCCTCATTTCCAGGTCCTGCTCCTGCTCAAGTGTCGATTCTCCCGGCTGGAAGACGGCTCCTTCCTCTTCATCATACTGCTCTTGTGCCGGAATCTGAGCAATGTCCTCCTCGAAGTTGACGGCTGACTGTCTGCGGCTTCCTGGTCCTTCGGCAAGCCAATCAGTCGCGGGCACGCGCATCAAGTCCTCCGACGACGCCACCTCTGATCGCTGTTCGACGACACGCTCCACGGAGATGCTATTCCGGTGAGTGGCGATCGGCGGTTCTAGCTCGTCGTGCTCAACCTCGGGTGTCGATTCATGCTGCCGGCGCTTTTCGGGAGTCGGAGCTGGATAGCGATCGAAGAAGTCGTCGTTCGAAGTCGGGGAGAGGTCTCGCATGTGAGCTGGAGAGAGACTGTGCTCGTTATCGGGTCTCAATGCTGGGTTCCATGATGCCGCTTGACAGTGAGGAGCTGAGGCGGAGGTCCATGCATTGCCAGAGTTGGGGTGACCATCGTCGCTCATTGTGACGGTGGCGAAGGGGATTACAGGAGTGGAAGAACGGCTAAAGAGTTACTGTCGGGCGCGTCAACAGCTGTCGAGAAGACGTAGGAGCGACCGAGGCCAAGTGGCCATGATGGCTTCGCGATCAAGTCCGGAGAGGCGACGTACCGGTACAAGCATGCGCAAAGTCGGCAGAAGGGTGTCGCTATTGGTGCATGGACATTGAGGGCATTGTGTGCCAGATCCGAGAGCAGAATGCGCTCAGCGCGAAGGGTGCAGGTGAATGGCACGACGGACGGGAGAAAGGAGAGGTGGATGATGTGCCGATCGCAGCCTGAGCCAACTGGACGCGATCATCCCGAAGGACCCTGCCACCCTACCTGGGGAGCAACGGCGCCGGCACTACACGCGATCCACGTGTACGTCTATTCTTATTCTGAGAAGGACATGTATTGTATCATATCGCGCCTGTACTGTACACAAACAAAGCAACGCATAACGACAGATCCATACCCAGAAACGACGTTTGTTATTGTATGCTGCCGCGTGGCACAAAGTCTAACACGGCAACGACACGACCCAGCCCATCCCCAAACATCCGCTCCAGGCAATGACATGAAGGCATGACGGCTCCGAACGGCTACCACAAACCTCACGACCGAGGCGAATCTTACGCTGACGATGACGATCGCGACTCGGACCTCGATCTCGACCTGAACGAACTAGACCCGCAAAGCACATCGTCGGCGAGAAAGGCACCGTCGCGACAACCCAGTTCACGCCGCACAAGCTACGACTTCGGGGCGCGAATCCCGCTGCGAAACCTGCGACTTGGTGGGCGGAGACGGCCGAGGGAGGAAGATGCCGACGATCTGCAGGCTCTGGTTGGGGGAGACGACGATGAGGAGAGCAGGAAGCGGGAGAGTGCTGCGAGCTCTGGCTTGTCCACCAGAGACGACGATGCGCCGCTGCTCTCACATGCGAACGGGAGCGTGAGGAGACTCTCCCAGCAGGACTTGGGTGACTATCGCAAACGGAGGAAAGGGCTATGGCAGTACATTCCCTTTGCGAACCCGTCCCCATCGATCGCACTGCCTGCGACGGGCGAGGAGGAAGCCGAGGACGAACATGACCCTTCGGCCACACGATTGATATCGGTCGGCCAGAAGCAGCCAACCCGCTTCCCTCCGAACGGGGTGTCGAATGCCAAGTATACGCCATGGTCCTTCCTACCGCGGACACTCTTCAACGAGTTCAAGTTCTTCTTCAACATGTACTTCCTGCTGGTGGCATTGTCGCAGATGTTCCCTGCACTACGAATCGGTTACCTGAGTACATACATCGCACCTCTAGCCTTTGTGCTCATGATCACCCTGGGCAAGGAGGCGTACGATGATGTGTATAGGAGGAAGAGGGACAACGAGGCCAACAGTGAAGCGTATAGATGCCTTCGATTCGACGTGGGGAGTGACCCGAGTGCAAGCAGGAGCAGTGGCTTGCTGAAGAGGAAGATCAAGAGTGTGTCAGAGAAGAAGAAAGGCAAGAGGAGAAGGGTCTCCACCGACGACGACACCGACAGGGTACAGCAGGCTGAAGATGAAGAGTACAGGACACAGGATACAGAAGCGCCGTCTTCAACCGTGAGAGAGATGGTGAAGCCTGCGCGAGACTTGAAAGTGGGAGACGTGATTGTGTTGGGCAAAGACCAGAGAGTGCCGGCTGATGTTGTGATACTGAAGAGCTTCGCGATAGAAGCAGCGACACAGGCAGATGACGGCAACGAGCATGCACCAGAGTCGGACGATCGGCTGTTAGACATGGGCGACAGTGCTTCATCACCAGATCAAAGTTTACAAGATGAAGCGAACAAAGGCCAGCCGCTGGACAACCTAACCACGTCTAGTGACCCAAGTGGTGGTGGTGAAGCTTTCATTCGAACAGATCAGCTCGATGGAGAGACCGACTGGAAGCTACGACTAGCAACGCCACTAGCACAGACATTACGTACGAGCGAGTATGTGCGACTGAGGATCACGGCTGGAAAGCCAGACAAGAAAGTCAATGACTTTGTTGGCACTATTGAGGTGGACCCACGACATCGTGGAGGATATGATCCTCCCGTGGACAACGAGCACTCTCCTGAAACGACCAAGGCAAAGTCAAGTCCTCTGACGATCGATAATACAGCATGGGCGAACACTGTACTCGCTTCATCGACGACAGTCTATGCCGTTGTTGTGTATACTGGATCGCAAACTCGTGCTGCGCTCTCAACGTCGCCTTCAAGATCTAAGACTGGCCTGCTGGAGAATGAGATCAACAGCCTGACCAAGATTCTTTGTGTGCTAACAGCCGCGCTGAGTCTCATCCTCGTGGCGCTACAGGTGGAGCTTTCCGAACATCACAAGTACAAGCAATGGTATGTCGCTGCCATGCGGTTTCTGATCCTCTTCAGCACCATCGTGCCCATATCACTGCGTGTTAATCTCGACATGGGCAAGAGCGTATACGCATGGTTCATACACCGTGATCCTGGCATTCCGGGCACCATTGTCCGAACGAGCACTATTCCAGAGGATCTTGGGCGGATCGAGTACTTGCTCAGCGACAAGACCGGAACCTTGACACGCAACGAGATGGAGCTCAAGAAAGTGCACGTCGGCACTGTCAGCTACGGTGGGGATGCTATGGAAGAGGTCAGCAGCTACGTCAAGCAGGCCTTTGCATCAACAGAAGATGGTGGAGAAGACAGTCTCTTCACTCCGTCTGCAGGTCTTTCCTCGCTGAGTGGCACTACACGCACTCGTCGCGAGATGGGACTGCGCGTGCGCGATCTTGTTCTGGCACTCGCACTCTGCCATAATGTCACTCCAACAACGGAAGAGGACGCCGATGGCCAGACGAAGATATCCTACCAAGCTTCGTCGCCTGATGAGATTGCCATCGTACAGTGGACGGAGAGCGGTGGACTGCGACTAACTCATCGCGACCGGAGACGAATCACGCTGCAATTCACCGGCAACGGAAAAACAGTGGTCCGTGTCGAGATTTTGAATGTCTTCCCATTCACCAGCGACAGCAAGCGCATGGGAATCATCGTTCGCTTTGTGCGAAACTCCCATCTGACTAAGGATGAGAGTGGGGAGATCATCTTCTTTCAAAAGGGTGCAGACACGGTGATGACATCCATTGTGGCAGCGAATGACTGGCTCGATGAGGAGACTGGCAACATGGCGCGCGAAGGTTTGCGTACTCTTGTCGTGGGACGGAAGACGTTGAGCGCACAGCAGTACGCGGCATTTTCCACGGCTTATACCGAAGCATCGCTAAGCTTGTCTGGTCGTGATGCTGCGATGACTGGCGTGGTCAAGCAACATCTGGAACGGGATCTTGAGCTGCTAGGTGTGACAGGTGTGGAGGACAAGCTACAGCCTCATGTCAAGCCCTCACTCGAGCTCTTACGAAATGCTGGCATCAAGATCTGGATGCTGACAGGAGACAAGGTGGAGACGGCACGATGTGTCGCCGTGTCGTCCAAGCTCGTGAGTAGAGGGCAGCATATCCACACCATTGCTGGCCTGAAACGACGAGACGCCGCGATCGATGCTCTCGGTATGCTCAACAATCACCCGAACGCTGCTCTCCTCATCGATGGCCAATCGCTCGCATTATACCTCCAATATCACCGCGAAGCGTTCATCACCCAGGCAGTGCGCCTCCCCGCCGTCATCGCCTGTCGCTGCTCTCCGACTCAAAAAGCCGACGTCGCCCTCCTCATCCGCGCCTTCACCAAGAAACGCGTCGCCTGTATCGGCGATGGCGGCAACGATGTCAGCATGATTCAAGCCGCAGATGTTGGTGTTGGTATCGTTGGTAAAGAAGGACGTCAAGCGTCCCTCGCTGCCGACTTTAGCATAACACAATTCGCCCACCTCACCAAACTCCTTGTCTGGCATGGACGAAACTCGTACCGTCGAAGTGCGAAACTTGCCCAGTTCGTCATGCACCGTGGTCTCATCATCTCAGTCTGCCAAGCGATCTTCTCGATCGCTGCCAAATTCGAGCCGGATGCTTTGTACCGTGACTGGCTGCTGGTCGGGTATGCGACAATCTACACGATGATGCCCGTCTTCTCCCTGACCCTGGACCGGGATGTCGACGAAGGGCTAGCGAACCTCTACCCGGAGCTTTACAAGGAGCTCACGACAGGCAAGAGCCTCAGTTACCGCACCTTCTTCATCTGGGTCGCCATCTCAATCTACCAAGGCCTCATCATCCAAGGCGGCTCCGAACTGCTCGTTCCCAATGCATCCTCTGACATTTCAACCATGGGCTTCAAGAGGATGGTCTCAGTCTCCTACTCCGTTTTGATCTTTAACGAACTAGTCATGGTTGCTGCGGAGATTACGACCTGGCATCCGATCATGATCTTTAGCATTTTGGGCACGGCCGCAATGTATTTTGGGAGTATCCCGTTCTTGGGAGACTACTATGATCTGTCGTTTGTGGCGAGTGTTGGGTTCTGGTGGAGGTTTGCGGGCATTGCGGCGGCGAGTCTGGGTCCGGTTTATGCTGGGAAGATTATCAGAAGGAGGGTCAAGCCGCCTAGTTATAGGAAGGTGCAGGGTGTGTAGAGTATGCATAGACAGTGAGATGAGGTATGATGGAAGATACAGTAGCGCCGCTTGGCTCGAATGGGTTGGGATTGTCAATGGTACTGTCTGGCTGCGCTCGCTGTAGTCGCCGTCCTTAGAGAGCACGGCGGACACACCTTGTGTCCACAACCCTCGGTCGTCAGACAGCCTGGAATGAATCAAGCTTCGTCCCCACTAAACCCATTCCATTCCGTCTCTTCAATCACCTCGTCGTCGTGGTCTTGCATCGAATCGTCCTGGTCAGGAGCACGAACCAACGCATCATCCCTTACAAATGCAGCCACAAAGAAGCCCATCGTACCATCCTCGCCACCCTTGTCACATTGAATGCATGCATCCGCCACTTCTGGTGCATTTATATGATCTTTCGACGTTCCGCTGACTTTGACCTGAGCCATCGCTTCTTGTACCGCATTAACATGCCCGCGTTTGTGCCATCGCTTCATGCCATCCACTTGATCCGGTCGCCGGAGAACTGTCCAGCCACGCTCTGCGGCAACACTTGAAGCTAACGCCTTGACGACAACGGCCTCGTTCTCTGTGGCATGGATGGAGCATGTGGAGTATGTGATGCGCTTGGCGGCTGGGAAGGACATGGCGTGGAGCAAGATGCGGAGCTGGAAGGTGGATAGATTCTCGAGTCTCGCCTTCAACTTTTCTTCGTCGTCGACGGCTGGATCTGTCGGGGTTTCTTCTTCGATGACGTCCTCCGATGGAGGTTCTGGCTCCGGCTCTTTAAGTGTTGCGGGTGGCTTGCTTGCACGTTTCCGCTTCCTGGACTTGGAAGTTGGCTCCTCGGTCGAGATGGATGGCAGACGAACTGTGAGACTGGCTTCGTCTCGACCGAAGATGCCACTACCGGAACAGCTTGGATCTAGCAAAAGTGAGGTCACGTTTGCGAACTCCTTCGAATTCGGCTTTAGTCGGAGGAAGTCCTGCTTGGCCTTGATAGCAATGGATTTGTCGCCGCCGGCCAGCTTTACCATCTTCGCTAGAGTCTTGGATCGTTCGGGATCCTTCTCGCAGGCGATAACGCGGGAATTTGAGCCTGTGAGAAGTGCGGCGGCATGCGTGGTCTTGTTTCCAGGAGCTGCACATGCATCTATCACGTCGCCTTCGCCGGGAGTTGGGTCGAGTAAGTATGCTGGAAAGCATGACGCCTTCTCCTGGATGATGAGCTTGCCGGTTTTGTACGACTTGAAAGTTGTTGGGTTGTCGGGTCCAGCGATGGCGAGCAAGTTCGGGATGTGGTCATCAACATACAGCAGTCGACCCGGCTTTGCAGGACTTGTGATGTCTTGAAGAGACTCTTCCCTTGTGTAATTGGCAAAGGAGATGGAGAGTTCTTCGCACAAGGTTGTCTTCAGTGCATTGACTCGAAGCCATCGTGGGTGCCGGGCTGGGGATGTTCCGTTGGCTGCACTTTGCTGGTCGGTGCTGATCTGTGAATTGATCTGATGCCGCAGAGCATCGAGAGTGGCGCAGCCGCGTCGCAGTCTTGCCTTGGTGAGCTCGGCAGACAGTCGCACCTTGTGGCGGCTTACACATGTACTTAGGCCATGGGTCGCAGGCAATGCAATGCCTTTCCTAGCGAGGAACAAGTCGTGAGTAAGTAGCAAGGCTAGGGTTGGAGAGAGCTGTACTTGTGATCAGCACGTTGTCTTGATATATGTCTACTGACACGTACACTCTTCTCAACCTTGAGGATGCCACTTCTTTCAATGGCTTCGGAGAGCACTTCGCTCCATTTTGCGCCTTCGATCGTCAAGGCGTACAGCGCCTTTGCATCACTCTTCCAGGTCGTCTTGCCGAAGACTATCGATTTCAACGCCCCGCCTTCCTTCTTCGCCTTGTCGAGGATTTGGGCAGCCTCGTGGTACAGCGACATTCTTGCTTCGTCTTGCACCGGCGGAAAATGTTCACAAGATTATTGGTCGTCTATCGACCGCAGTACGCCGTAGTCTTGGCGTCGTCTGGCCAGCCCGTCCCGGTCCTGTGAGCCTTCCTTCCTCTGCAACATCACCTCCTACCTCGCTGCAACGCCAATAAACCCTCGCAATACTGCATCGCTCCAGCTGTCTGTGGTGGGAAGGTCGGCATAACGCACATAGCAGTTACATGTACGATCGGCGGCGAGATCGCTTCCAGCTCGCGCGTGATGAAGTGAGGATCCTTGCCACGCCGAACACGGGGCCTGTCAAGTCTGCTTTGGCATATGTCTAACATGCGCATGTTCACCGTCTGTCCGCGATCGCGTGGGAGCCTATCGCGGGTCATGTTACAGTGTCGTCTATGCAGAGTCAAACAGAATCAGCCGAGCCTCGATTCTCGACCATGTCGACTGCCCAACTTGACATCAGCTTCAGCCTATCCACCACGATGGAGATGACCATCTATCTGCGGAATGCCATCTTTGGCGCAGGATTGATGTAAGCATGACCTCTCAGTCACAGACGCCATAGCTGACTCCATGGCAGAGCAACGGGCTGTGGTATCGCCAGGAGTTACTACCTCTGGAAACTTCAGCATACCTATGACACAACATGGACCGGCTACGAACTATTTGCCTGGTCGATCGTCGAATGCCAAATGGCGATAATCTGCGCGTGTGCGCCATCGTTACGGGTCTTCCTCCGCCGCTACCTAGCCGACACAATTAAAAGAATGACAGGCAGTGTCAGCCACTAGGCACAAGCAAGCGGAGAGTCTACACAAAACTCGGCAATGGTCTCGGCCATCAGGACAGAGCGGCATAGCAGAGGGTTTCACGAACTGAAAGAGCTAGAAAGTGGTGTTCATGGAGTTGCAAGCCCGCCACCAGTGATTGTGAGGGCCAGTCGGGAAATTGAGGGGAGCCTCACAGGCTCGACGTAGGTGGAACAGCCCGAGAGGATGCCGACTCCGAAGATTACGAGCGCAGAGCAATATACGGGATGGGCGATCGAGAGGACGCGGCTGAGTCGTCAGAGTAGTCTCATGATGCAGCCGCATAACACTGGATCGACGTTGGACGGCTTGGACGATATACTTGTAGATGAGAAGCCTGCCCGGCGGCGTGTTAGTGAAGGTTCGGCTAGGTGAAATCGCTATGTCCCACAACAAAATCAAGCTCTATCCTTCTCAAAGGTCATATCCTCAGGATGACGAGTTGGGCACAACCGCATCTCTCGCAGGAAACATATCTCCACCCCGTCGCCAGTTGTCCAACAGCACAGTCATTTCCGTCCTGATATCCTCGCAGACTGCATCCACCTTGATGTCATTCCTATCGTATCCAAAAGGGTCTTCAAGCTGAGCGCCAATGGCATCGATGCCGTAAAGTGTAAAAGTCACAAAGGCCACGAGCGGAATGCAATACCAGCCCATCTCTGCGACCAGCGCAAAGGGCAGCACGCAGCAGAAGCCTGCCAGTACCTGCCGCATATGGATCAGATATGCCACGGGTAGCGGCGTGAGGTGTATCGTCTCCATTGATCCATATGCAGCAACCAGAGTGTTCAGCTGTACCGACAATTGCGATGCTTGAGGCGAGTGGAACCATCCACGATCGTGCCCTCGCTTGATGTAGCCCTCGACCTGTATCGATAGTTGGAGTAGTAAACCTAGGCCAGCTTCTTCATAGCCTCGCGTGCCGGCAGGGAGCAGCTCATCGTACTCCGGCTTGAAGACGGACGTAGACTGCCTCCTCACCCGATCGATCTCCGTGCGTGGCAGCAGTATCGGTAGTGACTGTCCCCACTCCGCCCTCAGATGGTTCTTCGCCGCGTAGATCAATGCCAGCAAGATCCTCACAGTCCGTTCCGTGTCTGCTCTCTCCGCCTCAGTGGGTGCAGGTCCGTGATAATTGTACGAGCAAGCCAAGAAGGACCTCGTGAGATTCCGGATATTCGTAGAGATGGTCGTGAAGAGCTGATTTCCTTGCCAAAAGCGATCGTAAGATGTGGAATTCCTGAACACCAGAATGAGACCCACGACTATCGATAAGCTAGGAATAACTGAGGAGGGAATGCTGAGGTGGCCATCTTTCCTAAAGTCCCAGTAGCAGATGGCAGTGGCGAAGGCGGCGTGTAGGAAGACTGGTAGGGCAATATCGACGTGGATGGCGCCTTTGATGAAGCGCACGACCAAGGGCCAACGGCGAGGTTTCTTGCGGGTGCTGTAGTAGGAAGGAAAGGTGGGCGAGCGCTCTGTGAAAGATGGTCGAGGTCTTCGATGGCCGTTGGCGAGAGGCATTGTTGATTGTTGATGCGGCTGAACTCCAATATGCTCCAAGAAATGACGGCGTTTTCTAGTTCTTTTGATGTATCCAAGATGTGCCGAGTTCTACCAGACCGCCATGTGCGTTGTGCACGACATGAAGAGAAAGAGCGGCCAGACCTTGTGTTATGTTGCTTGTGCCTGCTCACGCTGAGCTGGCATGTCGAATCCTCACTGCCTGCTCGGACTGCGGGCAATCCTCGTCCTGAGACGTTGACCGCTGCATGGCGAGCTGTCCACGTTTGAAGATGGCGCGCCGCGGAGTGATGGCCATCGCTGATCCTTGTTGTCCGGACTGCCAATCGTTCGGCCTTTCGCTTCAATGTTCTTCCATGATCACGTGTGGATTCATCGCAGCCATGTGGACAGAAATATCTACGTGCCGCAGAACCTACCTGTAGGCTATATCTACAGCGTTCAGCAGTGCGTCGAGCGGTCAACACGCTCTCTCATTGTCACTGGTCTCAGCCAAACGTGAACGACGGCGTGCTAAAGTGTGAAGACACCATCATGATACTGTACAAATATATACACGGC
Source organism: Fulvia fulva (assembly GCF_020509005.1). Taxonomy (NCBI): domain Eukaryota; kingdom Fungi; phylum Ascomycota; class Dothideomycetes; order Mycosphaerellales; family Mycosphaerellaceae; genus Fulvia; species Fulvia fulva. The sequence goes on from NC_063013.1 coordinate 1,728,218, forward strand.
GCCAAGGCCACTCTATCTGTACCTCTCTTCCTTCAGCCTCTTGTAGGGCAGAGGACCGATCCGCTTCCTCTTGAACTCTACATCCCACCCGACGATGCCAGCACGACGCATGACGCCTGCAGTGCCTTCGTCCCATTGCGTTCGGAATAGATCGACCCCAACAGGCTTCAGGCAATACCGGTCAGCCAAGCCTCTCAGTACGAAGCCATCGCGCTCGATGAACTTCTTGTTGGCCTTGTGCTGACTATGTGATTTTGACGTGGTCTGGGGCAAATCGATAATCTTCGACGGTGACACTTCTCCTGAACCGGCTGCCACTTCCTCAGCTGGGGGCTGCTCGAGTACCCATATGCTCATCCTTTGGTAGGGCGCTCCTTTCTGTGCATATGCAGGCAGCCATGGGAGCACTACTTGATTCTCCTGATCGAGCTTCTCAAAGTGGACAAAGCCCTTGGTGGGCGAAATTGGCACGTTGCAGGCCAGGAAGTGGCACCTGTATTCGAAGCCATCCCTTTTCACGTTGGGTACGTCCGAATTGATGACGGCAATGGTGTAGAGCTTCTCGCCCTTGTCAAACTTGCGAATCTGTAGCTGCGGTGCTGTCTCCGACACACGTGAGTCAACAAAATCGCCGTGTTGTACCATACGTCTTCGATGGGTGTTTCCTGGGGCTGGAAATGACAGAATAGTCTCCAGTGTTGGGTCGATTCTCGCTAACACGTCTGGGGTGACCGTCATTTGCTCTATGCGCTGCATGAGCATTTCCCGCTTGTAGGATCTCCAGTCCCTATCAGCAAGATATCTGTAGATGGGCTTGTTCATATCGCCTGAGATGTGTCAGTGGGCGAGCATATCCAGTTCATGTTCAACCAATCTCACCTTGCCCGTCTTCAAACTTCTTCTTCACAATCGGATCGTTCATGTCTGCCGAGATCTTGAGGTCCTCCAGATGATGCCTCATGCTTCGTAATGAGTGCTCCTTCTTCGCTTGCTCCGCCTCATCCACTACCACCTTGTCGCTGAGCTTTGCTATGCGTTCCCTCATCATGCGAATCTGTTCAAGCTTTTCGTTGCGGTCTTCCTGCAAGACTTTCCGCGCTTCTTGGAAACATTGGTAGGGAAGTTCGACAAATGGGATGTTTGGGCTAGTCAGCATTGCTGCTCTCCTTCGTCGCGAGCCGATGGGCATTTTGCGTTGGTCGCGCATGAGTTTCTTCTCCTGTCTCGCTGTCGTCACGGTGAATGGGTCTATCGGCGGACTCGTCGTTTGCTGAACCTCCGCTTCTTGCTGTGGTGCAGAAGAGGTGAATGTCCTGATTGGGAGGGATATTCTCCCGTGTCGCGTGCATCGCAGGCATCGTGCCAGCGGCCTGGCGCCACGTTCCAAGGCCATCTCGGAACGACTGTTGTGCGATATGATGGTTGAGTGGTGTCTCGTGAGCAGGGAGATGGCGATGGAGACGGAGCCGAGCTCAACTTTCTTGCGGCGAAGCGGGAGTGCCTTTTGGGCCACCAGGAACATCCATCTGCACTAGATAGACATCACCACAGCACAATGGCATCGAAACGAGCGGCAGTGCCTGCAAAGCACCTATTCAATGGCTTTCGTGCCTACGAACAACCGATGCGACAGTTCCAGCCATGCCTCACGCGATCAATGGCGACAGAAGCGCCTCTGCCAGGAGCCACGCTCTCAAAGTCATACAGCGAAGCCAACCTCGATTCAGCGCCGACACAGCCCATAATAGAAGACAGGGTCGCAGTGCCAGCGCCGGCACCTTCACGCCCCCCAAAACTGCGACACAACCACGAGCCACCGCAGAATCCCTTCCTCAAGCCGGCCCAATGCACTCTGTACAACTTTCCTTCCCTTGAACCAGTTGGCTTCACTAGCTATCCACCAACCCATCTCAGCCTGCCACTCCGGAAAGACATTCTCCACAAGGCCGTCATCTACGAAGGTGACTCCACTCGGCAAGGTTCTGCCAACACAAAATGGCGCAGCGAAGTCCACGGCAGCAACAGAAAGATCCGCCCCCAAAAGGGCACCGGTAGCGCCCGTCTTGGTGACAAGAAATCTCCCATGCTTCGAGGAGGTGGTGTAGCATTCGGTCCGAAGCCGCGAGACTTCAGCACGGAGCTGCCGCGAAAGATATATGATTTGGCATGGAGAACGGCATTGAGCTATCGCTACAAGATGGGAGAGTTGATCGTGACGGATAGTGAGATTGACGTGCCGGGTGTCAGCGAGAGTAGCTTGGAGCGGTATGTGAGGGATGTGCTGAAGTGGAATGGATTGGGAAGGGAAGGAGGAAAGACGTTGTTCGTGACGGATGAAAGACGGGAGGGGCTGTTCAGTGCGCTCGAGGGCGATAATATGCATAGGCAGGCGAGAGCACTCGAGGTGGAGTGGGTGGATGTCAAGGACCTGCTGGAGACTGGGAGAGTTGTGGTCGAGAGGACTGCGTTGGAGGCTATGTTTGAAGAGCACGAGAGTGATTTGGGACCGAGGCAGAGGTTTGGTGCCTGGGAGTTCCTCACACCTGAGTTGACCGGCATACAAGCGGAGCCTCTGGCCTAGTGCATACAAAGACGAAGCGGCGTTGTCGGCCTGTACAGCAATTTCACATCGGTGAACCGAACACGAGCAGATAGAACAGCACGGTCCGAAGCAAACGCCGATGTAAAGCGCACACATACACCTTTTCGCTGTCCCTGAATGTACACATGCAGCAAATGCTGGCTCTTCGTATACGATCTGTCTCATGTGGCATGCCTTCGGACCGCCAGCTCGCAACGCCCTTGTTCATCGATACCATGTTCCTGACCAGCTACAATCTTGCAAGCTCGCCTACCGACCACATGATCTTAAGAACTTCTATAGTAGGCTATCGGTGGCCCAACAGGGCTGAGAGCGTTCACGCGTCACGCGGAGCACGCCAACACAACGAATACCTTGGACAGGCGCAGCAAGATGAGGGTTCGCAAGGGCTGTACAGTGTGGGCATGATAGATGGGAGGCCGTTCATCAGCATAGCCGCAACTGGTTGCGTTGAAGCAATCGCATCCATCGACCACACTCCTGGGACTGTTCTAACGACAGAATGAAGGAGATCACCTCCGACGTGTCAAACATCAGCCGAGGCGCAGGAAGTGTGTTTGCCATGCACTCAATACCTTTCAAGCAACAGTCGAAGATCACAATCATCTGAACGAGGCCGTTGTGCACTTGTCTATGTGCTATGATCATTACCATATCTAAACATCCAGCTTCGTCTCAACAACCTCATGCCTTTCCGGAGAGTGCTCGTCATCAAGCTTCTTCTCCGACAAACCCTCACCACGCTCCAGCGCCACAGCCTTCTGAAAGTTACTCTTCGTCTTCCATGCTGGAGTGCCCAGGTATGGGATTCCATTGGGATCCTCGAACATTTCGGTGACCTCCTCCAGCGGTTTGCCAGCAGTCTCGGGAAATATGAAGAACACGTGAATCGTCATCGCCACGCAGGAGACGGCGAAGAGGATGTAGGTTTGCCACTTGATGTTGATGAAAGCCGGCGGGACGAAGTAGCCGAGTGCGAAGTTGAATGCCCAGTTGACGGAGGTCGCGAGCGCGACAGCCTTGCCACGAAGCTGGTTAGGATATAGTTCAATTGAATAGTGGTCACTATGATGCTTTGAATCATCTGAGAGCCTCAAGGTCTCAATATTCACGTCGAACGGACTGGTCTATATAGCATATGGTAGGTCACTTACTATTGTAGGTCCAATCCGGACTTCGTTCTTTGAATGACAAATCTACCTTAGCAGTGGCGTAGGCACCTTTGTTCAATAAGTTCACTGGGGTATACCCACGAGACAGGTCCCCAGGTCGGTGCGTAAGATGCGACGAAGAGGTACGAGCAAGCAATGACTGCTTTCGACGCGGCGCCGCTGACCTTGACGGAGGCTTCCTTGATGTTGTCGACACCATTTGGACCAGGATCTGTGCCGTATACTGCTAAGATACCAGCGTTGGCGAAGAGCCATGTGGCCATGAGAGTCGAGCCTAGAAGGAGTAGAGGTCGTCGTCCGACCCTATCGATGAAGATCAAAGCTGGCACCGTCATGACCACGTTGATCACGTATTGGATCGAAGAGGACACCAGCAGGGCGTTGCCTGTCAATCCGGCCATCGTGAACACGTAAGTGATGTAGTACATCATCACGTTCATACCAGTCAGTTGCGACCAGATCTGGGTGAAGAGGCCGATGTGAGTGCGGTTGATGTACTTTGGCGAGAAAAGCTCAAGGTAGCTGATTTGCTTGCTTTGACGCTCAATCTCGAGCCACTCCTTGATTCTTCGAACTCTCGAGCAACCCATGGCGAGTTTGGATCACCATGTCCATGGGTGAGGATGAGCACTTGCTCGCACTCTTCCCACTTGTCCTTCGTCGCGAGCCATCGCGGTGACTCCGGAAGGACGATCATACCGAAAAAGAGGATGATGGCCGGAATCATCTGAAGAGCCCATGGTACTCGGAAGGCAGCGGTACCCTTCATGAAGGAGCAGCCGTAGCTGATGTAGAACATTATCATGATTCCCCAGGTGATGGCCCATTGCTGTGCGCCGACAAGACGACCGCGCTTGGTTGGTGGAGCGATCTCAGTAATATAAACAGGCACCTGTGCGGAACAGATACCAACGCAGAACCCGTTGATGATACGGCCAACGATCAGCATAGGGATGTTCTGCGCAGCGGCGACAATGATACAGCCGATGACCCAGATCACTGCGCCAATCATGATAGTCCGTTTACGACCAAGTGCATCGGAGAGGAATCCAGAGAACAACGAGGCGAGCCAAGAGCCACCTGCCATGGAGGCTGTAATTCCTCCTTGGACATTGGCCGTTGGACCGACACAGGGCTTCGGTCCCTGATTGAAGTAGCAGAGGTATGGGTCGGTAGCAATGATAGCGGACATGGACGAGATGTCAAAACCGAACAGACCACCTCCAATACTGTTCCCAAGTCAGTGACCATGCTAATAAGCATCAAGAATTGTAAGACTTACATGGAGATGGCCGCAATGAGATAGACATTGCCAAACTTCTTCATGCTGGGCAACGACTCGAAGTGTTGCAGAAGCACTGAATGTTCGACTTGGTCGTCGTGAAAGAAGAGGCTGCGAAGCTGGTCAGAGTTTGATGAAGCAGGTAAGAAGTGTCTTAAATGAATAAGAGCCACGTGTGGAGGACCCGGTTGCAGGCACACGAGGCCGTGCTGGACTGCGACATCGTTGTATGTCGGCTTCCTTCTCGGATTGAACGGCGAGAACAATGTAACGCAAGTATATGAAAAGCGACCAATCAACTTTCCAGAGCACTAGTCGAAAGCAGAGCATTCACCGTGAACGAAGGAGTGGGAAGCGCTTCGTCGGCCGTTGCAACGTGAGAGTCCACATTTCCTTGAGTCGTCACTGGCGGCTGCTTGAGTTTGACCCAATTTTGTGCCATGGAGCAAAGTCGCGGAGCGTGCCATGGGCGCTCCATGTGAATACCTCTGGTGGGGAACCAACACATCCTTCCAATAGTTCTTCAGCTCTTTGACACTAGCAAGTGATCAGGCGCAACACCGCTATCTCGCCACGCATATTTCGACGGTGCTGTCGCAACTGACAAACGAGGTGCAAAGATTGCAACACCCTGGTCGATCGGCGCACGGCACTGTTCCACGGCGAAGGCTTGTCCTTGATCGTTCCATGCTTGAGCCACGTCTTGTTGAATCTTACTGTCAAAAACCGGTGACCTTGACGATTCGAGGACCGCCTTCATCTGAAGGATCAGCGTAGCAGAGAGCAGAAAATGCTGGACTCAGCACTGAGGCCGGATTGCCGCGATCTTCATGCGTGCCATGTGTTTGTTCCGAGAGCCGCTGGAGCACATGGAGCCTCGTGTCGGCACGGCACCATGGCCTCGGTCCCCAGGCAGTCTCGAACACATCGCGCGAGTCGGCAGTAGCTCCAGCTCATTGGAGCAATTCGTCGGCTCCGATACCACGGAGTTTCTGCACGTTTAGTCTTACTGGAAGGTGTGAACACTATCGACTCGGGGCCGTTGCATGAGTGAGTGTCCAGACAAGCTTCACGGTTGTGCGTGCCGTGCAAGCCACGATCGCTCGTCTAAACCTTGATCTCGGTCGTTGCAACGTTCTCCACCACGAGCTTCAATGTTGGCGGCTTGCAAACGTCTGCAGGCGCGCAACGGCCATCGCAGTCGAAGTATACTACGAAGCAAGTCAGAAGGTCAGATCAGGGTTGTGATCTATGGTCTCCCTCAAGTCTATCCCAAGAACCAAGACGTCGACGCCTGTTCATAGCAGCCGTGCGTTCTGTGTCGCAAAACGACCATCGGGCGCCCACGTCCACGTCCACTTCCCGAAGCAGCTTCTTATGCTTTCCAAAGGTTTGACAAGGCCTCTAATTTGAAGCGAGAAGAGCTGCTAGAACTGCTTCTCACGCTTCTCCGACCGAAGCAGTTGCTAAGCACTTGGGTCGAGACTGCCACCTCTTGGGTCCATGGTCTTCGGAGTTGAAGATGATGTTGCAAACACCTTCAGCAGACTACGAAGGCCTATGTCTCAGGGTCGGCGGCTGGAATCGCCCGGTGCTCCAGTCCGCACAGAGGGCCGTTGACACAAGCTCAGGAATGTGATATCATCCTATGCTCGCGCGTCGAACTGGCATTTGATGGGGTCTCCTGGCACAAATACATGTAGCACCGTCCGGGCGAGAGTCAACATTATTGAGGCGTATCTGTCGTGTGGCGGCGTACAGAGATTTGTACAGTTCGATGCGATAGTTGCAAGGAGACTTCATGTCTCTGATGATGGATGAGTTGTTGATCCATCATTTGAAGCTGAGAGCTGAGGAGCTCGTAGCGTACAGCGGACTGTCTGTAGAGCCAGCCACATGCCCGTCCGCTGCCTGCTGTAGAAAGGTATAGCGAGAGAGGTGTTCACATTGCGGCGTGTTGGCAGTTCTTGCTGAGCTGTGCACACCTACATGTACGTTGTCGCCGTGAGCAATGATAACGGCAGGAGCATTCCCCTCGATTGTTGATGCTGGAGTTATCTCAATTGCTCAGGATGCAAAAAAGCTAACCGCATCAAGACTGCTGCAGCAATCACATGCGGACAGCTCGATCAGCAACTGACACCCTCTTTCACGAACAAGACCTCACAATGCATGTCAAATGCCCGTCTAAACGAAGACACCACAGACACAACATCGCGATACCATGAGTGACTGGATCGAGCAATACTCAGCCGCTCTAGACGCCCGAGATGCTCGCGAACAAGCTCACAAACCATACATAGATGCCTGTACGCCTTCCACAACTACACGCATCCACATCCACGACAACCTTGTTGACAGCACACAGACACAAAACTCGCCGACCGTACGGCATCCATAGCAACAACCAACACTCAGAACACCACTCACGCCAACCCCTCCTCCCCACGCGCACCGCCATCCACAACAGACCGCAAACGCCCCACCACAACACCCTCAGACCCCACCTCCCACCTCAACACCCTCCGCACCGACCTAGCAACAACGCAAAAAGCCCGCTCCAACCTCCAGACCCGCGTCTCCGATCTCACCGCAACGCTCTCCGCACTGCAGACAACTCAAAAGCAATCCACGAGCCAAATAGCCCAACACACAGCCCAGAAAGCCGCGGCAGAGCGCAAGCTGCGAGATAGGGAGGAAGAGATTCGTGGGAAAGCGAGACTTGTACAGACGGCGCAGGATGAGATGGTGGCGTTGCAGTTGCAGCTGAATATGGCGGAGCAGAGGAGTGAGAGATTGGAGGCGGAGAATAAAGAGTTGGTGGAGAGGTGGATGAAGAGGATGGGGGAGGAGGCGGAGAGGGTTAATAGAGGGAGCGGATGGGAGTAGTGATGCCACTCGTGAACTGGATAGACGATACGGTTGACGATTGACGAGACGACGATATCAAGGTTCATGAGTTTGATGATACTCTCGAGAAGGCTAAAAGCTATGCTCTGTAAACACCCCACGTCCATCCATCCGTCCAGCGTCCAGCGACAAGTCGCTCAAAACGCCGTTCCATCGAGGACTATCAGCATTAGAGTACCCCGTACTCGTGGTCCGCCCGCACCACGGCGGAAGGTAATCGCAGCAAGGGTGACATTACCAATGCTATTCATAAAAAGCGTATTGTGGTATCCTTTCTCCAATAAGACAGCCATGCCCCATGATTGCAATATCCAAGCGGGTAGTTCAATGCCTGCCTGCCCTCCCAAAAGAGCTGATGAATGATGACCAAAGTTAAGTTCGTGACCTAGATTCTCTTCCAATTCGTGCCCTGTTTTGCTCCGGAACGCTAGTTAACTCCTTGGCTATGCTTGCTTCCAACGTGATGATCGTAATGCAAAGGCGCCTCCCATATAGACGATATCATCGCTCACTCTGCCCGCGAGTGGTGGTGGTGATGATGGTGGTGGTGATGCGACCGGTGTTGGCGATGATGGTGCCTCTCGCTCGAACCAGGATCGCCATCTCGGGTGGTGTCTTCCGCAGCAACACACCAAAAGCGATGACTGCCCCAAGCACCCTTTTGGCACTCTTTGCTGCAGTACTTTGTTCGTCTGCAGCGCCGGCATTTTGCGAATTGCCGGGTGTACTCTTCCCATTTTCCGCACTGCCAGTAGGCACACTGCCTGATGCCGCCACGACTGTCGTCCTTTCGGCAGAGGTTGCGCATGACTACGCCAGCCCAATACTGCATGTCGCCTTGTTGTGACGGACTCGAGCCGGAGTGGCGAGAAGAGGATTGCTTCGCCGTGAACTTCTCAATCAATGGGAAGATGTTGTAAGGCGTCTCTCCAGGCGTCTTCACAAACTCGTTATCCCACTCCTCGTCAAGTTCTTCTTGGGTCTTGCTCGTGGAGGCGCCCGAGGTGTTGTTAGTGTCGAGCATGGACAGTTCGTTGCCGATCTGAAGTCTGGATACTAGCCGTGACTGCTGGAAGTATGACCGCAAGTTGCAGTACTTTGACACGTATGCTAAAAGTTGTAAAGACATGAGGACGTCTTCATCGCGTGGCATAGCTGCCAAGACGCTTGTTGCGGTGCGGTCAAATGGCAAGCCTCGTGAGGGATACCATGTTGCTGCACTCAGGTTTGGTGGCGTCGCATTGACCGCGTTCACTGGAGGTGGAAGCTGTGTCTGTGGTAGAGTCATCTGTCCCTGCGTGGGCGTTGCTGCCGGATTTACCGTGCTGCCATCTGCAGCTGATCGATGGGTGATGCTGAAGGTCTCGTCGTCTGTGCTAGAAACATCGGGTACTGCTATACCATTGCCCGGCGATTCAAGTAAACCGTCGTCATCAACGATGTCCTGCATGACGATGTCTGCCTGTATGCCAACGACTGGCTCGGCGTCAGGGCCATTGGATTCATCCGAGACACTTTCTTCGATCTGGCCATCATCATCGGAGCCGGAGATAGACAATTGATGGCGAATAGAGGGCCGCCGCCTGGGTCGCATTGCGCTGGCCGCCGCCCTTGGGCTACCAGGCCGTTGTACGGGTGCCCCTGGTGTAGTTGGCGACTGTGGCTGCGAGCTCAGCTCGGCGTGTAATTGTGGAATCATGGACGGCAGGCGATCAATGTCTCGGACGGGAGGCACGAAGACTGGCCCAGCATTGCTCTGCAATGTCGCAGACGAAGTCGGCGGCCGTTGTTGACGGGTATCCTGGAGTGCTGGCGACGAGAACTGCGATCTGCCTCCTAGCGAATCGTGGTGACTGTGCGAGCGCCTGAACACGGTCCTTTGAGGCGGCGAGCTGAGTGACAAAGCCGCTGTGTTCGCTGTTGGAGTAGTTTCACTAACAGGCTCATCCGCATCGGGCTGTGGTATGCTATCCGGGATTGAGATGGGAGGTGGTGCATGTCGTCGACTTCGTGAAGACCGATTATCGGCAGTCTCTGTCCTGTTCGCCGAGCGGGAGAAGCTGCGCAAGATTGGGCACTTCGACTTGCTTTCCGATGGCTCAGTACGTCCTTTCGTCTTGTCCATGACCTTGAAGTAGTTGTCGAGGATAGTGGCAATGACAGGGACCATGTCGGCCTCAACCACGCGTGTTCGTACCGCCTCCGATCCTCTTACACCAATGTTGACTATGCATTGGAAAGCCAGATTCCATTTCCACATCTCCATCATGTCCTTGCTCCGGCCCTCCTTGAGGATGCATACCAGCCGTTCGATGCCGCCATCGACGGTGAGGATGTCGCGAATTCGGCCGGAGGAGGTGGTCAGGTATGCGAGGTTGTTGAGCGAGTTGATGAGGGGGAGGGTGGAGGTGCAGTCGAGGGCTCGTCGGTCATAGAGGGCGGTTGTGATGCCGACGGAGGCTTTGTTTGCGTTGGGGATGCTGAAGTTGACTTCGCGCATGTTTGCGACTCGGCGGGACGCTGGTCCCTCGTGGCGTGCGGTATCGAGTCCAGGGACGATGATTCGGGATGGCAAACACGATGATGGAACGCCTCAACACCGTGTATCGTGCGATGTCTGCCGAACGCTTCGCAGCGCCGACTCACCGAAGCTGCAGCAGCGGCAGGGAGACTCGAAGAAACAGAAGGCCGCAAATGCTCGATGGTAGTACGCTGGTATGCAGAAGTGCGCCGGCGGTGGATGGGTGGTGGTGGGTGCGTCGATGTTTCGTTTCTGTCCCGAACAAAGGAGGCTCTTGCTTGCTTGCTTGCTTGCTTGCTGATGATGCGCTCCCCTCTCGATGTCCGAGTGTTTCGTGTGGGCGCAGCGACGCAGATGCACGCCGGCCGCAGTCTGCAGTCTGCACGCGTGGCGATGTATATGTGCTGTGCCGAGAGGATGGGTGGGCGGTATGTGAGGTTGTTATGGTGGGTGTGGCAGGGCCTGTCGTGGGGGTGAAGGTTTGCTGCTGGTGCTCGGTCGGGCAGGAGAGGGCAGTCTGGAGTGCGGTGCAAGCTGTGAGGGTGCCGCAGAGCGGTTACCGCTGTCTCGAGCCAAGCAACGGCCTCGACGGGACCAGATGCAGCCTGTGGGCCGTGGCAGCGCGCAGAAACAAAACTTTGATGGCTCTGCTTAGTTCATGCAAGCTGGCTGGCAATGGGTGTGCTGTCGTCTGCTCGTCTGCTGATGTGAACAGAATGCTCTGCTACGCTGTGCTGTGCTGTGCTGTGCTGTGCTGTGCTGTGCTGTGCTGTGCTGTGCTGTGCTGTGCTGTGCTGTGCTGTGCTGTGCTGTGCTGTGCTATTTACCAAAGTGGTGAGGGCTTCTCTCAGGAGAGCGGCGACTCCTCACTGCTGCCACGCTGCACTCTCGACCTGGTGGAGACGGGAAGCTGTGGAGAACTGCTGCTGCTGCTTCTGCGACACATTGACTACTAGACCTACAGCCGAAATGCCCAGCAATTTCCTTTGCAAGAACCTCGACGCAGCATCAAATCTCTCACCACCTGTCTCACGCCTGCTGATATGCTAATGAGCAATGTTACAATGGCCAACGTCTGACTTGCCACCATGTCTCTCCTTCTGCCTTGCCATTTCCACTACTACCTCCCAGGCTCCCACATCTGCCGATGGCTCCCTGCTCACACCCGTGACTCGCTGACAATTCGCCGCCCAGAGAGTGGCGTTGATGCTCGACCTCTTCGTCCGAACACTTGCTCTGCCCTCACCTCATGTCCACATGTCCAACAGGCAATGAAACATGAAACATGAAACACAACGGCCATCTGTCTGCATCGTTGATGCTTCACACTTTATCCCGCACCGGTGCCACGGCGTTCGGCGCACTGGCCCACACGGTACACCCATGAACCTGGACGTGCGCAACATTTTCACGGCTTGCTCGCGTGGATGAAGTTTCCAGCTCGGCATGCTGCCACCACTGCATAGGTCCGCTGCAAGCACTTCCGCTTCACCATGGGACTCGATCGTCATCGCCTTGCGCCTCAACATCATCTCTTCATCATGCGATCCAAGGCGACATGCACAGCGCAGAGCATCAGCTTGTCAACTCCCCTCACGGTCCCGCCAATGTGTGCTCAAACATCATGTAAGATTGGCAAGGTTGAAGGATCGAATGACGTTTGATGGCGGGACTTTGTGCTTCCAGTCAGATCACGTGCAAAATCACTCAGCACTGCTGGGCTTCTCAAGGTGTTATGCCTCGATCAGGCCAGACTGAAGAAGTCAGTATCGTCTGTCGCGAACGAGAGCTTGTAGGTCTGGCGCATTCGGGCACGATCAGCTGTAGATTTGATACACTCACCTGAAACATGTATCCAAACAGAACACAGGACCATCTCGAGCGAGCTGTTGTGGCCTGGTGTAATCCATCAAGATGACGGCGCTTGTTGTGAAGGTGAATTGACGGCTAGACAATTCGCAAGAGTGCAAAACGACATCAACGAGTTGTTGAACATCGAGCTGAACCTCTAGCAAGCCCACCAGGAACCAACACGATCAGCGGACCGAAGGCTAAGTCCTACGTCCTATGTCCGGGACTGCACATAAGTAGAACAAGGTAGGCAACCACGCTTGCTTTCGTGCAACATCACCGTCAACCCAAATCGAAACTATGGCCCCTGCATTGATCGCCCTCGAAGAACACTTCGATTCCAACATCTTCACCGCCAAAGACAACCTCCACGCCAACCTACCACCTCATCTCAGCGAACGACTCCAAGATGTTGCAGAGCTCAGACTCAAAGAAATGGACGCCGGTAACATTTCCATGCAAGTCCTATCCCACATAGGCCTCATGCCTACTCCAGTAGCAGAGTGCCAGCAAGTCAACGACAAACTAGCCTCAGCCTGCGCCGCATACCCAGACCGTCTAGCTGGCTTCGCGACCCTTCTCATGCAAGATCCAGAAGCTGCAGCCGCAGAGCTGGAACGCAGTGTCAAGAACCACAAATTCCTCGGAGCCCTCATCAACAGCCACCTCGAAGACGGAACCATGTTCGACGACCCCCGATTCTGGCCCGTGTTCGCAAAGGCAGTAGAGCTAGACGTACCCATCTACATCCACCCAAACTACCCCGGCGAGAACCTCGAAAGTTACTACAAAGGCTCCTTCTCCCAAATGTCAGCCGTGATGATGTCCACCGCAGCCTGGGGCTGGCACTCCAGCTGCGGCTTGGGGATCCTCCGTCTCTTCGCCGCCGGACTCTTCGACAGGTGCCCCACCCTCAAGATCGTGATTGGGCACATGGGCGAGATGATACCGTATATGCTTGAGAGGACGATTCACACCGCGCGGAACTGGGGGACGTTTCAGCGCAATCTAAGGACGGTCTGGAATGAGAATGTTTGGGTTACGACGAGTGGGTTGTTCACACTGCCGCCGCTGGAGTGTCTGTTGAAGACTACGCCGGTGGAACATGTTATGTTTAGCTTGGATTACCCTTTCTCGGGCACGGAGACTGGGAGGCAGTTTGTTGAGGAGATTGAGAAGTCGGGACTTTTGAACCAGGAGCAGTTTGAGGGTTTCTGTCATGGGAATTCGGAACGGCTGTTGAAGATCAAGGGGAAGCAGTGAGGATTTGAAGTAGCCATGAGAAGGTGTGCTTTTGAACAAACCGAGGATATCAGCTCCACTCTATCGAATCTATTTGACGTTCTGTATCATGTCTGCTTGATCTGTTGTCGTGAGTATCGTTGGAGAATGCCCACCCGGACTGACTATCTTCTTTCAGTCGAATGTGCCGTGCACGCATGGCATGCTTCACTTCAGCATGCCTTAAAGTATTGCAGGTGCTTGGAGTACAGCAGCAATCGCCTTGCGATCTACTCAAGCTTTTCGGTCCCTTCTTCCCGTACGCCATTCGTCTGAATGCCGAATCGGTCTCGGATCTTATCCTCCTGTTGCACAACTGATTGAGGTAACGCAGCACCAACGCCGCAGAGCACAAACAGCGCCCACTTCCACCGGAAAGGGTTAATCAGAATAATGAGCACGAACCAGTACATCAACTCCGCATATGTGAAGAAGTCGAAAGCTCCAGTTGGTGCCCGTTGCTTCACCCATCGCGTGAAGTCAATCCACGTCTTCATGAGCTTCTCCGTCGGCCGTGCCAATGGATCGACCAGGAACATGAGCAGGAAGCGGGTGTAGATGCCGATGTGGTAGTTGCCAACAGTCCCGATAGCATTGACGTAGGTGCAGTTGTTGGCGCAGATGTCCATATGCTTTGGCGGGAAGACTTGAAGGTACCAATTCGGCGGCTCGTATGATTCTTCGAAGCATTCGTCTGGGAGGAAGTTGAGGGAGGGTCGCTCGTAGCCTGTTGCCATGATCACCATGTCGCCTTCGATCAGCTCTTCCTTGCCCGGACCGCCCTTTGGGACTCCCTGGCTTCGGTGATTGAACTTGATGCCAGTCTCTGTGAAGCCTTTGATGTCGCCGCGCAGCCAGCTTGCGTTGCCGCTTCGGATTTGCTCAAGGACATCGTTGTTGACCATTGGTGTTTCCATGAAGAGACCGTTTCCGCTGGAAATGGCAGGTGCAATGTCCTTGAGGTCCCTGTAGAAGAACAATCTGAGGAGGCTTTCCGGGATCCAGGAGAAGGGTGTCTCTGCTCCGAAAATGTTCAAGGACAGAAGCACATCGATGAAAGGGTTGCGTGGGATGATCCATTTCTCGCTTCGTGCTAGAATGAAGGTTTTCTGTGCTCCAGCGTGAGTGGTGAACTCCATGGCTTCTATAGCGGAAGCCCCACCACCCACCACTATCACCTTCTTGTCCTTCGCATCATCTTCCTTGCCATCGAGCTCAGAAGAGTGGAAGACCTTGCCTTTGAACTGGTCCTGGCCCTTGATCTGCGCCATCTTTGGATCACCACATGTGCCCACACATGCTATGATGCCGTCGAAGCGGCCATTGGACTCGTCGTTGATGATCCATCTGCCCTGGCGGTCTTTGTAGACTTTCTCAACTCTCGTATCGAACTTTGTCTTCTCCTGCAGGTTGTACTGCTTCCATAGCTTCTCAATGGCACCGACGATCTGCTTGCGATCGGGGTATCCTTCCGACCATTTCACACTTGGGTGAAAGCGATACATGACCGAATGTATCTGCAGACCAGATGTGTTGTTGACCTTTGCCCATATTCCACCCAGGTTCTTGCGGCTTCCCGCCTCGAAGATTTGGACATCGAAGCCATGGCCAACACAATGCGATGCTGATGAGACGCCGGTCAGTCCAGCTCCGATAATGGCAATCTTCGGTCGTCCAAGCTTTGCGCCCGGTGGTGGCGGAGTCGGCGAGAGGAGGTAGTCGAGGACGGATTGGATGAGTTGGAAGAGGAAGATGAATGGCCCGTTCAAAAGTTGTTGCAGATAACTCGCTGCCATGATTGCGTCCAGGCTGTTCGGCCGAGCTTGGGGACGGGAGCAGCGTCAAGCTTTGCAGCAATGTGACCAGCACCAAAGAACGAAAAACGCTTCAGAGACGATGACAGTGGCGGCTGCGTCGGATCCAGGAACGCGTCCATCACTACGTCACAGCAGAGCACGTTGCTGACATGTGAAAGGCAATTCGGCTGGGGTTTCGTGCTCCCAACCTCGTTGCGCTTCTTGTGCTACATACTGCGAGTGCCTACCATTGAATAGTAAGACCATCTCTATCTAACCCTCAATCATCAACATGGACGATCCTATGCAAGACATCGCCGATGTCGTCCACAGACTCACCCAGGGAACGCCCAAGCAGCAGGAAGAGGCCATCAACGAGTACTTTACCACTGACGCTTCCTTTACACATCCATTCTGCAGGACGGGCAGCTTTGAGGGCAGTAGATGGCTGATACATGCCATCTTTCGCTGGTACAAAGTCCTTAGCCCAAAGATTGACCTTACCGTGAACTCCGTTGGTAAGAACATGCTGGTACGCTATGAAACTCCGACTGCTAACATTCCGGGTGTAGCACTTGACGAGACGAACCTCACTTTATACGTCAACATCAGCCAAATCTTCTCGATCTGGCTGATACCCTTCCACCGCGCGCCTGTCAACCTCACAACCGTCCTCCAGCTCGTCCGAAAACAGCGGAAATACTACATCCAAAGCCAGAATGATCTCTACCAGGTCGATCAGTTCATCAAGTTCCCACCTGGCCTTTCGCATATCGGACCTCTTATCGTATTGTTCTGCAACTTCATCGCGACATTCTTCTGTGTCATAGGAGCGTACATCGGAAGCCCGTTTACACGCTACATGCAGCGACAAAGTGAGAAGAGGAATGATCTCAGCGGGGCCAATGGCGACGCCTTCTACCAACGACAGCAAGAGATGAAGAAGTTGAAGCAATACCAGTCGTGATACACAAGCAATGAGAGCTTGATGGTGCTTGCCTGGAGTGCTCAGGTCGATGCTAGCACACAAGACAGTAGAGGGGAAGATCATAGTCAGCAGAAGGCTCGGACATCTTCATTGGCACAGCCGCCAGATATCGACAGCAACAACGATGTTCGTAACGTGCTTCGGGTACCTCAGGCCCCAGACAACTGATAGACATAGCGCGCGCGCGTCGATCCAATACACCGCGAAGGCAAGAGCAAGTGTGCGAGCATTGAGAAGGTGGGGAGATTTGCAGAGAGACGGGAAGCGAGACCAACGACTCAAGCAAAGCGCATTGCCCAGCTGCACAGCAGCTTTGACAATATATTACACAAAATGTGCAATACACAGCGCGACATGAGGGATTGCGAGCTTGGGCGAACAGGCTTCGCAGACATTAAGTGCCAGTCTTGAAAACACGATCTGCTAGGCAATGAGCACTATGTTCTGTTCGAGCCGTACCTTCTCTGACGATCCCTGCTTCGCACAGCACCACCTGCCAACTGTAAACGACACAACAGTGCGGGCGGGCGTTCCTTGCTCGTCTGGCTTGCCATCTTCTTGGACAATACTTTCAACAACACGCATCATTTGGATATTTGCATCTACCGTCCACCCGACTACACAGCTTCTTGTCTTCTGGTTTCGGCGTTTGGATATTTTCATCGGACTTTCAGTTAATCGCCTTTGCCCCGTAGCTTCTTTACACCACTCCGACAAACGGATAATGAGAACAACACCATTGCTTTGAATTCGAGCTCCGTGCTCATCGTCAGTATGGACGATCCACCTCAGCCAGATCCACCTCAGCCAGTCGACGAATTTGGCCTCCCGCCTCCAACAGAACGCGAGCCAACTGCGGATGACCCAGAGCCTGAGCCTGAACCTGAAGGTGAGTTGGTGACCATCAAGCGGAAGCCAACATCTTTGCTGACAGTCCCAGCGGCACCTCCACCTGAACCACCTGCGGATGACCCAGCACCTGAACCTGAAGGTGAGCTGGAAGCTCTCATGTGGAGGCCAACATTGTTGTTAACAGCCCCAGCAGTTCCTGAACCTGAACCTGCACCACCTGCGGATGACCCAGCGCCTGAATCTGAAGGTGAGCTGGTAGCTATCAAGTGGAAGTCAACATGTTTGCTAACAGTCCCAGCGGTTCCTCCACCTGCACCCCCTTCCGTGGACCCCGAGCATGTTGACGCCACGCCGGCAGTGGTCATAAAGGAGGATGACACCTTGAAGATTGTGCCAATAATCGAGCCGTCGCCATCACCTTCAGTCGAGCCTCCTCCTGTCGAGCCTCCTCCTGTCGAGCCTCCTCCTGTCGAGCCTCCTCCTGTCGAGCCTCCTCCTGTCGAGCCTCCCGCTGTCGAGCCTCCCGCTGTTGAGCCTCCTGTAGCAAAGGAACCCGAGGCACCGATTGCACCGGTCCCTGTACCAGACGACCATGGCGTTGCAGCCACGACTATCGAGACGACTAGCGTTGAGCCAGCAGCACTGGTCGTTCCACCCGAAGCACCTGTTGCCATTGAACAAGTTGCAAGCCATGAGGCTATAGCGCCTGAGCCTGTGCCTGTCGCTGTGATCGTTCCAGCAACAACCCGCGAAACACCCTTAGTCACGTCAGACATCACGCCAGCCCCCGCTGTAGAACAGGATGTCGTCCACCATGATACGGCTGCTATAACGACATCTGGAACGGATACACCAGCCCCATCCACCCGCACCAATATCACTCGAATCACAGCTGCTAGCCTAGCGGATTTGCCGACGCCTACAGAGGTTTTCGCCGGACACGCCGCTGAGCATGCAACCACACTCACCATGAAGGATGGGGTCATCTTTCACGAGTCTGGCGAAGCTCTGTACAGAATCAACGACAGAACTTTTACCGATAAGCAAAACGCGCCAGTCTTCGATCTCCGCCGGGGACACTTCAGACGTTCAACGTGGAAGGTGAAGCCGAAGGTCACGAAGAGCGACAAGAAGAGCGACACGAAGAGCGACACGAAGAGCGTCACGACGAGCAAAATCCGAATCAGAGCTCGACAGCACTACGGTGTCTTCAAAGTGCCAATGCCGCCCATGAGTACAGGTGGTCACAAAAACCGCGAAGCCGTCCTGCACGCTAACCAACTTCGTCTTGGAGCAACCAAGTCGGCGTTTGAGAACAAAGCCATTGTTGGTATGGTCGACAATGACAAGATGCACGTTGCCAAAGGTTTCGATCTTGCACTCGCAGGAGCAATATGGAAGGCACAAACGGATACATCCCAGAAGCATGCCCGCCGTCAGTCTGCTTTTGCTAAACTGAAGACCAAGAAATTGACAAAGAAACCCAAAGTGAAGTCGACCAAGTCGAGCAAGTCGAACAAGTCGAGCAGCCACTCGGCGGCCACAGTTTGATGTGGCTTCGCTTTGTACCTAATGTCTCTTGGTGGCAAGTGCTTGTACCTAGGATTGGATCTATAATACTTCTGGACTTATCTACAAATATCGATCCCTATGATGATGGAATGGAATGTGCATCTCACAAGCCTTTCAGTGGTGCCTGTTTCTGTCAGCCAGTCTATTGTTCTCGAGATAGACCTCGATCTGGTTTGTCATCTTGTGATCGACATCCTTGCAACACGCACACGCGATCAACCCAACGATACCGAAGGCCATTGAGACCATCACGACAACGAAGATTGCATGGCAGTAAGCTTCGTTCAGAGCAGAGCTGGCCGCTGCAACGATGTTCGCCGGGTACGAGGAGATCTCCGTCGTGCTGACGACCGCCATCAGCTGGGAGAGCTGATCTTGGAGTAGACCCGCGGCCAGTACGGCTTTCGGTACGCGCTTCGCAGTCATGATGGTTGCCACGATGACGAAAAAACCCAGCGAGAACAAGCCGATCAGAACGATCTTCTGCTACAAGGGCACTTTGACCTTGAACAGAAGTGGCATTGGTAGTATGATAATACCGAGATCCGTGAGGCTGTTGAGCACCGCAATCACGATGTAACTGGGCGTGCGGACAGTGCAGTTGTCTAATCCTGTGTCAGTAGATATTCGATCCTCTTCGCGTGTTGCGCTCATTCCTACCTCCAGCATACGCCTTGACTTGCCACGATCTCGATGCTGGCATGCATATGCAGACGTGTGTAAGGACACAGGCTAGCCAGGTACAGAATGTGAAGATGGAGAAAGCCTTGACGGCCACTTCTTGTCGCGCAACGCCGGTCCTACCACAGTCAGTATCTAAACAGTCCATCGCCTCGGCTCCATCTTACCCAAGCTTGACGTAAATGGTCCACAACACGCCTTCCAGCGACCAGATCAAACTGATATACCATATCCAATTCATGAAAGCCAGCTTCGAGCCCAACGTCACGGCTGGAACCTGACTGTCGGGGATCAACATGGCCGTCTCCTCGTTGAGGCCGATGTTGTTGCCCAGCTGCGTAAAGTTGTATATGCCGGCGGTCTCCAGTGTGTAAAAGATCTATCGTGGCGATCAGCAAACACTCATCGAGCAGCCCAGCAACAGCAACTACTCACCAACGCAAGGCCTGCGAATGCATCTCCGATGTCCAGATTCCTGATTCCGAAGAACTTTAATCTGGCGTAGAACCGCAGCAGTATGAAACATATGCTGACACCGTATTCTGACCAGACTTCTCTGAACAGAGCATCCGTCGAAGGTACACCTGAGGACATTGCGGCCAGCTGTTAGTAATGCACACCATAACACGAGCGCCTGAATCGATGCTCGAACGGTGTGTCCAGACTGAACCCGTGAGCCAGCCAGGTAGGTGTGAGCTGAATCTCCGACGATGAAGACATCTTTGATGCTTCGAAATACTCGAGCCTTGTCTCATAGCCTACCTCTTTCCGGAAAACGTCTCATGAAGCTAACATCGCTTATCGAAGTGTAGCAGCCTAACATTTAGCCATGTCCACATCAGACGGACGGTGCCAGTCGTTGCTAGCTATAGGCTCTGACCTCTCTCTGTGATCGAGCGCACCTCAGCATCTAAGCGGAGCTGCGAAAGCCATTCCTCCCAGTCGAACGCACAGCATCGAACAGTATGGCGGAGAACAAGGTCGCGATTATCACAGGAGGCGGTACGTGATGCGAGCAGACTCATCAGTGCCGGCATCTGACATAATTCGCAGCCAGTGGCATGGGCCTCGCCGTTACGCAGGCACTCGTCGAGCGTGGTGACTGGACTGTTCACGTTATCGATGTCAGTCAACCGCGACTTGATGAGGTCGAGAAGTCATCGTCTAGGATCAAGTCGCACAAAGCCGACGTGACGGACTACGACCAACTGGCATCGGTCTTGCCGAAGGTCTTCGAGAGCAGTCATCGACGAAATATCGATTTTGTGTTTGCGAATGCAGGCGTGATCGAGTCACAGGACTTTTACAAGACTCAAAGGACAGATCCACTACCGCCGCCAGACCTTCGATCGATAGACGTTGATCTGAAGGGCTTGATCCTGACCTGCTACCTTGCTCAGCACTACTTCCGCCGCAGTGAGCACAAAGGAAAGGGAGCCAGCCTGATTCTGACAGCGAGCTGTGGTGGCTTTTACCCCTCGCACTACTCCCCGATGTACACGGCCGCGAAGCGTAGGTTGCTACGAGTTGCATAATTTGCTTGTATACTGACGTGGGTTGCAGATGGCGTGGTAGGCTTCGGCCGCGCGATCGCGAACCGGTTCCTCCAAGATGGAATCCGTGTCAATAGCATATGTCCTGGCATTGTCGAAACCAACCTGACGGGTGAGGGTGGATGGGCAGGCTTTCCTCCAGCCCTGTTCACTCCAGCCAGCGATATTTCGAAAAAGGTCCTCCGTCTTGTCGATGGTGGTGCGCCACTCACTGACGATTTTGGGACCACCATCCCGGCCAACAAGCTATACGGCCTCGCTCTTGAGATCAACAAAGGTCGCATCTATGTATCTTCCCCCACAGGTCATATCCGGAGTATTGTGGGGCGAAAGCAGCTATGATACAGTACGTGAGAGGCGTGGCACCGTTGTTGAAGGCGAAGGAGGGGATCTATGTGAACTGTGTGCTACCGGGAGCTGTGCAAACGCCCATCGTCCCACAGGAGATGATTGAGGCTATGACGCCGGAATGGTGAGTGTCGTCCCTAGCCAACGGATCCAAAGCAATCTCGCTGATGGAGGACTGCAGTGTTACACCAGTCGAGACGATCATCAAAGCGCACGACGAATTCATCGACGATGAGCGAGGCATGGCCGGGCAGACGCTGGAGGGATCTGCTGACCAGTTGGTGTACTATGATATGCCAGAGCCAGGTAATGTTTATAAGACGAAGCGAGCCACGACGGTATGGGAACCACTTTTCCGCGCGATGGATGGCGAGAACTTAGACCTTCCAGATGCCATTTTGTAGTAGGCAGAACCAATGGGTATCAAGCTATTACGATGTGACGCACCAAAAACTTCAGAAGCACTTTTTTAGTTGTTTCCTCTTCGACCACCTCTTTTACCTCTGTCCACATGGGCCTTGAGGATTCTGCGGTGCTCCACCAGACTTCTCTTTCCTTTTCTCTTCGCCTTACCAAGTGTCATCATGAAGTTCTTCTTACGTGCCTTCTCCTTGTTGGTGGTGCTCTTGCCCTCGGCTTCCTTCTTCTCCTTTCTGCGTGCTGTGGTCGAGCGGTGGTCGTTGCCGTCCTCCTTATCACCCTTGGCCATCCGGATCTTCTCTTCCTTGGTCAGCTTCTCGCCGTACTTAGCAAGACCCGCAATCTGCTCGGCTGTGACTTCGTCATCGGCATGTCGATTGGAACGCGCGGCTTCTTGCTGTTGCTGAAGCTTGCGACGTTTGGCAGTAGGCATGGCTGCTGTGATCGCTGCTGTTTGGCGTAGTTCTTTTAGTTTCTCGAGATCGGCGGGTGTCAATATCCTGGTCGTAGCGAGTTTGGACATGCGTGCTTCCTCGCGTTTCAGGGCTGCCTCTGGCTCCAAGGAAGCAGTCTGCCTGCTCTTCGCTTCGTCAACGTCGTCTCCCTCATCAGCATCTTGCTCGTTCTTATTCTCTTTGTCGGAGTCTTTCGATCCAGCCTTGGCTTTCTTCCCAGCGGGCTTGTCGTCTTCAGAATCTGAGATCTCAATGTCTTCGCCTTCACTCTCAACATTGATCCAGCCGCCATCACTTTCACTGTCATCACTCTGGGCATCCCAATTCTTCCAGGCCTCCTCGTCGTCATCACTGTCAATGCCCTGCTCCTCTCGCCACTTCTCCAACAGCTCGATGCCTTCGATGCCCCCTCCGTCAACCTCGCCGAATCTTGGACCCTGGTTCTCGCCTACTCTCAGCTTGAGCGCAGCATCGCGCCCCCGGTCTTTCTTCTTCAACATCTGCGCGCCGACGTCTCTGTACAGCGAAAGCAGACCTCTAGCTGCCATCTGCACACCCTTGTCCTTACTCTTTCGATACTGGACAAGATCTTGCAGAAGAGTCTCCGTCATGGCTAGTGGTTGTCGAACACAGATCTCGCGAATGCCGTTGAGACCTGCTGATGCAACCTCTGATGCTGCAGCTTCCGAAACAAACTCGTTCGCAATCTTCTGTACAAGGGGCTCCAGAACATCAGGTGGGACCAAGCTGTGTGTAGCCTGAGCCAAATTCGCAAGAAAGCTGGTCACAGAAGGTTGCTTCGGCGACAAGAATCTGATGAAGTAAGAGTACAACGGAATTATGGTCAGCTTGTGCAGACCAGTGAGTCGACTGACGAGCTGCAACACGAACAGCTTTTGCTCAAGCACCAGCCGCACCTTTGGTTGAGCTGGCTGGAGATGCTGCTGGAACAGCTTCTCTGCGAATCCCTGCGGATCGTGCAGCAGATGCAGCGCGCTGAAGTTGAGTGTCTGGTGCGTGTTCTTCCTCTTCTCCTTGCGCTTCACCTTGGCTTGCGCGGCCTTGATTTCCTTGTTTCGCTTCGTAGATTTCTTGTTGATGCCGACCTGGTGCTTGATCTTGGCCACATCCACATCGCTCTCATCATCACTCTCCTCGGCAGCTTGCTCTCGCTCCTGGTCCGATCCCAGGAAGAAGCGGACGCCGCTTGTCACGACTTTCGAATCCTGACTGAGGGCAGCGATCTCCATGACACTCACAGCTTTTGCATCTGCCCAGACCTGTCTCTTCCAGAGCTCTCGCGTAAGCTTGACTGCCCATAGTCCCTTTGGCGATGCTGGATCGTCTGCAATGGCATTGTAGCATATCGTCTGGATGTTGCGATTCAGCTTGTGGTTCTTGGTCTTGCTGTTGGCTGTGCGCAGATCTGAAACGATTTTCTGGAAACACAGTGCTCGTAGTGCTTTCGAGGGTGTGGAGAGGAGCAGCTTCCATAGTGTATTGAGCAGGGTATTCGAGTCTACAATCTCCTTCTTTCGCAAGAGCACGATGCTGCCTACGATCTTGTCTCTGAGCTCGGGATCCAGCGATGCATGGTGCAATTCGATCAAGTTGATGAGGTCCTTTGGGAAGTCGGCAGTCAGGTCAGGGTAACAGTCGGCGACGTGAGCAACGAAGTCGATGAGGTTTCGCAGTGATACTACGCCGTTGTCGCCGGTAGTGGTGGGCGACTGCAGCAGGATCTCTTTGATCGAGACATATTGCCCGTACTGGTTTGCGAAGTCCTGGCGGTAAGACGTGGGATCTCGTCGAATCTTATCCTGGAGTGCCGGCAGATCCGCCTCGACCTTCTCCAAAGCAGCGATCTTGCGCTTCGGCATCTTGAACGCGACTATCACGAGACGTGATGTTGTTGTCTGCGCTCTTCGCCTCGTTCGGCCTTGCCTCCAAATTTCTGACATCTCCAGCTCTGTCTCGGCTGAATTGATCCGCCGGCAGCGGGCCGCCTATCGCAAAACTTTATATTCTATCTCGATTCTCGATTCTCGAGACTCGAGTCGTCCAGGAACCGTCTTCCGTTCGCTCTCGCTCCCGAGGTCAACATCATCGGGCTGGTCGTCTTCCGCCATGCCATTTCCATGGCACCCACCATGCGTCTGCACGTACAAGGCTAGGTGATCTTCTAATCATTTTCTTCTACATATCTTACACCCCACGCAGAATCCCGCGGCATAGATACTCCTCCCCCAGTTATCCTCCCCAAGCTTCGACATTACATACTACAAGGCCTAATAGCATACGACACCGGCCAGGCCACATACCGACCCAAACATCATCTCTGCCAGCGAACATGTCTTCATTGGAAAACCCCGGTATCGAGGGCTTCAACACTATCAGCCCCCACCATTTCGCTATGTCGACCAGAGAACAAACACGCTGGTTCAGCAAAGTCACCTGCTCTCATTGTCTTCTGCACCTTCATGAGTGCTCAGCTCAAACATATCGCCAAGTACACCCAAGGCTATCAGGTGCTCTTTCCAGACTCTGCCATTCTTCTCGTGCAGTCTTCCATCAAAGACACATTTGCCAGCGGTCTGTGTCCTGCGAAGATATATCATTTGAATGCGGGCATTGCAGCAGGTAAGAACCGGCGGCTCGTGAGCTCCTGCTATGGAGAGCCTCACGAGGCAATGATTCGCCTGCCTGCTTGCAGTGTCCTCAAATCCATTGTATATCAATATGCTTCTAGTGCATCCCTTCTGACGTACGATAGATGCGAAGCAGGCTGATCGGTTGAATGTGGCTGCCGCTGTGATCGTCAGCTATAAGGGCTCGTCAGACAAGGACAGGTGGGTGCCTTTTTCGAAACCGAGGGACTTTCGCCATTCCATTGGTTCTCCGTGCATGTATAACAGTAGCAGTATTCTGACAGTCTACATCTAGGCCGATCCTTCTCCACTCGATGTCAAACGGCGGCGGCATCGCTTCCACTCGCCTAGCCACAATCCTCAGAAATCAGGGACACGGGAAGATCTTCGACCGCCAGGTCCTCGACTGTCAGCCCAGTCGTCCTCACCGCGGACTCGGAATTCGAGCAATGGTGATGCAACTGCCTAGCAACCCAATCATACGCTTCATCGGAACCTGGGTCCTTACTGCTTGGACCTACACCGGCTGGTTCCTGCATGTGACGCTGCTCAGACGGGAAGACATTATCTCACGTCTGCGACGACTCGAGAATGACCCTAATCTGTTCGATTTGAGCCTCGACAGGCTGTACATGTACACGAAACAGGACGCTCTCGTGCCGTGGAAAGAAGTCCATGAGCATGCGCAGGAGGCAAAGCGAGCGGGCTATCTTGTAACGGAAGATATCTTTGCAGAAGCTCCGCACTGCGCACTAGTCAGGGAGGACGCGGACAGGTACTGGCGGCAGATTGAGGAATTGGCTCGTGGCCCAGCCTAAGGCCAATCATGGGTGATAAGTTCAAGACGTGCTTGTGCTGACAAAACCTTGTGTATTGCAAAAAGACTTACATTACACCGTGCCCAGTTGTGTCGTAACGTTCAACGAGTAAATGCGCGCGTTAAATACAGGGTGTATCACGAAAAGGATCGACATCAACTGTCATATGCTCTCGGCCGTCACCTCATTACCTCCCTCGTTGCACTTAGTAGGGCGTGTTGGCTTTCTTGATGGCATCCCAGTCCGGCCCAGCAACACCCTCCTGTCCCGGCTGAGCATGTCCCGCACTTGTTCCAGCTCCAACGCCAGTTCCGGTCGTAGCATTACGAATAGCAGGATCAGTCTCATGGTACCCTGCGATGTTCTGAGCACCATCGGTGCCACCCTGTCCGGTACCGTACTTCGCCGTGTTCATCGGCAGTCCGGTATGAGGTTCAATGACACGACCATCGTTGCCGCCTGCGTGCTGTGCCGCCTCTTCGGTGGTCTTGCCCTCGCCGAGCGCTTTCTTGTGCAGCTTGTTGTGCTCATCGTGGGAGTGGGAGTGGCTACCGCTGCTGTTGTCGTGCTTCTTCTCATCGTGGTGTGACTCCTTTTCCTTCTCTTTACCCTCGCCTGGGTGCAGGATGCGGTGGATGAGGCTTGGTTTCTTCTCCTTCTCCTCTTCCTTGGTGTGCGAAGAATGGCCCTTATCATCCCTGTGGGTGGCAGCGATTGACTTTGGATCACCAGTGTGTTGCACTGGGGTGTCTGAAGGTCCAGCAGCCGGGCCGGTCTTCTTTGCTGCAGACTGGTCGCCCGAGGCAAATGCACCCGCGCCAGCACCAGCTCCAGTGCCGGCAAGTCCTGCCTCACCAGCATGCGCGGCCTCTTTGTTGCGGTGACGAGAATCTGGAAGGTTCGTACCTGGCTGGGTGGCGGCAGAGGAGTCTGTTGTGGCGTGATAAGCTGGTTGAGTTTGAGTGCCGTGAGTCGAAGCGAGCTGCTCCGTAATCGGCTTGTCATGATCTCTGGTCGCGGCATAAGCGCCAGCGCCTCCCAATGCACCCGCACCTCCAACGAGTGCTGCGTCACGTCCGTGGTGCTGGTCTTCGGTACCCTTCAAGTCCTGTCCAGTGCCTGTATGCTCGGTAGATGGACGGTCAGTGGGTGTGCTGTCTGGATACAGCTTCTCGCCCACCGTGGGCTTGTGGTCGCTCTGAGTGCCAATGGCGCCACCACCAACAGTCGAAGTCTCCTTCACACGTGGATCGGCCTTGTTCGCTAGATCCGAGGAGTGTGGTCCGGTTGTCTTCGAGTCCTTCATCTTCTCAGGCTCTGGTTGAACTCTCGGATCAACAATGTTGGCGATGTTACTATCGTGTGGACCGATGGTCTTGCTTGCTGGACCAGTGTCGCCCCTACCCTGAGCAGCTTCATAAGCTCCATATCCAGCAGCGCCAGCGCCAGCTCCAAGAGCAGCGTCGCGACCATAGTGGTGATCGCCGGTCTGCCCAGGTTGTGCTTGCGTCAAGCTTGGGTCGCGATCGGGAATGGAAGTAAGAGGTGCAGCGCTCGCCGATCCACCAGCGCCGTGACGATCTACACCCGACTAAAACAGGTTCGTTAACGAAGTGACGGAATGTCAAATGGAACTGCTGCGCATACCTCGGTGGGAAATTCTCCGGGGACATGTGGATCAAGCCTGTTGGCAATGTCGGTCGAGTGGGGACCATGTGTGTGGTGGACGTAGCCTGTGATCGATTCAGTTAGCATGCAAAGACGTTGACGCCCAGCGAAAACTGTCTATGTCATCCTCTAGGGGTTGTACGCACCTTCAGCCGGAGCTCCACTGCAATTGTCGCCTGGAATGTTGTACTGGCGAGCAGTGTAGGTAGCGTCTTGCACATCACGTGGCGCCGCGTTCAACTGTGAAGGGACGGTGCTCCCACCAATACCAGTAGTTCCTGCGCCAGTCGTGCCGGTCAAAGGAGTCGATTGATTCTGATTGTGCTCGTGAGCAGCGTAGCCAGCACCCAAGCCTGCAGCACCGACACCGGCGATACCAGCGTCACGGCCAAGTTGCGAATGACTTCCGACAGTAGACGAGGCAGCAGCTGGGTCTTCTGGAGCGGAGATCGGGTTAATGTGGTCTCCTGGGGCATCATGACCACCCAGTGGGTGAGGGCGGTCTACTACCGCAGTGTTTGCCTGCTCAGTGGTGGGAGTGACGTGGTCTCCCGCCCGGTCGTGCTGGCTATATGCTCCAGCTCCCACGCCAGCTGCTCCAAGGCCACCAGCAATGCCCGCGTCGCGCCCTAGATGCGAGTCTGTTCCATGTTGTACGGCACGGTCTTCTGGCCTCGATATAGGGTTGATGTGATCTCCTCCTACGGATTGGCCGCCAAGTGGGTGCGGCCGCTCTGTGATAGGTTGGCTGCTGGTCGTGGTAGGCGTCGTGGTGGTTGTCGTAGGCCCTACATGCGCGTCGCGGCCGAGGTGAGAATCGGGGCCGGCGGTACTAGAAAGCAGTCAGCCCCTGTTCATTGCAACGATATTAGCTCCCACTTACGTCTGAGCAGTGCGGTCTGGAAGACTTTGTGCGGCAGAGCTTCCAATGCCCGCACCTGTATTGCTGCCTGTGATGTCTGAGCCTTGTCCTACCACGTGTGCAGTCGAACCATATCCTTCCGCATCATATTTCTCGCCATGGGGATTCAAAATCTGTCTCAGAATCGAGTGGTCCTTCTGTCCCTTGTCGGTCTGCAGCTGGGCGTCTGGGCTAACAGTGTGTGGTACTGCGTGACCAGCTGGGGCGTCCGTGGTGGCCGCGCCCTCCCTCGTTCTCGTCTCTGCATCGCCGTAGAGCACCTCATCGTCCTTGGAGGAGCCTGGCGAGCTAAGGCATCGAATGATTAGCTTAGCACACGAAGTGCACGCACTGGCTTTTCTTACAGTGCTTTCTTGAGCTTGTCCATGTTGTTTGATTGCTGTGTGCAGTCTGAGTTTCTTCACAAGACTGGATTGCAGTACAAGGTTAGATACCAAAGGCTTGGGACTGTATACGATCAAACAAACACCTACCTGAGCGGGGCACCTACGCAGCTGTTTGCAGCTCATGCCGATTGACAACGTCATGGGCGCGGCAGCATCTACCAAGAACTGCCACGCAGACGTAGTAGCCAGTCGTCCGGGTTGACGCGGAAAGTTGGCAAACGTGGATGGCAGGTCAGGTTGTGAGTGGTTCTGCAGAGACATTGGTTGGCACCAATGCAGCCTGCCGCCAGCGGCTCTGTCCGAGGGTCAGGCGAACGGCGTAGCGCAGTGCGACAGCATCTTGAACAGGTTACCGGGCACGCAGATCTCTCTAGAACGCGACGGGATCCCCAGATGCCAGATGGCACGGGAAGCTTCGACTGCTTGCAAGCCTGGTGGCTTGGTGCATGATCCAGACGCTGACGCCATGTGGTATCTAGCGCTGACCGTTACACCATTTTGACGCCGAGTGTATCTGGCCACATCTTCTGGCATCGAAGCTCTGTTGTATTCCTGAGGCACTCGCAGGTTTGCACCAACATCCATCTCAGTGATCTCACACCACCGCCGGCCTGTCGAGCTGAGATTCCGCTCCGCGCCGTTGAGCACTGCCGTGGATGGCGACAACGGTCCTGTCGTCGGCTGCTTTCTCGGGCAGCTGCTGCCAAGTGATGCATGCATCGATATGTACCTGACAGCGCTCGCCGCCGCCGCCGGTGACCGACAAGAACAGCGAACATTGACAATGCATTGCTCTGGCAGCAATTGTCGTCGCTCTTGTGTGAAGGTGCACGAGGCGCAACGGGGCAGGAGACAAGACCGAAGGAAGCCTCAGCAGTTGGCATCCCGCGAACTCCCATGCGATTTTTGCGCCAAATGCACGCTTACGTTCTTGCTGCATGTTACCTCGAACGGCAAGAGGGCCGATTTGGTTCAAACCCTCTTGAACCCGTCTCTCCGTCTCCCCGTCTCCCGCATGGTGGCCATGCTGCCCTCGTGTCTCTCCACCCTCGCCGCTCGCACGCACTTCTGCCCTTCGAAGCCGGCGGTTTCTCACCATGAAATGGCTGCAGCGCATTAGTAGGCTTCCACCCAGCGCTTCGTGACCTTTCGTAAAGCCCCGAAGTACTGTACCTACTGTACCCTTTCATCTACACCCGCTCGTCTTCCTCCACCTCTTCGACTCCGCGCCTCTCCGCAACACGCTACCACGGAACCACGGAACCAAAGAGCTTGACGTAGCTACCGGTTACCATCTGCTGTCCCTCTCGACTCTGCTTCAGAACCTTCCTTACATGGCGCGGTAGCCCGGAGTCTCGACCTGCTTGCAGCCTGAAACCACATCCTTACACCTAGCAATCTCTCTTCGCTTCATACCTTGTCATGGCCATCCGCGAGAAAGCCAGGAACTTCTTCAAGAAGTCCAACCGCAGTGAGAATGGCTCGCAGCTGTCCAAGTCATCGACACAAGCGTCCGACAGAGACCGCTGGCCTAGCAATGTCTACAAGCCTGGTGAGCCAATGCCACGACCGAAGTACAGGGCACCGCCAAAGAAAGAGCACAAGGAGAAACTAGAGTCGTTCAGCTTCGCAGAAGCATGGAGAAGGCGGAGCTTCCAGAGCCAGTACAGTCCTATGGGAACGAGGGCGCCCAGCAGGAGGAACAGCTCGAAGCATGGCAGCAGAAGGAACAGCTGGCTGAGCATGGGCAGGAAAAGCTTCAGTGGAAAGAGTACAGAGGGCGGCAGGTCAAATAGCATTACTAGCGGGGAGACTGAAAAGAGCGGCGTGAGGCAACGAGAACACTTGGGCGCTGCAAGGCCTCCGGCGTTAGGCAATCAGCCAGAGGCCGAAGGCGATGATGATGTTGGTAATGGTGAGTTGATATGGTCTGCATATCGGTTTCTTCAGCTGAACACTTTGCAGTCGGAATGTCGCGTGTGCAATCGAAAGATCACGTCATAGTATCGAGGCCACGCACATCCGAAGGCTTGCCCAATGGCACAGCCAACGGTCTCGCCAACGGTGTCCCGAACGGCATCCCAAACGGTCTGACCCAGACTTTAAGTACCGCACATGATCATCGTCCATTCACCGAAGGAGACTTTGCTCTAGCACTTCAACGCTCACATTTAGCCGTACCGACTCAGGGCTGACAGACTCTCGAAGAGAATTACGTCGGGAAAAGGTTTGGGCACGGGTTTTGCATGTATAAAAGCGTGGGTTGTATAGGCATCACCAAACATGGGCAGGCGTTACACGAAGGGCAGGAGTATGGGTTGCATTTACATCAAGGACTTCGAGGAGATACGGTACAGCTTGGACAGCGACTACATCGGACCGGCAGGGTGTTAGGCGTAGAAAGTGTGCACATGGAGACGAGATATTGGACAAACCATGGCATTCTTCCTTTAGGACCCTTGGGTCGCGACTGTCCCTATGAGACATCGCCTAGAGCTCATCGTGGGCAGCACTTTGATCATGTGCAACCTGGACTGGATTAGCACCGTTGGTGTTGGAGCAGGACCACCGCAAACTACTCACCCGGGATATTTTGAAGGCACCAGGCATCATCTGTTGGAACACCCCCACCTGGTCGTATTTCTGCGCCGCAGCCCGTATCTTCTCGACATTCTCTCTCCCGTAGCTGGCCAAGGGATTCTGGCTGATGTCGGCATAATCGAGGTACAAGAGCTCATTGTCCGCATCGATATCTTTTGCGTACGCCGAAAGCTGGTCGCGAAGCCATCGGGCCTGGCCCTCGAAAAGTTCATCCTGTGAACTGTCCTGCCACGCTATGTACGGCTCGTACACTGGAAGGTGTCAGCTCGGCATCAAACTTGGAGAGAGTACGACAACATACTGAGAAGTGTCTCATCGAAGCGATCCAATGCCGAGACGTTGCCGCCTTTGACTTTCCCAATCTGACCAAATATCCTCGGTATCGGCTGGTACAATGTCATCAAGCTGTAGTCACCTGTTGCCTTCTCCTCGAGAATAGCTACCACTTGCTTGAAGAGCTCATGGGCTTTTTGCAGCACACGTATGTCGTTCTTGAAGGTCAGCGTGCTAAACTGTACTCTGTGCGTCTTTTGCTGCTCAAGCTCTCTCGCAAGGGACGTCATATTGCGAATGCCTGTGGTATCCGAGATATTTCCTGGAATGGCGAAGAACTCCTCGAATACAGCGGGATGCTGGACCGGCGCCGTATACTCATATGCATTCATAAAGAGCGGCACCTTCATCGCCGACAGGTACATCTCGATCACGATGGCGCTGTCGAATGGATCCTGCTCGATCTTGTCGCCATAGTTCAGGAGAGCCTCAAATTGCTGCTGAGCAGTCGACTCCGGATATAGCATCAGCCCCCCAAACACATCGCCACCAGGATAGGCAACGAGGTGCACCCTTGTGACGATGCCGAAATTCGGACCGCCACCCTTGAATGCTTGATGGAGGTCGACGTTCTCATGTTTGTTAGCAGTCACGATACTGCCATCAGCGAGCACAACCTCGAACTCCGCAACGTTATCGCACGCCAATCCTTCTCGCGCGGCGAAGTAACTGTTGCCGCCTCCTAGAATAAGTCCGGCTACACCAACAGAGTAAGATCGTCCCCCAACAACCATAAAGGCCATCTTATCCAAAGTGTCATACACGTCACCCCAGACTGCTCCAGGACCTACAGAAATCGTGCCATTCTGGACAAAATTGACAACCACGTCGTTCATCTTGCCAAGATCTATCGTTACGCCACTTTCAATGCCAGCTGCTCCAGCATAGTGCATGTGGCCGCCACTCCGGACGGCGAACTGGCATGGCTGGGTCTTGTTGGCCTCTACCAGGGCGGTGACTGCGATGGAAACTTCTGTGGCGGCCTCAGGCCGGGGGAAGCAGCTCGGTGTCAGCCTGGCACTTGTGGAGAAGTACTTGTTGACTTGGATGTCGTAGGCTTCATATCCAGGGTATATCAGGCGCTCGGCAAGGCCTGCAGTTTCCAAAGCAGAACACTGGTTTCATGACAACGAGGGCTTGGCGCTAGTTTGGATTGGGCCTTCACGCAATGTGAACTTTCTGCTACAGCAAGCACAACGCCGGCAAGGAGGGACGCCAGCACGAGCATCTTTTCAGTCATCCTCTCCAGCGGGTCTGAGAAGTACGAGTGATGGTCCTAGACTGTCGCAAAACATTTCCCCGAAGGTGCAAGACATTGCTGCGCCACTGGTCAAGCAGACTTGAAGTCATCGTCCGGGGACTCATCACCACAACGCCCGAGTCGAGTTGGTCGCTGGTACGAGGGTCTAAGAACCATACTCTTGCCTCATTCAGCGTCTACGCGATATGCCAACGCCGCGGATTGGACGCAGCTGTGATCGCTTGCAGCTCGCCGAGATGTCGCCTGTCAGTAGACCAGGGTTGCACCTCCTCCAGACACGACGCCCGTAACGCGCAACGTGCGGCATATGTGCAAGAAGAACAGCGCAGAGTCGAGGTTGTGTCGGGCAGCATCTGTGGGGTGCCTTTTTCAGCAGCAGGAACGACTGCCTCGTTCCTTCCTCCTTCACCATGACGGCAACATCAAACGTCCAAATGTGGAACACGACCCAGCACGAGCACGCGACAGCCGCAAAGTGGAGTACATTGACTACAACCAGTATGACTTCCGACCGGTTGTGACATGATCGTCAGGCACAGTTAAACGATCTGCAGCTGTGGAATACACGGGTCCTACCAACTTGTCGCAGTACTCGCCTACACACGCCGCACCAGGGTCTTGCTGTGAAAGTAATATATAAAACATGCCATCTGGGTCTCAAAGTGATTGAGGTCACTAGCCTTGCAGCACGCTCTCCGCCGCCGCATTCTAGACTCTGTTTGAGGGATTCGTGACAAGCAGAGCTAATGCCAGACAGAGATGTTGCGATCTCACTTCGCACACATGGCAACAATATGCAACTTTGGCAACACCGTCGAAGCTACACGCTGCACCGGAACAGTCAATGCGGCCGTGGGATGAGGCATAGACATTCACTGCTGCAGGCTCGACCACAACGAGCTACGCGATCATGACTTCAACCAGTCTGGGCGACCTTCCTGCCGCTACAGCCCCTGCCAGCTACGTCCAAGACTTGACTCATCCACCGGAGACGAAGCACATCAATGCTGGCATCACAACATCTGTTGTTGGAATGGTCGTTTCGACGCTCTTCATTCTACTGCGCATATATACCAAAGCTGTGCTTGCCCACATTTTTGGCATCGGCGACGTTGCGCTGCTACTGGCATGGCTAATCTCAGTAGCACTCCAGATCATGGTAGTCTGGCTATGGGCAGTGGAGCACATTGGTGTGCACATATGGAATCTGACAATCAGTGAGACGAACCTGGCAGTGCTGCTGGTCTCAGTCTGCTCCATACTTTACATTCCTTTGATGGCGCTGGCGAAGTTCTCACTCCTGCTATTCTATCGCAAACTATCACTGGAGCGCTGGCTCGCATACGATGTCTACGGGATCATGACCTTCATAGTCAGCTACAGCATCGCACTGGGCTTTGCCTTCACTTTTGCCTGCACTCCCCTTGAAAGGAATTGGTATGCTGTCAAATCACGAGTGTCGCCGCAGAGCCATTGCTAACTGACTGCAGGGCCATCACAATCACTACAGGCCACTGCGTCAATAAAGGTGCCCTCTACCTCGCTACAGCAGGTCTCAATGCCGCGACGGACGTGACTCTCCTGATCCTCCCGATCCCAATAATAGCCAAGCTTCACGTGCCTTTGGTGCAAAAGCTCGGCCTGGTCGCCATGTTCTCTATTGGCTCGTTGACACTCATCACAAGCCTTGTCCGCTTGTCGCTCCTTCCACCTATGGTCACCGATCTCGGTACCACATGGGCAATCTCTACTCCCGCGATTTGGATATGCATCGAAGCCAATCTGGTGATCATCTGTGGCTGTTTGCCGATCTTGCGTCTTTTCTTTCGACACGTAGCGCCACGCCTGATCGGCAAACATACGGAGACAGCCGCGTCTGGCCCAATGGGGTCATTTGGTAAGAAGCCTATTCAGACCCCAGCTGAACTTTCGACTCTCGACGGACGGGAACGGCGGCAAGACAACGAGCATCCATATGGCCGGATGACCGAGTGGGACGAGTGGGAGAAGGACATGTGTAATGACGAGAGTTCGGAGGAGTATATCATGGATGCGAATGGCAGAATTGTCGCCACGAAGCTGCCGAGAGTAAAAGAAGAGGAGGAGGAGCCACAAATGATACTACGAAGTCAAAGTCAGCGACCAAGGTTCATGCCGCAGCGGACCGATAGTCAGAAATCAACGATGCTGCGTCGTAACGACAGTCAGAGGTCGAAGGTGCTACCTCGGACGAGAAGTCAGCGCTCGACAGCAACGGCGAAGAGTCGACTATCCTATCCTACCCGGTTCTCCGCAGAGTCAGCAGAGCCAGGCATAACGATTCCACCGCCCACATACGTGATAGGGCGGGATGAAGATGGGAGGTACTCCTTGAGGTCGAACCCGTAAGAGGATCGGAAGACGATGCTGATGGAGATATGAGATACGATGGACACATAGCAGACATTACAAGCAGAAGCTCTTAGCTCATGTCATGAGTTACGCGCAAAGTCACCAGGGCCCCCAGTGTCATCCCAATTCGAGCAAGGCGCTGTATATGTGGTGTACAGCGTTCCTTGTGCGCTAAGTCCTTCGCCGTTCGAATCGATGAGGAATCCAGGGCCGTCGTAGAACCACGCATAGCGTTCGACGTAGGGCACAGCATCTAGCCACGGCAGCGCTTTCTTCATGAAAGTCTGGGTGTCGGCATCCGATGTATCGCCTTCGCTGTAATCCATGCCCACTTCTGTCAACCAGATGGGATAGTTGGGATAGGCAGCATGTGCTTGCTTGACGAAAGACTGCAGGTAGGCGAAGGCATATCGGTTGCTGTACCAGTGCTAAGCAAGGGACGTGTCAGTTCTGCTTAGCGTGCAAGTACTTTGAGAGAGAGCACTAGCGCTTGCCATGCCCTCTGCGCATCAATTGATACGTACGATGTTGATGAAGTCTATTGTGCATTCTGTACAGTTGCCCAAGAATTGGCCAAGATAGTCCAGACCATTCTGAGTTATGGCAGGTGCTCCTAGTCGGACTTTCCCAGCGAAGGGCTGCATACTTCTCCTGTACGCGGCAACAGATTGCTGAACAGTCATGCAGGCCGATCCGTCGTGACAGAGGTCTGGCTCATTGAAGCTCATCAAGGCATCGGCGCCGTCGTCTATGGCCGCCAGGGCTGCAGCAGGCCACGCTTGCGCCAGGCTTTCGGCGTCGTTGAACAGCAAGGGATAAAAGGTGATCGCCGGGTTCGTGATGTTGTCGTCGTTCTTGTAGCGCGAGTAGTACCAGTCATAACCCCAGGACACTTGCGAATTCTGTCCCGACAGGGAGTAAGGCTGTGTGAATGTATCGTTGGTATAGCTCAATCCTCGTTTGCCATTGTTGCGCGCAGGAGTCGGGCCCGAGGTCGATTGGCTGGTTGGGACAGCCGAAGTGTTGTATGCTGCAAGGAGGACAGTAATCGTGAGTGCAGCTATTGTGTACATATCAGCAAGATGTCTGACGAAACTGCTACCGAGACTGCCTTGTTGCACGATCCAGGGGCGAGATGCTCAGAGGCATGGCTTGACATTGTCGGACAGAGCGCATTTCATATGTCTTCAACGCTCGAGACATGAATGGCAATTTGTGATGGGTTTGAGATCTGCGCCAGTAGTACTGAAAAGCTGCTCGGCACTTGTGATGAGGCTTGCTTTGGTCTGCATCAAAGTCGTTGGCTATGTGCCGTGTGCAATGTTGATGGTATTTGTGATGGTCGTCGCCGAGGCAAGCCTTGGTACAAGCTCGAGGTGGTGGAACCTTCAGCAGAATCGTCACCTAGGTAGCGGCAGTCACGACCTTTCCTGTCCAGATAAGGCAGGCGGGTAGATTGCATGAGCAAGTCAGACATACATGTGGTCCTGGTTGCACTCCATGTCGAATGTCGCCGAGGAGGTGCTTGTCTTCTGGTCCAGGTCCAGCTGGAGTGTTTGCACCAAAGCACTTGCTTCACGGACATCTGCCGTCAGCCACATAACGCAAGTCGAACACGACTACGCTAGACACATGAAGCAGACCACCGCGGCAGACAGCCATCTATCAGACGCAGGTATCTGAACTTCTTAGCCTATGCGGCGAGCGTCAAACATCTCGGGTGTAGTCAGGACAGTGACAAGGGTTTTGATTGCAGTTACCACTCTCAGAAGTGATGGCCTTGGCGCCTCGCTTAGCACGGGCCGACTTTATGGCTGAGGCAGGAACGACCGATGACGATTTGTCAGGCAGTCTCACGACTGATGACCGAAGGCCTTCGAAGACGCCGTGGCGATTACCACGCAGCACTTGTGCCTAATCACAGGCTGTGCGATTCACTGTATGTATATAGGGCACCTCTTCCTTTGTCCCTCGCATCATTGTGCATTGCCACCACTATTATCTTACATCCTACGCCGATCGCATGCTACCACACTGTCCGATTGCTCGCGCCTGCCTCAAGATGTGTGAGGCAGTCGTGACACCCTGTACATATCCTCAGGACAAGGAGAAGGCGATGACCGCCGAAGATGATTCCAAGACAAGGAGCAGCAGTCTGTCGCGCTGCGAAAACGCCTCCGATCTCGATGAAGAGGAAGTCGAGGAAGCTGTCGAAGTCGAGTCGCTCTACAAGGTTACGATACTGCTACACAACAAACCGGTCGAGATACCGATATACCAGGAAGACGCCACAATCCAGGACCTGTCAGACAGCATCGCAGAAGACCTCCAGATTCCGCCGGCCAACCAGAAGTTTCTCATAACACCCAAGGTCGGGTTACTAAAGCCACCATTCAAGCATCCCACGCTTTCTGTGCAGTCCATTCGGGAGAGGAAGATCGTGCTTATGGGTGCCACCACAGCTGAGGTGCAGGAGCTTGAGAGCGATATTGCGGACCGGAAAGCGAGAATGGGGAAGAGAAGGGCGGCACTACAGGCTGGGCGTAAGGTGAAGGCCAACAAGAGTCGAGATTGGATGAAGGTGCAAGACGAGGCGCGTTATACCTTTCACACGATACGCCCATTGCCTTACCTGCCCAACCCGGAGAAGAGCCAAAGATTCCTGGAGCGGCTGGCAGACGATGCGGGCATCAAGACCTCTATGCGAAAGCACGGCTTCTCTGTTGGTCTACTCACCGAGATGAATCCTGCTGAGCACACTACCCACGAATCGAGGACGCTCGGCCTGAACAGGAACAGGGGCGAAGTCATCGAGCTGAGGTTACGCACGGATGCGTATGATGGCTACAGAGATTACAAGGTCATTCGGAAGACACTCTGCCATGAGCTGACCCACAACGTCTGGGGCGACCACGACCAACGTTTCTGGAAGCTTTGCAAGGAGATCGAGGCAGAAGTCGAGAAGAGCGATTGGAGAAGAGGCGGGCATTCCGTTGGCAATCAAGAATTCTACAATCCCAACGACGAAGGTGTAGACGATGAAGAGGCGGATGATGGAGGGTGGGAAGGCGGCGAGTATGTGCTGGGCGCTAGCACAGATGGCAGCTCCCGTGCTACATCATCTTGCGAGCCGCTGAGTAGGCGTGAAATCATGGCGAAAGCTGCGGAGGAGAGGATGAAGAAGCAAAAGGAGGCGAAAGATGCTGCCCCTGAGCATTGATGAAGTCGATCTTGCTTTGTGTGTAGTTCAGCGAGGCGTTGGAGGCAAGGGAAATACCACTTCGGGTTTACCATGGCCGGACGGTCGTGCGATGAGATAGATGAATCACGATATTCGATGTACAAAGCCGAGTGCCAGTCCTTGATTTGTGGGCTGCATGTGATAGAGCACAAGTTCAATCGTATGTCAAGAGCGTCGCATGGAGAATTCCAGCCTTGCCGTTTTCGCCGATACGTCACAACCTGAAGTTCGCTGCGAGGAGTTCGTTCTCGAGGCCTCCAGGATCCTGCGTATGGTGAACAAAGTACGTCAGTTCTAGCACTTCGAACAATGTGCTCGAAGCTTGAGCGACTGAGGTAGGAGGTAGAATGAGGGAAAGACAACATCCCGGCCGAATGTTTTGCCGGCGAGCTCTGTCGCGTAACCACTTTCAAACGCGTGCCATCAACCACTCACCAGCTCGAAGCGACATCTCTCCTCGATCAAAGCACCAGACAAGACAATACCTGTGCTCCGAAACAATCGACAATGTCCGAAGCAACACCTCGCGTCCTCGCCTCGCACCTCGAGCAATTCTCGCACCGCAACGTCCGCATCCTAGGCAAAGTCCGCCAGCTTCGTGGCGAAACAGGCACACTTGATGCAGGAGGACAAATCACTTGCCATCTCAACAGAGTAAGGAAGGACCACGATAGCCTTGTGACCCAACTCTGACCATTGCAAGGAATCACACTGGCAGCTCAACCACGCCTTTGAGATCATCGGCAAGGTCCAGCAAGACCTTAGTGTGAAAGTATTGGCAAGCACGGACATGGGACCTGAAGGCAGCATCGGTATGGACTACATACACTTTCTGTGTGGTTGACGTGCACGACTGACAATTCCAAGACTTCAGTGCCGTGGAAGCTGTTGTGGACGCCACGCACCGATATCACGAGATCTTCTACGAGAAGGAGCAGTAATGAATCAATACTATGACTTTACGACTGGTCTACTTTATTCGCGGAACCATGAGG
The DNA here is from genome assembly GCF_020509005.1 of Fulvia fulva. Classification (NCBI taxonomy): domain Eukaryota; kingdom Fungi; phylum Ascomycota; class Dothideomycetes; order Mycosphaerellales; family Mycosphaerellaceae; genus Fulvia; species Fulvia fulva. The sequence continues at coordinate 1,767,766 of NC_063013.1, forward strand.
ACATGATGTGAGGTTGAGATAGACTACCTCATCATGTTAGTTGTTGGGATTATCGCCATGGCTTCGGTACGCTATTGGCCGAAGCATGTCCAGGCCGTTAGTATCGAATCCGACAGTATGGATGCGTGTTGCCCGTAAGGTTACTGCCCGTCTGCATCTTTTACCAAATCCGCAACTCGCTGATGCTGTAGGTGAATGAACCAAAGTCCATATAGGCGAATGAACCAGAACTCGTCTCCGAGCTCGCAATGCAAACTCTTCTCACGCCGCTGCTCCCACCGCAACACCTCCCCCCCGATCAGCCAGGCCATCAACCGAACTCATCCTGGCAATAGCCCCTTGTGCACTGTTCTTCTCTGCCATTCCATCCCCAGTAGTTTGCCCTTTGTCTGCCGCAAATTCAGTGCTTCGGACAAAGCTGGCGGTGTGATTGTAGTATTCGTCAAGGATCGGGTGTATCAGCACGTTCTGGTTGTGTATCGTCAAGACGCTGTTCGTGGGGACCGTGACCCAATTGTCGCGCTCAAAGGTCAACGGCTCAGATGCGACCAGCACAATGTCGGCTCCCTTGTCCCGCCTCTCCATCTTATACTCCCCTTTCCCGACCTTGCTCTTCGCGTTGGGCGTGGCAGAAGGTTGTTCTGCCCAGTTGGTGCCTGAGCTGAAGAACAGGCTCGCAGCCTCATTTTTGTTGGAGCTGACGTATCTAGTGCATATCACACTCTTTCCATCAGTCACGGCGAAGTTGAGCAAGCTCGTGAAGTTATCTTCCTCTTCCTTTCGAAAATCTGGCAGGCTCTTGATGTATCCATTGATCCTCTCGATAGTCTTCAGCATTGCCTTCCTCAGCACCGTGTGACCAAAACCATCTACTTGCTTCACTGCATCGTCGGGGTCGACTCCAGCCTTGTCCAGACAGTCCAAGAAGAGTGCGAAGGCGCACTCACTATCGGTGGAGCCTTGAATGCCTTCGAACCATCGATCACCAATCTCCGACACCAACCGTCTCTTCACGCCCAATTTCCATCCTCCGATCCCACCATTGTGCATCCACATCAACGCTCCCCTCGAAAAGGGATGGCAGTTGCTGTCACTCAGTGCACCTTCCGTACTCGCTCGCACGTGCGCAAAGATCAACGGACTGACCGTCTTGCTCGCCAACCTTTCCAAGTTCCTGCAGTTCCATGCCGGAATCGTTGACGTGAAGATACATGGCTCGGGTCCGAGGTCGACTACTTCCTCCTTGGGCGCATAGCTGTGGCTGGGATGTGTATTGCTCAGACTCCTCCCTCTGGGCGCTGGGGCTGTAGTGTAATATCCCACCCCAAATCCATCTCCATTATGCGGCCTGGTAGTGTCGATGCGCAACCTCGAGTCGTAGCTCTGTGTGAGGATGCTATGGGTCGGACTCGTGATCAAATGGCTGAGGAGGATGGGCGACTGGCCGGAGTATATCAGAAAACGGCACATGTCGAGGTTCCGGGCTTGGATATATTATGTATATCGGGCCTTTGGCAGTACTCGGCACTCCTCACGTCGCCCCTCACTGCTTCTCCTCACTGCTCCACGACTTCAGTACTACTATGCTCCCGTTTAGGCCCCGTCTGCCGGACATCCAGGTGGTCTGCGAGGGCTGGTCGCACTCGAATCTCCCCAATCGGGCGCGTGCCGCAGTGCTTGAGGAGGTGACGAGAGGGGTTTCCGGTTGGACGTCGATGCCTCCTCGGCAGACACGTTATGATGGCGCAAGATGAGGCAAGGCAAGGCAAGGCAAGGCAAGGCAGCGCGTGCGATCGATCGATCGTCCGCGAGATTGGGTCAGGAACGGCTGCTTCTTGAAGGTTCAATCTTGCAGGCGCAAGAATGTCGTGCATACACATGTTTGTCTTTGTGCATGGCGCCACGCGGTGCAGCAGGGGTCCGAGCCGGGTGTCGTGATATAATCCTTGTCATTGCTACTACACGCACTCTACACGCACTACATGTACTGCTGCGCAAACATCACGCATCGTTGCACAGCATGCACACAGCTTGATACTGGATAAATCTCACGTGTGGTGGCTTAGGAAACAGCCATTGCCATCTCTGCATGACAACATAATTACATCTTCCTCTCCCGTCTGCAAAGCAGCACTTTTCCCCGATGCTCCTAAACCAACCAAGCCGTCCCTATTCCTTCCAGCCTGTCCTGCATACATCAAAACAAAATAGCAAGTTCCCCAAATCCGTCCCACAGTGCTCCTTACAACAACAACACCATGCAGTGCAACTGTAATCATTGACCCCTCGCCATATCGTCTGCTGCGCGACAGAATGATAACGACAGATTTATGCATCAGGACTCACTCATAAGTGCATCTCCAACCAAACTCTTCTCTCACCCTTCTTTAGAATCGTTCGTAGTATTTTTTTATTCACAAGTGACCTCTTTCTCTCAGTCCCGTGGTGTATTTACAACGTCGTACTGCGAATGATATTCAGGAGTCATCAACAATCAACAACTGGGATATCTCGAATCGGTAAAAGCGCGGTCGTTACGGTCGTGGTTCATTGCATGCATGATGCTGCGGCACGTCGATCCATATGTGAAGCCTCTGTCTCGAGTGCTTTTGCCATGACGTGAGTGACTGCGGATATGTTAGTCATGCTACATGACAAGCCGTGCAATATACTTACTTGGCCAAATGACGGCCTTTTCCAACATCATGGCAGTGACTCTCAACACCTTGCTGCCGAGACCGCAAGAGCTCAGATCAATGCCATTGGCCAGAGAAGCAGATGTACTCCCAGCGTGATGTGGATCCATCATGAGTAGGTTCTCTTGCTGCATCCTCTTCTCCTCCAAGCTATTGCAAATGCTTTCGATCTTACGCAGCAGGTCTACATCTTCATTCTCGAGGAGCATGATGGCCGGCACTTGACTGTAGTCGATGGCATCGCGTCCAAGGATTCCCAGAAAGCGGCCTGCTCGCTCCTGGATGGTGGTGCACCACTCTGCGAGTACTTGAGTGCAGTCGAAAAAGCAGATTGCCGATTGGATCGGCAGCTCATGCGCAGTCGGATCGGCATAAGTCATGTTGTAGCTGCAGGCAATTGTGAGCGCGTCCGCCGAGTAATACGCGGCCTTGCGCAAGTGTCGTTCACGGCGTGTAGAGGCTTGATCGTCACCTCCCTGCAGCTGCGATGCTCTTCGGAGGGCAGCTGATGAAGACTTCGCAGATGTAGAGCCCGTGCGCGCTTTGCTGTCGGATGGAGGACCTTCGTACTCGTTGGCAAGCTCCTCGGCCATTTGGTCAAAGTCGCGACGCCAGAATGCCTCAGCCGTGCGCCCAAGATTGACGTATAAACGCACGAACGCAAGATCGAGAAGCGGAATGCTGTCAGCAGAGAGCGGTCCACAGCCAAACGGATTTGGCCTTTCGAGCTTGTGATGAGGATTCGCCTTCCAGGCGACCTGCCAAGCATTCAGCGCAGGCTCGATGTTAGTGACCATCGACTCAGTCTCCTGAACGGTCCAGTCCTTGTTCGCATGGCGGCTTCTTGTCTCCCAAATGTAGTTATGTAAGGCATTGATGAGGACGTGGCAACCGAAAGTGCTGGGCTTCAGTTCTTCCTCGCCGGATTGCAATGTGCCCGTCTCGCTGCAGCTATTGTATGCACTGGGCGCGAATTTGTTTCCTTGTCGTTGACTTGCTGTCAGAAGAAAGCTCAAGGCATTGGCAAAGGAGATCGAGCTGGCCTCTGAAGCTGCCAAACCGCCGCGTGCCTGCCACTCCTCAGCACTCCGAGCTTCATAAAGCTCCTCTGCGCATGGCAGATCGAGGAGAATCTCAGAATTCATGATGGTTGGCGTCTGGTTGTATGCAGTTGTGAGCAGACTTGATAGGATGAAAATGGCAAACAGGCATCGCTTGCGCTCTTCTCCAGTCTTCCACTTAATCCATTGCGCGTGCAGGTCACCCTCGTGGCTGGAAGTGCCGTTCGTTGTATTGTGGTCGCCCATTTCCACGTCGCCATTCCTCTCCGAACCATCACCTGCTGCTGGGGGAGAGCCATCTGTGCGTGGCTGTGCGAGATTTGCTGCTCTTGCCAGGCTGACCAACGCGGCGATGTGGTTGCTGGCAATATCGGCAGCGATCCGATCACCGCAATGATGGCCATATATGACTGTTAGTAGCATCGCCTGGACAAGCCACAGTGGGGTCTCGCTGGCTGCACTGGACCGGTTGGCGGCAGCAGAGATATCCGCCTTGCGCCTTTCTTCGAGGTAAAGCTGAATCATCTTCTTGGCTGCCTCGAACAGATCCTTTGACGCTGGATGATCGTATTCGTACAAGGCACCAATTGCTGCCATTCCCAGTATGAGGCAACGGGCGCCACCAGTAAAGGCGTTGTGCGCAGGATTTGTGGAGGGAGGCGTTCCTCGTGGTCCACTGTTAGTCTCAATGACATCGAACGACAAAGTAGCTATATGCGCGATTGGCAGATGTGGATGCGCATATTGAATGAAGGCTTCGATGTACCTCTTAATGTCAGCTGTACCCGGGAGGTTGGCTCCCTGGCTCTGCATATTGCCCCGATTTGCTGCTGCTGGAGACAATGGCGAGCTCACAGATGGCTGCGAGTACTTGCGATGGTTGTGTCCGCCCACTACAGAAGGTTGCGCCAGACTGCTCAGAAGTGCTTGCCGCGTGGAATCGGTGATCGAGTCTGTGGACATAGATGTCACCGAGCTTTGTCGAGCGCTCCCGGCCATGGAGGATGAAGCGATGCTAGGACTATTGGAATCAAATTGGGACAGAGTGTGCCCGAACGCCGCAGCGCCATTCTGGCTGTGCATGATTTCTGATAACGACTGGTGGTGCTGATGTTGGCTTTGCCCAGCCTGATGCATCATAGCCTGTTGAAAGTACGCGTCGCCAGTAGGAGTTGGATCATGCAAGCTGGAAGGCGATATGGTTCCATTGGCAGCCTCTAGACGCGGTAGTCCGTTCCCAAGCGCCTCGAGCTGGAATGGTGCGCCAGACATGTTCTGCTGCTGTTGCATATCATGCTGCGGCCACTGGTAGCTATTGTGTCGGACTGGCATGGCTGCCTGGCTGTTGCTCATGTTCTCGGAGAAGTCGCCTGGGCTATCTCCACTGCTGATTCTTGAGGGAGACGATTCATCAATAGCTTGATCGTTGTCGTTGCCATTGCCCAGATGCATATTCCAGTTGCGCATCCATCCGAAATCTTCGTCAATCGGTACCTGCTGATTGGTCGCCGGATCGTACCCAAATGGTATGTTTGAGGATGGTATCGAGCCGGCGCCACCGAAATGCAACGCAGCTGGGTTGATCGTCGTGTGCGGTGTAAACAGCTGATCTATGTCAAACCCGCCAAAGTTGGCGCGTGGTGGTGCAGTCTGCAGGGAAGTCGACATGTCCAGGTTGTTGATGTGAGTGTCAAGCTTTGGAAGACCGTGAATGTTGCCGTGATGGCCCATCGCCGTTGACATACCACGGTAGTCAAAATTGCCTGCTCCTGGAAGGCCGTTCATGGCCATGTGGTTTTCATGCAGCCCATTGAGTCCCAGTGCGTTCAATCGGTTCAAGTGTGGGTTGTTGCCGTCGAAGATACCTAGCAACGCCATATCGATGTGGCTAATTGTGTTTGCCCTGGGACGCCCTTGTGCAAGGTTGCGAGCAGCGCCACCAACATTCGCGTTTGCAACCGAGTTCTTGCGCACTCTACTATTGCCATTGATCCCAGCTCCGCCAACGCTCTCCCTCCGACCTTGTCGTGGACGGGTTGTGGCATTGGTCATATGCAGCTTCTGCTGATGGCGCAGCAACAAATCTCGTCTCGCGAAACATCGTGTACACTCCGGACACTCAAATGGCTTCTCTTTGGTATGCGATCTTTCGTGTCGTTTCAGATGCTCCAGTCGCGCAAAGGATCGATTACATGTTGTGCAGACATGCGGACGGGGCTTGTCAGTCTTGGGAGGCGGAAACTGGCCAATGGAGGTGCCATTCTGGACTGCTTTACCATTCGCTGGACGTCCTAAGCATTTGGTATTAGCTCATGCAATGGTCATCTTGTAGTCGAGGTATCGGCATCCATACCATTCGCCGGATTCGCAGACGTTGCGGGCTTTACATTTGAGCTTGGAGAATCGATTTCCGGCTCCTGCTTGACTGTGTCCGGTTGCATGCTCTGATATGTACAATGCTGCAAGCTCTGAACTCAACAAACAAAAGCGAGAGGTTGTCGTGAAGCAGAATAGAAGGACCTCGATTCGAACAGAGGTAGGGTAGCTCAAGGTAGGTCGAATCGTTGTGCACGAGCACTCATCGAGAGCAATCGCGGTACTCCTCGCGGTTCGTACGGTTGGACACAGCTGGAGTCTATGTTCGAATGCGAAATGGCGACCCGATATGCAGCTCGTCGTACGCTTCAGTGGTGTCACACGGACACTGCTCGGCCGGCCAAACTTGGCGACTACACGGTTGCAGGTGTTCGATGGTGACAGGCGCTGTAGTGCAGTGTCCAGTCCAACTGCAAAGGTTCGTTGTGTCTGATGTCGAGTCCAATGGGTATCTCTCGATGCTGAAGCTTGTCACGCTCGAGGCTCGTGTTACAGTATTCGCAAAAGTAAAAGAGAAGCCCAACCAGAAAGCTTTCGTCAGCTGGACGCCAGACCCAGTTGTGCTCTCTGCAAAGACGGCCGACCTAAGATAGAGTTTGGCTCTCTGCTGGGGCCCGGAGTGTCTGGAGCCAGTGAAAGTCTCTTTGGCTGCGAGTTTAACTCTAATGTCGAGCGCCTCTCTGGCCTGCCCGAATAGGCGATGCTGTTTTATTACGTTTCCACGGGGCGAAGAACTGACCGGCCCTCAACCAGACGACCAAGTGTATGCTATATTCGGCGTTCGGCGATACAATGATGAGCAATCATGGACGAAAGACGCTGCCAATGGAGGGACGAGTAATGTATCGCTGGGGAAAATCTGGGGTCTGGAGAAGAGTGCCGTGACCTTGCTCGCAAAGGGCCGGTACCACTTTCCGAGGCCGATGTGGTCAGATCAGTAGGAAGTCCAACAAGCCAGTACGTTTCAGGCATAGGTCTGCTTGAACCTGAGCTCTTGGTGTGCCGGCAGATATGAACCAGGGAAGACGCTGTTGGTGCAAGGTTGCTGCCTTTGGCAGGACAAGCTACATCACCTGCTGGTGGGCGCTGCGATTGACATCGATACGCCGGCAGCGCTGTGAACGCATGGTGCGTCTGGACGCGGTGCAGCTTCGAGGCCGCTGTGGATTGGAGCGTCCAAGCGGCTTCCATGCGTTGATTTGCCAGGATCGCAAACAGGCTGGCCGCGAAGGTGTGGAACGGTTTGTGCTAGGCCCCGAGGCAGTGACAGACCCTGGCGCAAAGCTATACTGCATTGCTGCTAGAGCCTGGAAATCTGACTTCCTGCCGTGGGCTCTGCCTGCAGGTAGGCCGACGGCGGATGCCATCATCATCATCATCATCATCATCATCATCATCAGCAGCAGCAGCAGCAGCCTGCGCAGAAGTTTTGGCCTCGTGTGAGAGCCGCAATGCATCTCCCATGTCCAAGCAGAGAATCGTCAGCACTGAGTCGAGATGACAGCTCTGCGCAGCTCGCTCGCGTTATGACAGGCAAAGCCCGACGTGCCCGGCTGGCGCTGCATTGCAAGTGTCCAGCAGGGTGGGTCAGCGTAGCAGCAGTACCACAAGCTTGTGTCGGAAGAGCGTGCCGTGCGTGCACCGATACCACGTTTGCTGGAGGCGCTGCACGCACCCGATGCCACACCTCCTAACTCGCGCTGGCAGATGGCGAATGACTGCGGGCAAGTGGCTACGAGCCAGGCGACTGACGTTCCTGGCGGCCTGCGTTCGCGCACGCTGCTGGTATGAACGTATGCAATCATGCAAAGGGTCCACCGTCGGCGCTGCATGTTGCTACATAGTAGAGCTAGCAGAGCGGCTCCATGCATTGCGGAACCTGCAGACCTGCACGACGATATGGAGCTCGTCCGCCACTCATGCGGTCGATGTACTTGTGACCTCTCCACGCCACCTTGGCCCACCGTCGCCGAACGTCATCTCGACTCCGACACGGGTTCGGCTTCAAACTCAAGCAAATGAGCGCGCTTCGCTCGCCAGCGCTGGGAGCATGATGACATTACGCCGCGACGGCAGATACGAGCAGCCGACCTTTGCGTGTCCACAGTCAGTTATGCCGGAGGCGAATCGTAGCATATTGGCATTAGATACATGTATTGGGGATATGCGGCGGCCACGGCGGCAGGCATGATGAGCGCTGCCGTGCCTACTCGCACTCACGCATGGCCGCCGCCGCAGCAGGCTCCACCGAGGCATTAAACTGTTCGCGTGCACGAATCGCGAGTGTCAGACTGCTGCCACTGGCGGGTCTCAGCGGCTCGGAGGCTCTGACATTTCGGCCGACAAGCAAAACGACAGACCAGCCACTGCCACTACCCCAGAGAACATGCTTAGCGTCTGGAGAGATGGCAAGCTTACATGCAATTATGAGCCTCTGATTGGTCTCGCTTGCGAGCAGTTGGTCGTGCCACAGCGAGTTTCGTCCGTTGTGCACGCGGAAAGACGAACGTGCAAAGTCAAGCGCCGCAACTTCGAACGTCGTGCGCAAGCGCCGCCGATCGACACCGTTGTGCAGCGTTTGTCACCGAAAGCAGATCTACTCTGCTGTCCATCATCACACATCCTGTCGAATATCCTTTCCATCTTCATGCACGCAGGCCCTCTGCAGGCCGCTCAGGAATGTCACCTGCCTACGCGAACTTCTCTAGCCGCGTCAGAGCACTGCAAACGCCTCGCGGCCACATCACGCCCGTGAAGCGCTACTGAGACTTGGCTGTGGAGCCCCAGACTGCGCTATCCACACTCCCACACCGATTTCCGGACTCTGCCACATAACATTCGTGACGGCGCATTGCTTCTGCGCTCCACATCATCAGGGTCTTGGTCAGTAGCACGGCCATCCTGGCGCCATCACGATGTGAGTCAACGTTGGCGGCAGCGCAGTATTGAATGGCTGCAGCATAGTGCTGTGGAGATAGATGAGTGAGAAATAGATTGAAGTGGCCTCGGATTCGCCCTCGCAAACCTTGGTGATATTGCGAAACAGGCAACGCAATCCAGTGCTAGATCTGGCCTCTACACTGGCTGGACTCCGGACCTCTTGCCGGTTCTTCAAGTTGGAATGTACTGCGGCGGAGTTGTGTCTGTATCAGGTCAATATCTGCGAGTAACTCTCACTGTCGAACAATGGCGAAACGTGTAGGGAGGAACAGCTGAGGACCATTCAAGCCGGCGAGATCACGTTGTCTTGTGCATGAACGAGGTGGATGCCTGAAGGAGTGGTGGCTTGCTGCGTTGCTGATGTTCGACTCATTTCCCGTTGCTGGCATCACAATCGACGATGCCCAGCTGTCGAAGTGACAGTCCTGCACGAAATCATGGGGAGCAGCAATCGCCATAGCCATATGCGAATCACGGCTACTGGACAATGACAAACCTGTGAATCGGCATTATGCCCTGTGAATCTGCACTAAGAAGCACATTTTGCGTTCAGAGCATACGAGGTCCTAGTCGCAGCTTGCTGCCCCGCGATTTGGTGGGGAGCTTTTGAAGGAGCTCTCACATCTTGCGCGACTGACAGCGATGATCCCCGTAGAACTATCCGAGACCGTGCTCGCAGGTCGGCTTTAAGCAGGCCAGGACCACGAGGACATGATGCCTGCATGCCAAATGCTCGTGGCGCAGTCTGGTCGCATTCGCTGTTTTGGGTGAGACCCTGACTCGTGCTATGAACGGCAACAAGACCATGCTTCGGTGCAGCGCTGTTTCACCATCCATGAATTGCCACGCGGTTGCACAGAGAGTTGTTGAAGATCGGCTCATGCATTGCTGCGCGGAATGACGGCGCGGGCCAAGGCTCTAAGATGCAGACTGTGTATGGCCAAAGGCGAAAGCTGACGTCTGAGTTCCCATCTGGCATGCCGTTGGGGGTACCATTGAAGTCGCTATGGAGTCCACATGTCGTTGAGCATGGCAATATGCCCATCGAGCCAAGCTTCGGCGAGATTGTGGAGGCTGTGGAGCACTTTCTGGAGTACAGCTTCGCTAGGGAGATTGTTCCAGGACCATAAAGCGTTGCATGTGCTACTGAACGATCAAGACTGCGGATCAAGCTGGCGACCAGCTCCAAGAGACGACCCGCTCGTTCCGCTGCTTACAGGCTCACTGTATCCGCGCGACTCTTGCGAGGTTCAATGCTCGGCGATGACGGTGTGGCCTTTCATTCATGGCAACGTTGTTCGACTTTTTGTACACTCCGGATGGCGCACGGGCAGCGTCTTAGGAGGCTACCTCATTTCTTGTTCTTCTTTTTCTTCTTGCTTCCGCCAGCGCTCTGTTGCGGTTGAGGGTCTCCAGTGATTGCATCTTTCACGCTGGAGACTACTTCTGCAGCTTTTTGTATCACTGGCGCGTCCTCCATCGGTATGTCTGTGGTCGAGTGTTAGCCATAGCATACGACGGGTTATATAACGCTTGCTACCTTCTGCTTTCTCGGGAAGCGCCGCCATATGTCTCCCAACTCGACCAAGTCCGTGAATCAGGCGTCCGACTTCAGCCGCTCTGTCCGTCTTGAACTTCAGCACCACACCGGACTCTGGATCGTACGTCTTCAGCGTAAGTGTGGCTCGTGGTATGTGTGTTGCTGCGCCGCCGTCCTTCTCGTCCTGTTCGCCGTCTCCATCTCTCTTCCTTTTAAGCAGCTTCTGCTGATATTTCGGCGCGCTCAAGTGAGGGATCTTGTACTTGGTGGTGATTCGAGTCTAATCAATGGGTCAGTCAAGCCCGGAACCACGGCCCTGAGGCGTACTTACGCACCGTAGTAGGTCGCGCTTGCAGCAACAGCGACGTCTGGTGCTGCCACTCGTCGCTAGTGTTGAGGTTGACCATCTTGTCCAATGCAAGTGTATAGCAGAGTGTTGTCACGTAAAAGTCGCGACCTGAGGAAAAAAGTGTCTGTGCGGGCTTGGCGTGGCTTGCCCGCCAAAACCCCATGAGCCATTCACTCGCAATCTTGCTATTGGAGCACGATACATGACTGCTTTGATTACTGTTAGCTTTCATCAAATTATGCAGCAAGACGCGAAAGGCGAAATGGCAGACGTCAATGAAGTGGATGACGCTGAGAGTAATACCACCTTCGACATGCTCAGCGATCTGGTGTCTCGAGCGAAACAATTACAGGCGGAGCTCGAAGCCTTCCAGTCGCACCTGAAGAAGACTCGTCGAGAAGGCACAGTCGAGATCGCCCATTTCAGGTCCACAGTCTTCTCCGAGGCAAACGCTCTGGAAAGATTATCACGACAACCAGCAAGCGAAAATACTACCCACATAGCGAGAAGCTCAAATCTACCATTTCTCGAGAAGGTTTGGATGCAAGCCAAGACATCCAAGCAACTGGTAGCTCTGCACAAGGTACGTGGTAATTTATGACGAGTCGTATGCTCCTGTGCGCACTTGGTACCTCTCTGACTCATCGATCAGCGTGTCTACTACAACTCTCCCGTGAAATCGCTGTGTCAAGGGCTGCATCATATCAATCTGGGCACCGATAAGCAGAGCAGTCCTCCCAAAGACAAGAAAGCGGCTGTGACTGTTGACACTATCACGGAGTCCGGTCGACTTTGGACCAAAGTCTCGCTGGTCACCAACAACAGGCTCTTGTTCGATCTCGCGAAGCAAGGCTGGCAATCAGAAGGATCAGATGACGATGACAGTGGCATATTTCCCGATGATGACGACGAGAGCGAGGTTCCTTTGGTCAGAAACACCAAAGAGCTATACCTTGCCTCGCAGTCATTCAGGGTACGCACGAAGATACCTCAGGTCCAGCTGATCTTGCCTCGCATACAGCTTGGCGAGACGAATCAAGTGGATGAGATTGTCGAGAAATGTAAAGCGATCGGCGTCGAGGTGATTTGTGGAGAAGACTCTGCGGCAGCTCCGGCTCTCGAGACCGCATTACATGCTATGGCCCCAGATCCTATGTCGAGCTTTACATCAACGCTGAACATTGACTGCACCATTCTCTTGGCTCTGGTGTCAGAGTTCTCTCACTCAAAAGTCATCAAAGAACCCTGGTTCCACAAAGCCTTGCAACGCCAAGTCGAGATCGAAGGCAACGAGAATTTGCTACCCGCACTTCTCTATCCAGCGATAGTGGGACGCGAGCTTATCTGCACAGAGGAAGCCGCGAAGCGCATGCAAGAGATTGTGGACACAATAGGTACTCCCTCGGAGAAGGCTAGAACCGCACTACTTTTGCATCATGATCAGCACAAGGCGCAAACCGACATCATCGCCAAGATGCGATCGCTCTCAGCATATAAAGTTCCTGATGACTGGCGCCTTCCAGTACGAATCGTGAAGGAGGACCAGGAAGAGATCCGAGGACGACTACCCCAAGAGGCCTTGCAGATCAGCAAGTCCTTGTCCGATATCAATCGATCAGTATTCCTGTATGGCTGGGCAGAGGGCATGACCACGATCACCAGCAATCGGACGGTGGCGAAGCTGATCGAGAGCGACCTCGATAAGTACGACAACTTGGATGACTCTGTATTTCCCAGTATATGGCTGTGCCCGACTGCACGTTCCCTGGTCGGCAAAGAAAAGAGAGGCGCCAAAAAGCAGGTACGTCAAGAAGACGTTGCCCCAGCTTGAGTTACATCAAAACATCCGACAGTCATAACTTGTCTGAGCTGTTTGATCAACCCGATGGCCTGCTATGATTGTTTGCCCGCATCCTAACACTCGACAGGGCAATAGCGAAGGCACTTGGCCGCTACCTGATCCGTTGCGGAGGGAAGAGCAAAGAAGGAACGGCTTGGATGTTTTGTCCTCAAGGGAAGGCACTCGAGTAGAAGACCTAAGGCCGAACGGGTACCCATGCGACGAAGTCATCGAGGCCAAGAATTCTGCGAGGCGAAACGCGGAGGCGGAAAGACAAACACAAATAGGAAAAGGTTAAAGAGTAGGGCCAGCACGCGTCAATGCCTTGCAAGGAAGATTCTGCGGCTCGTCTGTTGTGAGACTTCTCTTGTTGTGAGACTTCTCTCCTTGATGATCCTGCCTGGATATCCGCAGGGTGTCCTTAAGTGCTGTCTCTTCTACGCTGTCTACGAGGCAGAACGCGGTTTCCATCGACCATCTTGATGGTGCTGATATTCTCTTTGCGGTTGCAAAGCCAATCATGTTTCATATAATCCAACGGAAGCCCCCAGCCCTTCTTCAATACCAGCAAAGGGATGCCTGTCGCAAGGCTGCAGAACCCTGCAATGACCAGGATCATGCTCAGATCCAGGAGCTCATCTGAGATCCTAAGCTCCTGGTGAATTCAATGCGCACCATAACAGCCCTATGCTTGGTATAGCTAAGGGTCCCCAATCAAGCCAACCTTTCAGATCGCAGAAATGCGAGGGCTTCAAGCGGGTCGATCATGCACAGCTGAAGAACTCTGCTGGCCCTTGGCCCCTTAGGCGCTTCCCGCGGAAGATGTCACATACAAGCTTTAGTGTCACCGTCGTGCTGTCGCTAGACAGTGACCAGGGCTCGTGGTACGACACGGGACTTTCCCTATACAGCACCCACGCCATGGATGATAGAGGCTGTACACTTGACATCCAACTTTTATAGCTCCAGGGCGAGGCTCACAGTGAGTGAGTGAGCGAAGCTGTGATGGCTGTATCGGATAGCTTGAACAGTATACGAGATGTCGAGTTGGTTCGCAATGGGTGAAGCGTTCCCAGGCGATATTCGAGCTTGATGCTGGAGGTTCACAGCCGACACGGTCCAGACCGCGCCGTGCTCGATCCAACAGAACTTCACATTTTGATCGGAAGGTACTCGGTTGACCAACAGTCATTCCCTACGATGCGCTGAGGCACGGATCCGCGATCATCACCACGAGTTACATTCCAGTTGCCGTTTACAAGCATGAAAAGGGGCGCAAACAATAAAGCGAGAATGGCACCATGACTTAGATGGCTTATATCCCAAGGTTATACGTTATGCGAATTACTGCGAACGCTATCAATATGCAAGACAGTCCAGCTGTATACCATACAATCTATCGCAAAGCAATTCTCCATCACACGCGGCGCTACAATACAATGTTCTTGCAACCCGATGATCAAAACTCCGCTCACAGTCATGCCTCCACCCCAAAGTACAGTTCCTCCTAGCCATTAAGACGTCCTGAAAGTCTCAATACCCCATTCTCGTACTCTTGCTAAATCAATGCGTGTTGTGTGACAAAGACATCCGACTTCAATCTCCAACGATCGCCAAGAACTCCCTACTCCACCACAATCTTAGTTGAAGTTGTAATCGGCAGCGCCATTCTCATCGCCGGGGTAGTCGTTCAGGTATCCATCAAAGTCAAATGGCGCAACGTAGTCGTTGAACCCGCTCTGCTCGAAATCAAGATCGAAGCCGATGCCAGAATCTGGCCGCGCAGCTGCCGCGGGTTGCTTGACAGGCTGGCTTCCAACGCCACCGCTGCTCTCGACGCCCACCAAGCCATCTGGATCAGGTGTCTGTGTAGCTTGGATTTGCTTGAGCCGCTCGTCGAGCACTGACAGGGCGCTGAAGTCGAGAGTCCGATTTGGCTTTGGTTGGCGGATGGCTGATGATTGCTTGGTGGCAAACGGCTGGTTGAGAAGGCTGCTGTTGAGGTCTCGGGTGCCGCTGGTGCTGATGACCTTTGGGAATACTGGATGCTGCTCTGGCACTGGAGCCTGCTGTGGAAAGTGCGCCTTGCAGAGCTCGCAACCACATTCAGCCCTGACAGGATCACCATGGGCCAAATGACCATGCGCAGCGAATGTATCCTTGTTGGGAAGCCATACCGAGCAGAGCCAGCAGAAGATAGCCTCAGGGCCAACAGTCTGTTGATCTTGTTGCAAAAGACGTGGATCGATATGGTTTGGATCGTTGCTGACGTTGATGTGGCTCTCGGATGGAGCGGGAACGACCGGCTTTGGTGCATTCTTGCGTCCTACGCCTCTCTTGATCGGGCGACGTCCTCTGGGGCCGACGTCTCTGAAGTATGTATGGATCGTTCTCTCGTGGCGGTACAGGCTCGCTGGCCGCGAAAACGATGCGAAGGTGCCATCTTTTTCGCAAAACTCGCATGCATGAGGTCGCTCGAAAGTGTGCGCTTCGCGTATGTGCTGATCGACGTTGTGCTTGCATGTGAACAACTTGTCACAACCTTCGTAGGGGCAGGGGACGTGCTTCGTGGCAACATAGTATCCAGCTGTAGCGGGCTGCATGACCGGCATGCTAGCGTTGTTGTTGCTGTCCATCGCTACTGTTGTTGCGGTAGTCTTTAGTTGGAAGACTGTGCCGGAATGGAATTCGGTTTTGTTTGATCTTGTTGGAAGCCCTGTATCTGCAACTCGAGATGCAGTATGTAGCACGAGTTGGAACTGGGGAAAGATGAAGACGAAGAGGATCTTGGAATGGGAACCCAGGGTATTCTAAGAGTCCCCCAATAACACTCACCGTGAATGTTCATTGTGTTGTTAACGTCTCGACAACCGAACAAGGGCATTGTGTGAATGGAGAACAAAGAGAAGTAAGTGAATATACTAATCCCACGTGACAACAAAGAAATCGTCCAACGACAATGGCATTGTACACTAAAATCAGGAGGTGAAGTCGGAAGATTGGTGGGTGCTACATTCGCATCCAGGATAGCAGTCGTGAGCTTCTCCGCGTGCACCAGAAACACGTCGGACAGCACCACAACGAGCACCACGCCAGAGCAGACCTACTGCCTTCGATGGGTCATTGCGGATAGTACGAGCGTATGCTTAGCTTCGCTGCGATGGATGGAAGTGTTGGGGCCGCACTGGGTCGACGAATCAGATTGGCGCAGGGAGTTGAAGAGGCAGGCACGACAGGGACGTTGTCAGCGTGGAACCAGATGAGGCCGCACCTTTTCGTGCCCAGAGAAGTGCAGCCGATACGTACACACATCGCAATAGTCGCTACTACTGTGCTACCACACTGTCGTCTCTTGGCCCAACGAGGCGTTGGTGGGTGATGTGAAGCGAGGCGGCATTACCGTATTCCGTGTCGCAAGCCCAGGCCCATATGACTCTTATGTGCCCACGAAGCATCTCAAGCTCTGGAGTATGGAGATCTGTAGATATAAGATACATTGAAGTGATGTTGCCGTCTCTGTTGTCTACCTTCATGACCTGATGTCGAATGGTCGAATTGTGCCAAGCCCGGCATCCGGAGCTGTGGCCGCCGATCCGCTCGCGATTCTGCTCGATTATTGCTGCAGACATTCAATGCACACCCTTCCTCCCTACTAATGCCACACTTCCAGCATCCTTCCCATCGAAGCTGTGAATCCTAGCCTGTCGAATGTGAAGCTAATACTTGGCCCGCGGAGGAGGGAGGTTGGGTCCTTGACGCGCAGGCGCCGCATACATCTCATCGCGATAATATGGCTGCCTCGAACCCGCATACACATTCGCCGACCTGCTCCTGCTCCTTGGTCGCGCAACGCCAGAGTCGTAGCTTCCACGTACGGGCGTACGAACACCACCGGTCGAATAGCTCCTCCTCCGTTCCTTCTTGATGCGGTGCCGCTGTCGCATGTTCGGGTATTCCAAGATCACGTACCAGGCGTGTACGATACCTGGGATCCAGCCGAGGAAACATAGTCCAATGTTTATGAGTAATTGCACACCACAGCCATCGCGAATGAAGACTGCAAGAGGTGGGAGGAAGACAGCGATCACACCGAGAATCGCGCCGCCCTATTGCACTGTGAGCTATTGTCGTGAGGATAGGCAGCTGCGTTTACCTACTAAGACCATGATTGAGTTGTGACAGGCCGGTGGCTGATGTGAGCTTCTCTTCCAGCGGTATGATGCTTGCGAGAGCTTGCTAATGGGTGGATTGTTGTGCAGCAGAAAAGTGGGTGAAGATGGCAGGTGGTGTCAAGTTTCAGTTGTCTGACTTCATCGTCGTCAGCCTTCTTTTTCTTTTCACGCGGCCGTTACACCGGTCATAACTGCGAACATGGATACACTGACTTGCATAGCCACGCACGTGTCACATGCGCACTGACGAAATGCCAAGCCGAGTGACAGCCGCCTGGGTCCGGTGCGAAACCTGAGCAGGCTGAACGTAAGGTACATGTACTTGGACGAAGTGAAGTTTTGCGAACTGCAGGTGGCGATGCACTGCGAGGTGGCTTAAGCGCTCCTTCTTGATATCAATCAGGCATGAATGAACGACGATTCTCACGTAAAAGAGCAGGCATCGAATATGGATAGCGATACCGCGCTACAAAAGTACAGAATGACTAAGAAAACAGATCAAGGCCCTACCTCGTGCCACAGCGTTAGTCGAGCCTTTCGTACTGGCTGCGCCTCTTCCAACTGTCGAGCTGCCGGACGACATCGCGAGGTGCTGAAGCAAGAGCCTCGTGGATTTCGATGAGACGACTCTCGCGTTTGGGCGGATATGGAAGCGTTTGTACTCGAACTTTTGGTCCGGATGTGACCTTCTGCTTAATCAATCTGTGTCTACGTGCCCAGCAGCTAATGCGGTGCAGTGGGTTGCTGGAAGATGCCATTGAGGGAGTCGTGGTTCTCGAGTGAAGGACGAGTTCGAAGTGGTAGCAAAGTTTACGAGAGTGACTGATCGTTCCCGTGTGGGAGAGGTGCTGTTGATCTATATCTAGTCTCTTCTACAAGGTCCTCAAAGAATGTCTCCAAATAGGCATTGTACAAAGAGGCGCTTTCAACACCTTATTCCTGGACTCCTTTATGCTCGTTCGCCAAGAACAGAGCGGTATACCAAGACATTGTCATCAATCGTATCAAGCATAATCGGCAAGATCGAGGTGGGAGAAGTGCGCACGGCTGGCTGACCGCGACAGCAGCTAGCTGATTACACCTGAAGACGCATCCTGCAGATGCCGATCAACGGCTTCAAACAGAATGGGACCTTGCAGTGCTCGTTTCAAGGTTCGAAGAGGACTCATAGTCGGTGGCATTGCTGTCTATCAGGAAAAGGAGGCATCGCCTTACCAAGAATGTCGAACAACACCAAGCAGCACGGCTGCGATTACTGCAGTGACCAGTCCAGGTACCTTACTGCGACATCCACTCGAGTTGTCGGGTCGGTTTCCTTTTTATGCGGATCGACGTGAGTAATGAGTCCTCGAAGCTGGGGCTTTTGAAGGGGTGGCGGCTGAATCGACCGTGCAGCATGTTCCGTTCAACGTAGCTGGTACGGCATGTGAACTCTGCTGGTACCTGCTTCTTGGTCAGCCTCACCCCGAGAACATTGTGCCTCACCGCAGCTCTCGCTTATGTGCCGAAAAGAATAATGCTTCAAGTGTTGAATTGGTCGTATAGACAATCGTTAAAATGTGGCTTCTTCGCCGCCCATCGCCCATATGCACAAGCCTAGCCCACTTCGCCGTGCAACTCCATTCTCCTTTCCCATTCATAAGCTCATAGCCCGTGCCGTAAGATGGCAGCAAGAAATCAAGAAACACAATGCCATGTTTCGCAGAGTTGGGTATCTTCCCGAGCACCAATGCCGACAAGTCAGTCATAACAATGCATCATGTAACATATCCTGGACCCGATTTCATGATTGGCTCTCGAGCACGCCTGCAGAACTGTACTGCACATGGCCACTCCCGCCACTGCTGTCGCTCTCACTCCGTGCAAAGGTTACCCGCCGGGGCGTATCGAGGTTCATCTTCTGGGGCGACGCTTGGCTGGATGCTGCTGTTGCACTCCGAGGCATCTGCGATGTGTGTGGCGACCCTAGTTGGAAAAGGGCCTGTAACGCGTCTCGTTCGGCTTCAGCTGTCTGTAGCTCCGTCCGAATCGCTGGTGGCCGTCTACTCGTGGCAGTACTGACAGGTGTGCGAGGTGGCGACATGGCATTGTTTTGCTGCTGGAAGTGGCTCGTTCCCTGTGGTGGATACTGTCTCGAGCTCGAGTTTGGCCTGATCTCGGGTGCTGGTTGTAGCCGGGGAGTAGTGCACCACGAAGGTGTGTAGTGCTGTGCCTGTTGGAGTATACCCGAATGATGCCCAGAATGTCGCTTGCTCGGTGGCGCTCCGGCCACGTTGAGACCATCACGGTTATGGTAGTTGTCGTGCACTGTAAGACGAGAGGTGCCGTTGCTCAGCCCACTGGTACCAGGCCGCTGGTCAATATGAGACATGCTGTGGCGGTTGGGTCGTGCTTTGTATGCGGCCAATTGCTCGACTTCATGCAACTGCTTGTGCTCCCACCCGTTCTGCACCTTAGCCATAGCATAGCCAAGACGCGTCTTCAACGTTGCAGCCAACTCTCCTGCTCTGCTCCCGGAGGAAGAGATGGACTCGCGACGCGACGCGCGTCCGGGAAAGGTTGTTGTGTAAGGCGTATTGGGTAGACTCGGCGCGTTCTTGACGTGTCCGCTTGCGGTCCGCTTTGCACCATTCGTCAAGGCAGGCGATGTGATGCTCATGGGACTTGCCAATGCATGATCGCCGTTCAAATATGCTGTGTGTAACGGATCGTCCGGTGTCCTCTGTCGTTGTATGGCGGTCTTGTGTGACGTATGCGATGCATGTCGCGCGGTGGACTCGACCGACGACGACGGCGACGAGTTGTCGGTATAAGTGGTGAGCTGCGACAAGTTGCTGTCGCTGGCCTGCAGTCGCGGCATAACACTGCTGGCGGCACTGTTCACACTCAACATGCTCTCTTGCGATGCCGGCGCGGACAACGGTTGCTGCGGGTCGCCTGCTTGCACTGGTCGCGTCGCTTTCGAAGGTCGGTCGGGTTGGGGCGTCCGCATGTGCGATGTGGTCTGGGCCAGAGGGGTGTTGGTGTAGTTGGAGGCAGTCATCGTCTCCATGGTGATTGAAACAATGTGTGGCTCATGTGTGCCTTCGCTCGTGCAGTCGTGCAGTCGTGTTGAATGGTGCTCGTCACGCGAAGCCTGACGATCGGAGGCTGGAAGGGCTCTCGGCCTGCTTGTTAAGTTGTTGGGCGACGCGGCTTCGGATCGATAAGGACGCGTCGAATGCCCCGGAATAGTGTACTGTAGTGCTGTTGTTGACAACGACGAGTCCAAAGCATTGAGGGCGCTTCGTCACCACCATCACAACCCCACCCGCGACGCGCCATCACGACAGAACGTGATCGTGCGCATAGTTCTACATTGGCGCCACCAACATTCTCTTCCCGCTTACACTACCATATATAATCCCTTCTCGTCACTCTATCTTCTACTGTTGACCATATCATATCCGTCAAATTACCACGAAAATGCCCGAGCCCGGCTGCAATTGCCTTTCACAGTCCCTGCATTACTCACTCCATCTAAAACCCGACTCGATCGCAGTCATCAGGTGTCCAGCCCCTCCGGTCCATGATCATCCGATAGTCCCACGATTCAGTGCCGACTATGCTCGGCCTGAGAGCTGTAGCACGGCACAATGGCATCTTTAGACCATCTGCAGCGCTCACACGACCAGGCACGCGACACCTCCAGACCAAGACGGTGACCGATGCCGACATCGCCAGATACGCAGCAAAGCCACTGTACCCGTTGACTTTGGCCGACCTGTGCAAGCATGGCAGGCCACCTCTGTCAGAGCAATCGCTGCTCAACAGTGCCAACTTCACTCTCGGAATCCTGCCGTCGCGACTGGCCCACCGCATCCAAAGCCTCAGAGCCCTGCCGTACATCGTCGTCGCCAACCCCAACGTCAGCCAGATCCACCAGAACTATGTGCATTCGCTTTCAACACTCCTCCCATTCGCGGAGCGCAACATCGAGAGTCTGGAAGAGGAGATCAAATTCACAGAGGTCATGGCAGACTTGGTGCAGACCCACAACAATACCATAGCCATCCTGGCGAGAGGCTTCCTGGAGGCGAGAAAGTACATCACCAAGGACGAGATTACAAGATTCTTGGACGAGCACCTACGTGCACGAATCGGTACTCGACTCATCGCTGAACAACACATTGCACTGCACTTCAGCAGCCAGCCGCATCGCGAGCTGTCCGATCATCCAGATGACGCTCCACCGTCGTATATTGGCGTCATAGACACAGCATTACGGCCAGCAGACATCATTCGCAACTGCGAACATACCGTCGGCGAGATCTGCGAGCTGAAATATGGCGTCCGCCCCACCATCGTACTGAAGGGCAGCCCCGAATCATCCATCGCCCACATCCCCATGCACATCGAGTACATCCTCACCGAATTGCTGAAGAACAGCTTCCGTGCCACTATAGAAGCCGGAATGGAGAAGGAGCCCATCGAGATCACAATCGCACCAGCTCCTGCAGCTGAGGACTCGCATTCGAGACATTCCAAATTGCAAAAGCAGCAAAAACACGGCCAGAAGGAAGGTGCGCCGGTGGGAGTGATCAGCAATTACGATCAGGGCAGTGTCGATCACGCCTCGGGCTCAAGCGGGCCCGATTACGCAGTATCTGCAAACATCAGACCTCTGGACAAGCAGTCTCCTGGTGTAACGATACGGATACGTGATCGCGGCGGTGGTATCGGTCCGGAGAACTACTCAAAACTATGGGAGTATGGCTTCACGACTTTCAACGAAGACGAGATTCTGGACAAGGTAAGCGGTGGAAACAGAGGCGTTGACGCGCTGGACGCGATAAGTGGAGGAGCAGCGGGTGGAAGCAGTCTGGCAGGTCTGGGATATGGATTACCGCTGGGCAGAGCGTACGCGGAGTACTTTGGCGGTGGTATTGCCGTACAGAGTATGTGGGGATGGGGCACGGATGTATACCTCAGCCTCAGGGGCGTGGGCAAGATTGTGGAATGAAAGAAACGAAAGACCAGACAGAAGCCATCATGATACAAACACGCAAAAAGTATACTGCCAAGCCCTACCAGTCTCGAACTGATATCTTCTGAGAACTCCCTTCGCCGTTTGCCATTGGTCGAGACGCGCGGGAGGTGGTTTGTCATCTCAGATGTTCTGACCAATTGAACCAAGGGCCCCTTGCAAGATGTTTGCTGCTTTGGTCGAGCCATAGCGATCTATGGAATCTGGTCGGGGAGGGGTGTTTGTGGTGGTATATATGGGTTGTGGATTGATGCAGGGCAGGTGGGAGCGTGCATAATGCCGCGGCCGTCACGTAAGGGATTGGAAGTGACCGGATTTCATGTGCAGGGTCTGGCGGTATCTATGCTCAAGGCCGTCCAAGTGGCAAAAAGAAGATATCATCGTTGATGAGTGACTTCTATCCGAATCGAACGGATCATCTTCTGGGCTCCTGAGCCGTCGAACCCATTGGGAAAACCCATTGGGAACGAGGGCTCTGGAGATAGAGGCCAGATGCATTGACCAACTATGCTAAGAAGTCTTTGTTGATTGAGCCATGGTGGCTTGGTTTGTTGGATGGGTAGGGAGGGTACGAGCTGTATATCAGGGGTTGCAGGACCACTAAGAGGACTTGTTGCTGTAGTTTGACAAGCTGAAAAGGCAAAGGGGTGACAAAAAAAGAAGCGCCGACTTTGACTTCTATCCGAGTCGAGCGGATCATCTTCTGGACTCCTCAGTCAGTCCCCCACTGCTCAGTGGAAGACGATTCCTCAGCCAGTTCCCACTGCTCAGTGGGACCGGCTGTGGAGATAGAGACCAGATGCATTGACCAGCTATGCTAAGAAGTCGTCGATTGTTTGAGCCATAGAGGCAGTCTTTGTCGGATGGGCGAGACGAGCTGGAGTTGGATACATGGCTTCAGACCGTGGACCACAGGCGATGGGAACGTCTTGCAAAGATACATCGGCAAGCTGCTCGCTACATTCACCTCAGGAGCAAGTCGGCTTTACGCTGGCGCTAGTGGACTGTGCCGAAGCACGCCATGCCTGCCCTCACCTTTCTGTACAGCATCACTCCGATGGCCACCTTTCTTCAACATACGGTAAAGCTGCAAGGGCAGTCCAGCGACCCTAATTGACTTGCACGGGGGCAATATCATGGCTTCACGACCAGTCGCAGCACCTCGATAAAGTGAAAGCCATCATTTTCGTCTACCGCTTCGACGAGCGTGACATCCAGGGTCCACACCACACTCGACTCCAGACCAAGCCAACAAGTTATGCCGCCTTCCGCCGTCTGATGAATGCTCTTGTACATAAGTGCGAAGCGCTGAGCTACTTCGGTCTACGCATCGACCGCGGGTTCTAATCGAACGGACGTGTACAGTGGAAGAAAGGCGTTGAACATGTCATTCAGAATTGAGAGGTCCTGCGACAAGTTGTGCGGCTTGCCTACTATGACTCAAAGACTGCACAGCATCAGAGCCGAAACAATGGGGTACACCTACAGATCGCAATCGACCAGACCAATACGCCAGAGAAGGAGGACCTCGTTAGGGAGCTCAAGCGCGCCAAGCGGCCACGTATTGCAGCAAAGAGGACCTGCAGATGCAGAGCTACGAGGTACGAGGATTGTTGCTATGTCAACCTGCCTGCTTATGAGATGGCGGAGTATGGTGCAGCTTCTGGACTAAGCCCAACCCAGAGTGGCAGAAAACAGTAGCGGATGGCGCTGTCCGAGGGCTCATGAGTTGGTTTAACACCGCTGTAGACGGTGGTGTGTTGTATTTCCATTCCTGCATCCATTGCGATCTACTCATTCCAGACCAGCACTCCACGCTCATAAAGCCCCGTCACAAAGCCAATCTTCTTCGAGACATCCCTCGTAGCAGTCGAAGAAGGTCCATATTCGTCTCCGACATACAGATTCTTGACTCCAGTCTCCTCTGACCACTCAGCGACCCAGCTCAAGCGGTTTAGCTGACACTTTTCAGCGTCGACTGCTGCTGTATGACAGAATCTGTTGTTCTTGGCAATTTTCTCCAAGCTCGGCGCATGAGGGTGGCCAGCGATCAACAACTTGCCATTGCTGTCCGTACTGATGTTGTCCGGAACGAATGACAAGGGAATCTTCTTGGACAGCATCAAGGATGGAACCGTGCCGCCCAGGAAGCGAGCTTCAATGAATGAGTATATCCAGATCGATGCAGTGGTAGAGCTCGCAACAGCTACGGAGCTGTCGTTGAGGAATGTTATACCATTCGCGAAAGGGAGCCTGGCCAGAGTCGTGATTTGAGGAGCCTCTTCGTCTATAAGCTTGACGTGTGCTACACTGCCAAAAGGAAGCCCGGCGTATGTTTCGAACTTTGCTAATGGGAGATTGTCCCTGACCTTGAAGTAGTGGTCATTGGTGACGAAGAATTCATCGCTACTGATGGCTGCGATGGAGTTGGGTGTTGCCAGTTTGGCGTCTTCGAGTGTGTCGGTCAGTACAGCGGTGCCCTCGTCAACGTCTAGCTTGTACAGCTCGACCTTGGAGCCGGAGTGTGCGTGGTTTGCGACGAAGAGAGTCGAACTTTCCGCATGGTACTCGATACCCAATGGATGGAAGTCATCAGGCTGGTCGGCCTCAGACCGCTGCAAGGCTAGCTTCTGTGGTGGTGTTTGTGGTTCCTCAGCATACTTGTACAAGTAGAGACCAGTCGATGGCGGGGGAACGTGGTTCACGAAAGTGCCCATCACTGTGTTCCATCTGCAGACCATCAATTTCGATGTCGAAGGGCATGCAGCGCATGTACTTACTCATCTCGTCCCGGGTCACAGCTCAGCAGAGCCCATCCAGCCTGGTCATTCAGGTAGATGTCCTCGCAGTTTCTGACCAGATCTTGGAAGCGAATCTCCCACTTGCCCAGCTCGCTGACCTTTTCAAGTCTGTCGGGGGCGTTGTAGTAGAACGTATACAACAACGGCGAGCGGTAGTAAAGGAAAGCTGATAGCAGCAGTACCACCTTTGCTGGTCAGCGAAGTGCTGCCCTCGCCGCTTCGAAGATGACCTACCGGCGCAGTCACGAAGCTTGCTGAGCCCATATTGTGTGAGAGACACGTTCCAGGTTCTTGGTGAGCTTGATAAAGGCGATTCCGATGCAACGATCAACGCTTTTTGGTAAAGATGACAGCTGCTGACAGAGGTGAGGTCGACGTTGCTCGCGGAAGCTTCGGCAAGCGCTGGAACCTTGCGCTTTTGTTCGAGCACCACAATCACCAAGACTTCATCCATCATTCCATCGCCATTCGGATTACCCTCATCACTGTCATCAATATCACGCTGACTATTGGGCGCCAGTAGATGCTTTCTATCACGAACCGCGACTAAGCGATATTTTGCGGTCGCTCCATGGCGCGTGGTGCTTCAAGGAACGCGATTTCCAACAAGGATCGACATCCATCCAGCTTCGCATTGAAGTAAGAGGTGGCATCGCGTTGTTGGTCCCTATGGCGCTGAGAATTTTGACAGCCCTCCGGCATATCGCCGCAGTAGCCGCCATCTGCGTCTTCGAGAGGCTCTGCTGAAGCCGCACCATCACTAATTAGTCGGCAGTCTGGACATGATGTCGGCTGTATTAGCGTCGTCGAGCGCTCTGCGACATGCCCTCCAGTCAGGCTGTGTGAACTCACGGTCGTCTTCACTCCCCATGACTGGGAACAGCGATGCCATGGTGTGAATGGGGTGCTGGATTCCAACTGACGCATCTAGATCCTGGCACCACTGTCCCTCCAGGGCGTTGTGGCGTAGGTGGAATAGCAGTAGCTCGAAGGCTAACTTTGGAGGTGATTCATGACGTCTGTGATGGTGCCCTCAAGCACACCAATAACATCCGTGAGACTTCATGTGGCTGGACGTTGGACATCGTCCCATCGCATCTCGAGGTGCTTACGACGCCGTGGACGCTAACAATTGAAGCCGCAAAAGTCGGCGTGGCATGAAGCTGATCGTCATAACGAGTCAGCTAAACGACCATCTCTTATGCCGTACACCGAACGTGGAACTTCTGAGTTAGGGTTCCTAATGCGGCACAGGTACAGCTCGCTATAGAGGTGCTGCTCACGCGCGTGAGCTCCCCCAACAGGCCTCGCAGAAGCGGCATCTGACGATCTCGACATCGGTGAGCACCAACATCTTCTTCACTGCAACATGCGACAGCCCACGTGGGCTTCACACCCACGGTCAACACCCACGGAAAGCTAGATTTGTCAGGCAGAAGCAGTAGAGCACTGAGCTTGCACACTATTGGAGTGATACGAGGGATCAGTCCTTCCGTGACATCCATCGAGTCCATATGGAACTCTGCAAGCGATGATGTGATACGACAATCGTCGCTCTCTCCGCCGATCCTTCAAGGCCGGGAACATGCCAACATGGCTTCCCACCTGCCTCCCAACATTGCAGGGACATCTGGTCGCACATTGCAAGCCAAGGAATGAAGCTAAGCCTGCAGTAATATTGAAAGGAGGATCGAGCTCGACTGAAGAAGTAATCCAAGCGGTATGAAGGACGGCATTCGCCGCGCAGCCACTGACATTGGAAGAACATTCACCTACATCCTGCGTCAGACGACGGAAAGCCTCCCATCCGAGCACGCGGCAGCCAAACCTTCGGTCTCGAAACAGTTAAGCTAACTCATTGCAGAGAGCTCGTGCTTTAGCAGACCCCCGCAGCTTCCCAGTGAGGCAACCAGCTGGATACACGGCTGTCATGCTCTGAAAGCTTCTGAGCTTCTGGACAAGCTTGTTACACCACCAATCACAGCTACCACTATGCCATGTTTCTATACAAGCGAGCAAATGAGCTTGCTGTCTACCTGGCTAGCCCCTCTTTGAGCTGTAAGCCAAAGAGTATGCTTAACTCTAATACCCATGTCGCTTTCAGATCGATCCAGGTCTGCGTGGGAACGACGCCCAAAATGATGCAAGGCGATGGCACGATGACAGTAATGTTCGCGGCGCCATGGATGGATATCTGGGTGGACGAGGAACGGGCGGGTGGGTGGTATATAGAGGTAGCCACGGCCGGCAATCCCGTCGAAGTACCTTCCTCACGCCAGCAGACATACACGCATCCATCACTTAATCCATCAACATGCGCTACACATACGCCACCGCATTCGCAGCATTGGCTGCCGCTGTCCCAGTCATCGATGTCGAGAAGCGACAGTCGGCCATCAACGACGGTGTCATCCTCAACTACGCGTTGACCCTCGAGCACCTGGAGAACGCATTCTACAAGGAGGGTCTCTCGAAGTTCAGCGATGCCGACTTCATGGCAGCTGGCGTGAACCCAGGTTTCTACAACAACCTGAAGCAGATCAGCTCCGATGAGGAGACTCACGTCACCTTCCTCACGACAGCGCTCAGCGGTGCTGGTGTCACCCCAGTGCAGGCATGCACCTACAACTTCGGCGCCAAGGATGCAGCAACATTCCTCGCCATTGTCAACGTCCTTGAGGGTGTCGGTGTCAGCGCGTACTTGGGAGCTGCCCAGTTCATCATGAACAAGGACTACCTCACTGCTGCCGGCTCTATCCTGACCGTCGAGTCTCGCCACTCGGCATACCTCCGCGAGAACCAGTCGCCAAAGCAGTCTCCATTCCCATCTGCTTTCGACATCCCACTCAGCTTCAACGAGGTTTTCAGTTTGGCAGCTGGGTACGTACATCCGAAGAGTAGAAGCCGCCGTCTGTCAAAGACATGCGCGCGGCGTCTGCAGCTCAGTAGAAGACTCCGCTAACAACTTTTGTATAGTTTCATTACTGCCTGCCCTCAAGGCAAGGACGGATCTTTGGGTCTCCCAGTCAAGGCATTCCCAGCCCTCACCGTCACCCCAGCTGGCGTTGCCCGACCAGGCGACAAGCTCACCGTCGTCGCCGCTGATGGCGCCCCAGCTTCCACCAACGCATGGTTCATCACATCTTCCGGAGCCGTCCCTGCACCAATCTCTGGCCAGTCCGTCACCGTTCCAGCCGATGCGCCAAAGGGCCAATCCTACCTCGTCCTCACCAAGGACGAAAAGACCCCAACTGACGACAGCATTGCCGCAGGCCCAGCTGTCGTTCAGATCGCCGACAACGCTGATGGTCAGAGCTACGGTGGTGCCATGCCACCTGCATCTGGTGGTAACGGTGGCAACGGTGGCTCTTCCCCAGCTGCTCCATCTTACGGCACCTACGGCTCATACGGCAAGTACGACCAAGGTAGCTACGCCAGCTACGGCAAGTACAACTAAGCAGTACTATCGCATGCTGTGATGAGATGAAAAGAGACATGAGTGCAACGGCTGTACATAGAACGATAATGCCTGAATGTGGAAGTAGGAGACGATGAGACACTAAGACAATAGTATACCATAATGATCAACGAAGTACCTACCATTGAGAATCACTACCTCACAGTCGCACCATGTCCCGTGTACTGTACAATGTACAGCTTGCCAATCAACAACTTGTCAATGTCCCTGTCGTCAATGCTTGGCCACGAGTTCTGTCGCGTGGTAATGGCAAGCGAATGACTTTAGGAAGGTCACTGATCTCGTGCACACTAAGCCAGTCGACATTGGACAGCTCTCTTACTGTGGCAACGCTGCCCTACGCCTCGCATTGCAGAAGCTTCGCTACACCAGCCCCTCCGGGCACAAGTGTGATGAGCAATCTATATGCTCTCCAGGGTCGACCGCCCACAGTGGTCCGCCGCTTCCTGTATCAATCCAGTAATCTCTCGTACTTTGATTGTGCATTTCAAAGTTCACGCATCAGTCTGTACCTGCATGATGTATAGGTAACACAGAACTCAGTAATAGATAAGGGTGAAGATAATCATCGATCTGTACAAGTTGATCCATCTCTCTATCTCTAAAGTATCAAGTACCAACATATACCCTACAAAATATACAACTCTCTTTGACACTCTACAACATAGCAGCGCCCAGGAGAATACTAACAAACACCACCGCTCCACACACCAACGGCGCCAGATCAGTCCGACCAATTTGCACAGCTCCAGCAGCACTACTCGCAGTCGACCCCGTCGCACCCGCAGCGCCACTCCCATACGTCGTACTGACCGCTCCAGCACCCGCACTCGCAGTCGCCGAGCTCCCACCTCCCGCGTTCTGTGATCCATCACCCGTGAGACCCGGTCCATCCCCAGCACCGCTCTTCATGTACTTCTCCGCCCCAGTCGGCATAGCCGGCAACGCACTATCAGTGAAAGCGCTCGTATCCCAATTGTCACTCTGATCCGGACAATCCTGGACCTTGCCATCGGTGAAGTAGCCACCTCCATCAGTGGGATCTGTGGCGTTGGCGAGGGCAGATTTGAGATCGTCGAATTGAGAGTCGACGGAAGTTACGGTATTGCCGGAGATGGTGACGATGCCGTAGCCGTTGCCTTCCGCGGAGTATTCGTATACTAAACCTCCTGAGAAGACTTTGGTCATTTCTGACTTGTAGAGCTCGGCGGTTTCGGCGAAGGTGCGGGTGTTGGTGATGCAGCCGTATTCGGAGATGAATAGGGGGAGACTGTAGTTGCTGTATTGTTCTACGAGAGCGGACCACCCAGAGGTCGTGTACGACGAGGGGTCGCACCATTCGTAGTTGTTGATGGCGTAGAAGTCGAAGATGGAAGGTGTGTCGCCGCAGTCCATGTATTGCGCCATGAGGTATTGGTTCTGGGAAACGTCGGCAGCGGAGTAACCGACTGGGATGGAGCGGTAGCCACGCTCGCTGATGTTTTGCTTCATGTCGCGGGTGACGGCTTTAACGTAGGGAGCGGCGGAAGTGGAGTTCGAGTCGTTGATGACTTCGTTGCCGCTAAAGAAGAGCAGGGTGTTGGTGTATCCGGCGAAGGCGTCGACTGTGGCGAAGATGGACTGGAGGTAGGTTGGGTTGTAGGACACGCCGAGAGAGCCACGGTTCAGGGAGTACTTTGGTGTGTTCACATCTAAGGCAAGATAGATTCCCGCTTCAGCGAGTGCGTTCATGCATTGATCGTGGTCGGCACTGTTGTCGACGGTGTAGACACGGATAGTGTTCAGACCGAGCTTCTTGGAGTATGGGATATCGCGTGAACAGGTGCTATAGTCTGCAAGAGGGTCGGTCACATCTGAGGAGCCTCCGGGCTGATAGTCGACACCTCGAATGTAGAATCGGTCATCGCCTGCGAAGAATGCGTTGCCCTTTGTGGTGACTGTTGGCAATGATGTTGAGCCTGTTCCTGATGCACTGCCGCTTGAGCTCTTCGTTGCACGAGCCTCGATATTGGCCGGTCCAGCGGCGGCGAAGGAGGCGGCGCTCAAGGCGAGCGCCAATGTTGGGAGAGAATACATCGTTCTCCAATCGATGTTAGTGAATGGCCTTCGTGTGGAAACTGGAAATAGCCTATAAAATCGTAAAAGTGCTGGAAAAAGTGTCAACTTGACAATAAAAGCGAGCGTAATGCGTGTAACAACGAGCGAAGGATTAAACAACAGTAAGAGAAGACCCCGAGCAGCAGATAGAGGGCTGGAGGTGCTTCTAAAGAGTACGCAACTTCGAGGCGCTAGTATACCAAGGCTGGTCAAGCACTACAAGCCATTGTCTCAAGCAGCTGACGCGTCTTGGCGTGGTGTACGTGGCCGGGGTCGGTAGAAGATCCACCTACACTCGGACTTCTCGACTTGCATGAGAAAGTCGGCAGCATTCGTATGGCTCTCATGGTTTGACGGCCGGTCGCTGGTCGGAAGCTCATGTTATTTGCGTACATGTACGTTCCGTTTCTGAAGAACATCCGCGGAGTATTCCAACAGCGGATCTCAGCTGGCTTCTGACCTCGAGCAACATCCTCGAGCTAAGAATGCGAGGCTGTCACAATGTTGGCGCTTCTAGACTCTGTCGACACAGCCACTGCAAGTCCAAGGAACGGAGATGAAGAATGGCGAAGATGGTGGACCTGTGATGTCGTCAATTTTATGGTGAGACTTCGGCGATTGACTGCCGAGAGATCCGCCGCCAGTCTGGCTGGAGGAAACCACAGCTCTGCTTCCTCCTGAACGAGCTGCAATGAGAACGTTCCCATCTTGAAAGTCGATTAAGTATGCCGGTGTCGCATTGTAGCCTCACTGATCATAGATGGAGGGGGGCTTCGTAGCAGAGCATCGCATTCGTTACTACCTTCGTTACCGCATGAGACAGAACATCATAGCCAGAATTGTTCGCAAAGTGGTATCATCAAGCAGTGCTCCAAGCACCCAACCCAAAGCGCCATCCATTACAGCATCAAACAACAGTAGAAGTACGCCTTCGCGACCAGTATGGCCATGTCCACTGACGCGTCATGTCTCGATCCCTTCATCGATGTCGTTCCTGCCAAAACAGGTCTCGGGTGCCTCGCTCTTTCGCATGCTTATCTAGACGCCCTCAGCGACATTGAACTTCGGATCCGCCTTATTGTGATGACTCGTGGTGCCATTGCGCCTTCGGCTCAACGACATGACCGCCAAAGCGGTAGTAATCGCGAACAGGACCCTAACATCCCACAACCATTAGCAAACATCCACGTCCATCGCATCCAACCTATACATACCACAAGAAAGCCCCAAACACCGTCGCAGCCTTAGCTGCACCACACACACTCCCGAAGCAAACACGATCACTCAAGAACACGGCCGCAGCAATGAAGCCCGCGAACCAGAAAATCATCGTGACTGCCTCGACGGCCGTAAATACGATTGGGTGATGTGCGCCTGTCTCGGAGAAGCGCCATGGGACGAGAATGAGGAAGATGAGTGCGAGGATGGTCCAGACGGCACAGAAGACGAGGAAGTTCACGCGGTGGGGCGAGTAGGCGTGCCAGTAGCCGGACCACCAGTTGACGACTAGAAGAAGGTGTTAGTAGGTTGCGACTTGCTGGAGGTGGTAAGGTTGGAGGAGCATGTACCGTATGCTGACAGTCCGAGGACGATGATGGCGAGAACGGCTTGTGCGACGCGAAGGCCGAGGACGAAGGGCCTGCTTTCCCAGATCGCCATGTTGGTGGTGGTGGTGTATGTCTCTCGGGGAGTGTACTTCGTCGATGTGGTCACTCGAGTAGCGAGTCTATCCTTGAGAGAGGCTCACAAGGAACGTCTCGACAAGTCAGTCTTTCGTCAAGTAGTAGTGCCCCAGAAGGCTGGAGGTGGATAGTAGGTAGGTTGGCTGTGGTATGTTGAATGATGCGGGGTGGGAGAGGAGAGCTGCTGGAATGTGCGACTGGAGTTGAATATAGAAGTGTCAATAACAGGGAAGATGCTGCAACACTTGTGTGAATGGCGTCGCGAGTCGCGTCGCGCCAGCAGGTCCTCTTTATTTGTGTCGTGTGCCATGCTTCGCCTCTCTTTGTCGCAAATACCTATGACGTGAACGCATGATACCTGGCATGCCTATACGATGCTGGGGCTGTCGCGGATGGGGCTTGTCTACGGGTACATGTAGGTGTATGGGTGTGTTGGTCTGGTGATGGTGCGTGAGTGGAGAAGGAAAGTTGGCAACCCTCTCGAGTGGCTCGATGTCGGCGCAGATCGCTTCATCAGGACGAAAGGCGGGTCGCGTTGCCGTCTAGAGTATCGTATCATCTGTACGTACCCATACCATCCTTCTACCACGAATGTCGGTGACTGAAGTGTTCCCTTTTGATACACAGAGCGCTTCAATCTCATGGCCAGAATACTTCATCAATCGCGACCATACACCTGTGCATTCGACCCTCTGCGACAAACACATCCACAAACATCACGACTACATGTACGAGCAACATCGAACAGGCGAAATCCACAGCCCACGTCATCGTCGACCTTGAACCTGCTGTGCTTCCCATGAACAGCTGAGAGCAAGCTGGGCGGTGCTCTCTATTCGACCACCGCCACAGATGTACACGCGTGCCCTGCCGTCTCGCCACGTGCGAATGCATAGATTCGCGGAGACAAACCACAGAAATGGCAGACGACAGACTGCGCAAACAAGATGGCATACCACGCCTGCACATTTTTGCATCATTCCTGATTGCAATGGCAAGCCCAAAAACACGTCCAGGAATGTTGGCACGACATACAGCTCTACCAAGCCGCAATGTTTGCTGGCTTGCTTTCTTCTGCAGTGTGATCCACATCATCTCTATATGCTTTGTATGCACATTATCAACAACAACAGCGCTTCTGTACAATCTAGATGGCCAATAGCGCCGTGCTATGCCAGCTGGAAGATTTCCCGTGCTTTCTCTCTTCCCAATATTTATCCAAACCATCCCCCTCTCTTCCATCCATCTCTTCCATCTAAAGCCTCGCCTTGACCGAACTCTCCGCCTCAACCTCCCTATACATCTCG
The DNA here is from genome assembly GCF_020509005.1 of Fulvia fulva. NCBI lineage: Eukaryota > Fungi > Ascomycota > Dothideomycetes > Mycosphaerellales > Mycosphaerellaceae > Fulvia > Fulvia fulva. Next base: position 1,801,131 of record NC_063013.1, read on the forward strand.
TCAATCACCTGTCGATACTTCTTCGCAGCCTGCGGGCGCTTTAGCTTGAGCCTGTCGCACACTTTCGTCAGCACAAGTACTAATCACAATCATCCCACCTTTCGATCAACTTACGTTGGAGTGAGCAACTCATTCTCAATGCTAAACGGCTCCAACATCAACCTCACAGCCCGGACGTTCTCATAACTATTGAACTTCGCCTTCTTGCCCACCTTACCCAACTCCCTCAGCACCGCCTTCTGGACCTTGCTCTCCCTCGCCGCAGCCTCGATGGCCTTGAGGTCGGTGGGATCGACTTTCTTACCGATAACCTTCTCGAGGAAACCAGCGAAGATGTCGGGCTGCACGCCGAAGATGGCGACGAGATTCGCCTGCGTACTATCACCGTGGACATACCCTTGAGCCAAGTACGGCAGGTTGCCCAGGTATACATTCTCGATCCGCTCGGGAGAAATGTACTCGCCCTGCGCCAGCTTGAGAACATTCTTGACGCGATCCACGATTTTAAAGCGGCCCAGTTCGTCAACGGTGCAGATATCGCCGGTGCGGAACCATCCGTCCTCGGTGAAGGCTTTCTTCGTCTCGGCGTCGTTCTTGTAGTACTCTTTGAAGACTGTGGGACCTCGGATGAGGAGCTCTCCGCGAGGGTGTGGCTTGTCGCTGGAGAGGTACTCCATATCTGGCACGTCCATGAGGCAGAGCTCGGTAGTTGGGGCGGCGGCACCGCAGTTGCCAGCGCTGAAGTCGCCTTCGAGCTGGGCGAGGGCGATGGCGTAGGTTTCGGTTAGACCGTAGCCTTGGAAGAAGTTGTTGGCGAAGACGACGCGGAGGAATTGCTGGAGGCTTGGGTCGATTGGTGCGGAACCGGAAATCATCGTTCGAGCGCGATCGAGACCGAGAGCACCGGCGACCTTCTTCGCCCAGATGCGGTCGTACAGGAAGTGTTTGTTCGTAGCCTTGCCGGCTGGCGCTTGTGTCAAGTTCGCCATCTTGGTATCCACAATTCTCCTTGACATTGCACCTCTTAGACCTGGAGCCTCAATGGTCTGCGTCTTGATCGCGCCGCCGAATCGGTTGAAGAGTCTGGGGACAGAGGTGAAAGCGGTGGGTCGCAGGAGCTTGAAGTCGTCTACGAGCTCGAGGATGTTACCGTGGAAGTAGCCGATTGCGCAGCCTGCCCAGAGGGAGGAGTGTTCTGTCACGCGCTGGAAGATGTGGGCGAGTGGGAGGTAGGAGCAGATCGTGTCGTTGTTCGTTTGACGGCAGATGCAGAGTGAAGCCGACGCTGCTGCTACTGCGTTGTAGTGCGTCAGGATCACGCCCTTGGGGTTGCCGGTGGTTCCAGAAGTGTAGTTGATCGTGACAGTGTCTTCGGGCCTGGGTGGGTGGTAGGGGCGTGGAGAGGACTCGCCGATCGCCTCGACAGTGCGCATCTCGTGGATCGTCACACCATGCTGCGCAGCGAGCTCGTTGAGCAGGTCCTTCTTCGACGTTCCCGGAAGCTCGCCATCGATCGCAATCGGGTCCAGCGAGACGATGATCTTCAACGAGGGACATCTCGGCGCAAGCTTCAGCAATGCCGGAATGTGTGATACCGAGCAGCAGACGGAGGTCAACTGCGCGTGGTTGATGATGTACTCCACCGCATCAGGACCGAGCGTGTCGTAGAGCGAGACGCTGTACAGCGACTGTGACTGGCAGGCCAAATCGGTAATCTGCCACTCAGGTCGGTTCTGGCACCAAATGCCAACACCGTACTGTCTGCCATGCACCCCCATCTGCTCGTGCACCGCTACAAGACCCACACCAAAGTTGGCCCTCCTCTTCTGGATCTGGCTGTAAGTCTCCCACACATAGTTGGCCCAAGTCTTAGTCTTTGGATCATAAGGCCTGTGACCTAAACACCTGTTGTTGGGCAATCTGTTCGCCGACTGCTCGAAGAACTCGTGCGCAGTAGTGATGGCCGGGTCCAGGGTGTAAAGCACCTCATCCTTTTGCCTCCAGTGCCTGTACACCGGGCTGCGACCTAGCTTTTGACTACCAGGCACGGAGATCGAGTACGGCGCGCCTGTTGGAGGCGGAGGGACGATCTTCTTCGCCTCGTCGAGCGCCAACATGCTCATCGTGATTGATCGTTTGACGTGGTCTGGCCCGGGCGCCGATCTCTATGTCGCACGCAGCTGGGGGGTCGTACAAGATGCGGGGAGCGTCACCGGTCAGGTGGTGAAGACGATGTCGTTTCCGCGTGTTGCCTGTAGATGCGTTTGTCAGTCAAACCGATCTCCTGGTCGCGGCCGCGTTCTCAACTCGCGATGCAGGCATTTCTACACCCGGTTGAGTTCGTCGTACCTGTGGAGCCTGTAGGGACCACGTTGTACAGTGCAGTGGTGAGGAGATGACAGAAACGGAAGATTGGTTGGGAGAAAGTGTAGACAAGAAAACAATCACTTGACCTCAGAGGAGAGCAGACCGGAGTGGCCGTCAGATCTTGCAGATGTTCGGTGAGTTGGCGATTCTGGTCAATCGCCGAGGCACATCACATCTGGTCAAACCCCCGTCTGCCATGCCGCGGCGATCCATGGGCCTCGTTCTTTATGCAAGCCCTTTAATGTTACAGTATGACCACCATCCTATCCTCGTCGCAAGACCTCTGTGAGTCTCGTACAAACGTGTCCTTCGTCTGCTGGGAGCAGACCCGGGATGCTTGATGACGGTCACCGCTGTAGGTTCATGGGAATTCACATGCTCGTCATGTCATCCACTGCAAATCCATTGGCGAAAAGCGCCCGGGGAACGTCCCGAGTGGGTCTCACATGTCCAGCGACTGGCAGACGTGGCACGGTGGCAGACTGCGCGTGCAGCTAGCATGTGGTGCCACGTGAGAGTTCTTTGTCGTTTATATAAACCGACGCTCATCTCGTTCATTGTCAACTGTGAAAGAGACACGCGATCGCCACGCAGCATCGTTCCTGAAACCGTCATACTTCAATCTCACAACCACGCTCTCGGCACCTTGCGCCATATAACGATCGAGGTTATTGATGAGAAATCATTCGATCCGTAGGGTTCATACAGCTGGGTATCAACGTCTTCGTGCTCGTGACACCACATCGGGTATTGGTCTAGCTAATTATTCCTCTCCCCAGCGAGTGCACCTAGACGACAGGCTTGGCGGGCGCATCGGTGTCGCCAGTCTTCTCGCCGTTGGATGGCGCTCCCTCGGACTGTGGTTTCGTGGCGGCGTTTTTGAAAGATTGCTCGAAGTCGGCAATGATGTCGTCGATGTGCTCAGTTCCGACAGAGATACGGATGAGGTCCTGGATTGAAAGTCAGTATATTCAAGCTTGCAGCGCAAGGCACGACAGTCTTACCTCGGTGACACCGCTGCCAATCTTCTCATCATCGGTCAGTTGTTCGTGCGTAGTGGTCCATGGATGAATAGCAAGAGTCTTCGAGTCACCGACGTTCGCAAGGTTGGAAATCAGCTTGAAGCCATCCACAACCTGGCTGCCAGCCGCACCTCCACCCTTCACACCAAAGGACAAGACACCGCCAAAGCCTCTGGGGAGGTACTTCTTCGCGAGCTCGTGGCTCCCGTGGCTCTTGAGACCCGGGTAGCTGACCCATGAGACGTGCTCGCTCTTCTCGAGCCACTCTGCAAGCTTGTGGGCGTTTGACGCGTGTCGCTCGCACCGCAAGCTCAAAGTCTCGATACCAATGATCAGCTGTTGTGCGGCGAACGGGTTGAGGGCGGCACCGTAGTCACGAAGGATCTCGACTCTCAGACGGATTGCAAACGTGATGGCGCCGAAGGTATCCCAGAACTTGAGGCCATGGTACCCATCTGAGGGCTCGGACATCTGTGGGAATCGCTTTCGTGCATCTGGAGTACCCCAATCGAACTTGCCAGAATCAACAACGATACCGCCAATAGTTGTGCCGTGACCGCCGATCCACTTGGTAGCGCTGTGCACGACGATGTCTGCACCGTGGTCGATTGGGCGAATGAAGTAGCCTCCGGCACCGAAAGTGTTGTCCACCACGACTGGAATGCCAGCCTCGTGCGCGACCTTGACAATAGCCTCGAGATCTGGGACATTGTACTTTGGGTTTCCGATCGACTCAACGTATACAGCCTTTGTCTTCTCATCGATGAGCTTCTTGAACTCTGCTGGGTCGTCGCCCTTGACGAATTTGGTAGTTATGCCGAGACGGGGCAGGGCAACCTTGAACTGGTTGTATGTGCCTCCGTAGAGGTTCGATGTCGAAATGATGTTGTCTCCGGCGTGTGCAAGTGCAGCAATGGTCATGAATTGAGCAGCCTGGCCTGATGCAGCGGCGACGGCGGCCACACCACCCTCAAGGGCTGCAATTCGCTTTTCGAGGACATCGACTGTGGGGTTCATGATACGGGAGTAAATGTTGCCAAACTCCCTGAGGCCGAACAGCCTCGCACCGTGGGCGGAGTCATTGAATGTGTAGGAAGTGGTCGCATAGATCGGGACAGCTCGAGACTTGGTCGCTGGGTCGGGTTCCTGACCTGTGTAGGGCAGTGTCGTCAGAGATGTCCGCAGTTTCTTCAAGGGACAATCTTCTCTTACCAGCGTGAAGTTGCAGTGTCTCGAACTTGGGAGCAATTTGGTCACCCATATTGTCGTTGTCTTCAATCCGATCCTTTAGCTGTTCCAGTCGTGAACCTGCCGTGGCGATGTAACCGTTCAGCACAGATTACGAAAATGAGTCTCACCTGGGGTATCAATGGAGGTAGAAAGGCGTGCGGTGCTCTGGGATTGATGATGTGGTTTTAGTCGTTCTGGCACAATTTCTTTGTGTTTTGCCCCGCTTGTGCCTTGCGCAGTCGGCTCGCAGAAGCTCTGTAATCTGGAGAGAGCTCCCCACCTGTGGTGAGCACGCCATTATTTAGCTCGATGCACTAGCCACATTCGTGATATTCGCCTTCGAACGACACCCTCACCAGGATGGACAAAGGGCTGGTCCATGTATGAACCTCTCAGACTCGGTATACTCCTGCGCGGGCGTTCGCTCATGCAGCTGTCCCTCTGCAGATCGTTCTGTAGACAGATCTGCGAGCCGTGTCTATGCCCTGCCGACCGTCCGACTATCCACTGTCGATACAAGCCCCGGTAATGTTGTTGTCAGTATTGCTTGTTTGCCATGGTGGTGTGGCTAGTCAAGAGCTGTATACCGCAGTTGCCGAGCCCCAATTCAATTTCCTCGACCGGCGGACGATACCTGTGATTTGTGAGGTAGGCCATGCGCCATAGTTCATCCCACTTCCTTCGTTGATGCAGTCCCTGGCTGTGACGATGGCAAAAGCATAGCGCCTGACGACTCAGCGATGTGGACTTTCGTAGTGCGCCGATCGTGGATGACATGGACCACCTGCCCAGCGCTTTCGTAATGCGTCTCACAAGTCACTGATACAGCCACGTCCTCTGCATTCGCTTCTGGGTCTGCCGAATCGTGTTGCACTTCCACCGTGGGTAGTGAACACACTCCAGCCCGGAGTGGTATCAGCAGCACCTTGAAGGACCACTCCTCGCCGTTCGAAGGAGTGAAGTGGCTGCGCCGCTTGCCGCCTAGTATCCAAGCATCAGAATCTACCCCAACGTCGCAGACGAACGCCGTCTTCGTCTCTTCTTCGCCCTGAAGGGTGAACGTGGGCACGCTTGGGAATATGTTCTTCGCGCTCCATTGGCTTGTGCTCCTGATACGAACGACCGCTTCCACGGGTTGCCCGAGCACAAGGATAGGTGGGCCCGCGGCCGGTACTTTGACTGACAGATCCAGGGAAGTCGCGAAGACCATGTCGAGGTTTGGCACGTCCACTGAAATGGTGATCGACTGAGTCTCAAGACTGTCGACTTCATCAGTGAAGATATCGACTGTTTGCCTGCTACTATGCCAGTGCTCAAGCCATGCAGTAAGCGGTCGCCGCACGGTCTCAGGTAGTGTATTGAGTATTTCTGCCCAGCCAATGGCCCCAAAGGAAGGTAAGTCCGACTCTCCTAGCAAAGCAGTCGTCTCCAAGTCGACAGCTTTGAGGAAGAGTCTCAGGCGTTGCGACAGTATAGGCTCGAGCAGACGAATGTATCTGCCGTGTTCACTGTCCTTCAAGTCGTTGACGAAGCTTCTCCTGATACATCCGAGAAGGAGCTCATCCGTAGGCTGATAGCGCACTACGAGAGAAAGTGCGGCGCCCTGCTTGAGGACGTTGCTTGCAATGGACTCTTTCCGCGTGATTTTGTACACGAGGCTCAGTGGCTGCGATCGAAATACTGTCAAAGGCAGAGGAAGAGCCGGCGGCGCCTCCACCGCGAAGACAGCCGAGCCATCCAGCATCGCCCCCAACACCGTGAAAGGCTTTGGTGTCGTAGTGCGAACGGTGAAGCTGGAGAACAGGCAATCCAGATGGAACATGTCGTTGACATCGACATCGAGAGGCAGCTCATTTGGGACAGTCAGCGACTTCAAGAAGGTGTGTGTTCCCCCTGCGGTGTGATAATCAATCTCCAAGCGCAAGGCAGCATCTCGGTTGGCATTTTCGACGGTATAAGGAATAGTGATCAATGCTGAGGTGGCGGCGCTTATCGAGCCCAGTGAGATCTGACCAGGCTTCGACGCTTCGGCCGTCAACAGCTCAACGCCTTGTGCCACGGCATCAGCGAGGTGTATCCTGAGACCCGCTGACGTCGGCCTCAGCTTTATGTCTAGGCTGCTGATATCATTCTCTGCAGAGTCGAGACGGATTTCGAAATGTCGTGGCTTGTCAACATGAATGTTCTTGGCACGTCTGAGGTCGGCATTGAAGGCTCGTGGCAAGGGATACAGGAAGACGAAAGGCGGCGCTCTCTCGTGCTCTCTGATGGTTACAGTCGGAGGGTTGGCTTCAGTGAATCCAAGCGCCGTAGGTTGTGGCGGTGGTCGTAGCTCTTCCACGAAGCAGAGCTTTTGCGTACGGAACATGATCTTATCGATCAGGTACGGACCGTGCGTTACTGCGTTAGCGACGAGCTCCACCTGGTTGAGACCAGGCTGAAGTATGACTGGCCCACGACTGCGAAGTAGGACTTCATGGGCTGCGTCTTCATGGTTGACCAAGCGAGTTGTGATCTCGCCTATCTCGCATTCGCCTCCGAGCACATGTTGTACACTGAAGTTGAGAGAGAAGCCATCGCCGTCGGCATGATGGATGACCTGTGTATCGAGCTTGACATTGCTGAAGAAATTTTGGAGGGGAGACACAACATCCTGCTGCAGTCCCTCTGTGGCAGACGCCAGGTCGGCAAACAGATCAGCCAGGTCGAGAGGAACGTCTTGAGCACTGCCGAGTCCAGCAACAGCTCGTGGGTGTAGCCGCGCCTGATCTTTATTGCGCACAGCAACTTTTGCAAGAATCGTGAGACCGTGCCGAACGTAATCCTCGGCACGCTGTAAGCTCTTGAGACATTGACAGTAGGCCTTCAACGCTTCGACCTCCGATAAGTTCCAGCCGTCGGTGGCCATCAAAGGAATGATGTGCTTGAAGCATGATGCGGCCTGCTCATAGTCCTTTTGCTGGCACTTAAGCAATGCGATGTCGCCTAGGAGGGTCTCCGCAGGCTTGCTCAGTGTAGCAGCGTAGTAGTGACGAATAGCGAAATTCGTCAACCGTTCGTACACGGCTTCAAAGCTATCCTTGTCGGACAAGGCGCTCTGTAGTGACGGGCTGAGGGCGTGCAAAGCATGGGCAACGTCACCCTTCGACGACAATTCCGCTTTCGCGTTCGTGTCTTTATCCTCCAGCTTTACACTCGACCTTTTACATATCCTCGACTGTTTTGCTCCAGACCACCCAGCGTGCCAGCCTTGCAGTCTCGCTAGCTGTTCAAGCATTTTACGACGCGTGACAATGAGCTCCGCTCGATATGTTGCAAGCTCCGCTTGACCAGGCAAGGCGTTTGGTTGCCCAGCTTCAACTCCAGTACTGGTTTGAGGTCGTGTCCTGCTATGGTCATCGGCCCTCATCGCCGTTGATGCAAGCTGTGATTCTTCTGGCTTGAGCTTATTCGTCGGAAGGCTTGAGGTCCTTTGAGGATGGACGTTGGCGCCCAGGCCCATGGTCAGTGTAGGACGACGAGTTTTGCCATTTGGTTGATCTGTTGCCTGTGCTGTGGTGATCGCCTCAAGCGCCGGGGCTGCGGTCTCATGAAGCACAAGACCTGCAACAGCCCATGTCCACGAAGAAACAATACTTTCCATCTCTACTCGGAGGTCAAAGTTGCTTTCGTGCTCAGCCCTAGGGACATGTTAGTGAAAATTCCTATGCTTCGCACTCCCACGTACCTAGCCAAGAGGTCCTGCCTCAGGGCTCTGGCTGCATTATGTATAAAATTTGACGCTCGCCAGCAAACCTCTGAGGTCAGGACAAGATCCTCTCCGCCCTCCTTGTCCGCGGTGGCATCAAGTTGTATCCGTATCGCACGCGCATTGGCCAGCCGCAGGATTAAGGCCTTCTGCCGCGAAAATAGATAGCATAAAAAGTCGAATGTCGAGATATTGCTTCGGACGATTCTCTCTCTGTAGTCTTTGCTGAAAAGCGATGCTGTGTCTTGTTTGTCGTTCGTAATATCATTATGCGTTCCATTCGTTGCGTTGGGAGGTGTACCAACGATTCGCTCTTTTATATCGTCGGTGTAGGCCGCAAAACTAGTCGCTGCCCCCTCAGTCTGACCAGCAGCAATGTCTCGCAGTACAACCTCCAATCCAAGGGACAACTCATCGTATATTGCCAATGCGTCTTCAACCAAGCCGATGCTTTCCAACGCTTTCGCTAGTCCTTCCTTGTGAATAAAAAAGGTGCAGAAGTTCCAGCCTGGCATGGAGCGACGCGTTTCTTGCTCGGCGATATCAGCTTCATACTGACGAACTCGTCGATCAAACGGTCCCAGGATCAGGTTCTTCAGCTTCCCCGTCCAGTCATTCCAGGTCTTCTGCTGCTCATCCGCATTCTCCTCGTGAGTCTCTGCAACAGCTGGGGTTGGCAGGAGGTCGGCAGGGGCTCGATCCTTGGGAATGCGTATCTGCGCGACTCGATCCACACCTCTCTTGCCAGTGTCGTTGAAATCTGCTCGGAGCCTGTCGAAGACGGTGCGGGTGCTTTTGCCAATGGTCAACTTGGCACCTGCTTTCCGCTCCTTGAGCTCGTCTGGATCTTTTGTGCCCTCTCGCCATCTTGGCTCGCTCGCAGCGACAGTGTCTGGCACTACCACGTGCAAAAGCATCCATTCGAAGGCATCGTGGTCTGTCTTTCCCACCGGCTGCGCATTCTCGCGTACCCAGTCGCGTATCTGTTTTCGAGCCGAGTCCTTGTAGTTCTCCTTGTCATCGCATCGTAGCACATAGATCTTCAGATATGGGCTCGTCCTGAAGCCTGGGATCTGGTGCTTCCTGGTCTTCACCGCATCTTTCTTCGCGTCACCGCCCCCACCCACGATATCGAAACTGTTGGGGCCATTGGAATCGTTTCGCGAGGTCGTGGGCCGCAGAGCAGCGACTGTCTCCTTGTCTGGCACAAAGTCGACGTGAAGCGACTTGATCTGCCTTAACGGACGGTTAAGAGATTGCCAATTGAGATTCCGTAGAGGTAATCGCTGGAGAATGTCACGCGAAACCAGTGGAAACACGCCGGAAGCATCATGATACTCGACTGTGGACTTACTTAGCGGTGTATGTATGAGGGCCTGCTGTTCACTGACCAGTGACTTTTGAGGAGCTGTCCATAGCCGCGCCGGTAACACTGTCTGCTCTTTCTCCTCATCGCGCTGGCGCTGTCAGTAACGCGACCACTCAAATTGCAATCGTGCGCAGGAGAGTGCAATGTAACATCATGGCGGTGTCGCAGAGACGATGCCATCGCTCGGAAACATGAGTTGTGGACAGTGAACGGAGCGCAGGCCGGCACATTGACCAATGGAGCTCTACAGCATTCCACTGAACTTCGCGACAGCCATCCTTTCTTGCGACACAACATCACACACACCGTCAAGATGCAGCCCACACTAGGTCTACGGTCCAATTTTGGCATGACAAGAGATGGCGTCAAGGGTCAACGTACGCAAGCTCACCTACACCACCCGTTTTGAGGCGCCGAAGGCTCAGAATGCCCATGGCTTCTGCTCCGGCCTCTCCAGACATTGACACTGACAGACCTGCACCAGACCCGTGGAGACAGCCGCAGACGGTAAAAGCTTACAAAAGTCCCTATGGACCACAGTACAAAAACACAGTCAACTTCGTCAGTCGTATGGACCAGCAGCATGGAGGATACACTGACACGGCCTAGTACGGCGTCAACGCGCAAGCCCTGGGAAGAGCAGGCATCGTCGCAGGTGCCTTTGGTGTCAGCGCCGGCGTGTTCGCCCTTTTCTTCTTCGATGGTGTCCCGCGCGTGCAGAAGGTACAGCATGAGATGGCGCTCCGAGGACCATCACCACTAACACGACTTCAGGATATCATCCAGAAGATCCCATTCGTCGGCAAGTTCTTCATCAACGAGATTCCTCCCGAAGACAACCCATTCTAGACGAGCCATGGAACCAGCCGGGACTTGCTATGGCATTTGTAAATAAGAGCGAGGACGCTGTACTACTTGATAGAACAAGGCAACGAAAAGAGATCAAATGAGCATGTAATGAACACCCAGAAGAGATACGAATGGTAGGTCGGGCACACAATGTCTTGAAGGCTAATTACACACCGCATCGCTACAGGCCCAGAAGTCTACAGCGAAGACAACCTCAATGAAGTCACCGCTGGAAGACATTGAATATCCACACCACGGAGTACCGCTAAACCCTCTCGACCCCCGGCACCCGAATATCAATCCGCTGCCACTTCTTCGTACTTCCAACCGATAGTCGCCGCACAGTTTCCAGCACATCCCTCGCGCGAACCCCACAGGACCGCACAACCTGCACCGCACGCACCTCTGTATACGAACTCCGCCGACCCCATGCGATAAGACCCCTCGACTTGGTGTAGTACACAGTCGCCTCAGCAAGCCTGCAAGGCGGCTGTGTCAGGTACATATCTAGCCAGGACTTCGTCGACTCAGGCTTCCCCCGGAACTGCGACGTTCGCATGCGGATGATGTCGCCCTCTGCCGGGAACACCGGGTTGAAGTGGACTAGACTGGAGGTCGAGGCCTTGGAGCTGGTTGTCGAGACTGGATTCTCCGAGGTGATACTACTGCCACAGAAAGATGCCGCTGGACTTTTGTGGTTGCAGACGAAGCTGGAGAGGTTATTGTTCGTGACTTTCTTGACTGGGACGAAGCCGAGGAATGTTTGCCGCCGGAGCTGAGGTGAGGTCTGGATTAGGTCGCGCCAGTGGATGGAGACTCTTTGGTTGAGCAAGACGTCGCGCATGGGAAGGTATTGGAGGATGCTTTCCAGCAGTTCGGACGGTAAGTCGTGGATTTGGGCCATGGTATTGCTTTTTGATGTCGTTCTCACAAGTCGATTGTCGAGCTCCGGTGTCTCGGTCGTATCTTCGACTCCTTTGCAGCGCTCTTGTGGCTATTGCTTTCCCGCTGCAGTACCCTCGTCGAGATCAACAGAAGCTGTAAGTTGTTCTGCTGACCAAATTCACGCTGATCGGATGAGGCGGCAATGGAAGCTCGGGAATTCGAATGTGCTCGAGATAGAGGATGACTACTTTTCTGCCCTTCTCAATTCTGCTATTGAACGTAACATATCAACTCGCAAGCGCGCGCCGTCCTCACTGCATGCTGCCTTCCTCGGTGGTGCCGAGTATTGCCAACGCTTGCCTAGGACGTTGCCGCGCCTGCCCAGCAGACTAGCAGACTAAGGTGAGTGCCACATGGACCATTGTGATATGGAGTATGGCGGCGAGCAGCCACGCTTTGGCCCTGCCATACCTCGAGACGTTGTGCTATACATTGGGAAAGTATGTAAACAGGGTATTGCGAATGCATGTCCAAGTTCTGCAGGGGTCTTCCTCCAACCCCACGGCAGCAGATGACGACGTGGGGCTCTGTTTTCAATGGCAGCTCACAGTCATGACCTTCTGCGGACAGCAACACTTCGTGACAGAGTGCACTCGAAACGCGATCTCGATTCTGACCTGCGTAGGGAGCTCCAAGCACCGTAGACGGCGTGAACATTGTCGAAGCGGCACGCGCTCACACGCTTCGACTCCGTAAGTGGTTGCTACGCCGCAATATTGCTTTCGCAACCATCAAAAGACATTCGAATCCTCGTATAGAGGGCGGGAACTCTGGGTCGTCTTTTATAATGTTCAAGAAGAAGCCTGCAATCAAGCCACTGGCACCTCTCCGATCCTCGGACCGCAGGAAGCTCGCCGATCAAATCATCAACGACTTCCAGCTTGACCGTGACACTGAGCGTGTCGTCCACGATACTCAGACGCCTGCACAGAAAGCAGAAGCAACGGCTGCGCGAACAAGCCTGCGAAACACACTACTGCCGGACAACCTCCAGTCAGCGCGATTCACCACCACCCATGGGCCTGAACTCAAGACAGCCAACGGAACAGTCTATGTGGGCAGTCAAGATGGCGAAGAGGCACGCATACTGTGGTTTCAGGTCGACGGACGGATGTACCCAACTGTGTACACACTGTGGAGGAATCCAGACATGGTGCCCCTACTACACACACCTGGCATTGTCGTCAAGAAGCTGCAAGGCGGCGCGGACCTCATGACACCTGGACTGGCTGGCGGACCACCGTTTCCACCAAATGCGAAGAAGGGAGCTATTGTCGCCGTAGCGAGTACAGACAACCCGTCGGTACCGGTTGCAGTTGGTGTATGCGAGATCGATGTCAGTGCGCTGGAAAGAGTACAAGGAGCAAAAGGACATGCCGTAGAGAATATGCACTGGGCCGGGGACGAGCTTTGGAATTACAGTACAGGCAGTAAGCCAGGACAGGAGCCGCCAGAGGAGATTGACGGGTGGGTGAAGGTACTCGAGGCTAGAGGTCTAGCAGAAAAGGTTCAAGAAATGTCACTCGACGCAGGCGAAGGAGAGGGAGGTGTGCCACTGGAAATTGGTAATGCAGAAGGCCACACAGCCGATGGAAAGGATGAGGCCAGTGCAGCGGAGAAGGAAGATGCGACACCGCTCACGCAGAAAGAGATCGATGATGCATTCCACAAGGCTTTCCTCTATGGAATCCACCACCACAAGACAACGAATCCGGACCAGAAGCACCACGGGTTGGTCTTTCCGCTTACCCAGTCTTTCACAATGTCGAATCTGGTACAACCATTCCTACCAGCCTTTACGCCAGAGCAGAGTCAGCAGCTGCAGATCAAGAAGACTTCATGGAAGAACATCAAGAAGTTCGTGAAGAGCTTCGACAAGGCAAAGATAATCAAGACAAAGGACAAAGATGGCAACGAGACTGTGATTCTGGATATCGACTTCAACGATGCAGCTATTGTCAACTTCAAGCCATATCGTCTGCCCAAGAAGGAGACTGTGGCCGGCACTTCGCAAGGGCGAGGCGAGACGCCCACGGACAAGATAGACACTGGAGATGACTCGATCGGCCAGAAGCTCCAAGTGATATCCTTTTTCAGACCAACGTCTAAGCTACAGCCCATCTTCGATGCCGGATCACCGAACAAGACGCTCTTCACACCGCCTGAGGTGCGTGAGCTGATCACAGCTTACATCGAGCAACAGCAATTAGTGCAGGAGAACAACAAGCGTCTAGTCAAACTCGACCCGACTCTCGCCAACTCGGTATTCGACGGCTCAGGGTCGCTAGACAAGGAAGTGCTGGCCAAAGGTAGCGTGCCTCGAGACGCCCTCATCGACCGCATCCTCCACAGCATGGCCAGCTCCTACGCCATCGTTCGGAACGGCACAGATCCTGGAAGCACAAAAGCGAAGAGCGGAGCGCCGCCGAAAGTGCACATCACACTCGAGACGAGAAGTGGCAACAAGACCGTTACGAAAGTGTCTGGACTGGAAGCATACTACATTAACCCTCGACCGCTGGCAGATGAGCTTCGTAAGGTATGTGCTGGATCGACGAGCGTAGAGGCGCTGGCTGGTGCTGCGAAGAAGACGGAGAAGCCCGTTATGGAAGTTCTGGTGCAAGGACCGCAGAGGGATGCCATTGTGAAAGCGTTGGAGGAGAGGGGTGTGGATAAGAAGTGGATTCAGGTTTTGGATAAGACGAAGGGGAAGAAGAGGTAGAGGTGTCATGAGATTCGCGATAACGTCGTCACTCACGAGTGTAGTCTCCTTCGAATGGTCAATCGATCTGACATATCTTATCATTCTTGAGTGGTAGAGACTAAGCTAATCCATACTCCGCCAACCATTCGCGCCGCATCCACCAGTACAGAGCATGCCTCGAGTAAAAGTCAGAAGAACAGCAAAAGGGATGCACGTCCCGCTAAGCAGATGCTAGGGTATCCAAAACGCAGACTGATTCTTGGTAGGTAAAGTCATAGTTGACACATCGCCAGGGGGTGAGCTGGCAATAGCAAGCTCATGCTTTGATAGAGGCTCCAGTGGGTGAGCTGCGGTGCATATCCATCCAGTGCGGTGTGCGCTTCCTGACAGGAGATGTCAAGCGTGCTCGCGCCATCACTGGACTGCGACTGCGACTGCGCTTGCCGTTTGAGTTGCGGTCGGAACAGGGTTTCTAACCTTGATAGCCGCCGTAGCCGCGTCCGAAAGGTGCTGCTTGAGGGAGACCTGGCTGTGGCATACCTGGCTGAGGCATGAAGCCGCCAGGAGTTTGACTGCCGTAGCTGCCAGCGCTCTGAGGTATCTGTCCAGGAGTGGCCCAGCTACCTGGAGGTGGCTGCATGGTGGTTGCCGACATTGGGTTCGTGAAGCTACCTGGCATTGGGTGCTGTCCGAACTGACCAGGGGTGGCAGCTTGTGGCGACATGGCAGGTGCACCTGGCTGACCGTATTGTGGGAAGAACGCCTGGGGAGTACCTGGAAAGACAGCGGATTGGGGAACAGCTGATTGAGGTGTCTGGGCTGGGTTGTATCCATCGAATTGGCCAGTTGGAGGACGGTCTTTGCCCCACTATCAACACATTAGTTCGGGTTCATCATAACAGCTGAAACGTTACTTACGCTGCACTTCAATGGTCGGCCGTTGACGTTGTAGCCACTGAGCTGGCAGATCGCGTTGGCCGCGTTCTCGTGCGTGTCCATCTTGATGAATGCGAAGCCGCGGTCGGACTGGAATCGTGTCTCAGTAACGTAGCCGAAGTTCTGGAACAGCGGAACAAGATCGTTCTGAGTCGTGTATGGCGTCAGGTTCCCGACGTAGCACGTAGTTTGCCATTGCGGAGTCTGGTTGACGACCATCTCGTAGGACTGCGTGCCTTGAGTAGGGAAAGTGTGGTGGCCGTATGGAGTGGTAGGAGTCATGCCCATCTGTGCCATGGCCTGTTGCTGAGAAAAGGATGGCTGACCCTTCTGGTTCGCCCAGTTGCAGCGAACGGCACGCGAACCGAGCCATTCTCCATCCATCGAGCTGAGCGCCTTCTCAGCCTCGCCGCGGTCGCGGTAAGCCACGAAACCATAGCCACGTGAGCGGCCTGTCTTCATGTCCCACATGACTCGAGCTTCTGAGACAGTGCCGAATGCCGAAAAAGCTTGCAGAAGAACTTCATCGTTGACTTCGTTGGAAAGATCGCCGACGAAGATGTGGAAGTGATTCGAAGTGTCCTCCTTGGTGTTGGTGTTTGACTGATATGCCCAGTTGACCCGAATCTCTTGCTGATGCACACGCCTCCCGTTAAGAGTCTGCATAGCTCTTTCCGCAGCACCTGGGTCGTCGTATTCCACGAAACCGTAGTTGTAACCTTTCGACTGGAACTGTAAGAAGTTAGCTTGGTCTGGTCTGTTTGTCACGATGCGATGCAGTGTGCGTGCTCAATTGTGCAAAGCAAACATCAGTCTGTAGTTATGTCACGAGACCATTGCTCTTGCCATTGGGAAGCTCCTGCCTGGTTGCATGGTCACATGCTCGGGTACTCACGTTCTTGTCTGGGATAATCTTGACATTCTGCACATGTCCAGTCGTCTCGAAGATCTGTTTGAGCACATCTTCCGTAACACGGGGGTCCAGTCCTCCCACATATAGTGCTCTCTTGTTCGGTTCGGGTGCAGCGCGTCTCACGTGGCCGCCAGCGCTGGTGGGCGACAGGATGCCGCTTAGGTCGATGTCGCCGACAGCAGTGGGTGTCGGGTTGGTGTTTTGTGGAATCGTGAGGGATGGAACCGGTGGCGGAGGCATGTGACCTTGGGAGCCGTTCTGGAACGCAGGCTGACCGGGCGCAACGCCAGCTGGAAGAGGAGGCAGCGAAGTGGCCGAAGAGGCTGTAAAGTCGGCCATAGCAGTGGAGAGTAGTAGTCTTGCAGATTACAAAGATAAGGAGGCAGATATGAGCAGAGAGATCCAAAGAGGAAATGCGATGAAGCCTGAGACTCAGCTGCGTGATGGATTAGGCGCCGGCTGGCTGACGGTCCTGCAAAGGGAAGAGGAACGCACAAAGAGACAACAAGCTGGTGAAGTCGCTTAGCTGGTATGTATCCGCGCGAGGAAGATGTGCGGCGCTGCTGCTGCTGCTGCTGCTGATGACACAGGGAGCCTATACCACCAGTACCACGTCCTGCGTGCTCGGCGCGGTGAGAGAGGGGGTGTTGGGTGGTGGGTCTTGGTCGCGGAGGACAAGAAGAGTCTGCGCCAAAGGTCGGAAATCGTTGCTTCAGGGGACAAAGCAGGTAAAGCCGAAATCGACGCTCCCGGAACAAATGAGACGGCAAAACGAGGAAGACAACGAGGAGGAAAACGAGGTCGCTGATGTCGAGAACTCAAGGTTCGGCTGGTGGAGTGGAGAGGTGGAGAGAAAGACAGTGCAGCCAGCAGAGCTCCTTCGAGGCTGGCCTGCGCGAAAGTGGAGGAACGGGAGGCTCCTCGTCCCTGCTTCGCTTGTCGGCTCCCGGCAGCAACCTTCCGCGCGGCGAGCTAGTCTAGCCACAAGTACAACAAGTAGACTATCGCTTTCGAGGGAACCTCCGCAGGAAGGAGCAGTTCATGCTTCGACATCGTCCGATCAATCGTGTCCGTGGCTTCACATCAATCACCCAAGACGTGCAGCAGTCCATGTTGTGCAGGATACATGTACCACGTGCGCAACAGGCTTCACCATCTCCACTCACCACACGGACATCACGCGACCAAACCCAGCTTCAGGGCAAGCACTACGGCACCTTCAGCCGACGCGAGGAACGACACAATACGATACACACATCAGGAGGCGGCCAGGACTTCGGAATAGCTGGACTTTTCAATATCCTGACGACCCAATATGGCCATCAACGCCGACCCGGCCAAGCTCTTCGAGCAACTGCAGAGCGATCTGAATCTTGTGGTATGTCGCATCGCCACTTTCCCATCCCCGACAACGCTAACATGACCAGCTTGAACAAACAGGAAGAATATTCGCTGCTATCAACAACAGCCCGAATGTGCCTCCAACTGCTCAAAGGAACAAGCTCAACCGCATTCTACCAGAGGCGGAACTCCGGTGGCACCATACCTTGGATCAGCTAGAAGTCGATGTGGTATGGATTGTACTGACATTCTTGTTGTGTAGCGACTGACTGTGGCATCAGCAATTGGCGTCGCTCACGATGCGCCGTGACTTAGCATTGCTTCGCGAGCGGTCCGGTGTGAAGCCTATGCAAGAAGACATCAAAGCACAGTCGCAGCAGGAGACTTCGCCACTCGCGCCAGAACCTGTGAGGGAGGATCCCATCGTGCCCACAGAGGATGTGAAGCAAGTCGATGTCGAAATGTCCAACACCGATATGCAGCCCACCACAGAGGACATTCCGATGCAGGACAGCACAGCGGAAGGACCTCAAGATACACATCCAGCGCCGTCTTTCGACGAACTGATCGCAGAAGGCCCAGCGCCAGATCCGCCGATGGAAGATACCAAGCCCAGCGTGGCAGCGCACACCCAACCCACAGCGGAATCTTTGGCAGGAGCCGATGCTAAGCCACCTCCGAGCGACCTCCAAGTAGACACAAAAGCAGCAGAAGGACTGAAGACTGTATCCAAGGACGAAGAAAAGGCTCCTGACACAGCCAACGACCTCGATTCCCTCTTCGGCGGACCCATCAGCGCCGAGCCTGGCGAAAGTACCGACTTCACCTTCGACCAGAATGGGGCCACCGACATAGACTTTGGCTCATTCGGCGCAAACTTCGACACAAATCCGACCGACAACGACGACATTGCGTCGCTACTACCCGGCCTGCAAGATTACGCCAACACACAGGACAACTCAGGCGCCGATGTCGACCTCAATGCTCTCTTCGGCACAACCGACTCGAACAATGGCATGGACCAGCAAGGAGCGGGAGAGCAGCGCGACACGACCTTTGATGATTTGCTGGACATGACAGACATGGCAGACTTTGGTGGCGGTATGGAAGGCGATGCGAACAACAACAACAACAACAACAACAACAACAACAACAACAACAACAACAACAACAACAACAACAACAACAACAACAACAACAACAACAACAACAACAACAATAACGAGGCTTTCGACTTTGATTCGTTGTTTGACTAGATATCCAAGCATTCCAAGCATGATTATGGATCGATGCTATGACTTTTCGTAAGAACAGCGCTGAAGAAACAACCATAGATGCATCACTTTCTCCTTCCACTTCATACCCTTATCCTGATTCGTGTCCAAGATAGCTTAGATGTCGAAAGTTTGTGGAGACAAGCTCTCCGATGCGGTAAGTGTTTGCGATGTTTGATGCGTCGTTACCGATGCCGTAGGTCACGTAAGTCATTCTGGGATGTCGTGAAGCTCAAGAGATGCGATAGCTTGCAATACTCAAGTCGTGCGACGTATCGCTGTCAACGATGGTCTTGCTTCCAGCACAGCAGCGTAGCGCTGATGTTGTTACTGAACAGCGCCGCGTAGCTGCAGCAAGATCGCAAAACTGTCGGAACAGCGTCTCAGCAGTATGGTACTCGTGTTCAGTTGAGAGTAGTAGCCTCCGGCAGATATGCAGCCGAAATCGGCTGGTGTCTGCGTGATTCGTCTTCTTTCGAGTCGTCGATGATGAGCATATCGCCCAACTCGTTGATGGCCTTGAGCTCCGGTAGCGGCTCTCGGGTGTAGCGTGGAGAGGTCATGATCTTCGAGAGCGGATCGGCATAGCACAATGGGAGATCGCCTTCGAAGGTCGCCGACTCCAGGCCGCGGATGCGCTTCAGCTCCCTCAAGCAGAGGTGCAGCTTATTGTCAGGGTAGTGCACGCTCGACAGGAAAGAAGGCTTCAAGGTGTCCTTGTACTCAAGTCGGAACCTCTTCAGGTAAGGACTGGTTGCCAGTGCGAGCGCAAAGGACCGCTCAATGGTGTAGACCCACTCCCAGCTCTCCATGCGGATGGTGATACTCTCGACGTTCTTCAGTGCCTGACGAGAGATGAGGCGTGTGAGCATCGGCACCTTCTCTTGGTCAGTGATACGATGGTCGCACGGAAGGAGGATGTTGAGGGGCTTCTTCCGGAGAGCTTGAAGAGCCTCGGCGGAGAACTGTTTGTTGAGTAGCAGAGCTGTCGGTGTGATGCGACGGCGAGGGTATGGGAAGCGGACAACATGATCGGGCCAATTAGCCATCGCGCGGATGATTGACTTGGAGATGTCTGGCCAGTCGACCGCCTGTTCGTAGATCAAGTCTCGAAGTTCCCGCGGGAGGTCTCCAAAGCCGATGGCAGGGTTCTGCATACGGTCCTGCATTGCACGAGCCTGGTCTGGTATGATGCCGATGAGCGTGACCTTCTTGACGTTGTGTACCCGGCGGAGAGAGTTGATCGCATCGCGCATTTGGTCACGAAAGCCGCAGTCGTGCCTAGTAGACACGCACTCCGTCATATGTTCCTGCAGACGGTCGTCGCCGAATCGGATGGTGAGGTTCTTGAGGTTGTGACCTTTTGCCAGTATTTTCCCCAGATCTTTCAGGAGGCGCATGTATCCGTTCCAGGACTCTGGAAGGATTCTGCCTTTGATGATAGGATGGCCATCGTCGGTGATGTGGATCGAGGAGATATGTCGGAGGAGATGCGGGCTGCAGAATGTCAGTGTATGTTTGTGTCGAAAGATCAATGCTCAACGTACCTCACGACCCTGGTCGTATCCCTAGCAGTGAGAAGGCCGTGGTGGAAAGTGATACCTCGCTTCATGAGCATGTACGAAGCTTCCGCGTAGATTTGTTTGTTCAGAACAAGAAGTGCCGGTGTACGCTTGTGTGGCAGAGGAGGCCCCTGCCCACGCCTTTCGGTTCTCGGCCTCATGAGGTATCCATGTAGCTCGTCGAAGTAGGCCTCGATACCGCCGTACCCGAGTACCAAGTCATAGATCATGTTGCGGATTTCAGCTGGGAGGTCGAGGAACTGCTTTGATATCAGAGTCTGTTCGAGTAGCTCGCAGAGGTCGGAAGCCATTACCGGAAGAATGCGTCGGACCAGCTTACACTGGTACCGAGTCACTCGTCTCTTTGTCTGCAGGAGTGTGGTTGAGGTCTGATGTTCCTTAAGTAATGTTAGTAACCTTCGTGAAGCACCAGAGCCGCCACGTACCATTGTGAAGCCTGATATTGTTGCACCTCCGAAGCGATGACAATAAGATGCACTGCTATTGTCGTCGAGGTAGAGCGCTGAATGGTGGGATTAGATGGCTAGATGCGAAGATGTGGTGATTGTTATTGTTGGTGTGATGCTCAATGGGGAGGTTGCCATTGTCGCCGTAGAAATATGCCTCTCGTCAATGGCACTAAATTAGCGCCACTTGCAAATGTGCAGAAGCTAGCCCGCAGCTATGTGTTTCAGAGTGAGTGAAGCAGAGGCAGTCGTGGGAAGGTGGCGAGTACGTCTAGGAGCGGGAAGTGCTGGGTCATGGCCTTTCGTTAACCATTTCGATCCGTACCATTATATCGTTCGACAGAGTGGCGAATCGTTTCTAACTCCACAGTAGACGTCTCTGACATCCTCGATAGCAACATTGTGCTGTCCACAGGCATTTGAGTGGGAATGGCAGTGAAGGCGATGGGTCGTGATGTCGTGATATCTTCAATGCCTTCCCGAAGCTTCACAATAGTGACTGCCCCGCCTGCCTCACTTTTAGCCTCAGCCGCGCTCACCGCCATTTGGGCTGTAGTGAATTCAAACATCTCGTCGACGTTGATCTCGTGAGCATCAAAGCTTCGCTGCTGCCTGTCGCCTCCGGTCTCGCGTGCACCAATCGCCAGTGTAACGTGTTTTCAACCACTCGTCGTAGACTCGCTTGGCTTCGGCAGGATCCTCGACCTTCAGCATGGTATCATATACCTCGAGCTGCTCCCAGAAGCCAGGATTTGGGTCTGCGACTCCGCGCCCTTCCTGAAGCTGTGAAAGTGCCTCGTCAGGAGACACGCCAAACTTCCACATAAGATAAGCACAGATGATAGTAGCCGATCTCGATTTGCCCATAGCACAATGAACAAACACCCTGCCACCAGCTTTGATCGCGGTGTCGATGAAGTTGTTTGTATCCGGAAAGCGCGCTACTATGTTCTCATTCGGATCGTCGTCTAACCGAACTTGCATGGTAGTATAGTCCTTGAAATGACCAGTCTCGTAGAGGTCGTAGTCGAGCACGGACAGGATGTGAGTGATTCTAGCGTCGCGGAACAAATCCTGGCGTTGGTACAATGCATGTAGGCCTCCAATGTAGAGGCCACCGGCTCTTGGAGCTTCGTCTACCCAACCCATGATATTCGGACTATGCTATCATCTGATCAATTCATGAAGAGGGCGTGGATGGGCGTAGAATTGTAGTTGATGACGAAGTGGTGAAAGGTCAGGGACGAGATGAAGTCAAAGCGGTCCGCGCCACGTGCCGAGGTTGCAGCGGCAGATCACACGGCTGTCATGTGTAAACATTGTGCGGTGAGCGCGACAAGGTGAAGTCGGTAAGTACTTATGCAGATGCTGTAGAGTGAAGGGAAAACCAGACTTAACCCACTGACGGTCCCCACAGCATACTACCGCTTGAGCGTCTTCTGCTTTTCGGCACTCTCGACAACCTTCTTCTTGACAGCCAGCCCTTTGCGGCCTCTGACACCGTCAACGTATCTTAGTGCGACATTCTCCTTATCAGCAAGCTCACCAAGATCTTCTAGCTCTTCCTCGGTGCGAGGCACCCAGTAAGGATCCTGATCGACTGCCTCATATCCTTCGAAGACTAGCTGCGGCTGTGCGAAGCCAGATGTGCGCTGCCTGATCTCATCGGAGAATCCGAAAGACATAGCAACCGGCAGCAAACACTGAATCGTGAAGTTCGTCGATGGTTCCAAAAGTGATTCGCTCACGATACGACCTCTTCTCCGGGTGATGACGGAGTAAACACGACCCAGCACTTCAGCCGATGCTTGAATCTCGCAGCTGTACATGGCAAGCAGGATACGCGGACTCCAATCAAGGAAACCTTGACGAACGGACTCTCGGACTGTGCGAATGATCTCGCCAGTAAGGCGACCAATGTTGGCGCTCACCTCATCCTCGCCGAGCTCTGTCTGTACATCTTCAAGGAACACGGCCACGCCTTGCATTGGCTCGTGGCATAGCGGACCTTGGTTAGTGGCAAGCTGGAAGCCGTAGGCGATCTTATCTGCCAGTGTTGAAGCATTGTCTCCCTCGTGGTCTGTAGGTTCCTCGTGTTCTTCTCGTAAGCTGAAATGATGTTAGTGATCATGATTGAAACAGGTGGTAATGGTGAACTCACAACTTGCCGCAGATACCAGCTCGTGTGGCATCAATCAGTATATTCGGTCCAACGCGACGTGGACCAAAGCTGGTGATCTTTTCGACAGCGTCCTTCCAGATTTCTCGATCAATTTTCTCCTCGGCGAAAGCGTCAGTCAGGCCTTGCTTGAACTCAGCCATACTCAGTTGCTGACCTCCCTCGTCGGATGTGTCTTCGGCGTCGACCTCTTGTTCGACTGGCTCTTCCGGCTGAGCGCCATTCTTCTCCGCGCCACCAGTCAAGCGTTCCTCTTCCTGTGCTTTGCGCTCGGAATACAGACGTTTGACAGCTCCCGTATGCTTGACTAGGAACTCGGTGACTGGCGCTGGCAAAGGACGAACACCAAGGCGTATAGTAACTTGCTTACTAGATGTGACACCGTCGATCCGACCTCGGCCAAGAGCAGGATCCTTTGGAGCATTTATCTCCTCTGCTTTGACAATACCCTCTCGATACGGCACGATCGCCTCACCAGCTTGTATGTCACACTTTGCGAATCTTTCTCTGAGATCTTTCAGACACCGCTCGAGGTGCAGCTCGCCTGCTGTCAAGATGACATGCTCGCCGCTCTCGAGCTGTTCATACGATACTGCGGGATCAGCTTGCTCCAGTAGACGCAAACCACGGACCATCTTGTCGAGATCTCCCGGGTTCGACGGCTCGAGAGCGACTCGCACGATGGGCGCGTTTGTGGAAATGGCTGAGGTGGATGACAAGTTTGGGGCGCCTTCGAGTCGCGATGAGATGGTACCGTTTTTGAGGATCGCACCTTGAAGACCAGCAATACCAACGATGTTACCTGCCGGAACCGAGTTGAGGCTCTCTAAGCTACGGCCCATCAGCAGATACAGCGCCGTGATGGTCACCTTCCTGGGCTGAGGATTGGCGTGTGGCCGTGCAGGAGAGAACTTCGGCGGTAGGACGTAGACCACATCACCAACGGTCAGCGTGCCAGACAACAGTCGTGCGAACCCGATCAAGTGCTCTGGATCGACATTCTCTTCGTTGGCATCACTAGCTTGGTCGAGATCGTCATCATCACCGATAGCAGCGCTGGTCAATGCATCTGCGATGGAGTCAACGCTGGCTTCACCATTCGTTTGTGCCCGTGCCTTGGCAATTTCAGCACGTTTCTTGCGGCCAAGTTCGCGAGCTTCTTCAGCAGTGAGCGCACCGCCACGTCGCTTGTTGGTCGGCAACTCGTTTTCTGGTATCGAGACCATTTTGCTCACGTACGCCACTGTAGGCTCCCCGATAGCTGCATTCGAGTGTGTCATGGCCTCTTTGATCTTCCCGTCGATATGTTCCGAACCTGGAGACTGCTCTAGCAGCGCGGGCATTCTGGCTTCTTGCGCTGCTTGTGGCGAGGGAAGCCCTTCCGTCACAGACACCAGGACAGCCGTCGAAACAGGGAGCCAAGCAGAGAATACAGCGCTGAGCAATGCTTTCGGATCGCGTGATCGCATAACGTGCGCAGGTATGTTGATGTTGAGACTCTTGACTATTTTCTCGAGTAGTGCCTGATCGCCCTTGTTGTTTGGACCGCCCAGAGTTGCTTCGTACACGGCCCAGATCTGCTCGAGCACGAGCTGCACGAACATAGGCTTCAGGTGACGTCCCTTGAGATGCTTAGGTCCCAAGATGCGCTTCGTCTTCGGGTCCAGGTAGAAGTCTCCCCATAGGACCTTCTCAAGTGCGTTCCTATTGATGCCGAGCTTCTTCGCGTATATGCCCGCGAATTGTCGTGGAGTGAAAGCCCAACCATCGACAGCTGAGCAAAAGATAACATTGTTCTTCTCGGGTTCGAAATATATGTCCTCATCATCTTTCTCCTCGTACTCAGCTGGTATGCTGGCTGTCACTATTCCTTCGTCATCTTGGGCAAGACTACCTTTTCGTGCGTTTGTGGAACCATTGGCGCTCTCTGCATCTTGGTCTTTCGCGGCCGATGCAGCGCTGACCTTTTCGTCGATACGTTCTCGCCACCGCAGGTCATCTTCCATGCGCTCACCTAAAGCAAAGCTGCCCATGACTGCATTGACCTGCTCAAGCAACTTGGAAAGATGAGTATATGCTTCGCCAGGACTTAGCTTTAGTTCTGTGATCAGACGATCCATCTTGTTGATCACTAGCAGCGGCTTCAGCTTCTCGGCCCATGTCTGACGTAGCACGGTTACGGTCTGAGAGCAAACACCTTCGACAGCATCTACAAGGACGATAGCACCATCACAAAGCCTTGAGGCGGTCGAGACCTCGGAGCTAAAGTCGATGTGGCCTGGAGAATCGATGAGGTTGATCAGATACTCCTTCTGCTCAGGTTCTGCTTCTGGCGCACTCCTTCGCAGCAACGAGAAGTAAAGGGAGATTGCAGACGATTCCATGGTGATACCGCGTAATTGCTCGTCCGGCCGCGAATCCAGGTAGCGGATCTTGCCGGCAAGTTTGGGTGAGATAATGCCATTTGTGGCAATCAGTGCGTCGGTCAGGGAGGTTTTGCCATGATCCTGGGATGGTCGTCAGCGCGGCGACAGCATCGAAAGGTGCAACAAACATACTACGTGGGCCAGAATGCAGATCTGTTACATGTTAGCTGCGGACCCATCAGTTTCAGGAGTGTGCCTTGGAGTCATCACTCACGTTGCGAATTCCTTGGCCTCGATTTTGCAGCTTCACCAGCCGCTCTGGAGGTATGACGGGCATTGTGAAAGAGGATGCAGCCGTGGCATGCAAGTTGGTGGTGAAGATTAAAAGTTGTTTGAAGGGAGAAGGTATGTCGTGAGACTTGAAGGTTGTTGCAAGGTTCGGAATGCGGAGACACGGGAGGCTGTCACGCTTTCCCAGCCTCGAACAGCAGTCAAGGACTCAAGGCCATCGGACCATTTATCTCGCATTCATAGCGTTTTCTTGCTGCTTGCATAATATCAGGCCACCGCCGCATATATGGTCGTGCTGTATCCATGTCTCGCGACACTACATGTATTCTTACCACGCTTCGCTGGCGGCTCTGTCCATTCACTGTTTGGCTGATCGCGACTTCTTCGCGCCGGTAGATCGATCTCAAACCTAGACCCCTCTGGCTCAACGTTCACCTTGCATTTTGGCAGTGTAGTGCCGAGTGCTTCATTGTGCCCGGCGGCGACAGGACATCTTCATGCGACGACGATGGCGGACGTAGCACCGCAAGGCCACCCACGACCGATCGTGCCACCGAATCTGCCTCCACCGAGTATCGCGATGCCGGGAGCGACGACCACGCCACTCCAGAATGCACGCATACACGGACTGACGTTGGACACCTTCTCGCCAGTGACACAGTCGGGCAGCTACGACTTCGACAGGATCATCAAACAGGGACAAGTCCTCAAGCGGACGCGAAAGACCAAGGTGTGTTTGGGATGAAACATTACATGGAGCGCGTTGAGCTAAGGAGATGCGTAGTCATGGAAGCCGATCTGGATCGTGCTAAGGCCCACCCTGCTGTCGATATACAGGGACAAGCAGGAGTCGAGGCTGCGGCATCAGATCAACTTGTCTGACCTCACAGCTGTTGCACGGCAGAAGGATCCGAAGCGCAAGGACAAGCACGTGTTTGCATTGTTCTCGCCCTCTCGCAACTTCCACCTGGAGGCATCTTCCGACAAGGATGCTCAAGAATGGGTCGAGCTCGTACGTCGAGAGGCACGCATGGACGAACAGGAAGAGGAGATGCATTTGGCCAGTCCCGGGGGTGGTAATGCTTCCTACCGGGGATTTGAGCGAAGCATTGATGCACATATCAGCCCGTCAGCAGATGAGCGAGCAGCGGGCTACAGCTCCTCCGACGCCGAAGCATTTGGACAGAGCCAGCCTCTGCCGCGACATCGAGACCGGACGAGCATGACCCACAGCAATCGAAGAGCTTCCCAAATGGAGTACTCGGGAGCAGAGCATGCATCGTACTCGGACTTCTCAGATTCAGCCCTGGGTGCAACAGCCCGCATGTCAGCTCTCTCGTTAGCCTACCCAGATGGCCGACCGTCTACGTCGAGCACGCAGCAACCTCACGTGGGCTCTGTATACGGCTCAGCGCCGCTGCGACCTTCGATGGGCGCCCGGAACGCTAGTCAGATGTCCGGTATTGGCATCATACTCGATGAAAAGAAGTCAACCACCACGGTCTCTGACGAAGAGCGCATTGTTTGCAACGGCTGGATATACCTCCTCAAATCGAGATCAGGCGTGCGACAGTGGAAGAAAGTTTGGATGGTTCTACGGCCGAAGCAACTCGCGCTCTACAAGAACGAGGAAGAGTATACCGCACAGCTTATCATACCGTTTTCTAACATTATCGATGCTGTTGAAGTCGACTCCCTATCAAAGACGAAGACCTCATGCATGCAAGTGCTCAGCGAGGAGAGGAACTACCGGTTCTGCGCTCTGGACGAGGAAAGCCTGACGAAATGGCTAGGCGCGTTCAAAAGCTTACTCTCGAAACGAAAGGCAAAGGCAACGGCGACAACATGAACTATCACGATTATACCCTTGTTTTACTGATCTTGGCCATTCGTTGTACATATCGACTGGAATTGATACCATTATATTGGATACAATGTTGTCCTTCACCGAGCATTGTGTGCACCATCTGCGTGCTGCCTGACGATGTGGCTTCACAGGCAAGAGGGTTCAGCATCTGGCCACAGTTCAGGCCTGCGACGCGTACTCAACCGATTGCGGCCAAGCATCAGCCTCGAGATATGCCGGGCAGAGGTGAGCACATTCTCCGATCGACCGGTGACTGAAAGTAAGGAACTGCTCGCGATTACTCAGAGACTTGAGGCGAAACGGACGGCGTTTGCGTTGGCGTTGCGGACGGCGGTTGGTATTGACCACGAGTGATGCTGGAACACGGGCCGCTGTTGAGGTTGAACTTGGCCGTCTTGATGGGTCAATCGCATAACGGGCATTGCTGGCCACAGGACCGCCTACGTGCATCCTCCAAGAAATATCACAGCTCGAGGTTGAATTCTTGGAAAGAGAGCTGTCACATGGATGCAGCTTGAACCTTGTTGGCTGGAAGGTGTAGAAAGCCTGTATAGACGCTCTGACAGTGTATTCCTTGAGACTTGGTCTGTCAAAACTTGTTCATGCCAGCGACGTGGTCTTGGTCTCAAGCAGGCGGACCTCGCAGCGAAACTGTCGATCAGTGCTAGCCAGGATGCCAGCTCGGTGGCTTGGTACGTGAAGTATATGCTTTGCGAGAATGAGGCGTGCCCATGCTTCATGGGCAAGAGTCGTTGTCGTTGCTTGTAGCAGGTCCGAGACTATTCGAG
Source organism: Fulvia fulva (assembly GCF_020509005.1). Lineage (NCBI taxonomy): Eukaryota > Fungi > Ascomycota > Dothideomycetes > Mycosphaerellales > Mycosphaerellaceae > Fulvia > Fulvia fulva. The sequence continues at coordinate 1,829,349 of NC_063013.1, forward strand.
TCGGAGCGGTCGACAAGCTGCTATAGTAGTCAACACAGGCAAAGTCGTTACATACTGAAGTGTGCAACACACGTTACAGCCAGAGATACGTGTACCCAGTCGTTCGCAACCACAGCATAACCTTGCACAAACCAGCGGCGTCGGGCTTGACGGTTTCGTCCGGCAGGCCGATCTTTGCACATCTCATCATCCTCAGTTCAGGAACAAGGTTCAAACAGTTTCTTTCATCCGATTACACAACAAGCATGCCCGGACACAATACGGGACGATGGCGGCCTTACTGTTGGTAGGTCATTCGAGGTCGCCTTCGGCTGTTCTGTGTCTCGTCGAGTCTTGATACAAAGCTGAAACAGTACTGGACCTGAGTAATGTCTAATCCGTGTCCGTGAGACTCCACGCCAGATTCAGTCGTAGTCAGAGCGTTACGCCGCTCTGGTCTAAGCACCTCTAGCTCTCATTCCCATTATGTTTTCTGGTGAAAGCAGTCCTGCATTGAGCTGACAACAGTTGGTCGGAGCATCTGGCCTGAGGGCAGCTTGAGAACGATCCCGGTGACAGCACTTCATAGACTGCTGCGCAAAGATGGACGCGTCGGAAGAGAAGGTAGCTCTGGAGAGGGGGACGATGTGGCAGCAGGAGACGACGCACAGTACCGGAGAGGATATGCTACAGCAAGAAGCGACAGACGCAGACATTCGCGTGAGCATGCCACCAGAAGATAGCCAACGAAACACATTGGTCGCGGACGACGAGAAGGATGTAATCGAGAAGGAGACAGGGACAGACACGACCGCTGCTGGAACTCCGGACCCGAAGCATTTAAGTGTCGACTTCGATACTGAAGGACGGAGGAAACGCGAATCCGTCGAGTCCAGGTTGTCAAGCGTACTACGAGACTCCTCCGTACTCTCAGAGAGTGACTTTGGCGAGCTGGATGAGCAGATTCGTCAGGCACGACTGAGGCAGGAGCAAGAACGGCCACAAAACAGTCGCGGACAGACAAGCGCATCTGGCGTGTCGACCCGGTCACAACGCAGCGGCAGGAGTATGCCACCTTTGCGGCGAAAGGAGACCAAACTTGCACAGAAGGAGGCGCATCCATGGCAGCACCTTGGAATAACACTAGGTCTGCCTATGATCGTGCTTTTCGACATTGTGGTGCCCATCATCATCTACTATGCCTGGTATAACAGCCGTGTTAGCGACTGGAAGAAAGAATGCAGACAGCAACATCCAGACCAGGACCCGTGCCCGATCCCAAAGCCCGAGTACGACAAGCACATTCTTGGCTACGCTATCATCTCCTTCGGCTTTGGAGAGCTTTGGATCCTGGTAGCTCGGATGTGGCGGCTCGTGCGAGAGCGGGAGATATGTGCGCCGCTGTTGTCTCGAAATGTCTGGGAGCTGGATGCAACCTCCTGGGTGTATGGAGTGGCCATGCTCATGGCCTTGATACCGTTCGTCATTGGCGCCGAGCTGGAGCTGCAGCATCTCTACCTCTACGCACCAACGTTCATAATGGGATTTCTCGGCATGCTAATGATAGTCACGACTTTCTTTCCCTTCACATTGCCAATTGGAATCAACTCGCAGGCGAGAGGGACCAAGCTTCGACCATTCATCTACTACGCAGCGGAGGACTTTGTCGCAGTAGATGGACTGCAAGACCGCGAGTTCCGGGTGCGGTTCAACGAACGTTACGAAACGAACAAGATGTTCCGGCGCTTCTTCCTCTACCTTACGCTCTGGTGGCTGTTGGGTGTCTTTGTGTACATCGGCTGCGTGTCGGCCGTGATATGGACGCTGGACTTCCATTACGCGTTTGGCTTGTCCCTGGGCGTGCTGTTCTCGTACATCACGATATGGGCAAGCGTGACGGCTGTCTGGGTCAACGTGGAGATGAAGCGGGAGCATACAGCTTACGAGAATGGCGAGATAGAAGCATAACATTGCTCAATAATGAAGCTAGAGCACGCCCCAATGGCGTACACTCGGCGTTTGCTCCGAGTCCGTACATGTATGCCTTGCGTATGACCAACACTTCTCCCAATCGTCGTCACTTGCAACACCTATCAAGGCTTTATCCTGGTGCAAAGTGGCCGCGAATAGCCTTTTAATGCCTAATCACGTGCCGAATGGTATCGTGACAGTCCCCGCGCGCGCCAGTCATCGGGCCTTGTTGTTCGAAAGTGTCCCTCACGACGTAATTCGGCCGCTGCTGTTGTGCTCCACCGCAGCACGAACATCAGCCGTTCCTTCTCACTCAACCATGCGCTGAACCAGGATAACACAACAACATGCAGGGGCAGAACATGTCCTTCAGGATCTTTCATCTTGCCTTCCCCAAGTGACTTTTAGGTCACCACCGCGCTGAGCAACACTGAACTATCTGATCGCCGCCGAGTGACATCGCAGCTCGCAGCAAAGTGGAGTCTGGTGACACAGATAAGGACGAGTGAACATATACGAAGGTACGTCTGGCACACCATACCCGCTCCAGAGGACATCATAGTCTCTGAGCTTGGTGTACATGTTATCATCAGCTCAACCACACCTTCGAGACAACCACCACGCTAAAACTGCTCACTGACTCGAAGCCATCTCTAGGTTGACGCGGGCACGTTGTATGACTCCACGTCTGAGAAGATTCTCTCCGCCTTAGCAGATTCTCACACACGACAGTCCAACATGTCCAAGTCCGAGTTCGTCGACTTGATTAAGCCCATTGGGGAGCGCATGGTCCACTACGACCCGACCAAGCCACCAAACGACCAACCCAAGAACGATGCCACCGACCCAACTCGAGCAGTCCCACAAGGCTTTATCGACGCCATGATCGTGCGCGAAGAAGTCTACGTGCAAGAGCAGAAAGTGCCACTGGAGAACGAGCTGGATGAGGACGATGCGCGTAGCTTTCACTGGATCGCATATGCCTCCATACCCGCAAAGGCAGTCGCGAACGGCAATGGCAGTGGCGAGAGGAGGTCGTCAAACACAAGCACAAAGATTGCCATCGGCACGATTCGCCTTGTCCCGCCACCACATGCAGCACACCCAGGCCATGAGCCTACAATCCAGCAGACCAACAGCAATGGCGAGAAGGAAGCATACATCAAGCTTGGTCGACTTTGCGTCATCAAGGAGTTCCGCAAAGCTGGCATCTCCAAGTTGCTGATTGAGACAGCTCTAGCGTATGCGAGGGAGAACCCGTACGAGGTCGGACCACATCTCGACCCAGCATCGATGGAGGCACTGAAGAAGGGTCTGGCGTTGAACTTCAAGGGTCTGGTCGTGATTCATGCACAGACTGGCGTAGCGAAGATCTGGAAGCGATATGGCTTTGAGGTGGATGAGGGTATGGGCAAGTGGGACGAGGAAGGCATCGAGCATATCGGCATGTGGAAGAGGATCGATGTTACTGATGGCAGAAGGAAGAGCAAGATCTGGTTGGCTACCAATCCGACTGGTCAGTAGAAGGGGTGACGTTGGAGGAGGAAGGTGCACAAAAGCATTGCTTGGAGTTTTGGGAATACCCTTGATAGAACTGCCTCGATATGCAGTATAAGCTGATTGAAATCCGATGTGTCTGCTTTTCATTCTATTGCATTGTGTCGTGTGTAGCAGATGCATTAGCGATGCAGGAGTGCTGAAAGCTTTGAAGTCCTCTTCCGCCTGGTGACGATGATTGCCACAACCCTGGACATAAATTATTAGCCTTCTGCATCCTTCAAGCCTCTATCCCCTCTCCCATATTACCTCATATTTACTTATCTCCTCACTTTGATGACTGGCGTTCTACTACCCGGCGGAAAGAAGATTTCTAGCACCGACTCCAAGGATCACGCTTGACCTCGCCGCCCCGGATAGCCGCCAAGTTTACGTACTTTTTTACAAGTTACATATATTAGCTGCACAGAATCGTTCCCACCAGTCAGCAATACTGTTAAGGCTCAGTGGTTAGTCCCATTCGATGTCCCAGGCATCCCAGCAACAGTTCGCTAACATCTCCCAGGTCTAGGGGTATGATGTGAGTACCAGCCAACATCAACGTATCACTCGTAACAGCGGCTAATCAATACCACAGTCTTGCTTTGGGTGCAACCAATCGGTCCAACCACGATGCAAGAGGTCTCGCGTTCGAATCTTGAGTCTACCAGTATGCTAGGTGCAGATCCATGGCTAATATCCATTCAGGCGGCTGAGCCCTTCATAAGAAGTTTCTTTTTTGCTCTTTTGTTTGTTCGGAGTGAAGTTGTGGGATGTGAGTGTGGACTAAGGTGTTGTGTGCGTCGGCAACAGGTCTCCGATCATTCATGTCACTGTTGAGGCGTGTAAGACGACATCTGACTCTCTTGGGGGTCAAACGAACATATCTGTGGAGCCATTGCACAACAAGTCTTGGCGGCGGCGAGCCCATTGCTTCTGGCCACGAGTAGAAGTTTGTTGCGCGTGGTGCACAGTCGCCCTACTCAATCAAGCATCGACTAATGTCACCTAGACAACAGTTACTTTCATTGGGCTGTGCACGACGTGCGACTGTGCACCACGCGCAACAAACTCTTAGGGTGCTCTCGTCTGATTTTGCCGTGTACATGGGACGAGAAGAAAGTAGCCGAGACGAGAAAATAGTTGGGTTGTCAAATATCGTTCATTCATAGCTGTATGTTAAAAGCTCTGTCGTACCACAAAACCACCGCTCGCTAAACGCTCATCATCGTATTGCTCATGCCAATAGCATGCTTCATGTCCTTCTGGGTAGGCCTGAGCGATGTTGGCGACGCAGTCTTGAGTACAGGCGTTGGCTGCGATGACTGTTTTGCAACAGTAGGATCCTCGTCATCGTAATCCGTGTCGGTGTCGGATTCTGAAACGACCGAATGCTCAGACGAAGTGACTAACGAAGGCGTCGCTGTGGACGAGGGTTTCCCTGGATACAAATCCCAATCGTCGGCACCATCTGCTGGGAGTGGTATTGCTGCGGCTTCCTCAACCACTTCTGCTGGGGCTGATGAAATTGTGGCATGAGGTAGGCCGGGCTCAGTAATACGCTCGTAGAAGAGCATGAAGACTCCGCCCTGATCGAGCACCTCCGTCTCCGTCACAGGCGATACATCCTCATCGCTCAACCTCCACCAGCTTTCCTTCCGTTTGTCATGTCCAAGGTCCTCATGTTCGTCTGCTGTCTCCAAGCTAGCGTGCCTTCTGTAGCAGATGTAATGGCCGTTCTCATGCCGCCCATAATGAGTTACCACGGCACTAAGCTGGTAGTGTGAAGATGCATCACCAATTGATAGCATCCACTCCTGCAGATCCAGCACGAAGGGAAACCGCACATTGGCGTAGTTCTTCCGCTGCGATCCTGTCATCGGGTCGAAAACGCTTCGATTGATGTGCACGACCAGAGACTGTGGCGCTCGACCAAGGACAAGCTCCTTCGTCTTCGTGCTGTTCACGAAAGCCTTTGGAAGGATGTGGCAGTCCTGCTTGAGAGTCTTGTCGGAAAAGTCGTCACTATCAAGTGCTTGTTCAATCGCCTGCAACCGCTCTGCAATCTGGCCACGGAGTTCAACGGGCAGCTGGAGCTGCTTCAGCTTCGCGGCCGCCGAAATTAGAGTGCAACTGCGACACTCCACGCCCTCGATGTCCTCACTCTTAGTGTACTCATCCAAGCATGCCTCAAGATCATATGTATTGTTCGAGCCAAGCGGAACCGTCAAGCAGTTGAAGGGGATCATGGAGTATCCTTCGGAGAAGCCGCATTTCGTGCAGGCTACTCGCTGCGCAACGAGGCCTTCCAACGGGTTTCTTGGAAGACCTGGCGTATGCGTATTTGTCTCCGCCTCGGCGCCTGAATCTTGCTCCCTTACGACAGTCTCCAGTCCGGGCTCGGTCTCTGTCGCTGCTACATTCTTCGCGGCTTCCTTGTCTAACTCGTCCATGATCTTGGAAAAGTACTCCTGTGCATCTTGCTGCTGCCAGCTACTCATACTCTTGAGCTTCGCGGGTGTCCAGATATGCTTTCCGTTGTTCGACGGATCCCGCAACTTCGCAATCGTCTCTTGCAGCGAAGCATTGGTCGTGCTACCACTTTCACCAATGCCAGGCTCGGACACTCGCAACCACGATCGCAGACTACCAAGAGAGCTGAGCGCTTGGAGGACGCTGTTCTGGTAGCACGAATTATCCCAGTTGCCCAATCCAGGAGGTACATCGCTCGTAACAGGTGCAGCAAACCCTCCCGTTACGGCAGAGCTCATCCTTCGTACGATTCCGCCACCCTCAACGCCAGGCAGCCTCTGCAAGATTGCATTCCCACCAATACCAAGCATCCTCCTCAAAGCATCGCCTTTGGCGGCATGTGTCTGCGAGAGCATGTCGTTTCTTCGCAGTTCCTGTCGGCGCGCCGAGTCCAGTAGTAATGGTGTCGGGATAATGTAGACCAAGGCATTCCAGAGCATCTCCAGAGGCGAGAGTATCTGGTAGTCCAAGTACTGAAGTGTGAAGTGCAGACCGAAGAGGAACAAGATGCCGCATGCAATTGTTGAAGCTGTGTCGAGGGATGGCGGGAGTCTCTCAAGTTGGATACGCGGGTCCATGACTTTGCGGTATGTTTTGTCGGGACATCTGCGTTTCTGGCGTCGAGAAGAACAGTGATGGTAATGTGCAGGGCGAAGTTTCGGTGGGTCCTCGAGCGTTGGATGTTTGTGTGAGAGACAAGGTTCTGGTGCAAGTGTGCTGCAGCCCTGAGGGTCATCAGATCTGCCGCTAACTTTACTTATCTCGAATTTATTATCGGAAAGTCGTCAACGATGAACACTCTGCTTTGCTCTACATTTCAAGCGACCCTCGTGCTAGTCGCAGTCGCTTGACATGGCGAAGACACCGAAAGTCAAGAAGAGAGGTATGCGACAACAGCTTCATTCGGTACACGTGCAATCAATTGACTTGCGACACAGAGATCAGCGTACATTCCCGCGCTGCCCGCCGCTCGTCTCCACCACCAAGAGACATTGCAGGCAAAAAGGCACCTGCCGAGGAGAGCGACTACACGCCATGGATGCATAATGCTCAAAACGCTGGGATCTCCAAGAAGGCCAAGCCAAAGAAGCTCACACACGCACAACGTCTACGCCAAGAACGAGCACAAGAGAAGGCCGATGCGATCGCGAGTAAGCTAGAGAAGAAGGTCGCAGACAGCAAGAAGAGCTCGAAGAACATACAGTCAAGGGCGGCCGACTGGGATGAGCTGAACGGCAAGCTGGAGGCTGTCGTAGAGGCGAAGAAGAAAGAGGGCAAGAAAGCATCTGGCAAGGACGGTGCCGATGTCATGCTGCCGGATCTGGAGCAACCTATACCTATCCGCAGTGCTGAGATGTCTGGTGCTGAGGAAGAAGAGGTGAAGCCAGCGCCAGCGCCAGCACGGGCTGCGAAAGAGGGAGTTCCAGCGTGGGCATCGATGCACGCTGAGCCTGGGGAGTTTCTTGACGATGTGCTATGAGGCCAGAGTGTTCCACCTGGCACTAACGACTGAATGAAATGTTGAGGCAGTACCTCTCCTGCATGGGAAAAAATGCTAGCACGCTGTCCAAGCACAGCGTTGCACAGAGACACGGCTGGACGTTTGCATGTAACGCAGTGCACAGCGTCTCCCAACAATGGCCGTACAACTCAACCATGCGAGGTCCCATCTATCCCTCGCACGAGCTGCAGGCACGCGAGTGACGCGACAGCGACGGTGACAGCGTTGGCACAGCGATATTCGTTGGTGTAGCGCGAAGAAGCATTGACTGGTGAGCGTTGTTGTCGATAGGTTGTACGGCTAGAGAACGTGCCGTACATAGCGGCGATTCGGCAGACACATCGTCTACGGGTACGACGGGGTTTTGCAGGATCCGGCTGCCGATAGCTATCACTCTCGCCACCCGAATATGGGTTCTGCAAAGAAGTTGACAATAGTTCCACTGCAGTACAGCCGAGATAGATTGATGTGTAGAAATGCAGTCGATGGGATCGGTGATGTGCTGCCTCAACTCAAGCATGCAATATGCCTCAATCACAAGTTATTACAATATCGCAGTGCAATCCCGGTCGCAGCGGCGCAGCCCTACTAGATAGTTTGAGCTCGACGGCAGGGCGTTGATCTCCCCCTGAGATGACATTGGGTTTCGTGCATCGCCGGCTGACCCACCGCAATCTTATTAGCTGTCAACGACCGCTGATCTACAGTGGCAGGCTAAAATCCTTGTAGTAGGATCGGGAGTCTCTCCTTCATCAGCGCAGCAACACCTTCTCTCCGCTGGGCGCTGCTGCTTCCTTGAAATTCGTGTCGGTTGTGCAACCGGGCTGCGAAGGTGATTGAGTTTGGACCTGGCGGCATCGAGAAGCTTATTACCATTCTGCGTCACTGTACCAAGACCAGACAGCGACAAGAGACAGCGGTACAACTTTGAGAGAGGGCATCCCCCTCGAAGGACTCGACAGCCGGAAGACTGCGGCAGGCATACGGGCATTGTCGGGCTGCGGCTGGAATGCGCTGAGTAATAGTAAGTCTTCTGACATTCTTGTCCTCCTGCCCGCTTCGCCAGCAGAGTGCGGTGGGAAGCAACCTTTTCACCTGGACCACCGACCATCGACCGAGGACAAACACCGGCGACACATCGCCATCGAGGACTCCAGTCGTTTGGGCACTGCGAAACAGTGAAACACAGCGCCCCAGCGGCGTGCACTCCCTCGCGTGCGGAACAGCAATCGGAGGGTGGCGGCAGGGACAAGCCGGCTGACATCACTTCCTTCTGTTTCTGTCTTAATCATCTGCTGCACACCTGCCGCTGGATCCTCGCGCGCCTTCTACACTGCCCACACCTGCTATACATCTCAGCCATTGCGACACGGCGACTCCATCTCCACGTGTGTGCCATCCGCGCCCTCACCAGCCGCGCACCTCTACCAATTTCCCTCCGCCAAACACCCATCGCCGACTTCTGGATCCCGCTGCACCCCATACCACAACACTGATACCACACGCTGTGCGCCCGCCGTGCCTGCAGCAGCAACATCATAGCATACCAGAACACCACTAATCATAATATTGCCGCACTACAGACGCCATGCCTGCAATCCGCGCGCTCAATCCCTTCGCCTCCTCGCCCGCCGCCTCTCCTGACACCACCACCCTTCTCTCGGAGAAGGAGCCCATCCGCATCGACGCCAGGGAATCTGTCCCCATCAAGCAAGCGCCTCGCTTCACCCGGCCCAGATTCAATCTGCCCTTTTCAGGCGCGCCCAAGACGCCAAGAGCACAGCCAACAGTAGACACACCACAGCAGCAGTCGAGATTGGAAGCTCCGCACGTTCTCGCTTTCAGGCCGCCCAGCCCACAGATACCCACGCTCAGCCTACCCACCATCAATCTGACGACTGCGACTGGCGAAAAGAGCAAAATGGAGAAGGCCGAGCCATTGACACTTTTCCAGCCACCTTCACCTGCTGAGGCACGGCGGATAGCTCGACAGCATGCTGCATTCGGGCCATTGGGCTCCAAGCAGCATCTCTACTCGTCCAGATTCGTGGGCACCGAGTTTCCAGAACCCATCGAGGATGAGCCGCCGTACTACTACCTGATCACAACCTACATTTCCTATCTGATTCTGATTATATTCGGCCACGTCCGAGACTTCTTCGGCAAGAGATTCAAGCCAGAACAATACAAGCAGCTTCGGGAGCACGATGGATATGCGCCACTCAACTCCGATTTCGACAACTTTTACATTCGACGACTCCAGCTGCGAATCAACGACTGCTTCAGACGACCAGTGACTGGCGTGCCAGGTCGCTTCATCACCCTTTTGGACCGCACGAGCGATGACTACAATCTCACATTCAAGCTTACTGGTACCACCACCCAAACACTGAACATGTCTTCTTACAACTACCTCGGTTTCGCACAATCTGAGGGCGAGTGTGCGGATGCTGCCGAAGCCAGTGTAAAGAAGTATGGAATCTCATTCTGCTCGCCAAGAGGCGATGTGGGCACATCAGAGCTCCATGTCGATGTCGAACGCCAGGTCGCCGAGTTCGTGGGCAAGGAAGCAGCTACCATCTACTCCATGGGTTTCGTGACAAACGCCACCATCTTCCCTGCTCTGGTCGGTAAGGGTTGCCTCTTGATCTCCGATCAGCTCAATCACTCCTCGATCCGATTCGGCGCGAGGCTCAGCGGTGCGGTAATCGACATGTTCAAGCACAACGATATGGACGCACTCGAGCACCTTCTCAGGGAACGAATCTCGCAAGGACAACCACGAACACACAGACCATGGCGGAAGATCCTGGTGGCCGTCGAGGGGCTTTACAGCATGGAAGGCACCCTGTGCAATCTCCCGGGTCTTATTGCGCTCAAGAAGAAGTACAAGTTCAACCTCTACGTCGATGAGGCACATTCGATTGGCGCCCTCGGCCCGCGTGGGCGTGGCGTTTGCGACTACTTCGGCATCGATACCAAGGACATTGATATTCTCATGGGCACCTTCACCAAGTCTTTCGGCGCAAACGGCGGGTACATTGCTGCAGACAAGTCCCTGGTCGATAAGATTCGAGTGAACAATGCTGGAACCATCTTCGGCGAGTGCCCTACCCCAGCAGTGTTGAGCCAGATCAGCTCGAGTTTGAGAATCATCGCTGGTGATCTCGCGCCTGGTCAAGGCGAAGAGCGACTACAACGTCTTGCATTCAACAGCCGTTACCTCCGACTTGGACTCAAGAGGCTAGGTTTCATTGTCTACGGTCACGACGACAGTCCCATCATTCCGGTTCTTCTCTACCACCCAGCCAAGATTCCAGCCTTCTCCCATGAGATGCTGAAGCGCAAGATCGCTGTGGTGGTGGTCGGATACCCTGCAACACCTCTGATCTCGTCACGAGCACGATTTTGTGTTTCGGCTGCGCACACCAAGGATGACCTTGATCGATTACTCGCTGCATGCGACCAGGCCGGAGACATTCTGCAACTCAAATTCAGTTCCGGCATCGCTGGCGGCCAGGAGCCGATCCCCGATGGTCTTACGAACAAGGAAGAGGTTGAGATCCGTTCCTGTCTAGAGGCGGGTGGCAAGCCTGCAGCGACACCCCCGCGGTGGAAGCTATCAGATGTCGTGCGACGAGGTGTACAAGACGTCAAGAAGCCACTCTGCTAGTGCAAGTTCTCGCGAGCAGCAACGAGCATGTTTATGATACCAACGCAAAAAGAACGAAAACCACTAGATACCCCGCCTGCACACATCGAAGGCGAGGCAAACCGCGCCGCAGCATGGCCATATTTGAAGTTCTATGGAGGGACATGGACATGTCACCAGGGACAATCACCAGAAATCGACCTGCGCCGGCCGATAGGTCGACCGAATCACTTTTGTTTCAGCCAGCATTGCAGCATTTTCAGCGACGCAGCGCTTAAAGCATACGATGAGAATCATTGTGAGATGGGATGTGTCCCTATTATTAATGTCTATAGATTCTGTTATGGTAGATGACGTGGGAGGGTGATAGCATGTAGGGAGGGTATGGGATGGAATCATGGATGGGGAAGATAGTGAGTTGATAGTGGAATGGAAGTCTCGGAAGAGTACTATTACCACCCGATGAAATCCTATGTGTTCATTGTCGTTACTCGTTACAGGCGTGATATGGTCAAGTCGTCCTCCCAGCTATTGTACAGGCCTCTCAGAACCAACTGTTCTGCCTTTTGCCAACACCGACCCTTTCCCTTCGATCATCGTAGTACTGTCCGCCATCAGCACCTCAACCGGAGTCCCTGCGGCTCACCATCGACTCCCTCCTCGACCGCCTCCTGTCGCCCTCAAACCCTCTGTCGCGCCCGCGATTATAGTTTGCAAAGTCGTAGTCCTCACTCGGATACTGTGGCAGCGCCCTCTGCTGGACTCTCTCCGCCACAGGGGCGTTGGGGTAATCATTCCATGTGTTCGAGTGGTGCAGCACCGGCCTCCCAGCACGAGACACTCGTGAGTAGTTGATGGCGCGAGGTCGACTGCCATTACCATTGAAGCTGTCTCGACGTCGTGGGTCCTCATTGTAGCTCACACGATGTTGGCGATCTCGATTGGTATACGGCTCAACCACCACATCGCTTTCGTAGCGACGCTGCTGGCGTGGATATGCCGAGTCATAGCGCTCGCCGTCACGACGGTAGGACTTGCGTCCGCCCAGTGTGCCATTCGGTTCGCGGACGGACATTGGTGGGGAGGAGGGTGGTGTGGAGAAACCTCCTGATTGACCACTCCAGTATTCGTTCTCGCGGTAGGAGTCTTCTGAGGAAGAGCGATTGTCGCGGATGTTCCAGGTGTCCACCTTGTTGATGACTTGCTCGAGTCTGTCGCCGATGTTGTCGACTTTGCGTTCCACGCGGGAGTCGAGTTTGGAGTCGCGAGAGTTGCGACGTTCTCGCGAGCGGCTGCGGCGTTGATCTGGAGTTCTGTTGCGGGTCTGGAATTGAGAGTTGCGGCGCTGAGGGTCGAATGTGGGTGGAATATCAAAGGCTTCTGGGATGTTGAATTGTGGTTCCGGCTGGAATGGGTGGCCTTCGAAAGGAGCAGGACCGTGGTGATGGTCGTAGTGCATGGGCTGCTGCTGGTGATGGTGTGGTGGCAGGGGTTGGTGATCAACATGGATAGCACCATGAGGTAGGCCTTGAGGCGGACCTTGAGGCGGCCCAAAGTCCTGTCGGTGTTGGGGCTGATCATGTCTTTGAAGTGGAGGTGGAGGTGGAGGAGGGAAGTCGCCACCCATTCCCAGGTTGGCGAAAGGATCTGGCATACCACCACTCAATGGCATGCCCATAACGTCGTGGTGTCCGAGATCGCCATTCTTCTGCTTGCTGTTCTTGTTTTGATCTTTCTTCTTCGGAAGCGGCTGGTTAAGGTCAATGATCTCCGTGTACTGGTAGCTTGCAGGTCCGCTTGCGGTGATCTTCTGACCTGACTTTGTAATATTACGATCTTGACGTTTCAGGACGACGAGAAGCTTCTTGCAGACGATAGTAGTCCTTCGCCAGGTAGACTCGGCTTTGGTGTAACGCCGAACACATTCCAGTACCCACTCGGCGTTTTTGTCCTTCTCCTCAAGCTGTCTGGTCTCGATGAGTCGTGTGATGACGCCCTGTTGATCAGCACTCAGGCCTGCATAGGTCGTCATGGGTCCCATCCGGCTCTCTTCACGAACTTTTCTGCTGATGTCGGCGAACTTCTCATTGCTGAAGGGCATCATACGGCGACCAACCCGAGACCAGCTTGATTTCTCTCCAGGTCGCGCCTCGAGCTTCTCCAGCATGTGGCCCTCATAGTCGACCTCGACGGGGCCAGACTTCTTGCTATTGTCGTTCTTGTTGGCCTTCTTGGCGTCGTTGTTGGCCATTCTTGGCCCTGAGTCCAGTCGACCACCGGGAAGTAAGTCGTCGTCGGACCAGCTGCCTACGTCGAATTGAAGCATCGGATCGTTATGACCTGGAAATCCTGGTTGTGGTGGCATTGGCGCGTGCGGTGGATGACTCATGCTAGAGCTGACCACGATGTCCGGAGGCAGATCGTCGACAGACTAGGTCAGTTGGACAGCCTTCTCGTACAGAAAGGGTGGCTGTTCGCCTTGATAAGTGACGAGAGGCTCAATGAGCAAGGCAATGAAAGTGGAAGAGATGAAAGAGGGTTCGCAAGGGAAGTTATGATATCGACTGCTTTACGAGAGTTGGGAGTTTTGTGGTTGCCTTCGAAGATGTATACATCCGTTGCCCGTGTGCATGAGCGTTCCACGGATGGCTGCAGGTCGCATAGCCGAGCTTTCGAGCGTGTGATCCGATACTGCTGCATCGTGTGAGCTGAAGACAAGGTCATGAAACTTGATCGCGATGATGATTGCAAATCCCATCGCGAGGCCGCCTTGCTATCTTGCATGGGGCGTATGCCTTAGTGCCTGGCGTTGCCAGGTGAGATCCTAAGGCTACGCGAACCGCAGGCAACCGACGCGTCAAGAAGGCAACACCTACAAGCTCATGTTAGCTCGACAAGCCATTGTGGAACCCCGCGCATGGCAGTGCACTCAGCCTCAAAAACAATGACTGAAAGATAGCATTGTGTCCAAAGCAGAAGTACCTCGCCGTCAGAACAGTCTGGCCAGCGTGCCGCGACCATTGGAAGGTGAACCAATCGCAGTATCGTTAGCGAGCGGCTCGCTGACCGGAAACCTCTGTTTGGCCATGAGCTCCTTGCAGACTGGACTCACGCATTGTTGTTCCGCCCGGTTGACACCCTCCTGAACACATCATGCGTTTGCCTCGAAAAACGCTGTCTCACATAGTGCATTGAATCTTTTTGCGCTGGCCAAGACTCACAAGGAATGCAGTCAAGATAAGCTGTGCCCCTGGCGCGCACGCGGCTACTTAACGTGAACCATGAGATCTCCCAGGTTTTTGTGAGCATGGCCTATAGCACCTTGGTGGAGTACTGCTAATGCAAACACGACTGCCCAAGGGCTGCCGGCTTCATTGCTGCACGTCAGGTGGAAGTTGGCCGAGAGGTCGAAGAAGCGCTGCACACCGTGAGAATGGATGGCGATGGAAGGAGACCCCCGCTTGCTTCGCTGGCATGCTGCAAGCCATGCAGTAGACAGATAACGGCGCGGGCTCAGAGCCTCTCGGCTGACGCAAGCCGTTGGGTTTGTGAAGCTGCAAGAGGGCGAAGTGCTAGGCAGTGCAGTCAGTACCATGTTGCTGGGATCAGAGGAACCTCAGGCGGAACTGTAAAAGTCGTTTAGGCAGCTTCGATAACCCAAGGAGTTGGTGATTCGCGTAGGCGGAGACCGACGCAAGCTCCACAAGATTTCTTGAGATGCTCTCTGCAAGCCGGTGGTCTGGTCCCTCGGTCGCGACATGGTGACAGATGCTCGTTAGGCGTTCCGCTGGCCCTCGACGCATCGAATCGTCCAAATGTCTTCGTCAGACCCGATCCTGATCCTGCCGCTGGGCTACTGGGAGCCGAAGCATCGACCATGCTTTCAAGTGCTCTAGCCAGCATCTGATACCGTGCCGCGAGCCTGCACTACTTCATACGACAGTCATCCCGCAACATCGCTTTGTGACTGTGAGATCGACATGAAGACTGCGGCGTCCAGTGAGTACGTCGAGGTAGCACCCTCAGTAGCGAAGGAGATTGAAGCGCCCTCTGCGAGTTTCAGTTCTCGCATGCCGTAATTGTTGAGCACCAAGCTCGCTTGCGAGATTGCACTTCCCCAGCATTGCACACTCGCCTACTGCGCCTGGTATCCACTCGTCGTTTCGAGGGTTGCTCCGTCGTCAGGACCTCCGAACGCCTGAGGTCTCAAACATGGTAGGACAGGTGCAACTTCCATCGAGCACAAAAGGCGCAGACCAGTTCACGGCAGTCTCGGCAGTGGCGTTTGTGTGTGCAATGGAGCCTCAGTCGTGGAGCATTGCATTCAGCAAACACCAAGACCTGTGATGCTTAGCCGCTGTTGCTGGTGCATTGAGCTCCGAACAGAACAATTGGACGCGCTACCTCATCGAAGCCGGATCTGAACACGCAGCGATGGAATCCGAGCAGCAGAAAGCGATCGACTGCCACTTGAAGGAACTGGCCCATACCATGGCGGAGGCGATCAATTCGAGAGACTCCTCCTTCAGATCCCCAGCGTGGTCGCATGTCTCGTCAGATTTCGTCGCCGAGCCGGGCTTCTCAGAGTGGCCCAGGAGGACGACCAGCCTGGCCGAGTTCCTGTCCCGTTTCATAAGGCACACCGAGGCGCATCCTGAGTACAGCATGCGACTCACAGATGTGTCGACGCGGGTGAATGAAACGACTGGACGCGCATACGTTTGGGTGAGCCTGGACGCCATGGGCTTGCCGCCAGGAACGAGCCGACCCAACGTCGGGACTTTGGACTTTATGTTTGGTGGCCATGGCTGGATCTGCGTGAAGTGGCAGTGCTTTCCTGGCCACTTCGTCGACGTCGGCCTCTGAACAAGTGTTGATGTACAATGTACAATGCACAATGTACAGGACAGAGCAGACACGCGTAACCAACCGCAAATACGCTGACTAAGCGACGCGGCCACGCCTTCCTCAACTCATCCCACCATCGACATCAACATCAACATCGTTACATGTAGTTACCACCACCAGTGAAACTTCTCTCGAGTCCCGACATAGCGACACGATGGCCACGCCAGCTGCAGCAACGCTGCCTGCGGTCAATGCCTTCCCGGCGCCTTTCCCAGCACCCTCCAAATCAGCAGCTGGAGAAATCAACGGCACGCACACCGAAGTCACATCAATCGCCTTCACAGACAAATTCGTCATTACCATTTCGCAGGCCGGCAAACTCGCTCACTGGGTTCACGTCCCAATCGCCGCCGCTTCAGCAGATCCGATGAATCCTGGAATCATGTCGACATCATCCTCGGAGAACAACTTGCTGCCAATGAGCCACCTGACAGCGACTACCGTGCTGGGTGGCACGAAACGCGAGGATGAAGTGGTTGGACAGACGCTGGCTACGACCATTGCGAGCGCTATCTTGATGGCATCACCTAGCGAGGAACGACTCCTTGTGGTTGGTCTGGGCCTCAATGATGCTGCTGGCCATTTCACCGGCAGAGCACAGTTTGATGAGGCTGTGGGATTGGTGCTTGAAGTGCTGTGAGCTGACTCTCGGCAACCGAAATGTCGCCTTCACGGTCAGCCTGCGTGACTTGTCCCACAGCTATGCATTGGCCGCACGAAGCGCTTCACTGCCGGTGACCCGCCTCCTACTGCCAGGCTGGACAAATCGCTGGCCAACGGGTTCCAACCTACTATATAGTGGGAAACAGACGTCAGGATGTTCAGTTGTGACGCCTGGGCAAACGGCACCAGGCTTCGCACACGAAGGCGGGCATGACCCGTGTCATCAGGTACGCAGACGACCGACATGGTAGTCCTTGTCACGGGTCTCAATGCAGACGAATGGCGAAACAGTCGCGCTGTATCTGCATGGGCCTCGCGGGATAGCGAGTCCATCTCACTGCAGGTTTCGATACAGGACGGGAAAGTCCCAAGAAAGGGAAACGATCACAAGAATCGGTCGACAAGCAGTCCTGGCTAAGGACTGTATTCCATCATCCAATACTGGTTTTCTGCTACTGTTCCATGTATCCCTCGCAATGCCATTCCCCGTTCGTCTTCACCACTCCTAGCATGCGGGCTGATGCTTCTCCATGCCTCTAGGCGACACCTGTCGAGCCGGTCTCCTTCACGACGAAGTTGGGCTTCTGTAACTTCGCGTGTTCACCTGTGGCGGCATATACCTTCTTCTCGCCCGTGTATCGGTACACGGCACCATGATTCGGCTTCTGCACCTCGTACTCAAGCTTGAGCTGATTCGTGGCCTTGACGATGTAGGCTTTGATTCTCTGGGTATCACTGATTTTGCCGCAGTCGACGTAGTCTTTGGCGTCATTCACGTTACCGGAGCATTTCACTGGCTTCTTGACAGGCGGATGGTCGGGCCCAGATCCTTGCACAGCAACGTTGAAGCTCCAATCACAGCCAACTGTGCATCCAAAGACGAAGTTCGTAATTGTGAATTGGTTTGGTTTCGGCCCGGCTAGCTCCGATGGTACAGCTGCAGCAAGTGCTGCGCCGGCGAGGATGAGATAGTTGGTGAAGAGCATTGTGATGAGGCCGAAAGCTGGTAGTTGAGCTGTTGATCGATGTCCTGTTGTTTTAATGACTGGTTCGAGAAAGAGGATGTGGGCGCTGCGGTCTTGGGCGGAGCAGAACGCTCCATTTTATCTACAGCGTCTTCGAGCAGCCGAAATACATTTTACATCCCGGCGGACCGATCATCCTGGCAAAATCCAGGTATAGAGCCAATAAGCCAACATCGATCTGGCGGCAGCTAAAAGCGCATTTTACTCGGCTGCATGAAGACGCTGTATGCCTACTGAGTTAATTCGCAATGAATAGCGAACGCAAGGTATCGTTGCAAATACGAGCGGCTTCGGGCTTGTGGGCCTAGAATCATCCCTTCGCACCTTTTGTCGGTCCAAGTCAGTGCGGAGGCCCCGTCTAAGTTTTGAACGTTGCTTGACAACGACAGAGTCTGACTGGCACGACTGGTTCGGTCTGTCGCGGCATGGCTTGCACAGGCAATTTTGTGAACGTAATCCAGCTTAAAGCCCTGTAAGCAGGGTGAATAGGTTTGTCAACGGAAATGCAAAGGGATAACTTGGAGTCGATTACGAGGCCACAAGCTTCGCCGCACCCCAGCAATCGCCGCACCCCAGTGACTTTTTATCATCAACACCACCAATATTGCTCATATCAACTTGACTGTTTTCCCAATGTGTTCGCAGCTATCTGTTTCCATATTGTGCATACTCATATCGCGTAAAAACACGTTGTGTTGCCGAGAAGTTGGTGTTGACGCTTCGGCATGGGATTTTGGTGAGAGCCCCACCAAAGCTTCATGCGCCCGTGTCGAGATTCACGCGTTTCTTGCTTTCTCACCACCTCACCACATACAACAACACACCATGGAGCCCACTATTGTGCCCACAGGCTCTCAAATTCTGTATTCGAGATGCTATTCTGAGCAATTTGAGCTACATATCGTGTATTTTGAGCGTGTGTGGCAATTGATACAAGCCAGCAACACCATGTGTCGGAACGCGAGAATCCGAGCTGGGGTGCGGCGATTGCTGGGGTGCGGCGAAGCTTGTGGCGATTACGAGCAGTGCACGAAGCGCTTCCGACGTCACGCTGTCCGAGTTGAGAGGCTGCTACGAGATCTATATCGGGAGTTGGATGTAGGTCGCCGGTAGTGGTTGCAAGGTGTGGAAAACCATGTCATTTGAAAGTAGTGCCTTACGGAGGAAGCTTGCAACACGAGTATCGGCGCTTATGTAGGGCAAGTTGATGCCCTGAATCAGTCATCGCAATCTCTCCTCCAATACTTATGAAGACTGTAACCCGCATTTCAACCCTGTAGCCGTCATCTCACGCCACAAGGTTATGCTATCTTTTTACAGATTGTGTGAAGATACGAACAGTGAGGGTGTAGGGCCTTGTTGGAAAGTGCGAAGGGTCGATGACTAGGGCCTGCGGCTGGCATTCGTAGCCGCAACGCGTCTTCATTCCTTCACCTCACTCTCTGTCCTACAGCACACCACATACTCCTTCTTCTGCTACGACACTTCAGCTGGAGAGACCAGCAACTTCTCGTACTTGTGGCCAACATGTTTCTCAACACGGAGTCAATTCGTCCTGAACACCCGATCACCCTACGAGCAAGTCACCGAGCGTCATCTGCCATGTTATGTTGAGTATCATCCATGAGCGAGCAAGGAGCTGCTCTGAAGTAAAGTAGATCATACAATGGCCATGTACGGGATAATGTGGTCCGGCTGTGTGCCATGCAACATTGCCAAAGCACAAGATCGATGGTGCACTTCACGCACGGCGAAGCAAGTCGTTGGGGTCAACACAGGAAAGAAGGCAAAGCGCCCACGACAACATCATCCTGTCTGCCTAGCCTGTATACAGCTTGGAGAATGCGCAAGTCTGTTCCGCTTGTGTTTGGCTCGCGAGTAGAACGCTAGCATAAACACCTGGTGCACTCGGCTTTCCCGGTCCGCTGAATCGCGAGTTTTCTAAAAAAATTCAGAAATTAAGATATAACTTCGTAGTATAGCTAGATGCGAGAATACAAATTTCTAGAAATATAGAACTAATATAGATCTATCGATAATTTGAGTTTCGTAATATTAAATACACTATAACTAGTAACTAGGAGTTATAGCTATATATACAAAAGTTTGTCGTAAATTCATCGACGTCGATAAGCGCTAAGACTTTGCTATTCTTTGCTCTCGGGAAAATAGACTCTTAGTATATAGCATTTTAAGGCACGTATTAGATAACGTATATATAGGCGAGCATTTTAGTATATATATTACTATATATAAGCGCTTCGTTATCGCGTAATATACTGTTTTGTTTAAAACGTCGCGGTTTAACGCGACGATCGAGGAAGCCGAGTGCACTAGGTGTTTATGCTAGCGTTCTATCACGCGTGGCTCTTGTCTTTCTGAGACCTCGAACCATTCACCTCAACCGCTAGTGCAATCTGTTGACGCTGGTGGATTCTCCAAGTATAAATATTTTCCTTGCTCCCCGCTCCCTTTCTCTTGCTTTCCTCACGAGCAACGAACAGCAGAACTCCACACAATACTTCGAGCACCCGTCGCAGATAATAACATGGGAAAGACTCTGGGCAGGTGCTAATAGGCTCTTTCAGCGCGCACCCTGATCGGTGCCAAAAATGGCCGGGCGGGAAGAGAGAAGCCTGCGACGCTGATCCAACTTGACCGGCGCATTGATGTTCGTGATCGGCCTTGTGCGAAAGCTGCCACACGACTCGAGCGCCGGAAGATGAGGACACAGTCTAGCGGGACTCTCCTGGACCCTCGACACTTCCCCTAACCCCAGCTCGCCGACCTGACCCCACTTGATCATCAAATTCTTATCAAATTCTCATCAATGTCGACTATGTTGCACGTCGCCGTTGCGCCTCGGGGAGGGCACATTGGGGGGCCCCAACCCCTCCCTCGTGAGGGCCCCCCCTCCCACTCGTTGCCGGCTCGAGTGCGCGGAGAACAAAGATGCTAGGGGGTCTTTAAGGCGTAATGTGAAGTCGTAGTAGTATAAAGTGTCAATCAAAGTGTCGCCAAATGATGGGGTCAGTTCGGCGAGCTGGGGTCAGGGGAAGTGTCGAGGCTCCTGGACTGTTGAGCTCCGATGCTTCCTCGAATGTGTTGCTAGGCATGCTTGCTAGTGCTGTTTGCTAGGCATACTAGTTCGTGCTCGTCTTCCAGCCGATGGCGGCCGGGGTGGACGACCCTCACCTTTTTCATCGTACCTTAGCTTGACGTGCTAGGCGGCGGAGAAGATCGTGCATCCCTCGTGTAATCTAATATCGACGACTACAGTGCCTCAGCACTCGCCTCAGCCTGCAACAATGGGCTTCGCCTGGGATCACTCGGTAAGAGGTCCTCCGGCCTCGTGATACCCTCTTCTCTCAGCAAATCTGTCCCCTCGATGATGAATCTCCAGAAGTTTCGTTGCCCCATATGCTGACTCGCCCCACGACCCTCCCTCAGGCTGGATCTGACATCGTCCACCAACACTTTCAGTTGGTTCCATTCCTGTCTTTCGGCCAAAGCTCTCGACACCATCTCAAGGGCCCTCCAACCTGGCTTCTGCCCAGCTTGTCGACAGCGCTTCAGGAAACCGAGCGCCGTGCTGACGCCACCGGGTAGCAGTCGGTGATGAGTAGCATACCCTTCGATCATGCGGTCGTAGAAAACTGAGTCCACAGGCGCGCCATAACCCTTATTCTGCGACTCAATATATTTCCAAAGTGCCTCCACCGCTGCAAGATCGGGTTGAGGTCGACGCTGGAAGTAGGAGCTCATCAAGATGGTGTAAATGTGGGTGGTTGGCTGAAGACCACGGACCACCATATGATTCATCACGGCAGCTGCACCTTCAGGATTGTCATAGCGTTTTAGAAGGCGATCTATTACGAGCGCGTATCCTTTGACGTCAATGCCGGGCATTTTCGGGTTGTTGGTCTCTAGTGACTTGATGAATGACAGAACCTTCTCTTGCTGCTGCTTGTGGTCGAGACCTTCTAGGAAGCCACCTTCAAACAGTGCAGTCAGGAGCACGGTCCATGTTGCGCTGTCAGCTGCAACGCCCCTCTGCTGCATGTGGCGAAGGAGCTTCAATGCCTCGTCCGCTTGCTCGTACCGCATCGCCACATTCAATAAGACATTGTAAGTAGTGATGTCTGGTTCGACACCAAACGTTCGAGCCCATGTCAGTGCCTTTGGAATTTCTCCACGTTGACTTTGCGCAAGCGATGATACGGCAGAGTTGACAACAACCAGGCTCGGCCGGGGTACACCATCTACAGGGCCGGAGTACTTCGCGAGCAGTTCGGCTCCAAGGTTCTGATTCGTTGCCATCTCCTTTTTGCGTTCGCGGCTGGCGACCTTCATTTCTCGTGCCTTTGCAGCTGCCATCCATTCCTGTGCCATCTCATTCATTGCCTGAAATCCTTCTTTGACCAGCTGCAGCTTGATCAATCCATATATGCGGATTGACCAGGCGTGCTCATCTGGTTGCAGCCCAGCATTCCTCATCTTCTGCCAAAAGGCCTTCATGCCGCTCACATCTCGAACCGCTTGCGCCCCGCGCATCATCACGGAGTACGTCTTCACAGTCGGCGTGTATCCAGCCTGGATGACATGATTCCACACCTCGATGGCTGCCTTAGGGTTTCGGAGACTGAGGAAGGTCAGCATGAGGTGCTCGTAGAGCTCGAGAGGCAGCGCCTGTGAGTCAGCGCCACGTGAGCCTGCAAATGCGTATGTCTCGCGTTTTATCTTCTCTGCTAGTAGCATATCCTGTTGCGCTAGAGCGCGGGCCAGTCTCTTGTAATGGAGCAGCGCGAAGCGATCGGTCTGTGAGACATCCGATGTTGGCGCAGATTCCAATGCATCATGGTCTGGGTCAGCTTCTACTCCTGGTAATGAGTCTGCTGCTGAAGGAGGCGTGCTACCCTCCGCTCCGAATTCTGAGGCGTGACTCGGCCCTGGCAATTGCATGTGCTCAAGGTGTAACCTGTTGCCCATTTCTCGGTAGTATGCAAGCTCAGCAGGGTCGTCCTTCAGGGCAAACAGCTTCTCTTGAAAGCTGTACGGTGTCCGGGGCGCCGGTGCAATCTTAAGCAATTTCGATAGCAAATTGACAAAAGGCAATATGTCAGGCTCAGACGGCAGCGAACTTTTTGAGCGTTCCATGGAGCGCAGCAGTTCTAATGTGACCAAAGCAGAACTGGCATAGTCCGCGTTGCGTAGGATTTTAGCTGGATCTAATGTCGTCGAGGCAGACGATTGAGGCACTGGCACTAGCATGCCGAGCATCTGTTCAAACATGTGGTGCGACCGTGGCACCTGTTGATCGAACACAGTTCTAGATGGCAAGAAATCCCACCCTGATGTCTCCATGGCTGCGACTGTGGAGCCGCGTCTGAGGTGTCTTGCCATTGTCATCCTCCACATATTCACCAAACTTCTGACACCATTCACAAACGCGGTGTTGTTCTGGGTGTTCCCGGCCATGCTGCTGTGCAATTCAGCAAGACCGCTGCTCGCGTGCCAAAGCAAGGGTCGAACGATGGATGGTTTTGCTTCGCTAAAGGAGTGAATTAGCGTCAAAACATCCACTGGCGTTGGCTGTGTTTCCTCCGCTCTGCGTAACGATATGCCCTCGAGCCATTGCTTCGTAGAAAGGGTAAGGAGGCGCCGTAGGGATGGTTCGAAGTCGTCCACCCGGAAGAGAGTCTGCGCATCTTGCCGGCCTAAAGTACAGAGCTGCTTTGCTAAGCCCTGTAGTGCCGCCCATGCTTCTACCCACTGCTGACTCTGCACCAAAGTAGCAAATTGCTGGGCCCCCGTATGCACCGTCGGCGGCAGCCTCGAGGCTCTTTTGTCAGTGACCTGCTTTTGATCGTATGTTTGGCGTTGCACGCTGGAACTCTCGGTGAATTGTGGCCGTGGTCGCAGCTGTGATGTTCTCCTAGGCCCTTCGCCAGTAGCTTGAGACTGGATCGGATGCTCCAATTGGCCCAGAAGCTCCTCTGGCCTTAGCTCTTTGCCGCTGTATCTCCCTCGCGCAGTATTGCTCCTACTTTCGTTGGCCTCATGGCGTCCTGGAGTTCCCCTTCCACCAGCGCCGACTTCCCCATCAAACAGCGATCCAATGCCCGCGCGGCCATGGCCATGCTGCTGCTGCTTCGTGTACGCAGGTTGTGACAGCAAGCGGCCAATGCGCGGCTTTGGCACCAATAGTCGTGCTCTGCATGTCGAGCAGAGGTATGGACTTGCCATTGATTGATGAGCCACGCTATGTTACCATATCTTGGCCGTGAGCTCTTGCAGGCTGCAACACACCTCGGTGGTGCCCGCCGCACCTTCCCTGCGAAAGAGGTCCCTGTCGCGGCCACGTGGAGGCGGCAAGCCACATTTGTGACCGGCATCGTGTGCAACCAACCACGGCTCCACATTCCACATGATCGCAGCTCAGACATCCACTTCCTTTCATTCTCAATTCAAACATCACCTAACATGATAAGCACGCAGTCATAATTCCAGTGCCCTGGGACCACCCACGCACGACCCACACCATGACCACCCTGCAACCACGCCGTCCGTACAGCGAGGAAGAGCTCAAGCAGCTCTATCCAAAGGGCCTCGAGCTGCAGCAAGTCCAGATCTTGCTTCGTCACGGCGAGCGGACACCGGTCTCGGCACGGTTTAAGAATGCTGGCCTTCACGGCACATGGCCATACTGTAAAGCAGCGAACGAGCTGAAGTCTGCCATTCTCACGGCAGATCGGACCTTCGACAATTTGCAGTGGAAGAGGAGACTCGAGACTTTTGGTGAACGCGATTTGCCGAAGCTCGCAGCTGGGCCGAAAGGCGAGATCGACGCAATATGTCAGCCAGGTGAGCTTACTGACAGAGGAAGAGAAACTACACTTGCACTTGGTCAGCGAATACGGCAACTATATGTGGATCAGCTTGGCTTTCTGCCAGCAAGCCTTGACGAGGGTACGCGAGAGTCAGTGAGCTTGAGGGCAACTCCCATCCAGAGGGCGCTGGAGAGTGTTCAGCAGGCCTACAGCGGGCTGTACCCTGCGGCATCGCGAGCCCCGGGCCTTGCGCCCCCAGCAATCGTGCAGCGATTGATGCAAGACGAGACATTGTTCCCGAACGAAGGTGCTTGCAAGCGCTTCGCTGAGCTCTCACACGCCTTCGCAGATCGTACAGCGAAGTTATGGAATGACTCACCCGAGATGCAGCACATCAATAAGCGAATCGGAAAGTGGATGCCCAAGGAGTCACCGGTCGTCAAGGTCGATTCTCATCCGAGACTTTCTGGTGTGATGGACTCCGTCAACGCCACACTCGCGCATGGCTCTGCCACCAAGCTGCCCACCGAGTTCTATGAAGAGCAAGTTCGTGCCAACATTGACAGGATATGCGTGGAAGAGTGGTTCGTTGGCTACCAGGAGTCTAACGAGTATCGCAAGCTGGGCATAGGTGGCCTAGTAGGTGATCTCACGCAGCGCATGGTGGAGCACGTCAACGGTATACCAAAGGAAGGAGAGCGCGAACCATTCAAGATGGCTCTATCTGGATGTCACGACACTACCATTGCCTCAACACTTGCTGCGCTCGGAGGGTTCGAGATCGACAAAGACAAGTGGCCGAACTTCACCTCTAACATTGCTTTCGAACTGTTCAAGCCGAAGCAAGCCGCAGATGGGAAAGCGACCACCTGGCCAAGCAAGGAGAAGAGCTGGTGGTACTCTTTGTTTGGATCACCGAAATCATCCACCTCGAGCGCACGTGAACCATTGTCGTCACTACCGGAATCAAGCAAACAACAGCTTGACCAGCACTACGTCCGGTTACGCTACAATGACAAACCCGTCGTACTTCCATTCTGCAAGCCCGTGGGCAGGCATCTCGAAGGCGACGAGAGCTTCTGCACTCTCGCGGCGTTCAAGGAAGCTGCTGATATGATCACGCCAAAGGACTGGAAGTCGGAGTGTCGAAGCAACCTTGGCACGTCTGCATTCCCGGACGTGATCAGCCCACCGCCAGGAGCCTCGCCACGTTCATGACGGTCTAACAAGTCTAGACTGACTCCGTCAGGTGAGAACACGCCTTCACCGTGAGCAAGCGACACGAACTGCCACACAGAGGCAATACGTCCCAGTCAGATGAAGAACTTAATTAGAGCGGAGCATAAATACAGTGTACATGACGATACACTATACAGCCACAAGGCTTCATAGAGATATTATTGATCACAATCGCGGCACTGGCCGTCCTTTCCTGTTTTCACAATTACCTGCCCACTTCTGTCGTATGCATCTAGATTATATTTCATCGCAAGATCTCACAGCTTCGGACTCAGCTTGCCGGTGCTGCCGGTAGACCCTTTCTCCTCGTCCACAATGCCTCTGGCGATGCCTCTCGCGATACCCATGCAGGTGATCATTGGGTTCACGCCGCTGGCGCTAGGGAAGACGCTCGTATCAGCAACGTACAGCCCTTTGGTACCCCAGACCGTTCCACGGTGGTCAACAGCACTGTTCTTTGGGCTCGTACCCATTCGACACGATCCCATCTGGTGAGCTGAGAAGAAACCAGAACCAGGCGCAGGGAAGCCATTCTTGCGGAGTCTGTCCAACCAGTCTTTGAACTCAGCATCCGTACGTGACGGTGCCTGATTCGCGTGCACAGAGACTCTGTTGGCAGTGTCGGAGTCAGGACGCACAAATGGCTCGATTCCTGGGATGGCAGCATGAATCTCTCTCGCGCCTTCGACGTATACGATCTCCGCCATGCGGGCGATTCCTTCAAGGATGTGGTTCTTGTCGTAGGCGTTGGGTGAGTACTGAACCATACAGCGACCCTGAGCGTCGGAGTAGACTCGTCCGCCGTAGCGGTCGCGAGCCAGGGAAATATAACCAGTCATCCTGCGCATCTTTATAGCAAGCTCCTTCCAGGCCAGAGAACCTGTCCATGGGAGCATGCACAAAAAGGAACCTGGGATCATCGTCGTGCATTCGAGCTTGGCGCCGTAACCGTCACCATCAAGGTTCTCGAACTCGTTCACGACAGATGTCAGGATTGGACCTTCCCATGGTCTGACGTCTTCATCCCATACTGCAGCGAGCATGGAGACTGGGTGAAGATGGAGATGTCGCCCAATGTGCTTGTTCTTGAGGCCGGACCGTTGCAGCAGCAATGGGGTATACATCGAGCCCCCAGAAATAATGGTTTTGCGGGCTTTGACGATGACCTCGCGAGTCGTGCGTTCGAGACCAGCAATACCGCCGGACATGTCACGAGACGTCCAGATACCTCTCACACCAGTGGCCTGACGATCTCCTCCAGACTCCGTGTCATCAAACAGAACCTCCTTGACATCAAAGCCTTCCATAAAGCTCGCACCGGCTTTAGCGGCATCGGGTAACCAAGTCACGGTAGGTCCCTTCTTTCCGCAGTCTCGACATCCTCGCGTGCAGAAGCCGTCGCTGTGCTCTTCGCCTCCGGTGTTCTGCGCAACTGGCTTGGCACTCCATCCCAGCTTTCTTGCGCCCTCGAGAAGTGCAACGTTAGCCTTGTTGTGCTTCACTGGAGCTGTGCTGACTCCCATGCGATCACAAACATAATCAAGGTCAGCTTGGAAGTCGGAGCCATTGAATTGGGTCAAGCCGAACTTGTACGCCCACTCCCTCCTTACGATGCCCTGTGGCTGCAAGCTTGCAGACCAGTTGATCGTGCCGCCACCACCCCAGGTTGAGCCTGCTACAACTGTGATACTGGCGTCGTCTGAAATCATGGCACCTCCATTGCCGTATAGATGCTGAGCTTCGTTGTCGCTCATGGGAAAGTACTCTGGAGACCAGTAGTGACCCTTTTCCACTACGAGCACTTTCAGTCCGGCTTCAGCCAGAGTCTTCGCCACGACGGCACCGCCGCAGCCGCTGCCTACTATCACGACATCTGTCTCAATGACCTCTGGCTCAGCAGTTGGTGTCGCTGCAGGTGGAATCTGAACGAAGCGGAATGGGAAGCCAGCTCCAGCCAGCCCGGCATTGATCGGTATCTTCGGATATGCTAGCAACTCTCCGATGGTTGGCGAGCTTCGAATCCACAATACGCGTACTAATGTTACGAGCGACCTGTGGAGTTGCCTGAGAAACGGTAGTCGCGCGTGCGCCCATCCGAGGAGAACTTGCTCTCGGTCCTGAATCGGTAGGCAATCAAAAGCTGTAGCGTGGCCAGTGAGTAGCAGGGCCCCAGCTCGTGTACTAGAGATCCCGTCAGCTGGTGTTGACCCGCCTCATGTTGGGTGGCTTTTATTCGGGATTGGGTCGGCAGTAGACCCTCTTCCTGCAGATGTGCGGCATCAAGATGGCGTACGGCAGTGCATGTATATGATGAAAAGTGGAAACGGCTTACTTGAGAGCATTCAAGATGAATAAAAGGCCGTTCCTGGAGGTGTCGCTCATGGAAAAGGAGAGCAGCCTAGTGAAGTGCTCCCTGAACTCTGGCTGTGTCGTGGCGCTCTCGCCGAGATATGCCGTGGCCAGGTCTGCATTGCTAGGGTCCAACCTGGCCAGAGTCTGGATACGCTTGGCTGCGCCATCAAAGACCTCTCGCCGCAGAGGATGCTGCAGCAACCTGTTGCCCTTCGAAGGGGAGAAGGACGGCGTGACAGCATCGGCTATTGCGGCAAAGATGCCCCATTGCGCGGCGGACAGCGGATCCTGGCTGGGCAGCGGTGGGAGCGGTGCTGCCGTGGCTTCGACGGGGAGCGCCGACATGATCAATAATCCGGTTGCCTATCCAGGGTTTGCGCAACACGGCGGGCCGGATGCCGTCTGCAAGAGTGATGAGGTGAGGTCGAAGAAGTCGCTAAGCTGACTCTGCGGGCACTGTCACATGCGGTAAAGTCTGACAAAAGAGACGGACGAGAAATATTGGTCGCAGTGCAACGAGGCGTGCGACAGGTGGCTGCTGTTGTAGAAGGCGAGCTGGTGCTCATATCACAATCACAATACAGTACATGTATCGTTGTCGTTCCACAGCGTCGTGCGGAGCGGAACTTACGAGGCTCGTTTCATGGCGACAGCCAGCCGCCGAGGCAGGGAGCGAAACGCCGAGACGAATTGTGATAGAGTGAGGGTCTCGCTGCGTGGAGCGTGGAGGCGTGGAAGACTTCGAAGCATCCACGACACGGCATCTCCGCTGCTCGAGCTTTCTCCACATGATGGACCACATACCACATCTGCTGCGAGTCTGCCCTGTGCCGTGTGCCCTGTGCCGCGTGCGCGGTGGCCACACGCTTGCGCTTGCGCTCTCCGCAACTCAGTGAGACACATCAAACATGGCATTTCCACGATCCAGCATGTCGCCGGTGGCAGCATCGCCTTCTTATCTGCTCGCGACGCTCACCAGACTCCTGGGCAAAAGCTGCCCAGGTGGTTGCTTCAGACCCCAACAGCGCCTTGCTTGACCCCAACAGCGGCTTCGTGCTAGCCGAATGGAGAGCACCCTCCCTGCCACAAAAGATAAGGATTCGACCAATCACCGCACGCTCTGCGCGTGTACAGCTGGCTCATGATTCGTCGCGTGCGGCAGGCGAATGCAACAGGCCTTAGTAAGTTAGAGCAGACCAGCATTCCCGCTTCTCATCGTTCCCGAGTCGATCAGAGTTGTGCATCGCATCGTCGCTATGGCTATGCGTTCCGGTTCATTTGTCCTACCCTTGCTTGTGACTGCCAACCGCCCTCCGAAGCAGAGTTGTAAAGTGCTGCGCATGGCCCAGCGTGCCCAACCAACCAGCGTGCTCCCAGCGTGGCGGACCGCGCTTGGGACTGCCGTAGTGGCGCAGACACGCGATGTCCTTCTCTGTCTGTCTGCTACTAGCTAGTCAGCCGTAGGGTCGTTGGTAGGCTCCACTTCGCCAAAGCCGTTGTGAAGCTTAGCGCGCTGTGAAGCGACCTTGTCGCTCGCCAGCAGGGGCCCCGGCCAGAGCCAAATATTATTACTACAATGGCTGCCCTTGTGTATGCCGCCTGCTGCATGTCCATTCCTTTGTTGATCACGATGTGCCGGGAATGATAGGCATTCTGTGAGACACTACCGACCGCCGTATCGTTATCACACGCGACTCGCCAATTGGAAGGCTCTCATCGACGCCAGAATTCGGTACACGATCTGCTTCCTTGCTGCTGCTATCTGGTACAAGCAGGCATCGCCAGACCGCTTCGAAACAGGAGACCGGACGACGACGATATCAAGTCGCTGTCGAACGACCTGGCCTCCGTCGAGTCTTGGTCTACTACCTCTGGTCGCTGACTGAGGAGAGACAGTCTACCGATCCCGCCGTCTCAACTCAATCCATCGAAACGCTCAATGATCATTCCCCGACGATCGTTCTGGCACCTTAGGACTCGACCATGATGGCAACCGCTACTCTTGCGAATCCTATGAACAACTCAAACTACTACGTGAACCCGCCCGCGGGCCCCTCGCCGCCTGAGGCCTACCAGTATGGCAACAAAGGCTATGCTTCGGCCTCGGGTACCCCACCGTCGAGCAATATCTCGCCAACGAGCAACCACTCCGCCTTGAACGTGCGACAACTGCGACAGCCACGGCAACCACTCTACACTCCAGCCGCTCTTCGGCCTCCGAAGGATGCAGGCACGCGACCGACGGACATCCCTGGTCGACCTCGTGCACCAGACACACCGCCAGCCAGCAACGAAAGCAGTTTCGACAGCGCAAAAGCAGAGTCGCCTGCAGTGATTGAGTTCGCTGCTGGCATGCCATTCGGTGCACACACGGAGCAGGATGTCAACAGCATGCGAAGAGGCCTGAGCCGAGCCGCGAGCGAGGACTACAACGAGGCCGAGCTGGGAGAAGTCACTGGACCGCCAACAACAGCCCACTGGAAGCCCGACGAATCTGCGCCGTCATGCTATGTATGCAACGAGTCGTTCACCTGGTACTTTCGTCGACACCACTGTCGACGCTGTGGAAACCTTGTATGCGACTACCACATCAAGAACAGCGTCCCATTGGATCAGAATGCGCGCTACCACCCACAAGGCCTTGACAGCAAAGCCTGCAAGCCATGTTTTGACGGCTGGAGGGTGATTAGGAAGCTTCACCACTCCCGTACCAACAGCATCGCCGAGTCCAGCAGCTCCGGCGGCACCGCCATGCCCATTCCTAACCTTCGCCACCGACGTGACGATGTCCGTATCGGCAGCATGGCCCGCTCAGAGGGTGGCATGGTCTGGAGCACATTCTAAACTTGACATACCGTATCGACATCCTCGATCCACAACGAACAAACACAACATCGCAACATTACTAGCGATGTACTATTACGACTTTTAGCACAGGAGTCCACGGCGGCCGGTTTTGGTTTGGAGGTTCTCCAATTTGGGAGGCTATCACTGCGTTCAAGCGCTTCGCTTCTTCACCATTGCCTAGGCACTTTTCTGCATATTAGCGTTGACGATTAATGTGATACCCCAGTGCACACAATAGATCGTATGCTTGATCTGATTATTTTACAACGGCGTTACTTGGGATGCGGAGAGGCCACGAGATGGGAGGGCAAGCCTCGTAGGGGAAGCGAGAATTTACTGTATCATTAGCAATATGAGTGCGCACAACAACGAGACGCCTAATTATCATCATCAACACATCAATGCTCTGCCCACCTTCATCTGTGGTCTGATCATGCTTCGGCGTCGCTGTTTGACCACATGCAGTTGGTCGACCGGCTTGGCTAAAGAAGAAGCGGACTCAAGTGAGGCGTCAGCTAGTGACATCGGCAAGTCAACGATTGGACAGAAGTGAATCCTGGCAGAGGCTGTCGCTCCTTCCCTCTTCGGCACAAGCCAGGCCTTTAACGGCAGTCAGATCCCTGCAGCTCCCGTACAGACGCTCCTACTTCGGCATCGGTCTTCACACCACGCAAGCAAAACAAGAATAATACATCACCCGTATAGTAGCGCTACAACGCCACACTGCTTCAATTGCAAACGGAATGCAACAAGACCTCGTATATCCATGCTCGGGACGGATTGCCGTAGCTCCGTCGCCGGCGCTGTCTTGCCGTGGGCGAAGCAACATGTACACCGGTATACCCACCACGTACAAGCTACATACTCCTTCCGGCATAGTAGCAGATCATGTTGGCAAGATTGTCAGCTACTGTATAAGCTACAGCACATAATGCACTTGTTGGGGCCACCTGGGGTTGGTCTTCTGCACACCGCTTCACGGGCTGAACAGCTGATCGTCAGATGTTGTTGGTGAGCACCACTAAGCAAAAACTCATTCGCCGAAGGACGCGTTCTTGCTCGGGAGATCTGTGGCTGTGGTGGGATAGATGATATGGCA
The DNA here is from genome assembly GCF_020509005.1 of Fulvia fulva. NCBI lineage: Eukaryota > Fungi > Ascomycota > Dothideomycetes > Mycosphaerellales > Mycosphaerellaceae > Fulvia > Fulvia fulva. The sequence goes on from NC_063013.1 coordinate 1,861,483, forward strand.
TGGTCTAGGCCTGGCTGTGGTGAGATGCGGCAGGAATCGGCTTTGCGGCTGCAGTAGAGCTTTGAGCTCTCTTTCATCGGAGAGAAGAAGGACGCCGTGTTGGCCATGTGAGTGGAAGAGTGTGCAGCTCTAATGGTCACGATGCCTCGCAACATGACTTGTCATCAAAAGCGACAGACCAAACAACCCTATAGCACCGCCGTACCAAAGGACAAGACCGGACGTGAGGTCGAAACAAAGACCGACCCGCAAAAAGTTGGTCGTCTGCAGACTGCAGTTGAGATGACGAGTGGCAAGGCCTTGCTGTCAGATTGGATTCCCGGTGCTCGCATGCATGCGAGCCTAGAGATTGATCTCATGGGACCCCAGCAATCTATCTGGTTGGCGCTCGGACAGTAGGCACGATCAACTTCCTGATCCCTTTGCACCTTCTGTCGGTCAAAGTCAGTGCGGAAGCCCTATCTAAGTTTTGAACGTTGTACAACAACAACAGATCCTGACTGGTCCGGTCCGTCGCTGTCAGACTTGCACAGACAAATTTGTGAAGACTATGCAGCTTAAGCCCTTGTTTTGAGGCTGAACTCAGAAGCTGAGTTTTGTGGACCAAATAGCAAAGGGATATTGTGAAACTGGAGATCTCGATTTGGAAAGTACAGGGCATTGGTTTGCAAGGTGTGAAAAACTATGTCATTTAAAAGCAGTGTCTTATTAGCTCTTATATAGGGCAAGTTATAACTCTAAATTAGTTATCGCAATCTCCTCGGCTAATACCTATTATATCCTTATACTCTATAATACTTATTTTCACCTTATAATCTTATCTTACGCTATAATTTTATATTATCTTTTTATACACCCCCTTAGAGTTTTAAAGTAAGGTACTTTAGGACTTTAACTTCCTTACCGAGTACCTTAAGAGCTATAGTTACCTTATTAATCTTACCCTTAATATCCTTAATTAAGTCCTTAATCTCCTTCTTATTACTAGTAGAGGTCTTCTTCTTTTAGGAAGGGCTATTACTCTTATCCTTATTACTAGGTTCCTTAGCTCGCTTCTTTAAGGGTAAAACGGTATTCTTAAGTATATTACTAATCTTATTAACAAGCCCTTAAATACTTGTTATAGTCTCCCTATAGAGTATATAGAAGGTAGGGACAGAAGAGCCTTAGAGTACTTAGAAGTCGTTAAGAAGTGAAAGTCTAGCTTAGTATATAAGCGCTAAGAATTATATACCCCGTAATATTTACTACGGGACCTAGCCCTCCAAATTTACTACTCTACTAACCCTTAATAGATTTACTTCGGCTCGTAACTATATGACTTACGGTACTCCCGCGAGTACCCGCGACTACGGTAGACCCTAGAAGAAGCTCGTAGAAGACTCGGAACGTAGGATAGGTTAGAATAAGGTTTTGAGCAAAGCTACTAAGCGCGGCTTCGTACGGGTTAGCCCTATTAATGCGGGGACACGTACTCGCGAGGGTCGCGTATAAATATCTGGCCTTCCCTAGGCCTCTCTTACTTTCTTCGTCTTTTATTTTATATAGCAATTATACTATACCCTTTATATCTATACTTCGTACCTACATTCTCGCTTTTATTCTTATATCTTATAGGCTAGGCTCTCGCCCTAATATTACGAAAGACTAATAAACCGTTAACTACTCGAGTCATCCTTATAGGTAACTACGCTACCGATAGAGGTGTTAACCTCGATAACTAAGACACTCTATTCTACTTTAGTAAGTAGGCTAATATCCCCTTCTTAAACGCCGCTACCTTCGGTACCTAGGTAAACGCTAACCCCGATACCGCCTACGCTCTTATTAACCGTACCGTCTCCTCTTTCCGTAAGACCGCCTAGTAGGTCGAGTAAGTAAATAACTAAGTAATATACCTTTAAGGTATTATAAACACCTTCTAGAACCTCGTCCCGTACGCCGACGACAACCGCCGCTAGTACTTCTCTAAGAAGGTTAACGACCTAGACGAGTTCGACGGTAATAAGAGCAAGTTTAAGGCATTTAAGACATAGCTCACTATTAAGCTATTAGCCAATACCGACTACTTTCCCTAAGAGAAGGACAAGGTCACGTACGTCTTCTCCCTCCTTCGGGGAGACGCCGCGGCTTAGGTATAATACTATATCGATAACGCTACGTAGACTATCGGCTACCTAGACGTCCTTACCTTAATATAGGACCTCCGTGCTACCTTTAGTAATCTAGACCGTAGAGCCACCACCTAGAACGCTATCTATAACCTCCTCTAGAAGAATAAGAGCTTCGTAGAGTACCTCGCGGCCTTTAACCGCGACATCGGGTTTACCGGCTATAATAAAGAGACTAAGAAGAGCACTCTCCGCCGTAGCTTATTAGTAGAGCTTCTTTAAGCCCTCGAGGATAAGGACGTCGGTACTATAAGCTTCCGTAAGCTCGTCGAGACCTACTAGCGCCTCGACTCTAATATAAAACATACCGCCTCTCTCCTCGCTTCCCGTTATTAAGGTCGTTAGCCTCGTAGTCCCGGAAGCCACTTCGCTACTCTACTAGGCGCCGCCGCTCCTATAGCTCTCCCTCCCGTCTCTATAGGTAACGCTATAGATCTTAGCGCTAGTACCGCCGTCTCTCGAGTCTAGGGCCTCGTTAACGGTAAGCTTACTCCCGAAGAGAAGCTTCGCCGTCGCTAGGCCGGACTCTATACCTACTACGGCGGTCTAGGCTATATCGTAGTTAACTATCTATAGCTCGCTACCCGTAACGCCCGTAACCCGGTTCGCGGCGCTATCGGCGCTATCGAGCCTACTCCTACTACTCCCGCTAAGTAGGAAAAAGCCTAGGTCTTCCTTATCGACGCGATAAAGACTAAGAATAACGTTTACCGAAAGTGAAGAGAGGAAAGAAGTTAAGGATCAATATAGTATAGCTAGACCTATACGACGAGACGGGTAAGGACTACGCTTATAAACCGTTCGTTACGAATGTAAATATCGGCTTAAAGAAACTCTCTTCTTCCGATCTTACTCTTATAGATACTAGCGTACTAGGCGAGTCTTTTATAGACTATAAACTCGCGACCTCTCTTAACCTCGAATCCTAGGAACTAAAGTACCCTCGTACCCTTGAACTCTTTAACGGTACGGAGACTACTACTAGTAAGATTACTTATGTTATATATACGTTAATCACCCTCGGAGGTAAGCGTATGTCGATTACTAGCTTCCTTACGTCCCTACCGTATTAGAAGTTTATCCTCGGCCTCCTCTAGTTTAGACGATACTAACCTATTATCAACTAGACTTCCCTTACTATTAGCTTCCCTCTAGAAGCTCCTCCGGTACCTCCGCCTTCTCCGCCGCCTTAGCGCGGTCCTAAGTATACTAAGATCTTCTAGGTAAACGCCGCTACCTTTACTACTACTACTAAGTAGCCTAAAGCTTAAGTCTTCGCCGCCTCTCTCCGCTATATCGACATCGCCCTCGAGAAGCTCGATAAGAAGCGTATACCTACCGACCCTACTACGAAGGTCCCTCCTTAGATATACTATATCCTCTACGTATTCGATACTAAGGCCGTAGACGAGCTGTCTCCTTATCGCCCTTATAACTACAAGATTAAGCTAGAAGAAGGTATAGAGATACCGTTCGGACCGCTATATTCTATATCCCGAGAAGAGCTTATCGTCCTTAAGAGATACCTCGAAGAGAACCTAAAGAAGGGGTTTATTCGAGCGAGTCGTTCTAGCGCTAGTAGTCCCGTTATATTCGTTAAGAAGCCCGGCGGTAGTCTACGCTTCTACGTAGACTACCGAGGCTTAAACGCTATTATAAAGAAGAACCGCTACCTAATACCGTTAATTTAGGAGACGCTCGAGCGCCTCTCTAAGGCCAAGTACTTTACTAAGCTCGATGTTATTACTACGTTTAATAAGTTACGAATAGTAGAAGGATACGAGTATCTTATAGCCTTCCGTACTCGCTACGGGCTATTCGAGTCGCTCGTTATACCCTTCGGCGTTTATAACGGGCCTAGTACCTTCTAGAACTTTATTAACGACATCCTTTAGGAGTTCCTCGATTAGTTCTATACTACCTATATCGACGACATCCTAGTCTATAGCGAGACTAAGCAGGAGCACCGCGAGCACGTCTATAAGGTCCTTTAGAAGCTCGTAGACGCCGGCTTATAGCTCGATACCGACAAGTACGAGTTTAAGAAGACCGAAGTCAAGTTCCTTAGTTTGATTATTACCGTAGACGGCATTAAGATAGACTAAGAGAAGATCGACGCTATCGTCGAATAGGATGCTCCTACGAACGTTAAGGAGGTATAGGGTTTTCTAGGCTTTACTAACTTCTACCGCCGCTTTATCTACGTATTCTCGGGCGTAGTACGCCCTTTAACGAAGCTTACGCGTAAGGGTAAGAAGTTTGCCTAGACCGACGAATACTAGGAGGCTTTTAACTTGCTTAAAGCGAAGTTTATTAAGAACCCGCTTCTATAGCACTTCGATTTCGAACTAGAGACCCGTATAGAGACTAACGTATCCGACGGCGTAGTAGGCGGTGTCCTACTATAACGCCGCTCGCCTAAATCTCCCTAGTTACCTATCGCCTTCCTCTCTAAGAAGATGACCGCTACGGAGTATAACTACGAGATCTATAATAAGGAGCTTCTCGCTATTATTAAAGCTTTTAAAGAGTAGCGCCCCGAGCTCGAAGGCTCTACTATACCCGTCTAAGTAAGCTCCGACCACAAGAACCTCGTCTACTTTATAAAGAGCAAGCTACTTAATCGTCGCTAGGCCCGCTAGAGCGAGTTCCTCTCCCGGTTTAACTTTATAATCTCGTATACGCCCGGTAAGGCTAACTCGAGTTTACTACTATTACGTAATCTAAGGTATCTATTTCTAGAATAGTCTCTCGCCCTAGGTAGAAGTGTTTTAAGGTAGGCGTATCGATAAATGCTTGCTTTAATACCTCGAACGCCTATTAATATACTAGAGACTAGTCCTATAGGACATTCTTCCTCGTAAGCTTCGTTATAGGTAAGTAGATCTTACTAAAATCCTTAATAACCCTACGGTAGAAGTTAGTAAACCCTATAAACAATAAGATATTAGTAATATTCGCGGGTATAGGCTAATTCTTAACGTATTTAATCCTAGCTAGGTCTATCTTAATGCCCTTATTTGTAATAATAACACCTAGATAAGTAGTCTCGTATCTAAAGAACTCGTATTTGTTAATATCTAACTAGAGCCTGGCGGTATCTAGCTTTTATAGAACCTTTAGGACATATTAGACATGCTCTCCTCTTGTCTTACAAAAGACAAGTACGTTTTTAAGATAACATAGTACGAAGTTATCTAGAAACTCCCTTAGTATATCGTTCATAAGTAACTAAAACGTTCCTAGTACATTATATAGTCTAAAAGGTATAACTACGTACTTAAACTGCCTATATCTAGTAGTAAAGGCCGTTTTCTACTCGTCTCCTACTATAATACGGATACGATTTAACGTAGCGATAACATCTAGCTTAGTGAACTATTACGCGCTAGTAATACGATCTAAGGTCTCTTAAAATAGTAGAATCGGGTAGCGACTCTTCGTCGTAAGCGCGTTTAGAGCTCTATAGTCTATATATACTCGTAGCCCTCTACCTAGCTTTTTGACTATTAGAATAGGTACTACTACTAGTAATACGCTTCTCTAAATAAAACCTTTCTTAAGTTAGTCGTCGATCTACTTCTTAATCACCTCGTTCTCTCGTATAGAGAAGGAGTATAGTCTTCGAAATAGCGGTGTCTAACTATTCTTTAGCTTAATCTTATAGTCTACGCTAGGCCGTTACGGTAGGACCTTATCTACTTCCTTACGGCTAAATAGCCTAGCCATTTCCCTAAACTCTACTAGTAATAAAGGGATAGGATCCTAGTCTTTGTCCTTACCGTTTATAAAACGTTAATAGTCGTTAGCTAATATAGTAGAGGCGTTAAGTTACCGCTAGGTATAGTCACCCCGGGGCTCCTCCTATCTATCTATATTTTCTTAAGTGTTAGTATCTACTAATATCGCCGCGTTACCTCCTAGTACTAGCTTCGCTCTTATACCGAAAGCCTTTAGTATATACGCGGATAGCGGGTTTCGCGCGACTTACTTATTAGGATTTTCTTTTAGGTTAAATATCTATATTATATATACTTTATAGCCCTTCCTCCGGCTTATACGCCGAAGTGCTTCTATATTAATAGGCTTAATATCGATCTCCGGCTCAGTCTCGACCTTTAGTTCTTTCTTCGTTCGACGCGCTAGGCGCTTAAGTATTTTAACCCTATCGGCGGGTAGTAGCTAGCGGACGTAGTAAGACGGTTCCGGTTTATTATAGGTGTCGACGGTATGTCGTATTACTACCTTCGTCGTATACGTCTCCTATACTAGATAGATAGATTTGTTATTCCCCTATTCTAGGACCCTATCCGGCCTATATAGGTATATATCTATTATTATATATAAAGGGAAACTTGAATAGGTAAAAACCCTTCCCGCCCTCGACTACTCCTTATCTAGATTAGCTTTCCCTCTGAACGTACGTAGTCTATATTACTACCCCGTTAGCCCCCGCTCCTAGCCGGTCTCGTCGCGCTACGTCGTGTCCTCTCTTCCTATACTACTCTTACTAGGCGGTACTGTTCTAGCTAGCCCTTCTCTAGTATCTAGTTCGTAATACGCCGTAGGTCCTTAGCGTTGTTAAGAAGTGCCCTAATCGTCCGGTTCCTCGCCTTTACTATCTACTCCCCCCTTCCTAGCGACTACCTTAGATAGACGAGGAGTACGTACCGTACGTTCTAGGAGTAATAGCCGTAGGGGTAGCTAGTATTCGTATATCCTAGAACCTTCCTCTATAATAGGTACCCCTAGAGGCCGATATATTCGCTTTGTAGTTAGGTTACTATACTACTCTATACCCTCGTAAGGCGGTAGTAGATAAGCTTCGGGGGGTACTTAACCGCGGATCTCGTAGCTAACTATTCCTTAGGTTGTCCCGCTAGCTAAGGGCGTCTACTATACTCTATACCCTAGTTGTTCTACCTCTCTTTCTATAGTTACTCTATAAACGACTTCTTACCTTCCTATCGTATTACTAGCTATTCGTCCCTTACCCGGTAGTTCGGCTCGTTCCCGGGTCGAATGCCCTTATACGCTAGTACTAATTCGCGGGCCCTTACGACTATACTAGCGATAACCTTCTATACTAGGTACTATACCGACTTACCTAAGTAGGAGGTCCGTAGTCCCTAGATATATAGGTCGATCGGCGGTATAGCGGTCTCGTACTTAAGTATCCTTATTAGTATCGACTTATATACCCCGGTGACCTTCCTTAGGCATTAGTTTTAGATCTTCGCTAGCGGCGCGACGAGTCCCTTCGATAGGTAGGCCCTCTTGCCTAAGGACTATACTTAGCTACTATAGTAAGGAAGGAATCGTATTTAGTAAGCTAGCTACGAGATAAGGTAATAAGTCTTAACCGCGCTTTCCTACTTATCTAGTACTACCGTATAGCCTCGTTTCGAGAGGTTAGCCCGGAGTAAAAGCTTCCCTCTACGCCCTCCCTCCCTATTTACTCCTTAAGCTAATATCTACCTCTATAGGCCTAAGCCCTTTAGTGCTCTCTATTAATCGATATACGTATCCGTCCTCTCGGGCTATATAGACAGTATTAGCCGTCGCTACTAGTATATACTACGCCCTAGGTTTTGACGCCCTTCGCGTTACCGTAGCCTATCTCTAGAAAGCGGCCGTCTATACCTCGTAGGTTTGCTCGGGGCATACACTACGCCGGGTAGCGTACTCCTTACGTTTCTACCTACTAACTAATATAAAGTTCCTTATTACCCTACCCTCGATCCTCCCCGATTATAGAACTAATCTACTTATATTATACGTCTTTTCCCCGTCCTAATAGCCGTCTTTTCCTTACTTAGGCTATCGTCTTTTCCTCGTCGTAATCTACTATATTAGACTAGGTGCGTTATATAGCGGGATAGGTAGTGCCTTAGGCAAAACCCTCGTTCCCTTACCGGGTATTTAATAGGCCCTTATAGGCTTCGTCGCGTATCTACCTACCTACCGTATTACCCGCTAGTAAATACTAGATTGTTTTGTAGTCCGCTCGACGCCGTCGTATAGTCCGCTTAGTTGTTATTCTATAGTCCGCTCGTCTAATATTCGTCGCTTAGCCCGCTTAGTTTACGGTCTCCGGAGGTAAAAATTCTATACTTATACTAGAGGTGTCCTATCGAGCGTATAGGCCACGGTTCCGCGCCCTTCTTATACGTAGAAAGAAGAGGGACTCGCTCCCGATACGAGTACACGCTCGTCGGATAGCTTTTATACCCGTTTTGCTAGTAGTCCTCTATTCGCCGCGGCTTCGCCTACGTTACGCGCCCGTCGCGCCTACGACGCTCTAGCGTAAGAATACTTAGCTCTCTCGTAGTAAGACGAGAGGTTCGTAGCCGATACTACGTATAGGTAATTCTTGTCGTCGACCCGTATCCTATACTACTATAGGTTCGTCTTTATCCTCTATATAGGGTTTAGCGTAATTAGATAGAGCTTAAGGTCGTAAACTCTCTAGTACTAGTATCTCGGTCTAAAGAACGCCTCTTAGTATAATACCCTTGTCGTTAATAGACTATACGTATACTAGTTTAGTTCCGAGTATATAGTTCTGTCGACAATTTAGTAAGAATAGAGTTATAGTTCCGAACGTATAGTAGAACGTAGGTTAATGCTCGTCGTACTAGGGACGGCCGAGGACTATATTATATTCTAGTAATACGTAGTAGCTAGACCTAGTCTCTACGTAGTTACCGATCTAAATCTATACCGTTGTTCTATAAGTAATAAGGTTACTAGTAGGTCGGCTATCTACTAATATTAGCCCTAACGGATTAGGTAGCTATATTATATTAAGGTTGTTCTTATACGTAAAGTTAATACTAAAATATATAGAGTTAGTACTATTATTATAAAGGGTTTAAGTAGGGATCTTTCTATTTACTATATATAGATAGATAGGTAGATATTTCATTAAGCTGTTATAGTGCCCTTTAGCCTATATAGCTATACTATCTTGTTTTTGTATATATAGAGGGGAAACCGTATTAGTAAAAACCCCTCCTCCTTCCCGCCTATCTTTTCCTCCTAGTTATCGTCTTAAATTTCCCTTATTAGGGGTACGCTAGTATTATAGGCCTGCCCTAATAACTACCCTATCTACAACCCCCCTCGCTTCCGCCTCTTATCTATCTACTCCTCCGTCTCGCTCGCGAGGCTAAACTACTAGAGGTATCCCTACTATAGTATCTACCGAGAGATTCGGCGAATATTGCCTTTGTCCCTAATAATTGACTTATAGTCTCTCCTTCCCGCTTAGTGCCTCTAATTTCCCCTACCTCTTGCCTACTACGGGCATCGTAGTAGTATATATTCTAGGTTTTGCGATAGGTAGCTATACTAGTAGGCTAGGCTATAGATGTCTAGTACGCGTCTCCTAAATAGGTAGGCCCTTAATCTAATATATTCGGACCTGATTTAGATCGCTATACTTGCTTCGGCCCTTGTTAGGTCCCTATATAGCTAGTAATTATGTCTCTAGAAGGCTCGGAGCGCTATCGGGCCTATTGTCTTAGGGGGCTTCCTTTTCTAGTCCTACTCCTATAGGTAGCTCGCTATCTATTCCGCTAGGCTTTAGGTCTTAGCCTTGCTCCCGCCGGCCTAGCGAGTCCTACGCTCCTCCTCTTTTTGTACTAGCTATTCGGTACTTGTCTATACGGCCGTAAAGGTAGTAAGGTCATCCTCTTTTTGGCTTGTCCTATGTCCGGCCCCTCTCCGGTAGTAGCTTTCTATCTTGTTCTTTACCTCCTAGATCGTAGTTTGTACTAGGTAATCTGTCGTCTTTACCGCGTATTGAATTCTTATTCCCCGGATGTATTAGCCGATTAGTAGTGTTCCCGTCTCTATTTCTACCGTACTTATTAACGTTGTCTTATATACGCCTAGTATCCTACGTAGGTTGCCTACCTATATCCTGTTTAGGGGTTACTCTATCCGTTTCGGGATCGGCTTACCTACGCCTCCTATTCCCTAAATCTATACCCCGTATAATATAGCTAGTCTAACGATCGCCTTATATATTACTCTTACCTTGTCGAATGTTACTCCCTATATAGACGCCGTAAGCCTCTTTATCGAGGCTTTATTGACTTGCGCTCGACTCTAGGCTTTCTTAATCTATACATTCTAGCTTAGCTTCGGGTCGAGCTAGATCCCTAGTACTCGTAGCTCCGCTAATAGCTTAGTCTCGTAGCCTTAGATTCTTACCGCCGCCTTTATATTATAGTGTGTTCTTGCTTTACTAAAGTGTATAAGTTGGTACTTTTTAGGGGCGAACCGGGCACTATACTTCTTTACCTACTCCTCGTATTTCTTATACCTATCTTTAAGGAGGCGACAGTTCTCTTCTATCAAGTCTAACTAGGCTAGGATGTTTATATTGTCTACGAACCCCGATACTAAGGTTTACGGAGAGTTGAGTAGGGGGATTAGATCCGACATAAATATTAGAAATAGGATAGGGGAGAGAGTAGATCCCTAAGGTATTCTAGTCTCTACCTTTACCGGGTCGGACGTATACCTTCCTAGGACTAGGTATGTCGTCCGTTCCTAGAGAAAGGAGTAGACGAACGTCGTTACCTACTAGGGAATACCTTTCTACTATAGGATATATATTAGCCTTTAGTATAAGACGTTGTTAAAGGCCCCTACGATGTCGAGGGATAGTAAGGACGCCGCTCGGTTCCTACCGTAGTGCTAGAGGGTCTGAATTTGCTCCGTAATTAGCTCTATTACTATTAGTATCGATCGCTAGCTTCTTCTCCCTATCTATATTGCTAGGAGTACGTGGTTGTCCTCGGTAAGCTACGTAAGTCTCTAGGCTACTATCTTTTCTAGGACCTTCCCTATCGTATTTAGAAGTACTATTAGTCTATACGACTTGGGCTAAGTATAGTCTTCCTTCTATAGCTTACGTAGCACTACTGTTATAGACTCTCTATACGGCTTCGGGTGATACCCTAGCCGTAGGTACGCGGTAAATAGGTTTATAAGGCTCGGCGCGATCTCTTCTCTACACTCTTTTAGTAGTACGTTTAGTATCCTATCTAGGCCTAGGGCTTTTTGTCCTTTTAGCTTACTTATAACTCCTATTACTATATTAGAGCTAACCGCCTAATCTATGTCTAGGGGTTCCGGGTATATACTCGGGTCGATATCCGTAAGATCTGCCTCTACTTACGTTAAAAAGAAATGGTCGGCTAACGCTTTTGCCTTGCCCCGGGGCGTAGCCTAGGCAATCCCTTTACGGTCTACGATTAGGGGGAAGTAAGGGGCTTATTACTCTTCCGGTAGTCGTGCCTATTTAGTAAGTCTCTACATCTATTACGGGTTTTCTATAACGAGCCCGATCGTCGCTCTCTAGTCCTATAGCTTATCGCGTCTTATCTATGCCTTCTTCTCTTATGTCGCGTAACAGTATTGCTCCTACGTCTCTTAGGTGTGCTCCTTCGTCTACTATCGCCTTACCCTTCTAGCCTCCCTTACCTTCGTAGAGTATTTAGGGGTCTAGAAGGCCTTCTACTATATTAAGGGCCGGAGTAACGGCGTATATTGTTCCGCTACTTACTATATAACCGAGGTATCCTATTCCGCTACTTAATCTAGCTAAGCTGTCGTCTCGAGTTCTCTATACTATAGTAGGTTCGCTATTAGGAAGCCTCTTATATCGTCCTAGCGTACCTTCTTCTAGTTACGGCGTAGTTCGTTTACTAGCTCCTCTATCGCCTTTACCCCTAGCGTCGTCTAGATAGGGATATAGTCTAAGGAGGCTTCTAGCGCGTAGTTCGGTCGGCATTAGACTAGTCTCTCTTTAAGTTCTCGTAATAGAAAGTATAGGTCGATCGTACTTATACTAGTACGGGCCTTCTACGTCTCTATTCCCTTTAGTATTACTAAGGCCATTCCGTAGCGTACGGTTATATCTAGTAGCTTCCCCCCTAGAAACGCGTACCGGGGAGTGAATTCGAGTCCCTACTATAGGTAGTAGAGGTTGAAGTCGCCGAGGAGTACTTACTTTATATCTTAGCTTAGGGTCCGCTCTAGGTAGGCGAGGGTTCCTAGTTCCCTACTCGTCCGACCCCGCGGTAGCGGGTTATAAACGTTATAGATCTAGATAGGGCCTTGTGTCGTGTCGATCTAGATTAATAGTATGTCTCCTAGGTTGCCCTACTACGGTAGTATAACCTTCTACGACTTAAGGTCTATAGTCTTACTTACGTATATATATATCCTCGGGATAAAGCCTCGTTAGCCCGCGATTACGGTATAGTATCTCTAGTCATTATAAGTAGCTAGGAGTCCTACGTAAGGGTTGATCTATAGTTCCTATACCGTAATAACGTAGTGCCGTAGCGGGTCTAGCTCTTATAGAAAGTGGCGCTAGACCTTGTCCCTACTTTTGTTTACGTTATACTATACGATAGTAATGTCGTCGTATAGTATTATTCGTTATCCGTAAGGTCTATTTCCGTACTAACCTACTATATCTCCTAAGCCTATATCTCGCTGTCCGGCTAGCCCTAGGGCCGCTAGGGCGCCCTATTAAGAACATATAGGCCGTAGGACAAGCATGTAGGTGTGGGTATGTTATATGATTAGATTACGTGACTAGGGTTTACTAGCCTATAGGCTAGTAAACATCCGGACACCTAGTATCTACCTATACTAACACCGGCGATACTGTATATAGATATACGCTATCCCATTAGGTCCTTCTTCGTCTTTTGTGTAATCCGCCGTCTTCTACTACTACGTAACTCGTACCTATATAATAGGTTATAAGCCCGGGTTAGTAACTCGGTATTTTACCCTCGACAAAGTCGTATTAGAGTTATTCCTCTTTAGAACAAAAGGAAGGCAGACTGGAGGCCGTACCCGCCTTATATAGGAAGCTATAGCCGTGCTATAGGTGTATATAAGACGTAAAAGAGCCTAGTAAGGTACTGTTAGACTCCGAGTTAGGGAGCCTATACTAATACCTTAGACAAGTAGGCGAGCTTACTAAGAAGAGTCGCTCTCCGGACATCGCGTTCGCATCGACTAACTGTTTATTCTAAGAGAGCCGCAGTGTCTTAGAAACCCCCTCTACTAAGAGAGTTACGCTATAGTGTCTTAGTACTAACACGATCCTTACCGACCGACTTTCCTCCTCTTCCCGGCGGATAGCCATCCTCTCCGCTATTAACCTCGCGTTCGGTTTATCCCATTTCGATCCGATCGCGTACGACCGAATATATCCTTTTACCTAAGGGCAGCTAACCTGTCCCTTAACTTATAAAAATAGAGAACGAGACTAGGTTTATAAGAAAGAGAGTAGCACCTCTTCTAATAAGAGAGAACCACGAAATATGGTTCAAGCTAATAAGAATACACCTAGTATTAAAGTAGGTTGACTAGGTCCTCGAAGACATTATTACGGACATTCCCGCTACAACCCTATCTATAGCGATACCCTCTACATCATCGGAGTCATCCCTTCCTTTAGATTAAGCGATAAGGAAGGCATCGTACAGACGGCACAATGTAACGGCCCTATATAAGATGTATATCTGTCTGTCGATAGATGACTAAGAGATGATATACGAGATCCGGTATACGAAGGAGTTGTAGGAATGGGCTGAAGCTAAATATAAGAGAAGACTTCTCGCTACTAGAAGAAGTTTGCTTTAGCAATATACCAATTTCGTGATAACAGAAGACTAGTTAATAGATAACGCCTAGCAGGAGCTTAGCTTAATTATAAGGAGGGCTGTTTCAATCTCGCCTTAGTTCTAAGACATTAAGACTAAGGACAGAAAGATCTAGCAACTCTTAGTAGCTCTACTAGACTCATTTGGCTCAATTCGCGATACAATTGATGCCTAGGTGAATCTCTCACTATAAGACATTCTTGCAATTCTTAGGGAGAAGTAAGAATCAATAATTCATTAAGGGATAGCTATATTCGCTAAGAAGGGTTTCTAGGGCAAGCTTACGTACTATCTCTACGGTAGTGACCATTTTATGAGCAAGTGCCCACACCTTTCTACAGCTTAGTAGGCTATTAGGAACAAGGACAAACTAGCTAGGGTTACCTACCCTACTAAGAGACAACCGTCACCACCTCGTAGGAGGTCATTATTACTAAACCTTCGTAATGTCCTTAAGGTGATAACGGACCTTATAAAGCAGATGAAGGAGAGCCGTAAGCTAAAGGCCTCCTCTAGTAAGCCTACAAGGGCCTATACGACCTAGGAAGACGTATCAGACCCTAAGATACTATTAGAAGATGATGATGTTAATGAGGTTGCCTATTCTACTATAGAAGCTAAAGGTAAGTACCCCTCGTCCGAGTAGTTGCTTAACTCTTGTGCATCATTATATATAACTGACTAAGATTTACTATTCAGGACACTGAAGCCTCTTTAAAAGAGGAAGTGGATCAAGGTTAGGGGTGGCTATCTACAAGCTACATATATAGGAAGTGTAGTAATAGGTAGTCCTTCTAGAAAGCAAATTGTCTTAGAAAATGTCCTGTTTGTTCCTAGCCTTAGAGTTAGTCTTGTTTCGTAGAATCAGTTTAGCTAATAGTTTGCTATCTAACCACCTAGTTTCACCCTTAAATCCTTGTCTAGTAAACCCGTTATCTAGACCAAACTTCGAGGAGGAGTACCGTTTATCTACTCGATCTCGGAAATTCTTAAGCTATAGTATACTAGTATACTCTCTTAAGAACGTGACGGTACCGCTATAGCTAACACTAAGTCCGAAGATTAGTAGGAGCTATAGTATAGAAGATGTGTACACCTTAGCAAGGGACTGCTAAGAAACCTATATAGAGTTACTAACAAGAAAGATCCTATTCCTGTTCCTTCTAAACACTAGAATTGTAAGGTCTGCTCCCTTATAAACATAAGGAAGTTCAAAGGACCTGCTATAGAGAGGAAAGGGGAGAGGCTGGCCCTCATCTCTATTGACATCTGTAGGCCTTTTTAGGGCGTAGTCTCTAGGCTAGGATACAAATATTGGCTTGAGATTGTAGACAACTTCTCTAGGAAGAAGTGGGTAATCCCTTTGAAGGCTAGGAGCGACGCTCCTATAGCCCTACGGGATTAGAAGGTCTAGGCAGAACGGCAGTCAAGGTGCTTTCTGTCTACGATCCGTAGTGATAGTACAAAGGAAATTCTCGCCTTGCTAAAAGAGTAGGAGAAGGAGTTTAGTACTCAGATAGACACAACTGATGCCTACAACTCTCTTCAAAATGGACCTGTGGAAAGGTCAATTCAAGCCTCTAAGAATATAGTCCGGGCTATGCTTAAAGACTCTAGTATGCTAGTTAAGTTCTGGCTAGAAGCTTTGTAAGCACAGACTATGATCAGAAACAGACTGCCTAATAGTCCGATCATTGATAGTATTGCTCTTTCACTAGAAGAAGCCTTTACTAGCTAAGTACCGTCAGTCGACCATTTCCGCGTCTAGGGATGTAAAGCTATAGTCTATATAGACCTAAGAGCCCAACCTCAAGGCTTGAGGAGAGACAAGTTAATGAACCGAGGAAAAGAAGCCGTGTTTATAGGCTACTTAGAAAACACCACAAAACAATAGCTGTTCTAGGATCCCGACATAAAAGTAATAAAAGCGTATAGTTACGTCGACTAGTTTAAGAATAAGAAGGGGGGAGATATAGATCTTGGTATCACCTTCACTAACTAGCCGAGTCGAGCGCTACAGCGCAATCCTATTAGGAGGAAGCCCTTTAGGGCGAAATTTTCCGATAGGGGATTATTAGAGACACCGTTACGAAGGCTAGGAGAAAATATTAAGGCGGTTTTAACACTGTCGAAGGCCGATAACGGTGGATCTATACAGAACCTACCCAAGTTATCAACACTATAGCAACCGCTATTTGTGCAACTTCCCCCTCCCCTAAAGGACATTAGGGAATACTAGAAGTTTGGAGATTAGGGTACTCTAATAAAAGAAAAAGAAGATGTCGTTCAGTTCGACCTATCCGAACACCTAGCGCTACCTTAGGTTATAGGCAACAAGAGGTTAAGGGGGGACGGAGATAATAACTCTAAAGAGTATAAGGCTAAATACTATAAGGCTCTTATCGCCTAGATGTTCTATCTAGACCCTACAATGAGCTAGGTAGAGGAGATTCTGAACGACGTAGAAGAATATACATTTGCTACTGTTAGGTAGGCCATAGCCTATTAGTAGGAAGTGCTAATCCCAAAGTCCTATAAGGCAGCCGTAGGAGACCCCGAATAGGGACATATATAGAGAGAGGTAATCGAGAACGAACTTATTGCCTTAGTAAGCAACAACACCTAGGAAGCAGTTATTCCGCCAAAGGGTGCGAATCTAATTACTTCTAGGTGGGTCTTTGATATAAAAAGAATGATTAGTAGAGCTATTAAGAAGTTCAAGGCAAGACTAGTTATAAGAGGGTTTTTATAGAAATATAGGGTTGACTTCGAAGAGACCTTTACACCTACTATTAGACATAATACTCTCCGAGTATTCATAGCAGTAGTATGTAAGAGAGATCTCGAGATGTACCTAGTGGATATGAATAATACTTTTACCTAAAGCAGCCTTCTTAAAGACATCTATATAATCCTACCCCTAGGAGTTGAAGCACCTCTAAACATAGTGTTCAAGGTCCTACGAAGCCTTTATAGGCTTAAGCAAGTAGCTAGAGACTAGAACAAGCTCTGTGTTACGAAGCTAGAGAAGATTAGATTTACCTAGTCCTAGGTAGATCTATACCTACTTATCTATACGGATAGAGAACTTATAGTCCTTACCTATATAGATAACATACCTATTATAGCTCCGAAGCTATTAGATGTTTAGTGGTTTAAGGCTAAGCTTAGAAAAGTGTTTAAGATTAAAGATCTTAGTGAACCTACGAAGATCCTTAGAATAAGGATTATAAGAGACAGGTCCTAAGGCACTTTGAAGCTTAATTAAGGACACTATGTCTACGCTAACTTAGCTAAGATGAACATAGCTAGAGAGAAGGCTACGCTAACCTACTTACCTATAGAGAGCTACGAGCATTTAGTGCCTACGGCACCTATAGATAAGAGGTGTAACAAACAGGATTACTAGAGCCATAATAGTACCTAGATGTGGCCAATGACAATGACAAGGCTAGACTTAGCATTCCCCCTTAGAAGATTTAGCTCATTTGTTGCTAATCCCTCGTAGTAGTATATAAAGGCTTTAAAGAAGCTCTCCCGATACCTACGGTCGTACCTAGACCTAGGTCTTATATATAGAAAGGGAGGGGGCAATCTCTAGGGATACTCGGACTCTGACTACGCTATAGACAAAGTGGATAGAGTCTTAATTCTAGGATACGTGTGGTTCCTTTATAGATCACCTATGTCCTAGATAAGTAGGAAGCAGAAGTCTATTGTAATATTAACAATAGAAGCTGAGTTTATAGCTATAAACGTAGCCGTAAAGCAGTCACAATTTCTTACTGCTGTCCTTAGGGAAATGGGGTGCCTAGAACTAGTGGGAAAGAGCTCTTTCTAGCCGAGTATAAGGGCAAGCAAGGGCACTGTTAACGAGCTAAGGCTAGTCAAGCTTATAGGTGACAACTAAGCCGCTTTAATACTTGTTAAAGATGCCTATATATATAAAAGGTCAAAGCATATTGATGTTGTATATAACTATATTAGACATCTCTAGTAGTAGAAGAAGATTATAGTAGACTACTGCTATATAAAGGACATAGCTACTAATAGGTTAATAAAGCCCCTTAATAGCCAGTAGTTCCAAAACTTTGTAAGGCAGCTCTAGCTTACGTAAAGGGATTGTAGGAGACCATATGGCCTAAGTAGGAGTGTTAAGAACATACAGGCCGTAGGACAAGTATATAGGTGTAGGTGTGTCATATAATTAGATCACGTAACTAGGGTTTGCTAGCCTATAGGCTAGTAAACATCCGGACACCTAGCATCTACCTATACTAACACCGGCGATACTATATATAGATACACGCTATCCTATTAGGTCCTTCTTCGTCTTTTATATAATCCGCCGTCTTCTACTACTACGTAACTCGTACCTATATAACACGCCCTAAAGATTCGTATTTAGCCTAGTTCGTTAGTAGCCCGGTTAAGGTGTCGAGGCCTACCGGGAGGTAGATACGTTTACGGTTAGGTTCTATTGTTCGTCTCTTCTACCCTCTTCCTTTTACTCGGCTCGAAGCCCTTATATACGGTAGGTCCCTCCTACTATCGTTAGGGGTACCTAGCTAGTATAGAGATCCTTACTTGTCTCGCTCGTTCTTATACTACTATTCTAGCTATACATTAGCTTAAATACGCTAGGTGCCTTCTACCGTAGTATACGTACCTACTCTCCTTTTTTAGGCATTCCCTTCCCTAGTATAGGCCTACGTAGTAAGGACACCTTAGGGTCTTCTCCCCGTATTTTAGGGCTATATAACCGTACTATTGGTATTAGAAGCATTATAGTACCCTATAGCTACTCTAATAGATCTCCGTGTCTATTCTCTTATAGTTCTAGAATAGCCTATTATCTAGTATCTAGTCAGCTTATTCCGCTGTCTCTACCTAAATAATAAGCGATAAATGCGTCTTTTCTCGGTCTACTATCTTATATAGCTATACCGCCTTCGTTAGTCGTACTCCTAGGGAGGTATTCTAGTTCTATACTTAGAGGTAGGGAAGGTCTTCGACCTTAAATGTCCTAGGGACCCCGTAGGCAATAACGGTATACTATTAGTAGGAGACTCGTACCGACTTCGCGACTTTAGTAGTCTACTCCTTATAGGTCTCTAGCTTTCGTCTATTAGACTCTTATACGGTAAAGAGTCTTACTACGCCTATTGCCTCTACCCTCGCCCTAACTACCTCCTTTTAGCCGATTCTATCGACAATCTCCTTGCTTATTAGGGCTACGATTTCTTGTTTCTCCGCCGGATTAGTAATGTATAGGCGTACCGCCTTACTTGCCTTCGGAGGGGGTTAATTCTTACCTACTACTACTATTACCTATATAGTTAGTCTCTAGGCTATCTTCTATATTACTGTTAGGGCGAGAGCCTAGCCTATAAGATGTAAGGGTGAAAGCGAGAATATAGGTACGAAGTGTAGATGTAAAAGGGTATAGTATAATTGCTACATAAAACAAAAGACGAAGGAAGTAAGAGAGGCCTAGGGAAGGCCAGATATTTATACGCGACCCTCGCGAGTACGTGTCCCCGTATTAATAGGGCTAACCCGTACGAAGCCGCGCTTAGTAGCTTTGCTCAAAACCTTATTTTAACCTGCCCTACGTTCCGAGTCTTCTACGTGCTTCTTCTAGGGTCTAGCGTAGTCGCGGGTGCTCGCGGGAGTGCCGTAAGTCATATAGTCACGAGCCGAAGTAAATCTGTTAAGGTTTAGTAGAGGGGTGAATTTAGAGGGCTAGGTCCCGTAGTGAATATTACGGGGCATATAATTCTTAGCGCTTATACACTAAGCTAGACTGTCACTTCTTAACGACTTCTAAGCACTCTAAGGCTCTTCTATCCCTACCTTCTATACTCTCTATAGGGAGACTATAATAGTAGCCCCCCCGAACAAAGCTAAGTTCCTACGAAGCCGTAGTAGTTCTATATATCGAGGATGTTTAGCTTTAGTACTAGGCCTAGGCCTAATGTTATAGTCGATACACTATTAGTAAGCCCCGTCGAAGAGCTTAGATTCGAAGAGCCTACCGATATTGACTTCTAGGCCGTCTACGCGGGCGTAGTATTCTTCGATTACTTAACGATTAAAGATGATATATTAGATAGGTTCCTATAAGGTATCCTACTTAGGGCAACCTTACTATTCGACTTTATACTTGATCGGCGGTAGTCCTTTAACGTCGTTAGGCTCTACGCGGATTCCCCGGATCTTACGGACGGCATAGTCGTTAGAAGGTAGGTTAATAGGCTCGTCGACTTCTACTTTATCGGGAGGACCTAGTATGTCTTAGTTTTGGTTCGGGAATAGGTCCTTAGCCGACGGCCGAAGGCGTACGGGATAGAAGACGTCGTAGATCTTTATGTTCGTAGGAAGAGCTAGACGGTAGGCGTGTAAACTAATACGCTCGGTGATCTTAAAAGGACCTAGGTTCTTCTAGTTCAGCTTCTTAGAGGGGCGGTCTGTCTTAATGTTCTTAGAGTTAAGGTAGACTATATCGCCTACTTAGTAGTCGGGAGCTAGCTAGCGACGACGATTAGCTTGATCCTCGTAGATTGCTTATACGTACACTATCTCGTCGTGAATTTCTTTATAGATCTATAAGAGTATAGTAGCGAACTCGTCTACTACTTACTCGTTTACGTCTTCGGTAGGCGGGAGAGGTTCTTCTAGTTCTATACCTATACGAGGGTAGTAACCTCTCGTAGTATAGAAGGGAGAGTAGCTAGTAGTCTCCGAGTCCTAGTTACGAGTAGCGAACTCTACCGTAGGGATATACTAAGGCCAATCCTTCTAGTAGTAGTCGACGAAGTAACGAAGGACCTACTCGAGGATAGCGTTCGTAATTTCGGTCTAGCCGTCGGTCTGTAGCTAAAAACTAGTCGAGAGGTTATGCTTAATGCCTAGGATAGTACACAGACGCTTCTAGAAGTACGAGATGAACTAGGTGCCTCTATTAGAGGTGATGCTATCCGGGAGGCCTTAAAAGCGCTAGACGAATTCGTAGAACAAGCGAGTAGTCTCCTTTACGGTTATGCTCTAGCACGGGATTATATACCGGTCCTTAGAGTAACGGTCTACGATTACTAGAAGGGCCTTTACTTTCACGCCGCTAAAGGTCTTACCGTAAGGAAGATCGGTAATAAAGTCTATAGTAATATACTTCTACGGACGATTAGGAGCCGGGAGAGGGTATAAGAGACCGTAGGGACGGTAGCGGTTAGCTTTAGCTCTTCGGTAAGTAGCGTAGTTTAGTACGTAGCGGCGGACGTCCTTCTAGGAATACGGCTACTAGTAATACCTAGCGAGGAGCTTATAGGTCTTAGCTACGCCTAGGTGACCCCTAGAGGCGGAGTCGTAGATAATTTAAAGAATCTCAGCTCGGATATTAGAGCCTTCGGGCTGCGGTACGTAAAGCTTCTTACGGAAGTAGACGACACCTTCCTAGAGCTCGTACTCGGATAGCGAGAAGCCCGGGAATGTCCTCGCGCTAGATTTAAGGGCCTGAACTAACTCTTAGGCGTCTATATCGGCATCGTACGCTATTCGTACTCGTACTATAATGCCTTCGGGCTACTCCTTATTATCAAACCCCTTAAAGTCTAATTCGGATAAGCCGTCGGTCGTTACTAAGCCCTCTTTATCGTCGTTCAAGTCCTTAGCGTCCGAGGCGTATTCTTTAGGCTCGGATTCATCGTCACTCTCGTTAAGGTAGGTAGGAGCGAGCACGAGAGTAGCAAAGGAAGCGGCGAGCGTAGGCTAGCCGTTCGATAGGTACTCTCGAAGCTCGGAAGAGAGGTTGTGCTCTTTAATAACTTATTGCCCTACGATTTACCGGCCCCCTCTTCGATTAACTAGAGAGTTACTAGGGCGGCGGGTAAGGGCGTCGGCTATCGAGTTGGCCTTACCGGGCGTATACGAGATCACGAAGTTGAACCGGGAGAGGAACTCGCTCTAGCGGGCCTAGCGACGATTAAGTAGCTTGCTCTTTATAAAGTAGACGAGGTTCTTATAGTCGGAGCTTACTTAGACGGGTATAGTAGAGCCTTCGAGCTCGGGGCGCTACTCTTCGAAAGCTTTAACGATAGCGAGAAGCTCCTTATTATAGATCTTGTAGTTATACTCCGTAGCGGTCATCTTCTTAGAGAGGAAGGCGATAGGTAACTAGGGAGATTTAGGCGAGCGGCGTTATAGTAGGACACCGCCTACTACGCCGTCGGATACGTTAGTCTCTATACGGGTCTCTAGTTCGAAATCGAAGTGCTATAGAAGCGGGTTCTTAATAAACTTCGCTTTAAGCAAGTTAAAAGCCTCCTAGTATTCGTCGGTCTAGGCAAACTTCTTACCCTTACGCGTAAGCTTCGTTAAAGGGCGTACTACGCCCGAGAATACGTAGATAAAGCGGCGGTAGAAGTTAGTAAAGCCTAGAAAACCCTATACCTCCTTAACGTTCGTAGGAGCATCCTATTCGACGATAGCGTCGATCTTCTCTTAGTCTATCTTAATGCCGTCTACGGTAATAATCAAACTAAGGAACTTGACTTCGGTCTTCTTAAACTCGTACTTGTCGATGTCGAGCTATAAGCCGGCGTCTACGAGCTTCTAAAGGACCTTATAGACGTACTCGCGGTGCTCCTCCTTAGTCTCGCTATAGACTAGGATGTCGTCGATATAGGCAGTATAGAACTGATCGAGGAACTCCTAAAGGATGTCGTTAATAAAGTTCTAGAAGGTACTAGGCCCGTTATAAACGCCGAAGGGCATAACGAGCGACTCGAATAGCCCGTAGCGAGTACGGAAGGCTATAAGATACTCGTGTCCTTCTACTATTCGTAACTTGTTAAACGTAGCGATGACATCGAGCTTAGTAAAGTACTTAGCCTTAGAGAGGCGCTCGAGCGTCTCCTAAATCAACGGTATTAGGTAGCGGTTCTTCTTTATAATAGCGTTTAAGCCTCGGTAGTCTACGTAGAAGCGTAGACTACCGCCGGGCTTCTTAACGAACATGACGGGACTACTAGCGCTAGAACGGCTCGCTCGAATGAACCCCTTCTTTAGGTTCTCTTCGAGGTATCTCTTAAGGACGATAAGCTCTTCTCGGGACATAGAATATAACGGTCCGAACGGTATCTCTATACCTTCTTCTAGCTTAATCTTATAGTCGTAAGGGCGATAAGGAGGCAGCTCGTCTACGGCTTTAGCATCGAATACGTAGAGGATATAGTGTGCCTAAGGAGGGACCTTCGTAGTAGGGTCGGTAGGTGTACGCTTCTTATCGAGCTTCTCGAGGGCGATGTCGATATCGCGGAGAGAGGCGGCGAAGACTTAAGCTTTAGGCTACTTAGTAGTAGTAGTAAAGGTAGCGGCGTTTACCTAGAAGATCTTAGTATACTTAGGACCGCGCTAAGGCGGCGGAGAAGGCGGAGGTACCGGAGGAACTTCTAGAGGGAAGCTAATAGTAAGGGAAGTCTAGTCGATAATAGGTCGGTATCGTCTAAACTAGGGGAGGCCGAGGATAAACTTCTAATACGGTAGGGACGTAAGGAAGCTAGTAATCGACATACGCTTGCCTCCGAGGGTGATTAACGTATATATAACATAAGTAATCTTACTAGTAGTAGTCTCCGTGCCGTTAAAGAGTTCAAGGGTACGAGGGTACTTTAGTTCCTAGGGTTCGAGGTTAAGAGAGGTCGCGAGTTTATAGTCTATAAAAGACTCGCCTAGTGCGCTAGTGTCTATAAGAGTAAGATTAGAAGAAGAGAGTTTCTTTAAGCCGATATTTATATTCGTGACGAACGGTTTATAAGCGTAGTCCTTGCCCGTCTCGTCGTATAGGTCTAGCTGTACTATATTAATCCTTAACTTCTTTCCTCTCTTCACTTTCGGTAAACGTTATTCTTAGTCTTTATCGCGTCGATAAGGAAGACCTAGGCTTTTTCCTACTTAGCGGGAGTAGTAGGAGTAGGCTCGATAGCGCCGATAGCGCCGCGAACCGGGTTACGGGCGTTACGGGTAGCGAGCTACGGACAGTTAGCTACGATATAGCCTAGACCGCCGTAGTAGGTATAGAGTCCGGCCTAGCGACGGCGAAGCTTCTCTTCGGGAGTAAGCTTACCGTTAACGAGGCCCTAGACTCGAGGGACGGCGGCACTAGCGCTAAGATCTATAGCGTTACCTATAGAGACGGGAGGGAGAGCCGTAGGAGCGGCGGCGCCTAGTAGAGTAGCGAAGTGGCTTCCGGGACTACGAGGCTAACGACCTTAAGAACGGGAAGCGAGGAGAGAGGCGGTGTGTTTTATATTAGAGTCGAGGCGCTAGTAGGTCTCGACGAGCTTACGGAAGCTTATAGTACCGACGTCCTTGTCCTCGAGGGCTCGAAGAAGCTCTACTAACAAACTACGGCGGAGAGTGCTCTTCTTAGTCTCTTCGTTATAGCCGGTAAACCCGATGTCGCGGTTAAAGGCCGCGAGGTACTCTACGAAGCTCTTGTTCTTCTAGAGGAGGTTATAGATAGCGTTCTAGGCGGTAGCTCTACGGTCTAGATCACTAAAGGTAGCACGGAGGTCCTATATTAAGGTAAGGACGTCCGGGTAGCCGATAGTCTACGTAGCGTTATCGATATAGTATTATACCTAAGCCGCGGCGTCTCCCCGAAGGAGGGAGAAGACGTACGTAACTTTGTCCTTCTCTTACGGAAAGTAGTCGGCATTAGCCAATAGCTTGATAGTAAGCTATATCTCAAATGCCTCAAACTTATTCTTATTACCGTCGAACTCGTCTAGGTCGTTAACCTTCTTAGAGAAGTACTAGCGGCGGTTGTCGTCGGCGTACGGGGCGAGGTTCTAGAAGGTATTTATAATACCTTAAAGGTATGTTACTTAGTTATTCACTTGCTCGACCTGCTAGGAGGTCTCGCGGAAAGAGGAGACGGTGCGGTTAATAAGAGCGTAGGCGGTATCGGGGTTAGCGTTTGCCTAGGTACCGAAGGTAGCGGCGTTCGAGAAGGGGATGTTAGTCTACTTACTAAAGTAGAATAGAGTGTCTTAGTTGTCGAGGTTGACACCTCTATCGGTGGCGTAGTCACCTATAAGGATGACTCGAGTGGTTGACGGTTTGTTAGTCTTTTATAATATTAGGGCGAGAGCCTAGCCTATAAGATATAAGGGTAAAAGCGAGAATATAGGTACGAAGTGTAGATATAAAAGGGTATAGTATAATTGCTATACAAAACAAAAGACGAAGGAAGTAAGAGAGGCCTAGGGAAGGCTAGATATTTATACGCGACCCTCGCGAGTACGTGTCCCCGTATTAATAGGGCTAACCCGTACGAAGCCGCGCTTAGTAGCTTTACTTAAAACCTTATTCTAACCTGCCCTACGTTCCGAGTCTTCTACGTGCTTCTTCTAGGGTCTAGCGTAGTCGCGGGTGCTCGCGGGAGTGCCGTGAGTCATATAGTTACGAGCCGAAGTGAATCTGTTAAGGTTTAGTAGAGGGGTGAATTTAGAGGGCTAGGTCCCGTAGTAAATATTACGGGGTATATAATTCTTAGCGCTTACACACTAAGCTAGACTGTCACTTCTTAACGACTTCTAAGCACTCTAAGGCTCTTCTATCCCTACCTTCTATACTCTCTATAGGGAGACCATAATAGTTACTTATTAGATTATCTTCGGGATTTAGTATAATAGCGCTTTTAGCGCTCCTAGTAGCTATTACGGGCAGCCCGCGACCCCTCACTATAGCTACGTCGGCCCGGCTAAACCGCGGACCTTCTACATCGGGTTAGCGCGGCTTAGCTTTGCTTTATAACTTCGCCGCGCCTCGCGCTCCTCTTTCGTAGCTTCGTAGAACAATAACTATCTCATTCGGACCCTATAGTACGCGCGCCCTTATAGTTTGTTCTACCTTACTACCTAGATCGCGGATCTAGGTAAGGGATGCGTAACAATAGGAATAGATAGAACCGTAGAACTCGAGAACGCGTAGAGCCGTATTAGAACACAGAACACGGTAAGGCGTATAGCGCGTAGATGCCTAGAGAACGTAACGCGGCGACACTATTAGTAGGTAGTCGCGCGCTCGTAGACAGTCAGGATATAGGCACCGTTACGCCTCCCCTAAACCTAGATAACATAACTTTATAAATAGCGAACGGCGGTATACTACCGCTACCTAAGCCTAAGGGCAAAAGTAAGTAGCGTATATCTCTTTTCCCCGACCTCTCCTCTTTTCCTTAGAGTTAGATATAGGACGACAACCGGCGGGTTATAGTAGACACCGGTGTCGCGCTATAACAAGAGATTAATAAAGCTTACTAGAAGGCCTTCGAGCGAGAAGAAGGTAGTAAGATTGACTTTATAGGACTGTTCGAGTTCAAGCTCGAAGAGAACCTAGGCGGCGACCTAGACGAGGTGTATCTATTACTCGACGAGGCAGAATATATTCTCGTATCCGAATACTAGAATGTCACCCTAGACAACCTTACGACCCTTACATCCTAATACCCGAAGACCACCTACGACTTCGTACTATAAGTAGTTAATACGGTAATTACTAAGGGTAGACAACTCGATATAATAGAGCGAGCTAACGACCTCTAGAACACCTAGTATACTACGCTATATACCGAATACGACCGTATCTACAAGATACTGCGAAGTAAAGAGCTTGTTATACAGAAAATAGTAGTAGATCTTAAGAGTAAGAAGGATTACGACCTAGCTAAGTTATAAGAGCTAGGGAAGAAATATAAGGAAGCTAATAACCTATATAAGCAGTTTAGCGAGATCTACGAGAAGGAGAAGAAGAAGGCATAAGATGCTAAGGCGAAGAACTAGGCCCTATAACAAGAAGTCGATAACCTAAAGGCTCGGCTTAAGGTAGGAGACACTATATAGAACGGAGGCAGGGGCCGCTTAGGCCGCCGACCCTCTCGTTCCCGCCTACGCGAGACCTTACTCGAGTAGCTATTACGTAGGTATCGCGAAGCTACTAGTAGAGGGGGCGGTAGCGGTAGTAGTAATAACGATAACGATAGAGACGACGATGACCGTAGCGATAATAGCCGAGGACGTAATAACGACCGTCCGCGACTAGGACCTAATAATAGTCGTAACTCGAGAATACGTAACACCCGTACCTAGACACTACTAGTTGACCTTCTAGAACGTCTCTTTACTATTAACCGTACCCTTACTCGCGGCATAGAGATCGGTAAGGGTGTGCCCGACCCTAAGCACTTTAAGAACGATGACGACCCTAATTTCGATAGCTAGTATAGTAGTGTTCTCCTAAAGCTAACTATAGTAACCTTCCGTACTAAGGCAGATAGTCTACGCTTCGTGTATAGGTAGATATAAGGTAATCCTTAGCGAAGTATTAAGCCGAGGACCCCTATGCCTAGACAGTAGTCCTTTAACGAGTTCAAGACTAGAGAAGAGTTATTAGACTAGATAACACGCTAATATAGTATACGTAATAAGGGAACTAAGGCTATAGTTAACATTACTACCTATAAGCAAGAATAAGGCGAAACCTTTATAGCCTTCTATACCCGCTACTCGAAGTTGCGCGCCTAGATGTTATAGACCGATAAGACCGAGCTTATACTGTTCCGTAACCGACTAAACCGCAAGTACTTTATTAAGACCTTCGGCGACCGCGAAGTCGACCGCCGCCTAGACAGTATATAAGACGTTATCGAGGAGTGTACCGTACTAGACGAGAGTTTCTACGAGACAGATCGACTATACCCGTAGAAGGAGCGCCCCCGGGGCAATAGTAACTCAAATAGTAATAGCGGCTAGAATAACTAGAATAATAGTAACGTAGTTACTAGTACCGCTACCGGTATAGTAGGTACCTTAGTATAGCGCCTACTATAGTACGCTAGTACTAAGAAGAAGGAGGATCTGCCGACATATCTATAGAACCTGCCTACGCTTAACCGTAAGTAGCGCGAAGACCTTAAGAAGTGGGGTAAGTGCTACCGCTACCGTATAGGTTCTTACGTATCGACTAACCCTAAATACCTAATATATAGGTACGATAGCGACTATCGCCTACCGCGTCTACGTAATACTACGCCGAATCCGAACGCGAACCTTAGTTCCCTAGCCGCCGATCCGCGGTAGGGAAATAGTACGACCGCTACCTAAGCGTAGTAGACAGCGGTCACCCGAACTTCCTAGGATAGAAAGAGCATAAGATTAAGAGACACGGAACGTAAGAGACGGTAACAGACTATAGTAAGGAGCTTAAGATATCGGTATACGTACTAGATAAGTAATAGCTAGCTATGTACCCTTATATAGTATTACCCGTAATGATATAATAGAGAAAGGCTCGAGGCCTTATAGATTCTACTTCTACCTCTCTCTTTCTTAACTAGAAATTTATACGCAAATACACAATACCCCTAATCCCTTTGACGCAAAGCCGACGACTAACACTAGGAGATAGAACGGCCACTACGCGGCAGATTATACACGCGGCCCCTATAGACGTAGTTATAGGCGATTATTACGAGCAAATGTTATACTACGTCACCGACCTCGAATACGACATCGTCTTTAGCCTACCGTAGCTTATAGCGTACAACCTAAACATCTTCTAGGAGATAGGCGAGGTAGTATTTAGGTCGGATTACTACTTTAGTCACTGTCTATAGAATAAGACACCGACAATAGTGTAATCCCTAAACTACCGCGAGAAGAAGAAGTAGGCACTAGTACGGTACAGACTAGAGCCCTTTACTAGAGATGTAGCGAGCTTTATAGTAGGAGGGGCAGAGCTAAATGTCTTATTATATGACCTAGAAGACATAGACGATGAAGAAGTAGACTACTAGGGCGTTTCTTAACGCGCGTAGGGGATGTACGCGTACCGGCCTAGGGCTAAGTACTTCTATATTATGCCTACTAGGCGTAAGAGCGACGGCGGAGAGCTTAAGCTAAGTGTAATAGCTACTAATAATCTAGACTAATTCTTAAACAAGCAGTTCAATCACAACCCGAATGTCACGGGCAGCCCGCGACCCCTCACTGTAGCTGCGTCGGCCCGGCTGAACCGCGGACCTTCTGCATCGGGTTAGCGCGGCTTGGCTTTACTTTATAACTTCGCCGCGCCTCGCGCTCCTCTTTCGTAGCTTCGTAGAACAACAACTATCTCATTCGGACCCTATGGTACGCGCGCCCTTACAGTTTGTTCTACCTTACTACCCAGATCGCGGATCTAGGTAAGGGACGCGTAACAACAGGAACAGACAGAACCGCAGAACTCGAGAACGCGCAGAGCCGCATCAGAACACAGAACACGGTAAGGCGCACAGCGCGCAGATGCCTAGAGAACGCAACGCGGCGACACCATCAGCAGGTGGTCGCGCGCTCGTAGACAGTCAGGATACAGGCACCGTCACGCCTCCCCCGAACCCAGACAACATGACTTCACAAACAGCGAACGGCGGCATGCGACCGCCACCTAAGCCTAAGGGCAAAAGCAAGCAGCGCACATCTCTTTTCCCCGACCTCTCCTCTTTTCCTCAGAGTCAGACACAGGACGACAACCGGCGGGTCACAGTAGACACCGGTGTCGCGCTACAACAAGAGATTGATAAAGCTTACCAGAAGGCCTTCGAGCGAGAAGAAGGTGGTGAGATTGACTTTACAGAACTGTTCGAGTTCAAGCTCGAAGAGAACCCAGGCGGCGACCCAGACGAGGTGTATCTATCACTCGACGAGGCAGAACACATTCTCGCATCCGAATACCAGAATGTCACCCCAGACAACCTCACGACCCTTGCATCCCAACACCCGAAGACCACCCACGACTTCGTGCTACAAGCAGTCAACACGGCAATTACTAAGGGCAGACAACTCGATGTAATGGAGCGAGCCAACGACCTCCAGAACACCCAGTACACCACGCTGTACACCGAATACGACCGCATCTACAAGATGCTGCGAAGTGAAGAGCTTGTCACACAGAAAATGGCAGCAGATCTCAAGAGCAAGAAGGATTGCGACCCAGCTAAGTTGCAAGAGCTGGGGAAGAAATACAAGGAAGCCAACAACCTGTGCAAGCAGTTCAGCGAGATCTGCGAGAAGGAGAAGAAGAAGGCACAAGATGCTGAGGCGAAGAACCAGGCCCTACAACAAGAAGTCGATGACCTGAAGGCTCGGCTTGAGGCAGGAGACACCACACAGAACGGAGGTAGGGGCCGCTCAGGCCGCCGACCCTCTCGTTCCCGCCCACGCGAGACCTCACTCGAGCAGCTATTGCGTAGGTATCGCGAAGCTGCTGGTGGAGGGGGCGGTGGCGGTGGTGGTGATAACGATAACGATGGAGACGACGATGACCGTGGCGACAATGGCCGAGGACGTGACAACGACCGTCCGCGACCAGGACCCAACAACAGTCGTGACTCGAGAATGCGCAACACCCGCACCCAGACACCACTGGTTGACCTTCCAGAACGTCTCTTCACCATTGACCGCACCCTCACTCGCGGCATGGAGATCGGCAAGGGTGTGCCCGACCCTAAGCACTTCAAGAACGATGACGACCCCAATTTCGACAGCTGGTACAGCAGTGTTCTCCTAAAGCTGACTGTAGCAACCTTCCGCACTGAGGCAGATGGTCTGCGCTTCGTGTATGGGTGGACACAAGGTGATCCTCAGCGAAGCATCAAGCCGAGGATCCCTGTGCCTGGACAGCAGTCCTTCAACGAGTTCAAGACTGGAGAAGAGTTATTAGACTGGATGACACGCCAATATGGCACACGCAATGAGGGAACCAAGGCTATGGTTGACATTGCTACCTGCAAGCAAGAACAAGGCGAAACCTTTGTAGCCTTCCATGCCCGCTACTCGAAGTTGCGCGCCTGGATGTCATGGACCGATGAGACCGAGCTCATGCTGTTCCGTAACCGACTGAACCGCAAGTACTTCATCAAGACCTTCGGCGACCGCGAAGTCGACCGCCGCCTAGACAGCATGCAAGACGTTATCGAGGAGTGCACCGCACTGGACGAGAGTTTCTACGAGACAGATCGACTATACCCGCAGAAGGAGCGCCCCCGGGGCAATGGCAACTCGAACAGCAATGGCGGCCAGAACAACCAGAACAACGGCAACGCAGTTGCTAGTGCCGCTGCCGGTGTAGCAGGTGCCTTGGTACAGCGCCCACTACAGTACGCTGGTACCAAGAAGAAGGAGGATCTGCCGACACATCTACAGAACCTGCCTACGCTCAACCGTGAGCAGCGCGAAGACCTTAAGAAGCAGGGTAAGTGCTACCGCTGCCGTACAGGTTCTCACGTGTCGACCAACCCTGAATGCCCAATGTATGGGTACGATGGCGACTATCGCCCACCGCGTCCACGCAATACCACGCCGAATCCGAACGCGAACCTCAGTTCCCTAGCCGCCGATCCGCGGCAGGGAAATGGCACGACCGCTGCCTAAGCGTGGTAGACAGCGGTCACCCGAACTTCCTAGGACAGAAAGAGCATGAGATTGAGAGACACGGAACGCAAGAGACGGTAACAGACTATAGTGAGGAGCTTAAGATATCGGCATGCGCACTGGATAAGCAACAGCCAGCTGTGTACCCTCACATAGTGTTACCCGTAATGATACAACAGAGAAAGGCTCGAGGCCTTGTAGATTCTGCTTCCACCTCTCTCTTTCTTGACTGGAAATTCACACGCAAATACACAATACCCCTGATCCCTTTGACGCAAAGCCGACGACTAACACTGGGAGATGGAACGGCCACTGCGCGGCAGATTACACACGCGGCCCCTGTAGACGTAGTCATAGGCGATCATCACGAGCAAATGTTATGCTACGTCACCGACCTCGAATACGACATCGTCTTTGGCCTGCCGTGGCTTACAGCGCACAACCCAAACATCTTCTGGGAGACAGGCGAGGTGGCATTCAGGTCGGATTACTGCTTTGGTCACTGTCTACAGAATAAGACACCGACAACAGTGCAATCCCTGAACCACCGCGAGAAGAAGAAGCAGGCACCAGTACGGTACGGACCAGAGCCCTTCACTGGAGATGTAGCGAGCTTCACAGCAGGAGGAGCAGAGCTGAATGCCTCATCATATGACCTGGAAGACATAGACGATGAAGAAGTGGACTGCCAGGGCGTTTCTCAACGCGCGTGGGGGATGTACGCGCACCGGCCTGGGGCTGAGTGCTTCTACATCATGCCCACTAGGCGTGAGAGCGACGGCGGAGAGCTTAAGCTGAGTGCAATGGCTGCTGATGATCTGGACCAATTCTTGAACAAGCAGTTCAATCACAACCCGAAGGAGAAGTTGCCGCCAATGTACCACGATATTGCGGACGCTTTCTCAGCTAAGGATCATGAAGGACTCCCACCTCACCGACTAGGCGTAGATCATGAGATTCACATTAAGCCTGATGGTCCACAAGAGCCACCATACCGCAAGCCCTACGGCCTAGCTGAGAAGGAGAACGAGGCAGTTAAAAAATGGCTAGACGAGCAAACATCTGAAGGGAAGGTGCGGAAAGCAGGGCAAAAGACGAACCAGTCTCCTGCACCAGTGCTAGTGGTACGTAAGCCTGGAGGTGGGCTGCGTGTTTGTATCGACTACAGAGGATTGAATGCGATCACTATCAAGAACCGGTATCCGATTCCCTTGATACAAGAGACGCTCAACCGCATGCACGGCAAGAAGTACTTCACAAAGCTGGACATTGTAGCAGCCTTCAACAAGTTACGGATAGCTGAAGGGCACGAGTGGTTGACAGCGTTTGCGACACGATACGGCATCTACGAGTGTCTAGTGTTGCCATTCGGCTTGTGCAACGGACCAGCATCGTTCCAATCATACATCAACAAGGTCTTGCAAGAACACCTAGACGACTTTGTGTCGGCCTACCTGGATGACGTACTTATCTTCAGTGACACCTTGGAGGAGCACATTGAACACGTGCGGAAGGTTCTCACCAAGCTACGCGATGCAGGACTTACAGTGGACATCGACAAAAGCGAATTCCACCAACAGAAGGTGAAGTATCTTGGGCTAATCATAACCCCTGACGGCATCGAGATGGACCCCGAGAAACTCGAATGTATTCAGACATGGGAAGCTCCTGAGAACCTGAAGGATGTCCAGGCCTTCCTTGGATTTGCCAACTTCTACAGGCGATTCATCGAAGCATTTTCGCGCATAGCTGCTCCTCTCACAAACCTGACCAAGTCGGACGGACCAAGCAATCACAAGAACAGAAGGATTCAATGGTCACTAGATTGCCAACGAGCCTTTGACAATTTGAAAGCTGCGTTCAGCAAAGCCGGCATGCTCGCACATTACGTGCCAGGCAGGGAAACAGTAATAGAGACAGATTCTTCAGATTTTGTGAACGCCGGCGTGCTTTCGCAGTATGACGAGAATGGTGTGCTACATCCTGTGGCCTTCTACTCGAAGAAGTTGAGTCCACAGGAGTGCAATTATGAAATCTATGATAAGGAACTGTTAGCCATCATCAAGGCTTTTGAGGAATGGAGACCCGAGCTCGCCTGCGAGGCAGATGATGAGGACTCACAGCCAGTCAAGATTTACACCGACCACAAGAACCTGGAATACTTCATGACGACAAAGCAGCTAAATCGGCGACAAGCGCGTTGGGCTGAGTTCTTGTCACAGTTCAACTTCAAGATAATATACCGTCCAGGACTTCAAGGTACAAAGCCAGACAGCCTGACGAGACGCAGCCAGGACCTTCCGCAGGGGGTGGACGACCCTCGGAACCAGCATCAGCATCAGACATTGCTGCCTCCTAAGCGATTCCTTAAGATCGCCTCACTACAGGCAACAGTAGAAGATGCGCCGGAAGAAGAGGAACCAGTACCGCTAAACCCTGAAGCTGAAGAGTTTATGCCTACAGAACGAGATGCGCCTACTGAACAACCGGCGACGCGTGAAAGTCAGCGGGAAGCCGAACTCGAGTATCGAATGTCGACGGCGTACGTAACCGATAACGAGCTCAAGACCGCGATTAAGGACCTGCAGAAAGACCGCACTCCTACACTGCTACAGAGAGCGAAGATTCACCCAGCACACTGCAAAGTGGATGGCGACCTGCTATATGTTCGAAACCAATACGACGGCTGGAGCTTATGGGTACCAAATGACCAAGCTTTACAGACCAGGATAATCAAGATAAACCATGACGCTCCAGCAGCAGGCCATCCAGGACGAGCTCGCACTTATGAACTCGTAGCACGTGAATTCTACTGGCCTGGATTAGCGAGATCCGTGCGCAGATACACCGCGAATTGCCGCACCTGCCGTACAACAAAATCTCTGCACTCCCAGCCACTAGGATTACTACAGCCACTTCCTGTTCCAGATCGGCCTTGGAAACACATTGCAGTCGACTTCGTTGTCGGACTCCCAGACAGCACTCTTGACGGCATGGTCTACAACAACATTATGACCGTCACTGACAGGCTCACTAAGGAAGTCGAGCTGATCCCTATTGGCGCAATGACAGCACAGAATACGGCAAGGCTTTTCCTCAAACATGTGTTCTGTCGGCGCGGGTTTCCTGACACCATTACATCAGACCGTGGCAAGCAGTGGGTTGCTACCTTCTGGAAGAAACTCTGCAAGATGCTCCGCACAAATCGCAAGCTGAGTTCTTCGTATCACCCAGAAACTGATGGACAGTCAGAACGCACTAACCAGGCGATGGAACAGTATCTCCGCATGTTCACCAACGAGGCACAGGATGACTGGGCAGAATGGCTGTGCCTTGCTCAGTTCGCGATCAACAATCACCTGTCTGAGACTACTGGTGTGTCGCCGTTCTACGCCACCTTAGGATACAACCCTGAGTTCATAGAGCGAGTTGACCTGAACGCTGGAAAGGAGGGAGGACTGACCACTCTCCAGCGACTGGACGCGCGATCAGCAGAAACCTTTGTGCGTCGAATTTGCGAGCTTCACAAACACCTTCAAGAGAATATGCGAATGTCACAAGCTCTCCAAGCAGAGGCAGCAAACCGCCACCGAAGCATTCCTCCAGACTACAAGGTGGGTGATTGGGTGTATCTTAGCACCAAGAACATCCGCACGACTCGACCATCTAAGAAGCTGGACAGGAGATATGCCGGCCCTTACCAGATCACGGAAGTTATGCCGGCCAGACTCTCTTATCGACTGAAACTATCAGACGCTCTAGTAGGACTTGATAACTGCTTCCACACCTCACTACTACAACGAGCCGACCACCCCGATTTCCCACCACTTGAAGGGCAGCATCTGGCGCCGCCACCACCGATAACTATCGAACCTGACACCACCGAGGCTGATGCAGCAGCCGATGTAGTGGCAGCACCTACGCACATGTACGAGGTGGAAAAGATCCTTGACATGTACACCCGTAAGCGGGCA
This sequence comes from Fulvia fulva, assembly GCF_020509005.1. Taxonomy (NCBI): domain Eukaryota; kingdom Fungi; phylum Ascomycota; class Dothideomycetes; order Mycosphaerellales; family Mycosphaerellaceae; genus Fulvia; species Fulvia fulva. The sequence goes on from NC_063013.1 coordinate 1,896,801, forward strand.
GGCAAGGTGAAGAAGGGGCACAAGCGCAAAGTAGATACATGGTACAAGGTGAAATGGGCTGGATATCAGAACGAAGAGGATGGTGAGACCTGGCAACCTGCAGAGGACATGCTTGAACACGCAGCCGCCGCTGTTGCAGACTTTCACCATAACCGGCCGGAGTTGTCTACGCCTGTAGGCTTCGCAGCTCCATCTGACTGGTCCCTACCAGCCACTGAGATACTCGGGCTCAACTCGATCAGGGTCATTCCGAAAGACACCGTCACGAATGAGTCGCCTCGAGCCTTGCCTCTAATAGAATCTGCTCCGCACATATTCGATACTCGAGTGGAGCCTACAGAGCCTGCAATGATACCCAACTTTGGTCATAAGGATCATACGCGAGTGCGAGCCGAAGACAGACTTAGATCTGGGGCAAGCCAGCTAACTAGGCAACATGTTTCTCGAAGGAAGCCGGTCGAGGATAGTCTTGATAGAGCGAATGCGATGTTATCGGATGACGACAGGGCACTAGAGGATGATTCGGCGTTCGCGCGATCATGGAGCTCGACAGGCAAGTGGCCTCACAAGGTGAATAACGCTCAGAGGACTGAGGCGTGTTTTGGGAGGGGGGGTACTGTCACGGGCAGCCCGCGACCCCTCACTGTAGCTGCGTCGGCCCGGCTGAACCGCGGACCTTCTGCATCGGGTTAGCGCGGCTTGGCTTTACTTTATAACTTCGCCGCGCCTCGCGCTCCTCTTTCGTAGCTTCGTAGAACAACAACTATCTCATTCGGACCCTATGGTACGCGCGCCCTTACACCGAAGGAGAAGTTGCCGCTAATATACTACGATATTACGGACGCTTTCTTAGCTAAGGATCATAAAGGACTCCTACCTTACCGACTAGGCGTAGATCATGAGATTCATATTAAGCCTAATAGTCTATAAGAGCCACTATACCGCAAGCCCTACGGCCTAGCTAAGAAGGAGAACGAGGCAGTTAAGAAATAGCTAGACGAGCAAATATCTAAAGGGAAGGTACGGAAAGTAGGGCAAAAGACGAACTAGTCTCCTACACTAGTACTAGTGGTACGTAAGCCTAGAGGTGGGCTACGTGTTTATATCGACTATAGAGGATTGAATGCGATCACTATTAAGAACCGGTATCCGATTCCCTTAATATAAGAGACGCTTAACCGTATATACGGCAAGAAGTACTTCATAAAGCTAGACATTATAGTAGCCTTTAACAAGTTACGGATAGCTAAAGGGTACGAGTGGTTAATAGCGTTTGCGACACGATACGGTATCTACGAGTGTCTAGTGTTGCCATTCGGCTTGTATAACGGACTAGCATCGTTCTAATTATACATTAATAAGGTCTTATAAGAACACCTAGACGACTTTGTGTCGGCCTACCTAGATGACGTACTTATCTTTAGTAACACCTTAGAGGAGCACATTAAACACGTACGGAAGGTTCTTACTAAGCTACGCGATATAGGACTTATAGTAGACATCGATAAAAGCGAATTCTACTAATAGAAGGTGAAGTATCTTGAGCTAATTATAACCCCTAACGGCATCGAGATAGACCCCGAGAAACTCGAATGTATTTAGACATAGGAAGCTCCTAAGAACCTAAAGGATGTCTAGGCCTTCCTTAGATTTGCCAACTTCTATAGGCGATTCATCGAAGCATTTTCGCGTATAGCTACTCCTCTTACAAACCTGACTAAGTCGGACGGACTAAGCAATCATAAGAACAGAAGGATTCAATAGTCACTAGATTACTAACGAGCCTTTAACAATTTGAAAGCTACGTTTAGTAAAGCCGGCATGCTCGTATATTACGTACTAGGTAGGGAAACAGTAATAGAGACAGATTCTTTAGATTTTGTAAACGCCGGCGTACTTTCGTAGTATGACGAGAATAGTATACTACATCCTATAGCCTTCTACTCGAAGAAGTTGAGTCTATAGGAGTGTAATTATGAAATCTATAATAAGGAACCGTTAGCTATTATTAAGGCTTTTGAGGAATAGAGACCCGAGCTCGCCTACGAGGTAGATAATAAGGACTTATAGCTAGTCAAGATTTATACCGACCACAAGAACCTAGAATACTTCATAACGACAAAGTAGCTAAATCGGCGACAAGCGCGTTAGGCTAAGTTCTTATTACAGTTCAACTTTAAGATAATATACCGTCTAGGACTTTAAGGTACAAAGCTAGACAGCCTAACGAGACGTAGCTAGGACCTTCCGTAGGGGGTAGACGACCCTCGGAACTAGTATTAGCATTAGACATTACTGCCTCCTAAGCGATTCCTTAAGATCGCCTTACTATAGGCAATAGTAGAAGATACGCCGGAAGAAGAGGAACTAGTACCGCTAAACCCTAAAGCTAAAGAGTTTATACCTATAGAACGAGATACGCCTACTAAACAACCGGCGACGCGTAAAAGTTAGCGGGAAGCCGAACTCGAGTATCGAATGTCGACGGCGTACGTAACCGATAACGAGCTTAAGACCGCGATTAAGGACCTACAGAAAGACCGTACTCCTACACTACTATAGAGAGCGAAGATTCACCTAGCATACTACAAAGTAGATAGCGACCTACTATATATTCGAAACTAATACGACGGCTAGAGCTTATAGGTACTAAATGACTAAGCTTTATAGACTAGGATAATCAAGATAAACTATAACGCTCTAGTAGTAGGCTATCTAGGACGAGCTCGTACTTATGAACTCGTAGTACGTGAATTCTACTAGCCTAGATTAGCGAGATCCGTACGTAGATATACCGCGAATTGCCGTACCTACTATATAACAAAATCTCTATACTCCTAGCCACTAGGATTACTATAGCCACTTCCTGTTCTAGATCGGCCTTAGAAACACATTATAGTCGACTTCGTTGTCGGACTCCTAGATAGCACTCTTAACGGTATAGTCTATAATAACATTATAACCGTTACTAATAGGCTCACTAAGGAAGTCGAGCTAATCCCTATTAGCGTAATGATAGTATAGAATGCGGCAAGGCTTTTCCTTAAATATATATTCTATCGGCGCGGGTTTCCTAACACTATTACATTAGACCGTAGTAAGTAGTAGGTTGCTACCTTCTAGAAGAAACTCTATAAGATGCTCCGTATAAATCGTAAGCTAAGTTCTTCGTATTACCTAGAAACTGATAGACAGTCAGAACGTACTAACTAGGCGATAGAACAGTATCTCCGTATATTTACTAACGAGGTATAGGATAACTAGGCAGAATGGCTATGCCTTGCTTAGTTCGCGATCAACAATCACCTGTCTAAGACTACTAGTGTGTCGCCGTTCTACGCTACCTTAGGATATAACCCTAAGTTTATAGAGCGAGTTGACCTAAACGCTAGAAAGGAGGGAGGACTAACTACTCTCTAGCGACTAGACGCGCGATCAGTAGAAACCTTTATACGTCGAATTTACGAGCTTTATAAACACCTTTAAGAGAATATACGAATGTCATAAGCTCTCTAAGTAGAGGTAGCAAACCGCTACCGAAGCATTCCTCTAGACTATAAGGTAGGTAATTAGGTGTATCTTAGTACTAAGAACATCCGTACGACTCGACTATCTAAGAAGCTAGACAGGAGATATGCCGGCCCTTACTAGATTACGGAAGTTATGCCGGCTAGACTCTCTTATCGACTAAAACTATTAGACGCTCTAGTAGGACTTAATAACTACTTCTATACCTTACTACTATAACGAGCCGACCACACCGATTTCCTACTACTTAAAGGGCAGCATCTGGCGCCGCTACTACCGATAACTATCGAACCTAATACCACCGAGGCTGATGTAGTAGCCGATATAGTAGCAGCACCTACGTATATATACGAGGTGGAAAAGATCCTTAATATATATACCCGTAAGCGGGTAGGCAAGGTAAAGAAGGGGTATAAGCGCAAAGTAGATACATAGTACAAGGTGAAATGGGCTAGATATTAGAACGAGGAGGATAGTAAGACCTAGTAACCTATAGAGGACATACTTAAACACGTAGCCGCCGCTATTACAGACTTTTACTATAACCGGCCGGAGTTGTCTACGCCTATAGGCTTCGTAGCTCTATCTAACTAGTCCCTACTAGCCACTAAGATATTCGGGCTCAACTCGATCAGGGTCATTCCGAAAGACACCGTTACGAATAAGTCGCCTCGAGCCTTGCCTCTAATAGAATCTGCTCCGTACATATTCGATACTCGAGTAGAGCCTATAGAGCCTATAATAATACCTAACTTTAGTTATAAGGATTATACGCGAGTACGAGCCGAAGACAGACTTAGATCTAGGGCAAGCTAGCTAACTAGGCAATATGTTTCTCGAAGGAAGCCGGTCGAGGATAGTCTTAATAGAGCGAATACGATGTTATCGGATGACGATAGGGCACTAGAGGATGATTCGGCGTTCGCGCGATTATAGAGCTCGATAGGTAAGTGGCCTTATAAGGTGAATAACGCTTAGAGGACTAAGGCGTGTTTTAGGAGGGGGGGTACTGTTACGGGTAGCCCGCGACCCCTCACTATAGCTACGTCGGCCCGGCTGAACCGCGGACCTTCTATATCGGGTTAGCGCGGCTTGGCTTTGCTTTATAACTTCGCCGCGCCTCGCGCTCCTCTTTCGTAGCTTCGTAGAACAACAACTATCTCATTCGGACCCTATAGTACGCGCGCCCTTATAGTAGCTATGCTATAGTGTTCTTATATACCCGGGCTAGGTATTCGTTATCCCCTAGTAAGTTTTCCGCCTCCGTATATAGGGTCGTCTACGCTATATTATTTGTCGTTAGCCTCTACTTTCTATATAGTAGGCCTTAGCTTATGTCCTAGGTTTTTTCTTAGTTTGTTCCCCGGTTTAACTCTTAGTATAGAATGTTCGTAAGGCTGTGGCTCTCGTTAGTTACTATCCTTCGCTACTATTCGGGGTCGCGCTTCCTAATTAGGCAGTTGTCCTCCGTAACTCCGTAATTCTAGGGTCTGCCTTTAGGGGAAAGGGACCTCGGGTTTAGGGTTTTTTATACTACGATTACGCCGCTACTAGCGTAGGCGGGTCGCTATTACTTAAGTAGATTGCTCGTCTTAATAAGGGCTGTCGATTAAATCTATTTACTATATATAGTATAACTAGATAAGAAGCTATTACCGGATTATGTTTATCTATAGAGTAGTTTATAGCTAGTAGGGAGTATACTAATATACTTAAAACCTTACCTCCCTTAGGAGGCCTATATTTATATTTATACTTTTTCTCGTTTTCCCGTAACTCTAGCTCGTATAGTCTACTACGTATTACGCTTACGGAGTAGACTAGGCGTTTCCTACGCCGCCGGTATTATTAGCGTTACTACTATTACTACCGTTACGGCGGTTATTACTTAGGTTATAGCCTAGCGTAAATAGGCGGCGGGCGATATCTTAAAGGGGGTACTAATCGGTATCGATACGGCGTGACCTTCTTGTTCGTATTTTAAGCACCGATTCTAATCGATATATTCCTAGGCGCGAGTAGTATCTAAAGGTTAGATATACTAAAATGCCTAAGGTCGATTAGCCTACTTAGTCTTAGCGTTCGGGTTAGTATTATTACCGCTACTACCCGAAGCCGTATCCTTCTTATCGTCGTTACCCTTAGTAGTCTTCTTATTACCTTAGGTCTTATTACTATTACCGGTCTTACCGTACTTAAGGTCGAACGCCTTAAACTTGTCCTCGTAGTTATATAGATAGATAGATTATTCATTCGCCTGTTTTAGTACCCTATAGCCTATATAGGTCTCTCGCTATTTAGGTCTATTTGTGTAGGTAGGAAACCCGATTAACGGATAAAAACCTCCTCGTCTTTGCCCTCCTCGTTCTTTCCTATCTTGTCCTTTCGTTCTCCTTCCTTTAGGGTACGCTAGTATTATAGTTGTTACCCTATAACTACCTTGCCCGTAACCCTAGTGATGTCCTCCTCTCGATTCCCTTTCTCCCTTCTGTTTCCCCGGCTCTTCTCTCTCTCTCCCTCCTCTCTATCTACCTTTCCGTTTCTACTACTAGGGAGAATTGCTCTAGGTAGTCCTCGTTAAGGATCTATCTTGTCACTCTCCTTATATATTGTCTGTCCTAGATAATGGCCTAGTATTGCCTATCTCTTGCCTTCGCCCTCTACTAGCTTCTCCCTTTTACCCACTTAGTACAGTTCAGTACTATATGCTCCGGGTTTTAGGATAGGTAGCTATAGGGGTAACGTTTAGAATCGTATCCTAGGACTCTTCTTTAGTGCAAGTATGCTCTTAGCCCAATGTGCTTAGAGCAAATCTAGATAGCTATGCTTGCTTCCGCCCTCTTCAGGTCTTTGTAGATAAGGTATTTATACCTCCCGAAGGTCCTGGCCGCTAGTAGGGCTCCTAGCCCTACCGGATTTTAGTTCTAACGCGTTTCCTATAGGTGACCTACGATCCTTTCTACTTAGCTTTGCTTCTTTTTCCCTTTGTCCCCTATATTAGCTTGCTCCCTTAGAGCTTCTCTCTGTTTAAGGGCTGCTAGGATTTCCTATAATGTTTTTAGGTCTGCTTCCTTCTATAGGATTATATATAGCCGGTTAGGTCTTCTCCTCCTCTCCTACTAGGTTCTTATCCTTTAAGTAGCTACTTAGATAGTTCCCTAGGCTGGGTATACTAATGTCTTCTCTACGTATTGACACCTTATACCCTAGAGGTACTCCCTAATAGGGGCTATACCTAATTCTATTTCTATTGTCCTATAAGGGGTTGACTTATATACCCCTAGTACTCTCTTTAGGTAGGCTACCTACGCTCTATTAAGGGGGTCCTTAATTCTCTTCGGGATGTGTTTTTCCGCTACCCAAATTGCTACTCTATATAGCATTACGGGCTTGACAATAGCCTTATATATAGTCTAGGCCTTTATGAAGGTCGCCCCCTAGGTTAACGTAGTAAGTCTCTCGATTAATTGTCTATTAGTGTCCGCTCTCGCTTACGCCTTCTTCACTTATAGTCCCTAGCTAAGTTTCGGGTCTAGCTATATCCTAAGGACTCTAAGTTCCCTTATAGGATAGGTCTCGAACCCCTGGATTTTTACTAGTACTACTAAGTTATGTTTTGTCTTTGCCTTACTAAAATAGATAAGTTAGTACTTGTCCGGTACGAATTTTGCCCTATACTCTCTTACCTACTTTTCGTATTGTCTATGTCTCTCCTCTAGAGTACGTAGTTTTCCTCTATAGACCCCGACTACGTATAAGGACGCGCGTACTATAGGGTCCGAATGAGATAGTTATTGTTCTACGAAGCTACGAAAGAGGAGCGCGAGGCGCGGCGAAGTTATAAAGCAAAGCTAAGCCGCGCTAACCCGATACAGAAGGTCCGCGGTTTAGCCGGGCCGACGTAGCTATAGTAAGGGGTCGCGGGCTACCTATAATAGTACCCCCCCTCCTAAACCACGCCTTAGTCCTCTAAGCGTTATCTACCTTATAAGGCCACTTACCTATCGAGCTCTATAATCGCGCGAATGCCGAATTATCCTCTAGTGCCCTGTCGTTATCCGATAACATCGTATTCGCTCTATTAAGACTATCCTCGACCGGCTTCCTTCGAGAAACATATTGCCTAGTTAGCTAGCTTACCCTAGATCTAAGTCTGTCTTCGGCTCGTACTTACGTATAATCCTTATAACTAAAGTTAGGTATTATTATAGGCTCTATAGGCTCTACTCGAGTATCGAATATATACGGAGTAGATTCTATTAGAGGTAAGGCTCGAGGCGACTTATTCGTAACGGTGTCTTTCGGAATGACCCTAATCGAGTTGAGCCCGAGCATCTTAGTGGCTAGTAGGGACTAGTTAGATAGAGCTACGAAGCCTATAGGCGTAGACAACTCCGGCCGGTTATAGTAAAAGTCTATAATAGCGGCGGCTACGTGTTTAAGTATATCCTCTATAGGTTGCTAGGTCTTACTATCCTCCTCGTTCTAATATCTAGCCTATTTCACCTTATACTATATATCTACTTTACGCTTATGCCCCTTCTTTACCTTGCCTACCCGCTTACGGGTATATATGTTAAGGATCTTTTCTACCTCGTATATATACGTAGGTGCTACTACTATATCGGCTACTATATTAGCCTCGGTAGTGTTAGGTTCGATAGTTATCGGTAGTAGCGGCGCTAGATACTACCCTTTAAGTAGTAGGAAATCGGGGTGGTCGGCTCGTTATAGTAGCGAGGTGTAGAAGTAGTTATTAAGTCCTACTAGAGCGTCTAATAGTTTTAGTCGATAAGAGAGTCTAGCCGGTATGACTTCCGTAATCTAGTAAGGGCCGGTATATCTCCTATCTAGCTTCTTAGATAGTCGAGTCGTGCGGATGTTCTTAGTACTAAGATATACCTAATCACCTACCTTATAGTCTAGAGGAATGCTTCGGTAGCGGTTTGCTACCTCTACTTAGAGAGCTTATAACATTCGTATATTCTCTTAAAGGTGTTTATAAAGCTCGCAAATTCGACGTATAAAGGTTTCTACTGATCGCGTATCTAGTCGCTAGAGAGTAGTCAGTCCTCCCTCCTTTCTAGCGTTTAGGTCAACTCGCTCTATAAATTTAGGGTTATATCCTAAGGTAGCGTAGAACGGCGACATACTAGTAGTCTTAGATAGGTGATTGTTGATCGCGAACTAAGCAAGGTATAGCTATTCTGCCTAGTCATCCTATGCCTTATTAGTGAATATACGGAGATACTGTTCTATCGCCTAGTTAGTACGTTCTGACTGTCTATTAGTTTCTAGGTAATACGAAGAACTTAGCTTACGATTTGTACGGAGCATCTTATAGAGTTTCTTCTAGAAGGTAGTAACCTACTACTTACTACGGTCTGATATAATAGTGTTAGGAAACCCGCGCCGATAGAATATATATTTAAGGAAAAGCCTTGCCGTAGTCTATACTATTATTACGCTAATAGGGATCAGCTCGACTTCCTTAGTAAGCCTATTAGTAACGTTTATAATGTTATTATAGACTATACCGTTAAGAGTACTGTCTAGGAGTCCGATAACGAAGTCGACTATAATATGTTTCTAAGGCCGATCTAGAATAGGAAGTGGCTATAGTAATCCTAGTAGCTAGGAGTGTAGAGATTTTGTTATACGGTAGGTACGGTAATTCGCGGTGTATCTACGTACGGATCTCGCTAATCTAGGCTAGTAGAATTCACGTACTACGAGTTTATAAGTACGAGCTCGTCCTAGATAGCCTACTACTAGAGCGTCATAGTTTATCTTAATTATCCTAGTCTATAAAGCTTAGTCATTTAGTACCTATAAGCTCTAGCCGTCGTATTGATTTCGAATATATAGCACGTCGCTATCTACTTTATAGTATACTAGGTAAATCTTCGCTCTCTATAGTAGTATAGGAGTACGGTCTTTCTTCAGGTCCTTAATCGCGGTCTTAAGCTCGTTATCGGTTACGTACGCCGTCGACATTCGATACTCGAGTTCGGCTTCCCGCTAACTTTTACGCGTCGCCGGTTGTTTAGTAGGCGTATCTCGTTCTATAGGCATAAACTCTTTAGCTTTAGGGTTTAGCGGTACTAGTTCCTCTTCTTCCGGCGTATCTTCTACTATTACCTATAGTGAGGCGATCTTAAGGAATCGCTTAGGAGGCAGTAATATCTAATGCTAATACTAGTTCCGAGGGTCGTCCACCCCCTACGGAAGGTCCTAGCTACGTCTCGTTAGGCTATCTAGCTTAATACCTTGAAGTCCTAGACGTTATATTATCTTGAAGTTAAACTATAATAAGAACTCAGCCTAACGCGCTTGTCGCCGATTTAGCTACTTTGTCGTTATAAAGTATTCTAGGTTCTTATAGTTAGTATAAATCTTGACTAGCTATAAGTCCTTATTATCTACCTCGTAGGCGAGCTCGGGTCTCTATTCCTTAAAAGCCTTAATAATAGCTAATAGTTCCTTGTTATAGATTTCATAATTACACTCCTATAGACTTAACTTCTTCGAGTAGAAGGCTATAGGATGTAGTACACTATTCTCGTTATACTACGAAAGCACGCCGGCGTTTATAAAATCTGAAGAATCTGTCTCTATTACAATTTCCCTACCTAGTACGTAATGTACGAGCATGCCGGCTTTGCTAAACGCAGCTTTTAAATTGTCAAAGGCTCGTTAGTAATCTAGTGACTATTGAATCCTTCTATTCTTATAATTGCTTAGTCCGTCCGACTTGGTCAGGTTTGTAAGAGGAGTAGCTATACGCAAAAATGCTTCGATAAACCGCCTATAGAAGTTAGTAAATCTAAGGAAGGCCTAGACATCCTTTAGGTTCTTAGGAGCTTCCTATATCTAAATATATTCGAGTTTCTCGGGGTCTATCTCGATACCGTTAGGGGTTAAAATTAGCCTAAGATACTTTACCTTCTATTAGTAGAATTCGCTTTTATCGATGTCTACTATAAGTCCTATATCGCGTAGCTTAGTAAGAACCTTCCGTACGTGTTCAATGTGCTCCTCTAAGGTATCACTAAAGATAAGTACGTTATCTAGGTAGGCCGATATAAAGTCGTCTAGGTGTTCTTATAAGACCTTATTAATATATAATAAAAAACAAGACACATTCGAAAGCTCTTATTAAGGCCATTCTAACGATATAAAAAGCAGGCCACTGCCCCTAGGACTAAGGGAGTTCTACCTTATTTAATCTAGATAGCTTGAAGCTCTCTTCACCCTGTTTCTTCAGCTCTAAACGCCGCGGAGGTGCCTAGCTACATTAGGCAACTCCTAGGCAATAGTAGCCTAGGCTACGGTACTAACGGCGCCTACGGCCCTATAGGCGAAGCCCCCCTAAGACAACTAGTAGCAACTTATAGAGGACGTAAAAAGTATAGAAACTAACGATTAGCTCCCTTACCGGTCTCTATAGGTAATAATCACTTAGCTACGTACGGCGCTTATACTGTCGTATTACCGAGGGTAATAAGAAATAAGGACGACGTCCTAGGCGATTAGTAAGGCCACCCGGAATTAACACCCCTATAGCTAGGTATCGGTCGCGGCATCGATACTAGGCCCCCGCCTAACGCACGATATAGTTACGATCCGTTTTATAGCAAAGGAAGACTAGGCCGAAGTTACGAAGCTATCGAAGAAGGAGCTCGCCTAACGAATTAACTAACTAGGGGTGGTCGTAGTGAACTAACAGTCTAACGGTACTCTATAGATCTATACTAGCTCTACTACTACTAGGAGGTACCTAGAGGCATAGCTATAGTAGGTATCTAAGGTTACGGTATTAGCGAAGGTCTTAACGAAACAATTTACGATCCTAGTCTACGACATACCTAAGGAGTTTGACCTGACTAACTAGGGTCACCTACGCGCTCTCTAAGAGGACAACCCGGTCACTCTTAACTCTCTAATCTCGAAGGCGACTTGGCTCTATAGGAAATAGCTCGAAGGCAAGAAGGCCTCGGCGCTAATAGTATAGCTATAAGACGCGAAAGCGGCGGATCTAGCGATAGAACAAGGCCTAGTCTAGTAATATAGCCTTAAGATAGTAGAAAAGCACTCCCTATCCTTTCGTATCCTCTAATACTTCAAATACTAACAGTATAGACACTAAACCTACACGTGTACAAACAAGCAGGCCTACTCGAACTATATAGGAGACTATATATCTAGGGACTATATATCGAATACGAGACGGTACGCGAACTGTCCGGGGCACTACCTATCGTATAGTACGGAATGCCTATAGCGGAAACTAGCGAAAAACAAGGCAATCACAAACAGAACCGTCGCCCTAAGATTCTACGGCGACCGTAAGGCTAGCCTATACCGGAACTAACTAGCGGCGGTCGGGTATAAGCGCCCTAGGGCCGAGAACGATATAAAGGATACGTAACCTAGGGCGTACGGGAGGCCACGTGCTCTACTAGCTACGGCGAGGGAATCTAACTAGGCCCGGCTCCCCTTTAGTATATAGCCGATAGGCGTAGACTAGGACGTATAGGGTAGTAGGACATAGGACGATATAGAGGAAATGATTGTCGATACCGATAACTAGCCTCGACACGCTTAGTATTATCTAGTATAACGTTAACTATAGCAAGGATATAGTCTAGAACCATTTCCTATACGAGGCGGACCCGCGCGTCTACTACGTCCTTATAATCTAGGAGCTATAGATTAACCCGTACTATAAGAGACTAACGACCTACAAGTCACTAGGCTATACGATATGCCTACGAGGCGACGGTAGAACCCGTACGTGCTTCTATGTTAGCAAGGACATACTAGAATCCGACTGGGAGGTAGTGTACTACGTAGACGAAGAAGGCGGGGGCGATATTACCTCCCTCTACGTAGGTAGCATCTAGATACACAACCTATATATATAACCGCTAGCCTCGAGGTCTAGCCGCGACCTAGGGGTCTATAGACACCTAGATAGTGCGCTTAAGAGACAAGGGTGCCACATCGTAGTAGGAGACTTTAATATATACTACCCTTCCTAGGAAAGCCTTATATAGCCGTACCCTATAGCCGACGAAGTACTCGACTTAATAGCAAGCAACGTAATTGCCCTTAATACCCCGAAGGACCTAGGCACCTAGAAGAGAGGGGGACTCTAAGGCACGATCGACCTCTCCTAGATCTTAGATAGCTACTACTATACAGTAACCTACTATAGGATCGAACATAAACTCGAGGCGTCGTTAGACTATATACTAGTCAGGACCTCTATTACGATATAGATATAACGTATACTAGCGAGAACCCCTAAGCTAAACTAGGGAAAGACCTACTAGGCTAACATCTAGGCGTACCTCGATAACTCTAAGAGGCTAGTCCAGATCGCGTAGTAGCAATATAATAGTAAAGACGAGATAGACGAAGCAGTCTAGGGGTTAATAGACGAAATAAGAAAAGCGACCTCACTTCACGTTCCGCTTGCCTAACTAACGACATAGTCTAAACTATACTAGACGCCGGAGTACACTACGGTAGTAAGAGAAGTAAGGAGAGCCCGCCGGGTATAGACGAGCAGCTATAGCGAGGAGGCCTAGAACGTATATAGGGAGGCATACTAACAGAAGAAAGCTATAATACGAAGGGAGAAAGTAGTCGGCTAGAGGGCTATAGTAGAAGAAATCGCCGGCAAGCTAGAGAGGATATAGAAGCTAGCGAAATGGGCCCGACAGGACCCTACACAGGGCCCCTCCTTCTCTATCCTAGCGCTACAATCGCCTAGTAGCCCGGTTAGCGACCCCGAGGCTAAGGCGCGTCTACTAGCTAGCAAGTTCTTCCCGCCCTTAGTCGAGGCTAATCTAAGCGATATAAACAGCTCTACTCCCCTAGCCCCTAGTATCGCGGTCTAATAGGAGGTGTCCGAGGGAGAAGTTACCGCTATACTAAGGAAGTTACCGGCGAAGAAAGCCCCGGGGCCGGATAGGATCCTAAACGAGCTACTAAAGAAGTGTAGAGATTAACTAGCCCTAGTAGTTATAGCGATCTTTAACGCCTGCCTATAGACCGGGTACTACGCGATAGCTTTTAAACAATCGACGATAGTAGTCCTACGTAAGCCGTAGAAGGAAGACTATACGTAGGTGAAGTCGTACCGCCTAATTACGCTCCTTAATACTCTTAGGAAGGCGCTTAAGAAGCTAGTTATAACGAGACTCTCCGAGGCGGTAGAGGAACACTCCCTACTCCCGGACACCTAGATAGGTACGCGCCTATAGCGATCGACGCTATCCGCGATAGAACTTATCACCTCTTAGGTAAAGGCCATCTAGTATAAGAATAGGGACAAGGTAGCTTCCTTACTTAGCCTAGACATATCGGGAGCCTTCGACTATATATTATACCCGCGGCTACTCTATATCCTAAGGTTAAAGGGACTCCCTAAGTAGCTTGTCAACTTCGTACGGTCCTACCTCTAAAACCGTAGTACGTCGATCCTAGTCGGCTAGTATAGAAGCCTATTTCAAGTAGTCTATACTAGAATCCCGTAAGGCTTAACGCTAGTACCTATTCTGTTCCTCTTCTTTATAGCGACGCTACTCCTAGCCCTAGAATCCTAGAACACCGCTACGAGCGGCTTCGTAGACGACATAAACATCCTAGCGTAGTCTTCCTCGACTAAGGAGAACTATAGGCTACTAGAAGAGAAGCACAAGATCTACGAGGACTAGGCTAGGAGGTACGGGGCTCGGTTTGCCCTAGAAAAGTACAATCTAATACACTTTACGCGCCGGCCGCGGTTCTACAATATACAAGCTTCTATCTAGATATAGGGGTATACGACTAACCCGGCAAATTAGCTTAGGATCCTCGGACTATAGGTAGACCCGGCGCTACGGTAGAGGAAGCACGTATAGGCAATATTACGGAAAGCTAAACAGAATATAGCATTATACTAGAGGCTCACTACGTCTATATAGGGGGCGGACTTCCGGTAGTTACGACTTCTATATATAGCTATTATACGGCCAGTCCTTACCTATAGTAGCTAAGTATAGTCCTTAGGCGAGAGGGCCTACCTATCGAAGGGACTCGTCGCGCCGCTAGCGAAGATCTAAAACCAATGCCTAAGGAAGGTCACCGGGGCATATAAGTCGATACTAACGAGGATACTTAAGTACGAGACCGCTATACCGCCGATCGACCTATATATCTAGGGACTACGGACCTCCTACTTAGGCAAGTCGGTATAGTACCTAGTATAGAAGGTTATCGCTAGTACAGTCGTAAGGGCCCGCGAATTAGTACTAGCGTATAGGGGCATTCGACCCGGAAACGAGCCGAACTACCGGGTAAGGGACGAATAGCTAGTAATATAATAGGAAGGTAAGAAATCGTTTATAGAGTAACTATAGAAAGAGAGGTAGAACAACTGGGTTATAGGGCATAGTAGACGCCCTTAGCTAGCGGGACAACCTAAGGAATAGTTAGCTATAAAATCCGCGGTCAAGTACCCCCCGAAGCTTATCTACTACCGCCTTACGAGGGTATAGAGTAGTATAGTAACCTAACTACGAAGCGAACACATCGGCCTCTAGGGGTACCTATTAGAGAGGAAGGTTCTAGGATATACGAATACTAGCTGCCCCTATAGCTATCGCTCCTAGAACGTACGGCACGTACTCCTCGTCTATCCGAGGTGGTCGCTAGGAAGGGGGGAGTAGATAGTAAAGGCGAGGAACCGGACGATTAGGGCACTTCTTAACAACGCTAAGGACCTACGGCGTATTACGAACTAGATACTAGAGAAGGGCTAGCTAGAATAGTACCGCCTAGTAGGAGTAGTGTAGGAAGAGAGGACACGACGTAGCGCGACGAGACCGGCTAGGAGCGGGGGCTAACGGGGTAGTGACATAGACTACGTACGTTTAGAGGGAAAGCTAAACTAGATAAGGAGTAGTCGGGGGCGGGAAGGGTTTTCACCTATTCGGGTTTCCCTTTGTATATAACAATAGATATATACCTATATAGGCCGGATAGGGTCCTAGAACAGGGGAATGACAAATCTATCTATCTATTAATATATAATTAGAACGATGCTAGTCCGTTATACAAGCCGAATAGTAACACTAGACACTCGTAGATACCGTATCGTGTCGTAAACGCTATTAACCACTCGTGCCCTTTAGCTATCCGTAACTTATTAAAGGCTACTATAATATCTAGCTTTATAAAGTACTTCTTACCGTATATACGGTTAAGCGTCTCTTATATCAAGGGAATCGGATACCGGTTCTTAATAGTAATCATATTTAATCCTCTATAGTCGATACAAACACGTAGCCTACCTCTAGGCTTACGTACTACTAGTACTAGTATAGGAGACTAGTTTGTCTTTTGCCCTACTTTCCGTACCTTCCCTTTAGATATTTGCTCGTCTAGCCATTTCTTAACTACCTCGTTCTCCTTCTTAGCTAGGCCGTAGGGCTTGCGGTATAGTAGCTCTTATAGACTATTAGGCTTAATATAAATCTTAAAATCTACGCCTAGTCGGTAAGGTGGGAGTCCTTTATAATCCTTAGCTAAGAAAGCGTCCGTAATATCGTAGTATATTAGCGGTAACTTCTCCTTCGGGTTGTGATTAAACTGCTTATTCAAGAATTGGTCCAGATTATTAGTAGCTATTACACTTAGCTTAAGCTCTCCGCCGTCGCTCTTACGCCTAGTAGGTATAATGTAGAAGTACTTAGCCCTAGGCCGGTACGCGTACATCCCCTACGCGCGTTAAGAAACGCCCTAGTAGTCTACTTCTTTATCGTCTATATCTTCTAGGTCGTATAATAAGACGTTTAGCTCTACCCCTCCTACTATAAAGCTCGCTACTTCTCTAGTAAAGGGCTCTAGTCCGTACCGTACTAGTACCTACTTCTTCTTCTCGCGGTAGTTTAGGGATTATACTATTGTCGGTGTCTTATTCTATAGACAGTAACTAAAGTAGTAATCCGACCTAAATGCCACCTCGCCTATCTCCTAGAAGATGTTTAGGTTGTGCGCTATAAGCTACGGTAGGCTAAAGATAATATCGTATTTGAGGTCGGTAACGTAGTATAACATTTGCTCGTAATAATCGCCTATAACTACGTCTATAGGGGCCGCGTATATAATCTGCCGCGTAGTGGCCGTTCTATCTCCTAGTGTTAGTCGTCGGCTTTACGTTAAAGGGATTAGGGGTATTGTGTATTTACGTATAAATTTCTAGTTAAGAAAGAGAGAGGTAGAAGTAGAATCTATAAGGCCTCGAGCCTTTCTCTATTATATTATTACGGGTAACACTATATAAGGGTATATAGCTAGCTATTGCTTATCTAGTACGTATACCGATATCTTAAGCTCCTTACTATAGTCTATTACCGTCTCTTACGTTCCGTATCTCTTAATCTTATACTCTTTCTGTCCTAGGAAGTTCGGGTAACCGCTATCTACTACGCTTAGGTAGCGGTCGTGCTATTTCCCTACCGCGGATCGGCGGCTAGGGAACTGAGGTTCGCGTTCGGATTCGGCGTAGTATTACGTAGACGCGGTAGGCAATAGTCGCTATCGTACCTATATATTAGGCATTTAGGGTTAGTCGATACGTAAGAACCTATACGGTAGCGGTAGTACTTACCCTACTTCTTAAGGTCTTCGCGCTACTTACGGTTAAGCGTAGGTAGGTTCTTTAGATATGTCGGTAGATCCTCCTTCTTCTTAGTACTAGCGTACTATAGTAGGCGCTATACTAAGGTACCTACTATACCGGTAGCGGTACTAGTAACTACGTTACCGTTATTCTAGTTATTCTAGCCGCTATTACTATTCGAGTTACTATTCCCCGGGGGCGCTCCTTCTACGGGTATAGTCGATCTGTCTCGTAGAAACTCTCGTCTAGTACGGTATACTCCTCGATAACGTCTTATATACTATCTAGGCGGCGGTCGACTTCGCGGTCGCCGAAGGTCTTAATAAAGTACTTACGGTTCAGTCGGTTACGGAATAGTATAAGCTCGGTCTTATCGGTCTATAACATCTAGGCGCGTAACTTCGAGTAGCGGGTATAGAAGGCTATAAAGGTTTCGCCTTATTCTTACTTATAGGTAGTAATATTAAATATAGCCTTAGTTCCCTTATTACGTATACTATATTAGCGTGTTATCTAGTCTAACAACTCTTCTCTAGTCTTAAACTCGTTAAAGGACTACTGTCTAGGCATAGGGGTCCTCGGCTTAATGCTTCGCTAAGGATCACCTTATGTCTACCTATATACGAAGCGTAGACTATCTGCCTTAGTACGGAAGGTTACTATAGTTAGCTTTAGGAGAAAACTACTATACTAGCTGTCGAAATTAGGGTCGTTATCGTTCTTGAAGTACTTAGGGTCAGGCACACCCTTACCGATCTCTATGCCGCGAGTAAGGGTACGGTTAATAGTAAAGAGACGTTCTAGAAGGTCAACTAGTAGTATCTAGGTACGGGTGTTACGTATTCTCGAGTCACGACTATTATTAGGTCCTAGTCGCGGACGGTTGTTATTACGTCCTCGGCTATTATCGCTACGGTCATCGTCGTCTCTATCGTTATCACTACTACCGCTACCGCCCCCTCTACTAGTAGCTTCGCGATACCTACGTAATAGCTGCTCGAGTAAGGTCTCGCGTAGGCGGGAACGAGAGGGTCGGCGGCCTAAGCGGCCCCTACCTCCGTTCTATATAGTGTCTCCTACCTTAAGCCGAGCCTTTAGGTTATCGACTTCTTGTTATAGGGCCTAGTTCTTCGCCTTAGCATCTTATGCCTTCTTCTTCTCCTTCTCGTAGATCTCGCTAAACTGCTTATATAGGTTATTAGCTTCCTTATATTTCTTCCCTAGCTCTTATAACTTAGCTAGGTCGTAATCCTTCTTGCTCTTAAGATCTACTGCCATTTTCTATATAACAAGCTCTTCACTTCGTAGCATCTTATAGATACGGTCGTATTCGGTATATAGCGTAGTATACTAGGTGTTCTAGAGGTCGTTAGCTCGCTCTATTATATCGAGTTGTCTACCCTTAGTAATCGCCGTATTAACTACTTATAGTACGAAGTCGTAGGTAGTCTTCGGGTGTTAGGATACAAGGGTCGTAAGGTTGTCTAGGGTGACATTCTAGTATTCGGATACGAGAATGTGTTCTACCTCGTCGAGTAATAGATACACCTCGTCTAGGTCGCCGCCTAGGTTCTCTTCGAGCTTGAACTCGAACAGTTCTATAAAGTCAATCTCGCTACCTTCTTCTCGCTCGAAGGCCTTCTAGTAAGCTTTATTAATCTCTTATTATAGCGCGACACCGGTGTCTACTATAACCCGCCGGTTATCGTCCTATATCTAACTCTAAGGAAAAGAGGAGAGGTCGGGGAAAAGAGATGTACGCCACTTACTTTTGCCCTTAGGCTTAGGTAGCGGTAGTATACCGCCGTTCGCTATTTATAAAGTCATATTGTCTAGGTTCGGGGGAGGCGTAACGGTGCCTATATCCTAACTGTCTACGAGCGCGCGACTACCTACTAATAGTATCGCCGCGTTACGTTCTCTAGGTATCTACGCGCTATACGCCTTACCGTATTCTATATTCTAATACGGCTCTACGCGTTCTCGAGTTCTACGGTTCTGTCTCTTCCTATTATTACGCGTCCCTTACCTAGATCCGCGATCTAGGTAGGGTAGTAGAACAAACTATAAGGGCGCGCGTACTATAGGGTCCGAATGAGATAGTTATTATTCTATAAAGCTACGAAAGAGGAGCGCGAGGCGCGGCGAAGTTATAAAGTAAAGCTAAGCCGCGCTAACCCGATATAGAAGGTCCGCGGTTCAGCCGGGCCGACGTAGCTATAGTAAGGGGTCGCGGGCTGCCCGTAATACTACGCTAGGATATTTATATTATCTACGAACCCTAATACTAAGGTGTTTACTATTTCTAGGAGTGGGGTCAGGTCGGCTATAAAGAGGAGGAATAGAATTGGGGAGAGTGTAGAGCCCTATAGGATGCCCGTGTTCGTAATTAGGGTCTACGGGGCTTTAAAGGACCCTAGGAGGATCTAGGTTGTTCTGTCCTTAAGGAATGACTACACAAAGTATACTATCTAGGCTAGAATGCTTTTTATTCTAAGGATATATAGGAGCCTTACGTAGGACACGTTGTTAAAAGCCCCTAATATATCTAGTAAAAGCAGTAAGGCTACCTTATTATTACTATAGTACTAGATATGTCTAATTTGCTCTATGATCAGTTCGACTACTATAAGGGTAGATCTCTTTTATCTCCCCCCTATTTACGTTACCGCTCGTAGTTATATAGCGTAGACACGATTTGCTTAAGGGTCATATTAACTATATCCTTATTTATAATACGGTTATCGTAGCGCGAGTTTAACTTACGGAGTAGGAAGTCCTTCTCGAGTTTCTTTTTCTTCGCGCTATTATTAAGGTTAATAATATCGGCGTTCTTACGGAAGGATAGGTAGAAGTTACTAAACTTCTCCTTATTACCCTAATATAGACTATTAAGCTTAGTTATAGTATTAGTATAGGCATTACGAGTACCGTAGCGCCGGGCTAGATCTTCTATTATCTTATCTATAGAAGCGTACTAAGTAGTCGTACCTTCTATAGACTTAGTAAGACTAGGGATCTTTAAGTCGATATAGGTCTATATACCGTTCTTTAACTAGCTCTAGACGTTCTAAAGGGAGTTCTTTATAGTACGGTACTTAGAGGCTTAGAGCTTAGCTTTAGTAGTACGCTACTACTCTTAGAACTTAATATTATCGCTCTTTAGATCGAACTTAGTAGGGGCCTTTAGCTCGTTAGAGGACTTGATACTAGTAGTTATATCGGCGTCGTAAGTCGTATATACGGAGATAGGGTTACTATCTAAGTCGGTACTCGGGCGATTCTTCCTACCCTTACGACTACCGTCCTTACGGCTATTCTTACGGCCCTTATTACCGTCGTCCTTGTCGTCTAATAAGTCCGATAAATCCGGGTCCGACTTCTTCTTATTAGGCTTACCTCTATTTTGCCGACGCTCTAGTAACTCTTTAGACTCGGTTCGCTAAGGTAGTAGGTCTTACCTTTCCTTAGACCGGCTACGGTCTATCTCTTACTTCTTAAGCTTAGTAATACGCTTCTCGGCTACTACGAGCTTAGTCTCGGTCTCTACTAGCTTGTTCTCCGCTACCTTATACTACGTACGATATACCTTCTTTATATCTTTAGCCCTCGTAAGCTCGTCTAGGTCGATAACGATAGTATTATCGCGCTTAGCGAGCTCCTCCTTTAGTCGCGTAACCTCCTCTTCTAGGGACTATCTAGTCGCCTATTCCGTATCGATTATATTCTCGAGTCGGTCTATCTAGTCCTTAGTATCTTACGCCTTACGGAGGTTAATACGGTTAGCTATATTAAGCGTAGTATTAAGTTTATACGTACGTCGGTAATCGGACTCGATATTATAGAGGATCTTATAGATCTACTAGGGATAGTTATTGACCGTCTTCTTAAACTTGTCTATATTCAACCCGTTTAACGAGTCGAAGGCTTCCTAGAAGTTGTCGATAGTAACCCTCCTCTTCCTCGGTACCTTAGTATCCTTATCTTCTATCTTATCCTCGATAAACTCCGCCCTATATAGGTTAGCTAAGTTTAGCTCTACCTCGACCTCCTCTTCCTTAATCGCCTTAAGTTGGTTTGAACACCTTCTTATACTACTTACGGTACTAGTTATTCTCGTCGAGGAGCCTATTTACGATATCCTCTTTACGTCCTTAAGTCTATATCGCCGGGTTCGCGCTATCGTTATCGGGTAGATTAGATAGTAGGGTAAAGAAGGATAATCTATTAAGGGACGCGCGATAAACGCGTCTATTAGTATTCTCTATACTTACGCCTAGTACGCCGGTGCCGGTCTATCTCGCTATTATTACTATATTAGCTATAGTCTACTTTAAGGTACGACTTAGCGAGTACGATACCTAATCTTAGTACTTCCTCGTATACTATCGCGGTTTCTCTATAATCTCCTAAATATAGCTTCTCGTATCTCTCTATACGTTAGTAATGATCTATTCGAAGTATTATAAGTAGGTATAAGTACGTAGTCGGGTAAGGTATAAGTCGAATAGATATTCTATCTAAGAGAGGCGCGGAGGGCGCGAGAGTTATATACGGGCGCTAAGCCGCTAGTCGGATTAGTTAGCGGGCGCGAGGTCTAGGTACGTACCCGCGGGTTTAAGTAAATATACGCCGGTACGGAAATAGCTTAATAGGATAGCGGGTAAGAAGTAGTTTACTAAGCTCGATATAATCGCCGCCTTTAATTATATCCGTGTTACGAAGGGTTACGAATAGAAGACCGTATTTACTACTAGATATAGACAGTTCGAGTACTTAGTAATATCGTTTAGATTATATAATACGCTAGGTACATTTTAGTCTTATATTAACGACACTCTTCGCGAGTTCCTAGATGATTTCTGCTCTATATACTTAGACGGAGGGCGTAGTAGTCGACGTAGACGCGGAGCC